>NW_026991718.1:43010537-43635537 GCF_029215605.1 Mirounga angustirostris | reverse complement strand
GTTGAATGCTATAACCACCTTGGAAAACAGTTGGCGGTTTCTTTGTTAACATACACTTACCATACAACCCAACAATGATGTTTCTAGGATTTTACTCAAGTGAAATGAAAACTATGTTTATACAAAGATATATACACTAATTTTCATAGCATCTTTATGTATAATAGCTCCAAACTGGAAACAACCCATATGTCTATCAACAGGATTGAATGGATAAACAAATTACGGTATATGCATCACATGGAATACTATTCAACAATAAAAAACATACTAACACAAACAACTAAACAGATGAATCCCAGCATTTTGCTGAGCTACACAAGCCAGTCTCAAAATAATATATACTGTATGATTCTATGTATATAGAATTATTTTTTCAAATCCAAACTAAATTAGAGTATCAGAAAGTAAATTAGTGATTGGCTGGCAGCAGGAATGAGAGGAGCATTGAGGTGGGGCACAAGGGAACTTTTTGGAGTGATAGAAATGGTTATATCCTGATTGTGATGATAGTTACAAAGGCATGTAAAATTCCCAAAACTCTTTGTACACTTAAAATGGGTCCTTGCTTAGCATAGTATATGTCTTACATTATATAGTATATAAAATATACATTAAAAACGGTGACTGAAATAAAAGGCAGGGGGAGATTTCAATTGTCACACAACAAAGATATCCAGGGAGATATATAGGGACATAAGATATACAAAGATACCCAGGGATATAACTGTATTGCAAATGAATCTATTTGGTGTTAAATGGGCACACTTATTTATTCACACAATCATTTATTCAGCCATTTATTAAACACTGACTAGATGCTAGGCTAAGTGTTGGGTACATAGTCTACAGAGATCAAAAGCGACTTTGTAACCACAACGCATTTATAGTTTTGACAAGTAGTCCAGCTGGAAAATGGTTGCCATCAAGGGGTTCAACGGGGAGGATCACTGATGGTCCCTGGGATGAGATGAGGTTTGATCTGAATCCTGGGAAGAGAAGGAGTATAGATGCTCTAGGTAGAAGGACTAGAAGGTGCAGAGCCATGACATGGTGGTTCCTGTGGCTGAAGTGAAGAACGTCATGTCTGAGAGATCACCAGTGAGGAGCAGAAAAGTGAACATGGGTCATGTGATGAAGGGCTTTGGGTTTTGGACTATTTTCTGCTGGGTGTAAATGAAGGATTTTAGGCAGGAGAATGAAATGCATTAATTATGATTTGGAACAGTCATGATAGCCTCCTGTGGTGTATCATTTGAAAGGGTCAAGAATGAGCAAGGAGATCAGTTAGGGAATTGCTAAAGTAATGGAGTAGGGGTGGTAGGGATGAAGCAATGGGACATTTGGGGGCTGCCTCCAGAAATTCCCCTGTGTCACTCTTTGTAATATCTAATAAACATCGTCAGCTCCATGTGGTGTTGCTTTTTTATTTTTATTTTTGCTGTTAGTGTGTGTTTTGTTTTGCCAAGGGCATTTGGTGCTTACCCTTCTCCCTTGTATTTTGTGAAGTACGTCCTGTCTTCCATGCTACTCCCTTCCCTTTTATCTTGTCCTAAACACAAACGAGGTGAATGACATGGTTTTCTTTTAGGTCTTTCTAGAACTATGAATCCTATTTGATTTCTCCTCTGAAAGGAATGCTGCCAGAGATGATTTCCCTCATCAATGTAAAGAAACTAAGATTCGGTCACTGCCTTTGAGACATTTACAATAGAAAGTATACTTACTCTTTCTTTTTTTTTTTTAAATTTTTTTAAAAAAATTTATTTATCTGAGAGAGAGAGAGAGAATATGAGTCAGGGGAGGACAGAGGGAGCAGGAGAAGCAGACTCTGCTGAGCAGTGAAGCAGATGTGGGGCTCGATCCCAGGACCCAGGGATCATGACCTGAGCCGAAGGCAGATGCTTAACCGACTAAGCCACCCAGGAGCTCCGAAAGTATACTTACTTTTTCAGTTAACTAATATTTACTGAGTGTCTGCTCTGTGTCCCAGGCTCTGTGAGGTGCTGGTGAGTTTGCTAGCCGGCTTGATGGACTACACAACACGTCCCCTCAGCCACACCCTACTCCCCACCACATGATGATTATTCTTTGTACAAAGGTCTGTGGAGATTCTTGGAAATATAAAAGGTAGTGTCTGCCCTCACCTGACATGTGATTTTGAAGAGAAGAAAACATGGCTACAAAGTAAGGCAAAATGGGCAAAGCCATATAAAAGAGGAGGTAGGAGGAGGTAGGTTAAGGATTCTAAGGAGAATGCTCATCCAGGCAAGGGTGGTGTGGCTGGTATGGCTGTTTCATGCACAGGAAAAAAAAAAAAAAATCCCCTGGATGCCATGGGAGCACCTACAATGGGCTGCAAACTCTGTCATGTGCTGGAAATAATACCAAGTTGAAGAAGAGCAGGCCCTGCCTCCAGAAATTCCTCTGATTGTAGAATCAGAGTTTAATTAAAATCATGATTTTAGAGGAGCCCTACATGTCATTGAGCCTTTAAAGTTCAGAGCTCTACACTAGCCTGAAGGTTCAGGTGTGGAGGCCTGTTCACCCAGCTTCTTCAATGTGTTGAGCATGGTAGCATTGTAAAAGGTGACGTTGGAATCGGCAAAGATTGCTTAGAGATAACTCAGCATGAACCGTAGAAGGTGTTCAAGGCTTCCCCATTTGGAGAGGACTTGTGTTGACACCCCAGCAGATACATCTATCTTTTGGAGACTTTCATTTACCTTCTATCCCTCCTATTCACAACTTATGAAACTCACAGGCCTGGCCCAGGAAACTTTGTTCTAAAAGCAAGAACTAAGTGTCAACATTGAAGACAAATCAGGTGCAAAGCTCCACGTATTTCTAAAGTCTCATTTCTTGTGTATATCAAGATGTATTATAATGAACATTTCTAAAATCAGGACACTGCAGTCTAGTTGTGGTATACACTGTCAGAAAGAAACCACCTGCAGGCACACACCCCTCCCGCTACACAAAAAGAAAGACATACCTGCCATGTTGCAGATACATGGGACATATTTCATATGTGTGGGCCCAGTAACAGAAATGCCATTAGAGGAGGGAAGCAATAAAAACAGTACATTAATATTTTAAATGTTGGTAAAAAAGCATGGCCGGGTGAGGAGCAAATGCTTAAGAACTTCCCCTTAATAAAAACGACATTCTCAGTTATATGACCCACAGCAAATCGGCTTCAGCTGTGTTTTTATTTAGCAATTTGTGTTTGGTGTTTTCTCTTGGAGATGCTCCCCTATTCCGTTTTATGGCATGCTTTATATAAATTGCAAGGAGGATTGGGGTGTAAAACTGTCAATTCCTAGCAGCTCATAAACTAATGAATTTAAAATTTAAATGGGGGATTTTAAAACATGTGGGGGCTGTTTTCATTATCTGATGATATGTATCTCCAGTGATAAGTGGCAATCTATAAACACTGGGGATTGCTCCCTTCCGAAACTTGTCATAAGAAAATTCTCTCCTCCCTTCCACCCTCCCCCCTCTTTCCTTTCTCACTTTGTTCCTTTCCTGTAAAATATCAAACTCCGATGAATTTCACCTTTGCAAAAGACATGATATAAATTGTTTTAAAAATTGACTTGAAAAAGAAAAAGAATTGATTTGAACCAGAGATACTTTATTCACCCTCAAATCTCTTTCCCACTTCCCTTTATTTCTTGATTCCACTTTGTTCTTTTTTGTCTTCTTCATGCAGGTTATTGCTCCCCTAAGATGGGCAGACAGACAAATGAACACACATACACAAAGCCTTTAGACCATCAGCATAGCCAAGTTAACCTTTTAGAGGCAAAGGAAATAAATAACAAGTCTACATTTGAAAATCTATTTAGGCCCCTGCTAAATTACAAGTCAACTAGCCTCATGGAAAATGGTTAAGGAGGAAAAACCAAAAACTCTAACCAATCAAACATTGTCATCTGATGGTCAACATTGGACAGGTGTGTTCACTGAGCCAGTGACTTAATATAAGATGGTAGTCTATTTGGATGAGGTCCAGGAGTGTTTTAAAATTCAAAAATAGTAGATACATTTTATTTCTTTTAAATATTTCTATTTCAAATGGGAAAAAAAAAGATCAAAAGTACCTTTATTAGATGACCAGAATGTAGTCTTTCTGCCAGCATCACATTTGTTCTCTTTACTGCTCTGTATCTTCTAGTTTTAAATCACTTTTAAGCAATGGCATGTCCACTGTGTCACCTGGGAGACAATTGGATGGTCTAACCAATATCCTAATTAGATCATTTCCAGCATAGGATGTGGAGGGCTGCAATAAGACGGTGCACTGTGGTTTTTTGCACTAAAGTAATTTCCCATGCTCCCAATTAATTGAATTATAATTATTATAGGGTTAACAGTGTCCACAATAGCCAGACTATGGAAAGAGCCCAGATGTCCATTGACAGATGAATGGATAAAGAAGATGTGGTGTGTGTGTGTGTGTGTGTGTATACACACACACAATATAATATTACTCAGCCATTAAAAAATGACATATTACCATTTGCAACCACATGGATGGAACTAGAGGATATTATCCTCAACGAAATAAATCAATCAGAGAAAGACAATTACTGTGTGATTTCACTCAAATGTGGAATTTAAGAAACAAAACAGGATCATAGGGGAAGGGAAGGAAAAATGAAATAAGTTGAAATCAGAGAGGGAGACAAACTATAAGAGAATCTTAACTATAGGAAGCAAACTGAGGGACGCTGGAGGGGAGGTGGGTGAGGGGATGGGGTAACTAGGTAATGGGCATTAAGGAGGGCACATGATGTAATGAGCACTGGGTGTTATATGCAACTGATGAATCACTGAACTCTACCTCTGAAACGAATAAATACTGTATGTTAACTAATACAATGTAAATAGAAAAAAAATTTAAAAAATAATAATGATTATTGTTATGGTGTTATTCCTACCTTATAGAAAAGAGATGGGATAGTGTCTCTGTTTGGGGAAGTGTTTTGACTTTTCTGTCACTGCAGAAATGCCTAGATTTTCAATCCCATCCTTCGTTTTGATCTCATGTAGGAAACACACTTGGAGCTTGACCTTTTAAAACATGATTTTCCTTGATTCTCTGGACTTCTTTAATATTGATAGATCAGGGCTGTGCAGTCATTGGTAGAATTTGATTTGATGTATACCCTAAGGTCCCATCTATAACAAGCTATCTTGTCTTGCAAGTACTCATTGAGAGTTTTAAAACTAGTTTCATTGGTATTTTGAAATTCCCAAATCAGGTTGGATCTGGACAGAGGAATTTGACTAATGAACGATCCATTTAATGCTGCAGGTTGCTTCACCCCCACTCTAGCAAGCTGAGAATGAGTCTTTGAGGTTCTGGATCACAGACGTGTACAGAAGAGAAATAGAACTAATGGACTTTTAGTAGTTACCTACATGGCTTAGGAGGAGACAGAATATGGGAGCTGGAAATTCCAAGTATCTGTAGCCGATTCAAATGTATTGGCTGAATGGGGGGAAAGGCACAGTCAGAGAACCATTGAAGAAGAAATGGTACTTGAATTACCTTCATTTCTGGTGAGAAAATAGAAGAAATGGAAGAGTCATTCTTGGAAGCTCTGTCAGAGCCACCAGCCTTGCTAGAAGGTTTTTAGTTCTATATGTATATAACTCGATCTGGTGTCATTAGAGTAAGGAATCTTGCTCCTTCTCACTTCCTATATTATTACACCATACTTCCCTTCACCAAAAGCTGCACTGTATTTTTTCACTGTGTTAAAAGGCAATAAGTTTATGAATTTTTAATATTTCTGTCAAGATATTACAAGAAGGAATTACTTTGTGAGGTATGTAGGGATGCCAGCAGTAGGATGAAAAGTGGATCATAATCTCAAAATAGTAAATGCTAGCTCTGTGGCTTTCCTGTAGAGAGATAATGTGTCTTGGTGAGACAAGAGAGCAATTGTACAGAGAGTTTATGTGCAGATTTCTACTGGTTCCCTTCTCTGTACCAATCCAATCTCCTGGGCTCTCCTTGGATCACGTCTATAAATACCTCCTCAGCTGGGCCTGCATTTCTAAGGACAAGATGAAGGACTCTTTCTTTACCCTTAATCTATGGTTTGTTATGGGATTTAGGAGCAAGCCAAAAGGGAACAGCAGGAAATACTGACAGGTAGACACAGGAAAATGGGAGAAATAAAACCACAGAACCAGAAGGCAGGAAGGCATGCTATGCATCTGGTAGAAATAATCACTCAGTGCTGGAATTGTTTCTCTGACATCCCTGATGGATGTGTCCTCTGTTAGACATTTTCATTGACCCAGAGTGCATACAGTGTTTTTATGTGGGCAGTACATTTCTTTGTAGGGGATCTTTAATTGTTAGAAAGTCCTTTTTTATCTTTAATTGACTCCAAATCACTCTTTTATGAATGTCCAACCCATTGGGTCTGGTTTATTATACATGAGAGCCCTTTCTAAGAACTGGAATAGAATCAAAACTCATGTTCAGTTTGTCAAAGACAGCTTCAGGGATTATAATGAGTACTTATTACATTGCTTATTGAGTTAGTTGAAGACATAAGAATTTCTAGAGAAATCATGCTTTTCACACACTTCTGAGTCAGTGTAGGACAATGCTGCATGGAGCACATTAATTAACTACTCAAGAAACTTTCTAGCTGACTTGGTTTATTTTCTTACTTGTTGGCTCCTGAGGCATTTATATAAATGACCCCAAGGAGATGATCAGGGGAAGAATTACCCATATTTTTAATCCACTTGTCATTTTCTGTGATGTTTTGGGTACAGGAGTGAAGATGAAGAACCTGAAGGCAGGTGTGGCTCCTAAGTTATAATAGTCAGCCATATGACCAACAAAAGTGATATGTTCAGGTTGAGTTTTCAGAAGAGTTGGGTTCCTGGAGGAAGCAGATAGTAATATCCGAGCAATGGTTGTAAAGATATTTGAGGGATAAATGGAGGTCAAATTACAGAAGACCTTAAATACTGGAAGAGGAATTCCAATCTATTTTTATGAACAGGGAGAAGCCATTGCTCATTCCAAATATATCAGTGAGGATAGGCCAGATTGGTCTGAGTTAACCAACATCCCCCCAGATCTCAGCATTTTGATACAATGTAAGTTTTCTTCGCATTCGTATCCATGATGAAGATAGTTTGGCAGGGGCTATGTTCACGACGGTCACTCAGGAACCCAGG
Source organism: Mirounga angustirostris (assembly GCF_029215605.1). Classification (NCBI taxonomy): domain Eukaryota; kingdom Metazoa; phylum Chordata; class Mammalia; order Carnivora; family Phocidae; genus Mirounga; species Mirounga angustirostris. The sequence goes on along the minus strand of NW_026991718.1, from coordinate 43,628,316 downwards.
ATAGTTACATGTCCTTCTTGACAAGTGTTTCCCGAAATCAGTGGGAGAAGAGAATATGGTGAATGATGCACTGGCTTTTAGATCTTCCTTCTGAAAGTGGCAAACAACACTTGTATTCACATATTATTGGCCCAGGCAGGTCACATTATCCTGCCCAACTTAAAAGGGGCAGGAGCATCCAATCTTACCATGTGTGCAAAAAGAGAACACAAATAATTCAGAACAGCTCTAATAGCTTCCATCCCAGAGCACAAGAGAGAAATGATGATTAAAAAATAAGGCCAGTAGTGGTGTTTAGGGAACTTTCCTCAGTCATGTATCATGGTTGAGTTCTAAAGACCAGGCAATTTTGAAAAGGTACAATTTGTTTAAACTTTTAGAGCAGAAAGAGGTGGGAAGGGGGTAGTGTTGAATAAATCTACATGAGGCAGAGATCTGGGAGAGCTATAGATCTCAATAAACATAGAAGTCAAAACGATCTTGATGGGAAATACAGGCCTACAGTTAAACTTAAGAGGAGAAAATAGCTCTTTATGTAGATGTTTTTTAAATCACCTATACATGAAGAGGTTTGTGAATATCCGACTTGAAATCAATGATTCTAAATCCTTCCCAGAGCTCTTGGTTTGTTGCAAGTGATATAAGCCAATAGTGTGGTCTGGCTTTCTAAAAAAGCAATACTCACTTGATGAACGAATTTGACCCAGATGGCACACAGATTCTGGCATTTTCAAAAACATCTGTCAAATAAATGAATGGATGAATTTAAAGAAAGATAAGTGTTTCCTGGCTTTCCAAAAGCAGCACACATACTTGGAGAAGGGCAAAATTCCCTCCCACTGTAGGAGAGACCTACGTTTGTGCTAAATAACGCAAAACCTCACACAGACACACATATTTCCCTTTGTGCTTATTTGAGCTTTCTAAAAAAGCAAAATGCTCAGGGATAATAAGGAGGCTAATGAGATGGGGAACCAAAGGCCATTACAAGACCCAACTAATTTGGTCCAGAAATTCTTGGTCAGAATCTTGACTACTGAGACATCTCCCTGGGCTGTGTGGGGTCATCACTGGGAGGCAACACCACAGTGTGGGCAAAAGGAATCCGACTTAGGAATCAAGTAGTTAGGCTTTGGTTCTGGCCCTGCCATTTATGAGCCTTCAGATCCTGGGCAAATCATCTAACCCCTCAAAGGTAAGTGACTCGCCTAAACCCAGCCTTCTCAGATGATGACGTTTCTTCATCTGTAGGTGAAAGCTTGGACTGGGTGGGTTGGGTGAAGCTTGTCCCGCCAGCCTCCCAGAGCTGTGGTGGTAGTCGTGTGAGAGAACGTACACGGAAGAGTTGGGTAAATCATGAAGCGTTGTGTAAAGAGAGGAGGCATTGTGGTAACATTTTCCACCTGGCCTCAAGAAACTCATTTGGTTATGTAGTATAAACCTACCACTCGGAGGCCAGGATTACCAGCGTTTCTATCAGAGACTTTTCAAAATAAACGCAGTGACTCAAATGTGTTTCCAGATGATGTTTTGAGGATTACTAATAGAGCAGCTATTACGAAGCCGTCAGACCCACCAGCCCGTGCCCTAATCAGGCAGACCAGACACCACTTCTTTTGCTATATCAACCTTCCTTTGGCCGATACCAACAACTGTTAGGCTTATTATAAAAGGCACTCTGAACATTCGTGAAGGCATTTTACAGCGAGTCAGCAACAACAGCCCTGCAAACTCCCTTCTGTGTGTAGACAAATTTGTGGCTGGCTTATTGTGTGTATCCCAAAGTGAGTGTGGAAATTATAAAACTCAAAGTCTATGGGTACTGGGTGCTTCTTGTGGGGCACAGAACACCCATAAATGACACACATCAAAGTGTGTATTGGGGGGGCGCCTGGGTGGCTCAGTTGGTTAAGCGACTGCTTTCGGCTCAGGTCATGATCCTGGAGTCCCTGGATCAAGTCCCGCATCGGGCTCCCTGCTTGGCAGGGAGCCTGCTTCTCCCTCTGACCCTCCCCCCTCTCATGCTCTCTCTCTCTCTCATTCTCTCTGTCTCAAATAAATAAATAAAAATCTTTAAAAAAAAAAAAAGTGTGTATTGGGTACTGAGAAAACAGGTAGAAAAGCCTGGGGATACAATATATGCCCGTTTCCAGTAAGAAACCCAGATCTATGCTAGTTACAGGGAAATGGGTCAAATCTGGAAGTTTAACAGAATCCTAATTTGTAAGTATGTGGGCAGACCTCCTTAAGAACCCAGTGAAAATCTCTGTGCAGGCAAGTCTGAAGCTACCCATTCTTCCTTCTGGTTGGGAGTAGTCTTCCTGGTGTAGGCAGGTTCCCCAGCCCATATGGGCTGCTCTCTGGCGTGATCAGGGTTGGCAACCTCAGGGAAAATGGAGGTGACCTAAGATAGCACTTCTCAAATATTAATATGTATATAAATTGCCTGAGGGTTTTATTAAAATGCAGGTTTTTTTCATTAGGTCTGGGGTGAGGCCTGATGTCTCATTTGTAAGAAGCTCCAGGGTAATGCCCATAAGGCTGGTTCATAATCCTCACTTGAAGTAGCTTGAAGGGAGCCCCCATATTTCCAGTCCTGCCATAGAGGTATGAGATAGTTTCTCTCTGTCTCTCTTTTTCTCTGTTTCCATAGCCACTTAGGTACAACTGAAAATAATTATGGAGTTTTAATAAGAAAGAATATGCGTGGGATGAAACAAACATTAATTACTTCAGACCCACTGACCACCAGTTCTCAGGGGCCATGGGTTACCTGTTCTGAGACCATTTTGTCCATGGAAGTTCTCGGTCTCTTCCTGTGGCTCTGCTGTTCCAGCAGCATTATAACTTTTAAACCTCACAAGGTACCACTGAGTTCAGAAAAGCTCACTGTTCACAATGTCATCATCTTAATACCACTATCTTGGAAAAGAAATGAAATTCCTTTTTAAGCTAAAGTTGATATGCATAACCAATAATAATGCTTGTCAAATTTTCAGGCTCACTATAAATTATGTTTCACTGATATCGTTCTATTGAATCCCTATATTAGTCCTACAAGGTAGATACTACAGCTATCAATATTCTATAGACGAGGATTTAAGCCTATGACAAAGCCCAGCCTCTGAACCACGTTGCTAACCTCCCTCTTGGTAACAGCCAAGCCATGTTTTAACCTATGGATGTTCTGTCTCTTACTGGTTATTTACAGGAGCTCAAATGAAGGGATCAGAATATATTTGTAGAATTAGTGGGAATAGAAATATTCATTCAGCAACTCTGTACTATGCCTGTCTTCATCCCCTCGGCTGCTATAACACAGTACCACAAACTGCATGTCTTATAAACAACAATTTATTGCTTACTGTTCTGGAGGCTGGAAGGCCAAGATCATGGCAACAGCATGGTCAGGTGAGGTCCCTTTTTCTGGCATCTTCTTGCTCTGTCCTCTCAGGGTAGAAGGGGCTGGGGAGCCTTGTGGAATCCCTTTGATAAATAGCACTAATCATACACACTAAGGCTCTACCTTTGGGGGTTGGCATTTCAACATATGAATTTTGGAGAGACACAGACTTTCACACCATAACACTATGTTTAAATATAAGTCATTGTACTTGGAATAAATAGAATACAGTTTTTAGCTTGTTTTGTTTTGTTTTTAAGAAAAAAGGTCTGTTTGCCTTACTAAGGTATTTGGGCTCTTATTTTGATTTTGTTTTAAATCAGGGGTGGGTTATTTGCACATAGATGTACAATTGGTGTTCACTCAATTGTGGGAGAAAATAAAGAAAGACTAAAAAGTGAAGTGGTGGAGCAAAGCAAGAGCTATCATTTGGTTCATCTAATCTTTAGAAAAAGAAAGCAAAAACCAAACTTGTTGGAAGCATCCTGAAACATTGGCTGCCTCACGTCGTTCTCAGCCGGCACCTGCAATTCTGTCAATGCTCTTTTCCCTTTTGGCACAGTTTCTGTGCATAGGATATCCCTGCTTCTGCTTGGAGATTTATAATGGGCAACAGCAAAGTCTGAGATGCAGAGCAGTAAAAACAACAACAAACAAAAATTGCTGTATTAATCCAGCTTCCCCTATGATTTGACCATGGAAACATTCTTCCAAGGAAGACTGCTTACCTTCCCCAGGAGGCCCATGAAATGTTCTTTGGGAGACTTGATTTTGGAGTGGGTATATTCTCTCTTAGTTGTTTTTTCCAAACGTGATCTTCTTAGGGTCAGAGTCCTCTAAAATCAGGATCTCATGGTGTAGGCCAGTTTTAAACTGTTCTGTCCTAGAGTTTTGGGAACGTAGTCAGGAAAGGAAGAGCTGGACACCAAAGGCCATGCTTTCTCAATTTGTAGGCTTCCCTGAGCATCAAGAGAAGTTGATGCCAACAAAGCCAACACCTCGGCCAAAGGCTGCCTGGGTCCTCATCTGCTCTTTAGTGCACCCATCCCAGCAGCTCCCTTTGAATTTCTTGGGGTTCTTGGACCTGCACACTGAACTTGGCCTCCCATGCTAACCTTTCTTTGCTACTACCAAGATAGGCCCACAGACACTCGTCATTTTAACAATTTCATTTCTTGTGGCCATGGTAAAACAGAGAAGAAATAATGAAATGAAAAAAAAATTATATATATATATATATAGGGAAATTCCTTTAGAGGTGCCCTGATCTGAAATTTCTGACTCCTTTTGTAGGGAAAGCACCATTTGGCTTCTGCCTGTTGCTTTTATTATGAGTGTATTGCCAACAACCAACCACCCCTCTCTTCGTTCTTCTTGTGAGACCTTACCTTAGGGAAGATCTTAAGGAATACCTTCCCCAAATCCTCATCTTCCCAGCCAGAAGCTATGTTCTTTTTTTTTTTTTTTTTTAAGATTTCATTTATTTACTTAGAGAGAGAGAGCAAGAACAGGGGTGAGGGGCAGGGGCAGAGGGAAGGAGAGAAACAGACTCTCCACTGAGCAGGGATCCCGATTCTGGGGCTTGATCCCAGGACCCTGGGATCATAACCTGAGGCCAAGGCAGATACCTAACCGACTGAGCCACCCAGGTGCCCAAGAAGCTATGTTCTTTACCACATGAACAAAGAGGTCCCTTTTTGTCAAGTAAGATATGTGGATCTCCGGGCTCTCCAAACTGGGGACTTTGATTTCCCTAGATCTCTGCCTTATCCAGAAATAATGCTCTCGGGTATTTTCTATTACCCAGTCAGAGCATTAAAATGTTGGTACACTATAAAACATTGCTAATCTGCAGGGACCTTCAGAGTGTCCTCAAGAGAGGCTTGTCAAATTGTAACTTAGAGGTTAAAGTGTAGAGATGCTGGTGATTGTGGTGGAGAAAGAAAGGAATTTTTTGCATGTGAATATGTACGATTTGCCTGTTGAACATACACTCGGTGTGCATTTGCACGTGCTCAGTGCCTGTTTGTGTAGGTCTTATGGCCAAAGAGAGAGGAATTAGCTGGATAGCTAAAGAATGAACAGACTCTCTGCCTCCTGCTACCACCATTACCATCAAAGGAGTATTATACAGGGATCACAAGGGTGTCTAGGACTGAACAAGTCTGGGAAACAGTGCCTTTGGTAATAACTTGAAAGCTAGCTGTTGTGAATTTGTTCTTAGATCCAGACCATGATGATTCCTGTGAAACATATTATGTGTGGCTTACAGGACTCTCTCCAAACTGAATGAAGCTGCGTGTTCAGTTCTTGAAACTTATCCTATGTGGTATGTATTTGTGTGTCAGTATAAGGTCAAAGTTGTTCTAAAACAAGGTTATTTAGGGATAGGCTTCTTTATTGTCAGGAATATGAAAAGATGGAATTGACAGCTCTGTAAGACTGACAATATCCATGCATAGGATGGGTGATTCCTTGACATGAATATAGTAGAACTACTCCAAACATCAGATAATAAATTGACCTTTTAAGGTCTTTCCCAGAGCTGAGATCTTTTACTTCCAATTCTCTTCCTGAGGTGATCTTTCTCAAGCAACTCCTTTAGACTGGATTTCCAGGATTAGATGAATAGGATGTCAGTAATGGTGAGGGGAAAGTTATCTGCAGAGAGTATTTTAAAATCGAAAGTATTGCTTTGCTTTAAATGTTGGATATATTTTGTATCTTCACAGAGCTCAGGAATTCTATTAACATGTTTGAGTGGCAGAGAGGTATAATCTCATCTAAACTTTAGCATTCCACTCAAGTAGCTTCAAAGATTTGATTAAACATACTTATAATAATTAGATTCAAAGCTTTTGGAATTCCAGCAGGTTTTTTTTTGGAAGGATTCAGCACCTAATAAAGTAAAATAAATTGCAAGGCTCTTGGTCAGTGAATAAGCACTTTTGTAGCTTAGAGCTTCAATTTATCAATAGGACTTGTTACTATTAGACTTGTTTTCTAGCTTCCTTTGAAGGTTTAAGGGCCATTGTCCACCCACACATCAGATTTAGTCTCAGGCTCTTATGAAAAGAAATAATTATTTTTCCAAGGTCTGTAGGACCAGATTCAATTTTGGAAAACTAGCTGGTATAATGGTTTGTGCCCTACCCTATCTGTCAAAAACACTAAGATGTGTGAAGCAGAGGGAGTCTGCAAAAATAATTGGAGGACCTGGTGATAGCTGCAGGGTTTGGGCTAAAGTCAGCATGCTACTCCCTATGAACAATCTGGGGTAAGCCAGGCTAGAATTGGACACCTGGGCTAGTGCTGGGACGGTCCTGGGGCTCGTGTGGGATTGGGGAGGGGGGTTATACCAGGCACATTAGAAGGAAATGCCAAAGGAGCCATAAGAACCTCCTTAGCCTTACATCAGCTATGAGGGGATGGGGTAAAAGCAGGGAAGGAGCTAAGGGTAGCAAGCGTCTGGGGCAGTAGAAAAATGGAGAGCAAAATAGTTTAAAGTCCAGGGTTTAAGATGTGCTTGATGGTCACTATAAAGTACTGGACCTGTGGAGCAGAAATAGTCATCTGGTTTAAATAAGCACATGTGGGGGGAGCCTGGGTGGCTCAGTGGGTTAAGTGGCTGACTTTTGATTTCGGCTCAGGTCATGATCTCAGGGATCAAGCCCCACACTGGGCTTCGCACTTGGGCAGGGAGTCTGCTTGAGGCTTCTCTCCCCCTCCCTTTGCCCCTGCCCTTCTCTCTCTCTCAAATAAGTTTTAAAAAGCCACACACACATGTGGACAGGACAGGACATATTCTAACCAATTTTCACAAAACCTCTCTAAAACAGAATCCTCTCACCATCCAAATTGTTGTTTTGCACTGAATTTTTGTTATAATAATGTAGAGTTAGAAATACCCTGATGTTTGTCACCGGTTTTTTTAATCAACCAAGAAGTACTTGACATTCAGAAATGTGCCTGATTCATTTTTGCATTTCTGGCAACCACCATGAATCCTTATTAGTATTAGGGGTGTGTGTGTGTGGAAACACGTGCACAAATTATCGTTCATCCTGCATTTGGAATGACTGTCCTATTGCCTGGAATCCCTTTAGTGAAGTCTCCAGAACCCTTTTGTCCCTCAAGCTTCTGGTCACTGGAGACAATTAAACACTGGCTTCTTAGAACCAGGCAGTTCAGTAGTCACAAGACTGCATAGGCACAGATAGCAAAGTCTTTGCCTAGCCAAGACTTGTTGGAGGAAAGGCCTTGCATTTCTCAACAGAAGTACAAGAGATACCTCCCTCTGTTATGAGGAGCAAGTGAAAACAGTGCTCTGAGTTCAGTAGAAGAAAACCAGGCATGCACCCATCACCCCCAAGCTCCTCCTCCCCTTGATCCTGAGGCTTTCTCATATTGTTTGACTTGCGTGTGTAATCTAGGATTCTGGGTAGATTTTCTTTAGAGATGAAATGCTTCAGGTGAGAAACTGACATGGACAATTTAGTGCCTGTTTAGTGACATGAGGAAAGAACCGTTAAGAGCTCTGTTTCATTTCAACATTTATTTATTTTTTTACCATGGAGGACTGTCCATTCCACCCTACTAACCTTTCCAGGAATATAAGATCATTGCCACGGTTACAGATTGCTTAATCAATAGTCAAGGAAACAATAGCAACCACTCCTTACTGGGCTAGCTGTTGACAGGGTCTCTCTTTTTAAGATTGTCTCTTCTTCTCCCCTCCTATTGTCATGACAGCTGCTATCCCATCCAGAGATTCTCTTGCAGGGTACAAGGTTAATTTAGAGGTTTTGAAGAATAGGAAGTAAGGGCCAGAAAACCTGTTTTTAAAATTAAGTCTTCATTGAGTTATGCACATCTATATTTTATAAACCCTGATTTTAAATGCTAACATTGGGGCACCTGGGTAGCTCAGTAGGTTAAGCGGCCACTCTTGATCTCAGCTCAGGTCTCAACCTCATGGTGGTGAGTTCAGGACCCACACTGGGCTCTGCACTAGGTCTGTAGCCTACTTAAAAGGAAAAAAAAAAAAACTAACATTAAAGGTAAGAATATATGTATGTGTTATATGTTATTCTTGAAGGAATTATGTCAATGCTAATGCCTGTCAGAAACCACAGAAACACTGAGAACAAATTCTGACAAGTTAATTTTTTTTCTACCAATTTTACTATTTACTAGCTGATTTGAAGTCCAGAAAAAGCTCATGAGATCTTAGATTGCATTAATAAAAACAAGGTGGACAGGACAGGGGAGGAGGAAGTCCTATGTCTGCCTAGTAACAGTAAATGGAAATATTGTATTCACATTTGAGTGCAACTACTAAAGAAAGAGACTGAGAAACTGGGAGATTTGGGGAAGAAAGTGAGAAGAGGTAAGAACTGGTTAGAAATCATCTCTTTTGAGAATCAGTTGAAGCAACTCAAATCTTTCATCCTGGAGGTGAGTTTACTTGTGAGAACTGTGTTAAATACCTTTGGACATTTGGGTGCCTGGGTGGCTCAGGTGGTTAGGCACCCAAATGTCCAAAGCCTTTGGCTCAGGTCATGATCCCAGGGTCCTGGGATCGAGTCCCACATCAGGCTCCCTGCTCAATGGGGAGTCTGCTTTTCCCTCTCCCTCTGCCCCCTGCTCATGATCTCTCTCTCTCTCTCTCTCTCTCTCTCTCTCTCTCTCACACACTCTCTCTCTCGAATAAATAAATTAAATCTTAAAAAAAATATATCTATGGACATTTAAAAGACTAGCCTGTGGACAAGTGATTGAGCATATTTTATAAGATCTCAAAGGGCAGAAAAAGGTAGTGTGGTGTGTGGTGCCCTAAGTACAGACTTCAGATAAATGTAAAAAACTTTCAATGGGGTCATCCAGACTTCATCTACTGGTACATCCTTTAGAGTAACAGTTGCCAAGCTTAACTTAGGCTTGTACTCTGTTGTTCAAAAAATTGGTTTAATGGAACTGCAATCTGGGGACCATCTGCTCTAGATCACAGTAGGAGGTGAGAGGGAAGGTAGACATTCCTATACCTGGGTCAAACCCCAGACCTATGGAATCAGAGTCTTAGGGCTTGCCAACCTTCAGTCCTCATTGTGAACAGCCTTTAGTGATGCTTACTAAAGTTTTCAGACACAAGGGCCAACCCATCTGGAATCTAACAAGCAGATCTTTCTACAAATACTGCTTTCATCCCTGGCCAAAGAACTTCTGTGTTAGTTTTCTAAAGTCTGCTTTAAAACCCTTGATTGGTGATCTTGCCCAACTTATGTAATTACCATGTTCTCTGCAGTCACCATCTTGCCTGTCCTTCAAATCTCAGTATCTTCTCCTGGCACTTCTAGCTGACTATATTAGCTTTTCTTCACAAATCCTAAAATCATTCTAGTCAGTATCACAGAACATTGTATGTTTCACTGTCACTTGTGGCATGTGGGTCTTCTCTCCCCAGCAGGTAAGAGGTGTGTCTAAAGCACCTGGCATAGTGCCCAGGCCAAGGTATTGCAGGTGTTTCTTCCTTGAAGGACAATGTAAGCCATTCAGATCAACCTACTATCTGAGGCTTGAATCTCTTCTATCAAGTGGTTAGTCAAAGTCCAGCCTCCTGCCCACCATTGGTGAGCACTCCTCTTCCACCTCCATCTTTGGACAAGTTTGACTTGAGACATTTCTTCATGATTTTGAGTGAATATCTTTCTCTAGCTTCCATTTGTCAGTTTGGATTCTCCTTGACTCTTCATAGAACAAACCTAATAAATACCTGCTAAAAAAACACATGCACTCTCATATCCCTTTGTTTCTCCCAAGCCTCATTAAATTTGCTCTTCTGATGTGTTTATGGGACCTCTTGCTGGAATAAGTCTGATTAGAAAGGAGAGTAGCATTTGATAGAAAATAAAATATCCAAGTGAATTCTTTTTAGGACTGTCTGATGAATATCCCAGAGGATTTTAAATAGCTCTGATATCACCCCTTAGCATATTAACCACCACCAAAAAAGGTTTTGAAAAATGTTGATTTTGATGTATTTCCCTTTTAGAATATGTATATATATATATGAGAACATATTCATAGTTAGCATTCTAAAGTACTTTGTGATTGCCAGATGACAGCCCCACATTATCAAAATAAGTTCTGTAAATGCTGAATTGGTAACATTGAAACAGTTGACTATATACATTATGATTTTAATCTGCCAAACCGTCTCACATTGGCTCATGAAATTAAAAATAAATATCATACCTATGGCAATTTTCACTTGAACTGGTTCTTTCTTTTTATTATCTTCTGAAACTTTCAGAAACTTGAGATGAATACATTTGTTCAACAGAGTATCTGTCTGTAGCCTACCCCCGTTTCTCATCCTAACAGCAAACGGAGGCACCATTGAAGTAAGAAGGGCTTGGGTGGCAATTCCAGTGCCATCCTTCATGTACAGAAGTGCATTATCAGTGGGATGCGTACTCTGCAATCTGCCGTTTGCAGCAGGAGTATATTATGGCAGGCATCCACATCTCCTCTCTGGGTCCTCCTGTGACTGATGCTGTGTTTCAGAGACAGTTGGGTTAGGAATGCACTAAAGAAGGGAATCTACCATGTTCTTGGAGAGTTTCAAGTGCACAGAATTAACAGGCCTCTGTACTGTGGGTGTAGATAGGTGTTTTGTCCACCTCTTCTTCACCTCCTTGGTGAGGGAAGGAGTCCCATGCTAAGGTTCTGGGAATGGCTGAACTTCCAAGGCTAGGAAAGCCCCACTGTTGTAGGTTCTTATAGAACCACACAGCATTTCCACGTGTTATTGTGCACAGCTGATTACAAAATTATTTCTGTGATTATTTGATTTATTTCTGTCGCGACTAGTCACGTGACTGAGGGCAGGTGCAGTGTGGATGGTTCTGTTGACTCTTGAGCTGCGGCATCAACAGCTCAAGAGCTTAGTGCCTACTAGGAAGTTGGCAGTTGATGAATATTGGTTGAATTAATAAAGGCATCCATTCAGCATTTACATCTGATGTTTCCTTCACAGTCATTTCTCACATTTTCCTCTTCCCAGAGCCATTGTCCCCTTTACCTTCTGAATATGCCCCAACTAGTTTTGGCAATAGCCTCCAGAAGGCCGCATATCTGAGAGTGCCCCCCCACCTTTGCCTTGTCCTGCTTGTTGCTTCCAGACTTACATTCTCTGAACTCTTCGTCGTGTCACTGCCGGGGGTGGTGGGGCTGGTGCTTCACCCCTACAAATCCCTGGTACCCACAGATGTTCTTGCTTTGACTCCTCCTGCAGGCACACACCTGCCCATTTCCTCAAATATCCAGAGATCTAAAACACAGCTACTGTGTGTGAGGAACAGTGTGAGGGCTAAAAGGGTGAATGAAGCATGGTCCCATCTGTACATACACTCACAGTTGAGGGCAAGGGAGCCCGACCTAGAACAAATAGTCATGATACAATGTAATGCAAGTTCTAGTCCAGGGATGTGATCAGTGTCACTCCTGCTTCAGTAGCTGAGTGCTTGTGTGTGTGCTGGGGGAGGAGGAGGTGGGAGACTGCTATCCAACCCCGGCATTGACCTCCAGTCACACTTGACTGAGTTTCCCATCCTTGATTCTCAGTATCTCCACACTAGTTTTCTCGGGCTACCGTAATACAATACCACTGGCGGGGTTGATTTTCTTACAGGTTTGGAGGCTAGATGTCCAAGGGGTAAAAGGGTGAATGAGAGAGTGTCACAGAGTTTGGTTTGTAGTGAGCATTCTTTCCCTGGCTTACAGATGGCTACCTTCTCACGACGTTCTCAGGTGGCCTTTCCTCTGTGTGCCTAGGACACTCTGGTGTTCCTTCTTTTTCTTATAAGACACCAGATCTATCTGATTAAGGCCCCACCCTTATGACCTCATTTAACCTTTATTGCCTCCTTATAAGCCCTGCCTCCAAATACAGTCACACTCGGGATTAGAGCTTCAACATAAGAATTTTAAGGAAACATGATTTAGTCCATTGTAATCTCCATGGACTGGATTTACTATATGCATCTGCTGTGACTCCCTGCAAGCTAGTCTCCTCATCTGGCCAACCTAGCAGCCTTTGGCTTTTGTGTGTATTAACTCCATGCATTTGCTACTGATGTATGGGTAGTGTTTTCATCGTGTATGCACACACCTGAGTGAGGTCTACTCATGGTCACAGCATTGATTGTGACACTGGGCAATCTACATGATCTTTCTAAGCCTTGCTTTTCTCACCTGTAAACAGCAATACTCCTGCCTATCTCCTGGGCCCATTGGAAGGGTTGAATGCAGTATCATATGCAAAGCACTTGGCCCTGTCCAAGCACGTGCTTGGCACTGGTCAAAGGTTGTTTCCCCACTCAAACCCCTGCCGTCACTGCCATTCTTGGACTAAGCTCCTGGAGGATGAGAATTATTCCTTCTCCTTCCTCTCTGTCTCCCCAGTAAAGACTCCTGTCCCAAAGGCTGCCAGATAGAATGCGTGACTGAAGGCAGAGTGGGACGGTAGAGGAGAAAGACCAAATCAAAAGAAAAAAAGAAAAAAATAGAGCAACGTGAAAGGAATCCTTTATTGCCTAGAAAGTGCTATAGAGAGTCTCTGTTTCATGTCTGCAGCCAGGAGCACTAGAGAAATTTTAACCGGGAATAGACCATTCCCACTGGCGGAATACAATTTTGTTTGTTGTAATACCAGTCATTCATGAGGAGTATCTTTGCTTTTTTCTGGATCATTTACCTTGAGTTGGTAAGATGCAAAATGAATTACCCTGGAGGACAGGAGTGGGGGCGATATGATTTGTATTAGTATTTTTTGAGATATGATATTGGTATGCAACCATAATAGCCAACACATTGAAAAGTTAATTCAGCAGGAGTAATTCCGAGAAGTAATGCAACTTATTTGTCACTAAGGAGGACTGCATAGCCAAGTGATTTCTTTATGCATTTTAAAGTGTTTTTAAACCCTTGGGTAGCTATAGTCAATTTTTAAACATGTTTCCTCATTAATTTTCAATTTGTAAATGTACATTGTACAGGAGTGTTTTAATCATCTGGGGAGGCTGCTTCACAGATGGCTCTTGTGTGACCTAAAATTTCAATGATTATAATGAATCAGAATGGATGATGGTAAACTTGCTTGGATATTTGCTGATTGTCAACAGTTTTACAGCTTTGCCGCTGTTCTTGAGAGTTTAGTGCTGCTTAAAAATGAAAGGAAGCCAGTTGTAATGGCACTATCAGGGCAGGAGTTGCCTGAATGAAATAATGAATGAATGAAATAATAATGTTGGTCGGCGCCCTGCTATTCTGTGTGGAATGTTTTCCTGGGAAAACACACCAACGGAATTATGATAACATGTTGAATCCAATGCACATACAGAATGGTAAGGCATCCGCTCTCCCGGCCTACACAAGGCAGGGCATTTCATGTCTCTCTGTTACACTACCTGTGGACATCCCAATTAGAAGACAAGAAGGCCTAAAACCAAATGCTCTTTTGAATTATTTATGTTTTGAATTATTTATGTATTAGTGTTCTCCTGATTTGGCACCAGAAGTTAAGAATGGCCTGGGCCAATGATTTGGCAGGTGTTAGGAAACTATAACTGTTAAAGGTCAAATTTAAGATGCATCTAGAAACCCAGAACTCTAATCAACAAACCCATTTGTTATGCCTCTCTTTCTGCTTCTCCGTGTGAGGATCATATGTGCATTCTACGCCAGAGCTTACCATGAAGTCTGTGCCAGTACCATGCACAGAGTAGACCCACATGCGTTCTCACTTACTATCTATGGCCTCGAGTGAATTCGTTCACTTTTCTGAATTTGGGCTTTCTGAAGGACAGATAGTTATCCCTGCCGAGAAGAAAGGTTGTAGGGGTGAGACAGGAAGTGCTCCACAAATAGTATTCTTTCTTGCTGTCTTGCTACCCTCTTTCTCTGTAACGGGTACCCCCCCAACCCTGGCCTGACTACGCATGCCTAGGCCCTATGCTTTCCAAAGAGCCTCCACCATTAATCCCTGTTTTCTCAGATTAACAATTCTCAGCGACCTGCCTGTAGCTGATAGATGCTTGCAACATCTTGACGGGGGCTCCAGGAGAAGAGCCAGGAGTAAAATGAAGCCAGAATATTCTCTGTCAGGTTGTTAGAAGCATTCTGATAGGAGTCTCAGTACCAAAGTGAGATACAGATTGTCCTATGGGGGTTCTGGTAGGGAAAAGTCACTTCCTGTTCCCTAGTTTAGAGAATGTTGATTTGGTAGCTGCACTGAGCATACTTAGCACCAGCCTACAGGACTCCTCTTCAGCTAAATTGTGAATCATTAGTGTTTGTCTTTTCTGACCATAGAGCACCTGTTATCTAGCCATCCAGTGCCTTGCCTATACCCCTAACAAATTCTGTTAGAAGAAGAGGGACATTTCATGAGCTTGGTGCAAGTTGGTTGATTGTGTTACTCCTCCCAGAGGACTTCTCATTTTAGTGAGGATGAAGCCAAATGAAAAGCCAGAGGAAAGAAATGCCCACTGGTGGATTAGCAAATATTTACGCCACTAGAGTAGCAGTTGAATAGCTATGGCTTCTGGATCCTGGGGAAGGTCGTCTCCTCTGACCTGGCCAGGCAGACTGTCCTATGGAACCAGCTGTGTTCCTTATATGGCAAATATGTGGGTAAAGGCTTGCATTTGGACATCACAACTCACATTAACCAGAGCATTCAGTGAAGTTGCCTCTCTGCCCCCCCTGCTCTGTTCCTTTAGCAGACTGATTCCGGAGAAGTCCATGCTCATTGTCAATGGTGACAGATAGTCTGTGCTGCCATTGGCCTCTCTCCCTCACCTGGCAGATGCCACTCCTGCATCATCATCTGCTTTCCTGCTGAGTGCATACATAGACCCAGGATCCTTCTCACCCCAGCCTCCCACCAGGTTTTACCAGTGTGATGAACTCTATGTGCCTTCCTCTGGCTATGCTTTGCAGATCCTCAACAGAGTAGTCTGAGGAAACCGTAATGTCTTGCATTTTATTGATGAGAAAATTCACTTGAGAGAGGTCATGTAGCTTCACCAAGGTTACCCAGATGGTTCACTGCAGAAGGACAGCTTAAAGTCTGACTTTTCCAAATCCTGTGCTTTTCTACTGCATCAAGCTGTCTCCCTGAAACATAGCTCTGCTTTGTTTTGCACGTACTTAAGTTTCTGTAAACACAAAGGTAGTATTGCTAGGGCATAGCTTCTTTCACTTAAAAATTCTTTATTTGGTAGAGGGCTTCGAGGTAGGGTTCCTGTGTGACCTCAGCAAAAGTAGGACTTATGTGGAATACCTCATCATATCCTTGCCTTTGAAAAGCTGCCTTTAACTTATGGGGACCTTGGTCAATGAAATAAACATACTGGTCTCAGTGATGGCAGGGTCCAAGTGAGTCCCTGTTTTAGGATTGTTCTATGAAAGGGCATTTCATATGGCCTGCCATATTGAAAGAAGATTCATAGCCAGACTTACTGCCCACCATAGTTTTCTGTTGTGCAGAGCCTCTGGTCCTCAGATCACCCCTGCATTGTGACTGCGGGGGTGAGAGGAGTATACTTTCAAAATGTTTGGTATTCTGAATTCCAGGAAGCGGCCAAGTGTAGCATAATATCCTCTGTTCCTCCAAAACATTCTGTTTGGCATGGAAATACGTGCTCTGCTCTGGATGTCAAGTTGGTCTGCTCATGGCTTTTCAACCAAATAACCCAATGTAGGAGTATTCATGGGGAGCTCTTCTGAGAACTGGGTTGGTATTCGAAGGGTGGCCAACTCCCCAGGGCAATCCTGGCTACCCGCCATGATGTCCACTAAATGCTTTCTTTACTTCCCTCACCACGTCTCCACTTTTCATCGGCTTAAAATCTAACTCCAGCCCTGTTTGTTTATCCCTGCTTTGTCCCTGTCCAGCCTTGCTTGCATTAACCCTTCCCTTCTTTGAATTAATATAGTATGCATTTTGACAAGGGCTGCTGCTTATGGTTGGGTGTGTGTATACTGCATTACTCCAGAGGTGCCATTCACATTGTTGTCATCATAGATTTTTATCTTCTTTACTGCATTTTTCCAGGATATGGTAGCAAAGTGCCTTGAAGCAGGGGTACTTTTTGCTAAATCATACAAGGTGCCTCACTGAATAGTAGCGGAGCTACCCACCAATGCCATTTGCCCGGACAGGCACTAACAGTTGTCTCAATTCTCCATTGCAGAGCATACACCTTGAGGTCTAGAAGGAAACAGTCATTGACTGCTTATCTGTTAGGTTGCCAGAAGCTAGGCTGGCCAATATATTACCTCACTTAATTCTCATAATCATCACAAAGCATAGGAATCATCTAGTCATTTTAGAGATTAAACTATAAGTAATTCATTCAAGGTCATGTAGTTGATAATGGCAGATCAGTGATTTGACCACTGGTCTGCCTGATTTCAAAGTCCATCTTCTTCCCTATCTAGCCCACTAGTCCCCAGTACACGTGGCTCAGGGCTCATCCCTCCGAAGATGCTCTATAATTGTTATTAGAATTAAGTGGTAAAAGAGAATAGCAGAAAGCAGTCCACATGGGGTTATTTGGGGCTTTGTTGTATTGTCTGTGGAGTGCAGCCCTTTCCCAGGGTGTGGGCAAGGGAAAAAGCACTGACGGGGACCATCTGCTCCTGTGTGAGGGGCTCCACTGTAGCTAATGTGATGGTCGATGGGAGCTTGGTGAACACTGCCTACACCATCTCAGAAACTCCCTGGGAGTCCAGAGCTCACTGAGATGAAACTTCGGTTGAAACTACTTGGAGGGAGGGCACATAGAGATCTTTTAAACCCTTTTAATATTCGGCATCTCACATTTAAAATGTCTAAACAATATGGCGCTGTGGGCAATCCGGGGCCTTCCTGTGTAAGTGACATAAGCAGTCAGCAGGCTGCAGCGGATGGAGGCAAGAATGAGGCAGCGGACTCACATTCTGGTGCAAGCCCTACCACCCCCTCTACTAGCTGTGTACTCCAGAAGAGTCACGTCATCATCTATCCGCATTTGTTCAAACATCAAATGGAGATAGTAATTTCTTCCCTGCATCTATCAAAGGAAATATTTTTATGTAGCAGTGTTTTGAAGGTGGTACAATGATTTAGCCTTATAACTATACTGCTACTAAGAACATTTAACCATTCAGTCCATCATTCAGTGACTCTTTATTAGCATCTGTCCTGTCTCATGTACTATTGTAGGCACTGAGGATACCAAGCTGAAAGAGAGCAGAAAAGGGTACATATGGCCCCCTGCTCTTGAAGAATTTACATTAGAGTGAAGGCAGATACACTATACACAAGGAAGAAATAGACAATATAATTTCAAATAATGATTAGCATTTGAGGCAAGAAGATTAATAGGGTGATATGATAGAACAGGGATTGACAGACTTACGGGGCCACATCTGGCCTGCCACCTGTTTTTGTATTGCCCGTAACTAAGATTGGTCTTTACAGTTTTAAATGATTGAAATTAAAATACTCAGAAGAAGAGGAAAATTTCATGGCACATGAAATCATGTTAAATTCAAATTTTGGTGTCTATAATAAAGTTGTGCTGGAACATGGCCATATTCATTCAAAGGCAGAGTTGGGTATTTGCAAGAGAGATCATAAAATATTTACTGTTTGGCCTTATAGAGAAAGTTTGCTGATTGTTATGGCGGAACGCAATGGGGGTATAATTTAACTAGAGCGGATCATCATTATTGTTGTCATCATCATTATTATTTTATATCTTCTAGCTGAGTAACCCCTGATCAACTACTTAACTCATCGTTGTCTCATTTGAACTGCATCAACTTTAAAGGCCATTCCTGCTTGATTCTGTGACCCTTGGCATGGTAGACAGTCAGGTTTCTCTCTGTCAGTTATATTTGTTCAAGCACAGAAGAGTTGGTATCCTACCCAGATTCCTTTTGCCGCCTACCTACGTTTTTGCATCCCTCATTCTGTGGTCAGATGGTGTGTGCCAACAGATGTATCAGTCTAAAGGAAAACATAATTATGAAGGTAAAACCGTTACAAAATAAGGTCATTTGCTGAACCAAATATAAATTATATTTGGATCGCCTATTGTTTGGGATTTTCTGCCTCAGTGCTCTCCCCATTAAAGAGCTAATCAGGAGCCGGCTGTGCCTGGGACTGGAGCGGTGTCTTACATGTGAGTTTGGTAAAGGCTGGCTGGCGGAATGATTAGTCTGATATCATCCATCAGAGAGGCACCCCAGTATTGAGCTGTGCTTCACACAGATGCTGGAGTCTTCTTCAGGCAGATGCCCAGGGCAAGGAATATATCACAGTTTATCCAATAGGAAAAATGCTGAAAGTCAGAAAATCACTTAAAAAGGCAGGAAGTATATGAATTTCACGTGAAAATCTAGAGATGTAGCTCTCTGCCTTTGGGATACAAGTCTGATTTTATACTCTTAAAAATCCTCACACAGAAACAATTGTATTTTCAACTTCTAATGACTGATAAAATAATTAATGGCAAGCAAAGCTGTTCGTTAAAGTGTTAATCACAGTAGTATTGACGTACATTGGGAAAACAACAATACAGACATGGCAAGAACTATTTTCATTCAGTAAATCACTCTTACCTCGCATATGGACTGGAATAGTTACTTCGATAAATCGCAGATCCCCCAGGCCTGTGTAGTTGATGGATTAGGAGTCATTCATCTGGATCAGGAGTTGACAAACTGCAGCTACAGGGCCAAATTTGGCCCTCTGCCTGTTTTGGCAAATAAAGTTTTATTGGAACACAGCCACATTCAATTGTTTATTTATTGCCTATGGCTGCTTTTGCACTACGGTAGCAGAGCGGAGTGGTTGCAAAACAGACCATCTGGCCTGCAAGCCAAAAACCTTTACAAGCCGGAAAAAAGTATACTGCCCCCTGCTGTAGATTACTGTTTCTGCAAGGAAAGGGATTGTATTTTCAGGTATTTAAAGCTGAGTGGATCATGGACATATAAGTAGTATCTTGATGACAAAGATGTCCATGGGATTCTGCTATATTAATTCTGCTATTGTGTAAAATTCTGGAATAATAGAGTTGTAGAATATTTTGTTATTTATGCACATCATTTCTTAGCCTCTAAGGCCATCATTTATTTTAACCTACTTAATTTTTTTTTTTTTAGGGAATACTCTTTGAGTGTTTATCACTGTTTTATTATCTGTATCATCAGATGTTTTTGAGTAACCCCTTTCTGACGGTCACTGGGTGAGTATCCAGGAGCTTCATAATTTGAACATATAGAAAATACTCTCCTCTAAATAATCTAAATTGCTCTTCTGTCCCTTAGATATATCTATCTTTTCCTCCTCATTTCTCAGAGAAGATGGAAAATATCTGGTAATGTGTTCTGCTTGAAAACTGTTTCAGACATATTCTTTAATGCAGTAGAAAATAAGTTCCTGAAAGGTAAAACAATGTTGATTTCAGGAAATTAGATCCAGAGTTCTGTGTGTGTGTGTGTATGTATGTGTACATACCTGGAGCAAATTATTTTTTATATTCATTTTTTAAACCTGAAAGTGCAGCCTCAAATATATAGCTCCTGCTAGATTTTGTTTGCATAAAGTAGATTTTCTTTATTCTAAACTTTTCATGCAGTACATATTGTGGTCATACCTATTGTTACCAAAAAACTTTCCACATTTAGAGTAGAAACAGAAAAGACAAAGAAGCTGTAAATATTCTTAGTACAGTATCCAGCTAGAGTAACACCCTTTCTGAGAGACGAGAGCGGGCACTAACACCAAAATTTAGGAGTTCCGTGAGAGTTTGCGTTGCACTGGGCTCCTGTTCCCATCAGACATACTTCTCACAGGATTGATACTTCTAACCTGCCTGGTCAAGGGGTGGCAATACTTGGGGGCAGAGCCAAACACCACTCTGCTGTCTTAAGTTTGAGAAGGTGCCTAAAGGTATCCTCACAGTTGATTTTTGCATCATGGTTTCTATCAAAAGTGTCAGTTCACATCTTTATCTTACTAAGAGAAGTCTTGCCGAGGAAACATCTAAATGAACTTTGTGGTTGACCCCATATGCTTCGGAGAGCTGACTGATCTCATAAGGTTGGCCATTGTTGGAAACTGTGTTTACACCTCAGGAAATGGTCTTTTCTTCCAGAGCAGCCTCCAAAAATGAAGGCAATAAGCAGCGAATGTAATGAGTGTTTGAGGTACTAGTGGGTGTCCGGGGTCCATTGATACTTACACATGATTTGTTAGATAATGCAGTGAGAGCTGAGGCCTGACTCAGACTTCATGCTTGGTGAGTTGCCAGTTTCACTGCTGTTTCTGTTTCTATCAAGGCCTTCCCTCTTTGTGTCACCTGGCCCTTATTGGCCTGAGGATCATTTCATTCATTTATTCAACAAGTGAGTAAATGTATTTGCAAGGTGGATTGGGTATGCTGTGAGGTGCTATGTGTACTTAGGATAATTGTTTGAGAGGATGGTATCTACTCATAGAAGAGACATTATTTGCCTGAAACTTGAAGAAACAGATGTAGACAGTGAGCTCCATTTTCTGAAGATTGAGCTCTCAAGGAACTGAGAATTTGCAAGATTCTATGACCATTGTTTTCATTCCCTAAAGGCTGAAACAGAGAACACCAAAATTAACTGAACTAGTGAAAGCGAGAGGACAATCTGAAAGCATCATACTGAGAGAGAAAGGGAGACAGAGAAAAGCAACTGCTCATGAACAACATGGCATACACTAAATATTTGGGTCTAAAGGAAGACATGTATAGCTCATTGGGTGGTTGTGTCCTGTGGAGGACACCATTCCTAGAGAGAGAACAGCATGTGCAGAGCACAGCCACGTGAAGGGGCATGGTTCTGGGAATGGGAAATAGTTCTGGATTGTTGAAGGACATGAAATGAGGTGAGAGGGATCATAGTACCTCAGAAAGAGTTCTGGAACCCAGTGACCAGAGTTTGGTCACTGACTCCACAACTTAATTGCTGTAGGACCTCTTTGAACAGGTAACTTAACCTCTCTGTGCCTCTGTCACATATATTAGGGACTCAGTATGTGTTTATGGGATGATGTTTGGACAGATCATAAAAAAAAAAAATGTGTTGTGCCGGGGGCCTGGGTGGCTCAGTTGGTTAAGTGACTGCCTTCGGCTCAGGTCATGATCCTGGAGTCCCTGGATCGAGTCCCGCATCGGGCTTCCTGCTCGGCAGGGAGTCTGCTTCTCCCTCTGACCCTCCCCCCTCTCATGTGCTCTCTCTCATTCTCTCTCTCTCTCAAATAAATAAATAAAATCTTTAAAAAAAAAATGTGTTGTGGTATGGAACAGAGTTTAGGAAACATTTTCTGTAAAGGGCCAGATAGTAAATATTTTAGGCTGTGGGCTAGCTACAGTCTCTGTTACAAATACTTAACTCTGTTGTTACAGCATGAAAGCAGCCAAAGACAATGCATAAACAAAAGAGTGTAGCTGTGTTCCAATAAAACTTTATTTACGAAAACAGGTTGTGGATGGATTTGGCCTATGGACCACAGTTTACTGAGCCCTGTTTGAGAATATGGAATTTGTTCTGGATGTTATA
The DNA here is from genome assembly GCF_029215605.1 of Mirounga angustirostris. NCBI lineage: Eukaryota > Metazoa > Chordata > Mammalia > Carnivora > Phocidae > Mirounga > Mirounga angustirostris. The sequence continues at coordinate 43,606,262 of NW_026991718.1, read as the reverse complement.
TGTTCATAGGTGTTACAGGATAGCGTGTGGGGAATTCATTAACAGCTCTTACTGTAATAGCTGAGGAAGCGAGCCACACAATTAGATTTCAGAGCTTAAAAAGAAAGCTCTCTGAACAGAGTGGAGGAGTTATCAAAGTGTGTGATTGTGGGTGTGCGGAGGTATAGTGTATGTTAGTATTCACAGAAGTGAGATGAATCTAGAGGCTACTGACATAGTTCAGAAACTATGAGGACTTGGGATAAGATTGGGCATTGGCAGTAGAGAAGGAAGAACACTTTGGAGACCATGTGTTTGGATGGTAACCAAGTGTCTTCTTGGGTGATAGAAGGAAAAACTATTGGAGGAATAGACTTGGGGAAGATGCTGTGTTCATGTGAGGATGGGGTGATTTGGTGGGCCTATCAAATAACTTTTCTCACAGGTATCTTGAGGTTCAGAAGAGACAAAGTCTGTAGATCCAAACAGAGAACGCATTAATGAATGACTAATCCAATCCAGAGGGGGATGATAGGATAGTATGTGTGCAAACATATTTTAGCTCATTTATTCATGTATTAACATAATATCCCTGGCAGTTCTGGAGACTGGGAGAAAGAAATTGTAAAATTTTGGTTCAAATCTATCAGCATCAAAGACTCTTTAACAGTATTTTTTAAATGTGAGAGTGCATTTCCACTCCGAAAGTGTCAACGTTAAGTTAGTCACAAGCTGTTTAGCCCCTTATCTGGAAGAGTCTGGTAGAAGCTAAAGATTGCCAAGAAAGTATCTTTATGCTGGACCCTTAAGCCAGAGAGAAGGACCTACTTTGTGTGAACAAATAGGGAGTAGGAAATAGAAAACAAGCTGCTACACAATACTTAGACTGTATTTCTCTAATGAAGAACTTCTGTAAAATAGCTCTATTTCCCCTGGAGGGTACATGTTTAACATAAATACCATCTGTATATGGATGGTCTCACTGACATACCCACCTAGGATTTCCCCCTGGATCTTCATCAGTTCTCATTTGGTGTATTTTATCCAGTATAAATGGCTCCTGTGTGCGTGTGTGTTTGTGCGTACGCGCACACAGGCACGCAATGTGTCCCCAGCAACTGATTCCAAAAATGACTTGCTGAGATGCACAGTTCTGGATGAGCTGGCACTGATCTCTGATGTAGGTGGATTTCTGCTGATTTTTAGAAAGCTCCATGCCCCAACCTCCTGTGAAATCACAGCTGGCTTTTCCAGGCCAGTTGGCTGGAGGTAAGGGTACCATCTGGGGCCTTGGAAAATTGGGAGTCTGACTGGTCCACTGGGGGGGGATTGAACGGGCCATGTTGATGGTGCTGGTAGTCAGTTTCACTCTCCCAAGAACCAAGTAGAAGGCAAGGTTCCAAATGAGACTTCAGCTCAAAAGCCCAGCATTCATGTGTCTTATATCACTGCGTATCTGTCACCTTGCTTCTAACTCTGTAAACAAGGACTGGCCGTAATACCATTACTTACCTATTTATGTCTAGTGTCTAATCCTAGCAATAACCATATGAAGTTGGTGTTATTTTTGTCCACCCTCATTTTTGAGAAAGGGGGACATACAGAAGGGCTGTTACATAGCACCTAAGTGGAAAGGCAGGATATAGACAAAAGTTAAGAACCTGAACTCTTAACCAATAAGACTAGTACCTTTCCTTTTCACTTAAAATTGCATATTGTACAAGAATTTGTTTCACTGTTCCTTATTTTGAGAATACATCATTTTAAAATGTTTGCTGACCACACCTGACTTGAGGTGTTTTCTTTTACCAGAAAATAAACATTTTTTTTTAAAGATTTTATTTTATTTATTTATTTGAGACAGAGAATGAGAGAGAGAGAGCACATGAGAGGGGGGAGGGTCAGAGGCAGAAGCAGGCTCCCTGCCGAGCAGGGAGCCCGATGTGGGACTCGATCCCGGGACTCCAGGATCATGACCTGAGCCGAAGGCAGTCACTTAACCAACTGAGCCACCCAGGCGCCCCGAAAATAAACATTTTTTCTAAAACATTCTCTATCTTGCAATTTGTAGGACTTCATACAAAATAAATGTAGAGAATCAGTAGTTCTATAGGGAGGCCATAGGGGAACTCATCACTGACATGGAGGAAATCTAGGGTTCCTGAGATGGTTTACAATGGCCTGGAAAGAAAGTTTCCCTTCCCAAATGGCTCTTTCCAAACTCTGCTTTTCTAGATAGCAGAAATTAGAAACTTTATGAATTGGCCTTACATTTATGCTTCCCTAACTTGCATGAAGACATGATTTGTTTAGTTTAATAAGACCTTGATTGCAGGTATCAGCACACAAGCGCTGACTGAAACTGGGTTCCTTTTGGTAAAATGCAAGCTGTGTAAAATTCATGGAAAATGCAATTACGTTCTAATTTACTCAGTGCCACTGGCTTTAATTAAAGTAGATCATATTTCAATGAAGCAAATTCATGGTCCTCTTTAACAAAGGATATAGAAAACACAAGAAGAAAATTCACTCTTTTTCTTTTGAATATTAACTCAGAGCATGGTTACTCTTCAGCTATTTAAGAAGATATCAGGGCAAAGGTCCTCATTCCCAGTGGAGAGGCATGCAGGACCCCTGCCAAGCCAGCCTGTCTGCATCAAAGCCCCAGCAAAGCTTGATTCAGGGGCCCAGTGAGGGCATCTCCACTGATTGTCTTTATCTGCAGTTCTTTACCACCAACCATCTCACCTGTCTTTTCACCTATCTCTTTACGTTGTCTACTTCCCAGGCCAGATCAAAGGTAAAGAGAGTTACGTATACACACAATACACTACTTTCATTTTTATGGGATCAGATGTTTCGGGTGGCAAGTGACCTGAAGCCTAAAAGTAGGCAACGTCAGGGTTGTTTTGGAGCTGTCTAAGACCCAGCCTTTATTCAAACTCCATTCACAAGCTCTGGTCTCAGGTTTGGCTCCTCCTGGTGGCATAATGGCTGCTGCTATGGTTGCAGGCATCTTATAGAAGCCAAGAATGTTTGGCAAAGAGGAATGTCTCTGCCATGTATCTATTAGGGAAGAAATCCTCTCCTAGAATCTCTGGCTGCTACCCTTACACATCCCATTGCCTGGATAGGGTCACATGCCTATGATATGGCAAGAAGACGTAGATGGGTGGGGTGGGAGAGGCAAAGAGCTGGCAGGTTCTTACATCAAAGAAAGCACCTGGAGGAGGAAGATGAGGTGGCTAGAGAATGGTTATTGGATAAGCCAACACTCCTGTCTGCCATATCACACAAAGTCCATCGTCATTTTTAAGATGTTCTTGTAGTCATAGAACTATTTGGCAAATGACCGTATAGACCAAAATCATTGATCTCATTGACTTTAGAAATGTATCACTCAGCTGATATTCATAAATAAGGGCACATGAAGTTCATGCAATATAACTATATTTGCTTCTATCAGGGATTCCTTAAGCCTTTATATTTTCTAATACTCAGTGTGAAATGATTCAGAATAATGTTTAAAAGAATTGGAGACAGGTAGTCATCTATAACTAAATTTTTACATGCTGTAATAGGAGGAGGGATTGAAGTTTCAGTCATGGGAGTACCGTGATGACAATTCTTAATGATATCTCCAGTGGACCATATAAGTCAATGAATTTAAAGTGCAACAATTTATGCTAAACAAGGTTAGAATGTGGCAAAGACTGACTATGTTTTAATGTGCTATGAGGAAATTAAAAGCCTCTGGCACTCTATAAAACACTAGCCTTTGGTTTTGACTGAAGTGCCCATTACCCACAAAAGGTTTAGTCAATCACTGTGCTGATAACACAATGGGTAATTGCTAAGGGCCCTGCTTTGCTGAGGAGGACCATTTTTAATCCCGCTCTTTTTTGAACCAGACCAGTATTCCTCAGTGCTTTTTTAACAGTTATTTTAATTTGTCTGATAATTTTTAGTTCCTTTCACAACTAAATTGACTGATTACAGTCAATAGGCTTTCATTAAAAGTAATAGCTTCATATAAGTTTGCTTCGCTAAACATTTGTAAATAAATCTTAGTATAAATTTTGTGAGTATATAGAAGTCCACTGTTTTATTTCTGTTTTAAGAAATAAAATATCATTTCTGGAGAATGACATTCCGATTTTCCTAACATACCATGGAAAACTCCTTTGGGATACCCTGTGGTATAACAAGGATGTAGATAAATAGAAATAGAAGGAAACTTAGTTCTCATCAGATCCTGTTCTCTCTTTTTAGAACTGATGAAACTGAGATTCACAGGAGATTGTGTTCCAAGATTAAGACTTCCATGGAGATTAGGCAGATGCCTTTTACCCATCCCTTTCTAATTAACTTCCATGCCTGGCATAGGGCTATGGACATGGCAGTCACTCAATAAATATTTGCTGTTTAGGTAAACAGGTTATTTAAAGGTATTTGTATTTTCTTTTCTCTAGATGTTAGGAAGTTTAGGGCAATGATTAAGGAGTCATATTGGGCCTGAATCATGATGGCAAGTAGGACAATATAACTCCCACCAATGACCCTATATTTCAGGGCTTCAGTTTTTATTGTTCTGAGGCAATGTTAAGGGCATATACCTAGACTTATCTATTTAATCAGGTTGTTTGTAATTGATTGGTGGAATGGTTCCTTCAGAAGAGGAACCATTGACATTTGGTTTAATTGCCTTGGAACAGTTATGTCCCGTGTGCCTTAGTGATGGACATCTTGGATAAAACTAATAAATAAGCTTTAGATTTTTTCCACATGGTCCATCATAGTTAATGAAGGTATCTATTCTCTGGGGCATGTGGAGATCCAAAAGGTATGGCTCAGATTTACAGAAAGTGCTGAGTGAAATCATTTCCCATTCTGATTTGGTTTAAAAGATAAACTCTGCTTCAAAAGCAACTTTAAGGAAATGTTCATATCTTATATGAAACCAACAGTCTGTTAAAGGAAAGGGCAAGCAATTGAACACTGCAGCAAGACCTCAGACTCCTGCATTAGAATTTTAGCTCTACCATTTATTATTTTTATGACCCTGAATAAGTCACATACCTTCTCTATGCCTCAATTTATTCATATATATAATGGGAATAATTCATCATTATTAATTTTACCCTCTTGACATGGATTTTGAGGAATGAAACAATATAGGTGAAAAATTTGAAAATAGTATACTATGTAAAATCTCAGGAATTACTATCAATACCTACAGAACCACACAGCAGTTAAAAAAAAAACAAAAAAAGTAGTATTGGATGGCTGCTTTCCATAGTAGGAGGGATCTAAGAAAACCAAACCTATCCTAGCTGCCTCATTTGGAACTGATGTGCAGTGGAATTTATTGATTATCACAGGGTCCCATGGGCAGTGACAAAGCAAAAAATTGGGGCCTCAAACTCTTTATGACTTCTTCCTTCCTGATCACCAGGTTGCATGTATCAAAGATAACCTCAAGGGAAGGTGAGTGCTATTTTTCTGAAGTGAAAATCTAATCATGATGAACCAACCTCTGGAAGTTTACTAAATATCCAGTGTAGGGTCAGCCTGGTGGGAAAGAAGTTTTCCCCTGCCCTGGAGTTGCTGTTAGTCCATGAAAAAGATCAGACCTGCCCCTAAGAAAGACAGTGATGACTAAAGAAAGCACTGCTGGTCCATGAAGCAGGGCAGTGTGGTAGAGGCAGAGTTAGAGCAGGAGTACTCAGTTCTCTGGGCTCAACCACAAACTCCTAACTTTAGGCAAATGGCTTAATCCTCCAGTTGGACTGATAAGAATCATCCAGGACACTTGATAAATTCACACGTTACTGATTTGTTTATTAAGTTCAACGCGTCTGGGTTGGGAGCTGAGAATCTCCATTGGTCTCTCCCTCCACCAGCTCAAACTTAGTAGGTAATTCTTACTTGCAGGCATGTTTAGGAAATGAATATTTAACGGATATAATCTAACTGGGCCTATTTTTTTCTTCATAAAAATTGGAGTCTTAAAGTAGACAGCAGTAATTTTCAAGGTGTTTTCACAGTTGATCTGTTTTACATATTGGTTTTCCACACAGGCCCTTTTTTGTGGAATGTGGCCAAAGCTTTGCCCTCCATGGTTGGCAGAGGGCTGTGGATATAACTTGCACTCAGTAAATGTCTGCTCTGTGAGTGAGTGAATGATATATAGATAGTTACATGAAGATGATTAGCTATAGGGATAACCATAGATATCTATGTAAAAATTTATGTTGTGTGTGTGTGTGAAAAGACAGTATAGTCCCTGCCCTTTGGTGGCTTACAATGACATTGAAGAATGAAGACTCACATCCTAAGAGCTATTTGGAAGATGCAAGGAGAATATTTCCACTAACTTCCTAAGCAGAGTCTAGAGTCATCTTACCAACTGGTGCTTTCCATTATCCAGGACAGTGAAACTCTGCACTGTGCCTATGGAAACTGAACCAAAGCTAATCAGCTTCAAATGGAATGGTCTGAATTCTGTCATTTCCAAGGGTGGAATGGTGAATGTCCCACCACTTTCTCCCTTCTAGGGACATGGTCAGTTTGCTCTTGTACATTCTCCAGTCAGCCCTCACATGTGAAAAGAATAGGGAAGGGCTTACCCCATGACTGCTTTCTACTTCCTGTGTAATTACAATCTGCAGTTTCCTTTAACTGCTCTTAGGAGCCTACCACTGGGCTTCCCCACCCCCTGCTCCAGTTCCCAGACATTGCTTTCTCCTCGTGCTATTTTCTGTAAAATATAGAGGAACCAAGTTACCCCTATAACTTTCATGAAGGAAAACAATATAATGGAACAGGCAAGTGCTAAGCAAAATGGAGAGAGACATGTTATGAGTTCAAAGACTATCAGAATGGGACACAGAAGTAGTGAAAAGGCAAGGAAGTACATCTAGAGCTTTCTCTGAAGAGGGGTAGCATTTGAGTAGTTAGAGGCATAGGAAAAAGTACTCCAAGTAGAAGCAAAATTTGAAAGAAGGCCTAGAGACATTAAGAAGACTTGATATTCACTAGGGGTTTTTTTGGAAACTGATCTGGACATAGTTGAATGAAACTGGTACCTCTGAATGTCTATAAAATTTGTTAGTGAACAATGACTCCTCAAATCTGATTTTCTCATTTCTTGTTCAGAATATATTGGCCTTGGGCGCCTGGGTGGCTCAGTGGTTAAGCGTCTGCCTTCGGCTCAGGTCATGATCCCAGGTCCTGGGATCAAGCCCCGCATTGGGCTCCCTGCTCCATGGGAAGCCTGCTTCTCCCCTCTCCCACTCCCCCTGCTTTTGTTCCCTCTCTCGCTGTGTCTCTCTCTGTCAAATAAATAAATAAATAAAATCTTAAAAAAAAAAAATATTGGCCTTGCCCTGCTTTCCTTCCTATTTTTATGACAAAAGTACTCATAATAGACCTTGCAAAGAGCTTTGAAGCCTGAGAGTGAAATATCACTTGTGAAATAATCACCCAAAGGAGGAAAAATAAGATTTCACAAGGATGTTATTCAACTCCTTTTTTTGTTAGACATTTACACAGGTCCCATAGCAGGAGGGGGCTTGTGATGGTGGATAGCTCTCTCATCACTCTAGTTAAATTAAAAAAAAAAAAAAAATCATCAAAGGGAAAAATAGATGAGAATAGAATCTTAATAGGCTGATTAGCTTAACTGAGAACTTGAAGTAAGCAAAAGTGGTGCCCAGGTTGGCCACATTCATTTACATGTGGGCCCTGACCAAGGCCCTAGGCCAGACCAGTAGTGACTCTGATCCTTCTTTACACACTGATATACATGATCTCAAGATAGGCTAAAGATGAATTAAAGGGCAAGGAAGCAGGCTTAGTGCTTTTCACAGGCTCCTCTGTCCTCTGCTTCCCATTTCCATTCAGATTGTTTAGGTTTTGGTTTAGAGCCAGCCATGGAATAAGCCTTGCCCTTAGCAGGAAATATGTCATTGTGAGAAGTCTTGGTGAAATATCATGTTCCTTTCTGAGCCTCATGCCCCACATCTCTGTCTAGATTCTGTCACCACATTTCCCAGTCTCTGCCTTCTACTTCCGATTAAAACTGTCCAGAACATCCAGTCCCAGGAGCCATTTTTGACTCATAACCATGTCCTAGGGACTGTGCTAGGTGCTTATGCACCTTGTCTCATTGAATCCTCATCACAATCCAAAGATACTATTGTTGTCATTTTATCAGTAAAGACATTGAATTGCTGAGGCCTTAAACAATTCCCCAAGCTTATATATCAAGAAAGAGACAGTCTTGAAAGTCAAGAAAGAAAGTCTTGGGTCTATACCCAAATATAACCCAAATACAATTTTATATTTCTTATACTGTATACTCTCCACTAAAATATCTTCCCATTTTTCTCCTCATTACTCTGTATACCAAATATTTTCTCATACATGGTATAAAGAATGAGGTTTTCTGAAGACATTGGTTCTTGGGAACTCAAAGTACTTGAGAACCAAATTCTGTTGCATCTAAGAGACATAGTCAAATTGTGAATGTTCGGGCGCCTGGGTGGCTCAGTTGGTTAAGCAACTGCCTTCGGCTCAGGTCATGATCCTGGAGTCCCTGGATCGAGTCCCGCATCGGGCTCCCTGCTCGGCAGGGAGTCTGCTTCTCCCTCTGACCCTCCCCCCTCTCATGTGCTCTCTCTCTCTCAAATAAATAAATAAAAATCTTAAAAAAAAATTGTGAATGTTCACGCTCTGCACTTAAATGTACAGAGCTCCTATGTATTCTCCCAAGGAATGATGAATGTTCACTTCTCTTCCACTTAGTAAATGTGCAGTTCCCAAGGGTCCCTCAAAGACCCTGTCGGCTTTGGACATTTGCAAGACAGGATTGGGAGGGTGTCAAGGTCACTGGTAGCTTTGTGGAGGTAGTTGAGCAGGAGAATGAATAGACTCAGGAGGCAAGCGGAGGAGCTAGGAGAGGAGCAGTGGCCAAGGCAAAGGTGAAATTATCATGGCCAATTCAAAGGACAATCAGTGCTGATTTGCAAGCTCTGAAGAGGATACCAGTACCATTTCATACATTTAACAAAATGATTTTGGAAAGAACATCAGTGAACCAGTTGGGATGAGAACCAGTTTGGATGAGAACCAAATCTAGGTTTTGTCTGAAATGATTGAACTGAGCAAATCTGGGGCATCAGAATTTTAGAATTTTAGATCTGCTGTCATTTGGCACAAATGACATCCTATAGTAGAGGAAGCTGAAGTGTCAAGATGGAAGTGAGCTTCTCTGTGTCATTCAGGGTGACAAGGCTGAGCTAAATCCCAGGCTCCAGCTCTCAGTCCACTGCTAGCTCTACTGCACCACAGTGCCTTCCTTCCATTGATAGTGTCCTCGGCTTGAGAACCCACAAAGATGACAGATGGCTAGAAACATCCCTGATGCAAAGATTTAAATGGGCCTGTACATAAAGGGAGATCAGTTTTACCAGATCATTTCACATCCTACAGGGAGGTTAGTAACTCATGGGGCTGGCCATTTGGTCTGTTTCAGGAGAGGCAACTCTAAGGCAGACGTGCAGCCTCTGTCATCCTGTGCATAATACACATGTCACTCTCTAGACACTTCAACTTTCACTGCTGGTCCCAGTGGTGAAGGAAGGCTTCTAATTAGAGCCCTTCAGGAAGTTGGCTTCAATCAAGTGGAATTGGTGTGGTGAGACGAAACCCGTTTGCCATTTCTGCTCTGTTGCTTGGTGCCATATTTGGAAATATCTATCTGATATTCTTTAAAAAAAAAAGATTTAATTTATTTGAGGGAGAGAGAGAGAGAAAGAGAGAAGGAGAGGGCAGGAGAAGGGGGAGGGGCAGATGGAGAGGGAGAGAAAGAATTTCAACCGGACTTCTTGCTGAGCGTGGAGCTCAACGTGGGGCTCGATATCACAACCCTGAGGTCATGACCTGAGCTGAAACCAAGAGTCAGATACTTAACAGACTGAGCCACCCAAGTGCCCTTATCTGATATTCTTCATACAAATTCTTGTTGTGTCACCGTCCCTGAGATCTAAAACCTGCCACGCAGGAAAGCTTTGTGAGTGGCAAAGTGAAATCCATACACAGGCCCATAATACTGCACATGACAGAAGGCTATTGTACACCTACAAAATGGAAATACCAGAACACCTGCCTCACTTTTGTAAAAAGTAAAAGCAGTGATGTGCAGAAGTGCTTAGTAGCATAGCTGGTCTGTAGCAAGCTCCCTCTTCTTTTGCCTGCCACAGAGATTTTCTCATTTTCCTATTTAGACTTAGGTCATGTGGAGTTGTGTTGGTTCTGCTACTGCTTGTTGTGCCTACATTTTTACCTTCTGTGTTCTGTGTTCTTTTTTTTCCCCTCTCTTTGCTTTCTCTTTTCCCTCTTCCTTGCTTCCTTCCTTCCTTGCTTCCTTGATGAAAAATGTAATCCAAATCATACAATTTGCAAAAACTTAAATGTAAATCATGGTGTCTGGTCAGTAGTGCAAGTTCAACATTTCCTGAATGTTTGATTGGGTAGATGCTTATAGAGCTTTTAAAGGCCTTTTTAAAGGCATTATTATTGTTCGACTCCTTCACTCTTATGATCCTCCCCACACAAGTGCATAAAGCAAAGTTAAGGAGGAATCTTGAGAGTGAAATCCCCTTCCCTTCTTTCCTTCTCTCTGGCCCATTTCCTCTCTGCTATGGTTTCAAATCTCCGAGCTTCTACTCTTCTTGTTCTCTCTTTCCCTTTCTCCTTAACCCTTTCCTAGTTTCTCTTCCTCTCTCTTCCCTCCATTCCATTTTGCTCTCTCTTCTGTGTTTTCCCTTTCTTTCTCCTCAACCTTCCCCCTTTCTACCACCTCCAGGTCTGTCCCTTGGTGCTACCATTTCCATCAGTGCTTGATTAAATCAGGGCATAAATTTTTCTCATGTTCTGTTCTTTCTCTTATAGTCCAGAAATAACATCTAAACACTGAGAAAGAGACTTGGAAAAAGAGAATGGACTGTTTAAAGAAGCCAAATGTTGGAATGGGACCTCTGTTCTGTGTTTCCTTCAGCTCCTTTAAATACAGCTCCTAATCACAAGTGTAGGTGGTGGTTATGATCCATTGGCATTGTTTTCCATGGTCTCTTCTGACAATGGACAACAAACATTCTTTTTTTTTTAATGATTTTATTTATTTATTTGAGAGAGAGAGAAAGAGGGTGAGAACAAGCAGGGGGGAGAGGCAGAGGGAGAAGGAGAGGGAGAAACAGACTTCCCTCTCAGCAGGGAGCCCAGTGTGGGACTGGATCTCAGGATCCCAGGATCATGACCTGAGCTGAAGGCAGACGCTTAACTGGCTGAGCCACCCAGGCACCCCGGACAACAGACTTTCTTAGAGAAAAATGAGGACTAGATTCCATTCTTTGACAAGGCTGACCTTGGAAGTTAGCCAGGTAAACAGGTGTTTACTTAATAATTTAAGGAGCCCCGGACAGGGGTACCAGTCCCTAAATTCAATATTCTAGCCCATCTTTTTATTATCTCTATATACTACTTCAGATCTGAAAGCTCTTTTTTTGGTCTCCATAGGAAGCTGCCAATAACAGATTGTTAAATCTTAGCTGCATATATTTTGCTATTGGCTAAACTGTTGAGAGAGAGAGAGAGAGAGGAACTTGAGCTATGCCTTTTGGAATAAGGAAAGATACCCTTAGGAATAGATGTCCTCGGCATGACACAGGGATGGCTAACACTATGGGCTGACTTTACTAGTTTTGAAATGATTATCCTGACCCTCCAACTACCCAGCAAAATAGATATGCAAATCTGTATAGCTAGGTGTGCACCCAAAAGCTAAATTATACCCAAGCTTATATACATGAATAATTGTTTGGAAGAGATCCAATACAGAATATTTAAGTATTGGACTCTGTCTCCTATTTCCTTCCTGCCCCTGAAGAACAAGAAGAGACAATAGGGTAGATGCCTGTGACTGCAAATTAGCAGCTGAGATGGATCTCTTGCCTGAGTGATTTTAAAAGGAGATTATACTTGAGGGAGACAGAGTCAAGACATTAATACCAAATGTGTCATTTTGACCATTTACTGAAATGCAACACTCTGGAACTCTGGGTTATCAATCAGTGTGGGATTTGCAGGGGCCATTAACCTAAGAGAGAGAGACATTTTTTATTGGGAGTAAGGGGGCAGCTTTTTTGGCTTGATATGATCTCTGTGGGAGAGTTCTTATTGGTCAAAAATCTCTAAAGTTATTGATTTCCTCAAGTGTCAATTATATTTGGTGATAGGGTTTTATAAACTTTTGAAATCAAGCAACCATCGTAGCTTTCTCTGCTCAGTGGTTTTGATAAAATATGCTGACGAAAGTAGCCAGATTCTTCTCTAGGGCAGTGATCAACAAGATAGGTGTTTTGGTGGAAGGAAGAAATTTGGGAAGCTACAGAAATAGATTAAACCTCAGGGTATCAGACACTGGCAGGCATTATGGTTAAGTTTGAAGTGTGTTTGGCAGTGCAAAGGCCAGAGTCAGTTAGGCTGTGAAAACAGAAGCCTGAAAACCATGGTGCTTTGGTGGTGGAAAGGGATTTAATCACAGTTGCCACAAAGGTGTGTCTACTCATTTGAGTGAGTGGTGTTAGACAGTTCTCAGCTTGGTACAGTGGAAAGAGGCTCAGTGCTGGGAGTCAGCAAGGCTGAGGTCTGCAGGATTGACACAATGGCCTCTGAGCTCAGTCTAGTCTCCCCACTTCCCCCCATCTCTCTGGGCCATGGCTTTCAAATGAATAAAATTGAGGTAATGATGTCTATTCCTCTGCTACACAGCAGTGTTTCGAAAACATTGTAAGTTAAGAGATGGAAAAATGATGGACCAAATTTAAAGTTCTACACATGGCTTGTATAACTTGTAGCCAATTCTGAGTATCAGAAATGCTACAGAAAATATTGACAGTAAAACCCACAAAGATCAGAAGTCTCAAGTACCAGGAGCCATCTTCCAAGTACGAATAGTTTCCTGTTCATATTTTCTTTGTATAGGCTCAAACAGTTTTGAGGTTATGAGTTTTGAGGTTATGCCTTTTGATACTTTTTTCTGTCTATAAGGCTCCAAAAAGAATGGTTCAAAACTGCTGATCCATGAGTAGATCAGTCTTAGACACAAGGACCGGGTGGAGTCTGTGAAAGCCTCAACTAAGATGCAAGTGTGACATCTACAGATGGACATAAAGAAGAACAGAGGGTTATAAAGGAAAACCATGACTTTCAGTGTAGTTCTGAAGACGTCTCAGTCAGGCTCATGGGGAGTCCCTGGAAAAGTCCATTAGAGGAGCCCTGCATTGGTAGAAATGACCCGATCGAATATCTCGCCATGCTCATGGCCTCTTTATAAATACCCTGTTGGCTTCAAACAATGGCAGCTAGAGGTTGTCAGTCAATACTGTGCCTTACAGCAGGTTCTCTTAGAGTGAGATCTGAGTAGGGCTTCTTCATGGTCACCATAAAAACTACTGGCATCTCTCATCCTGGGCCCTATGTTGTCACCTCCACACACCTCTAATGCCAGGCCCTTGCTATGTGCCTAGGCTACCGACTGCAACTTCAGTTACCCGACCAACCCAGCACTCATGAAATACTCTAGGTATTAATCACCACTGCTCTATGTGTAGTTTCATCTCATCTTTATCACAATGCTCTGATGAAACGATCACAAAAATCTCCATTTTGCAGATGAAACTCCCAGGATAGATAACTTGTTCAAAGTCACATAGCTGTAAGTGGCGGCACTTCCATTCAAACCTGGCCAGCCTGGTCACTTGAATACCACACCTCCACCCATTTTGTGCACATCTCCTGAGGGCCTCTAGTAGTTAAGTAGTTATACTAGGTGCTAGGGATTTTGTGGTTCGCAAGTGGACCATTGCTGTCAAGAAACTCATTCTGGAAGAAGAACTAAGATCTAACCCCAAAATTATGGTGTACAGCTCAGTTTGGGAATTTCCCAGGGCACTGAGATAAACAAGAGCTCAGTCTTGAAGGGTGAGAGGAGATAACCAGTGTGATCACAGGAGAGAAATCTACATAGACCAAAGATCACTGGCCAAGTCCCAACAATGCCAGAGAGAATCCATGGCCCTTTCATTTGCTTAGACTTTTTCCATTCAAGCTCTGCAGCTTTAAGATAAGATCTGGTTGCCTAGAAAGCTTTTGTTTATTGAAACAGCTGTTTAAAACCATACTGTTGCATGGAGATCAGTTCCAAGATGTAGTTCAAGGAATTACTACAAGTAAAGTCCTAGAGTAAAGGGAGAAAGGAGCAAGGGCCTGCAATGGGTATAGAAAGGACTTTAACTCTAAATAAGTATATTAACAAGCAGCTGTTCTGATTTGGGATCCATGTTTGTCATGTTATTTCTTGGATTCTTCATTGTTTGTCATATTTTTCAATATAAAATTACTTTGAAAAATGTCAGTGAAAATGCATGAAGTCCACATTGAATAGGGGATAGAAATGAGACTGGGCCAACTCTGGGTAAATGGACCAATTGGACTTGTGATTTAAAATAATAATAATGATGAACCTATTCATAAGATAAAATTTCATGGACCTACACACAAAAAAATGAGAGCAATTAAAAACTGGGCCAACTCTGGGTAAATGGACCAATTGGACTTGTGATTTAAAATAATAATAATGATGAACCTATTCATAAGATAAAATTTCATGGACCTACACACACAAAAAAATGAGAGCAATTAAAAACTGGTGATATCTGAAGAAGGTATATAGTGTAGATCTGAAGTATAAATCTGAAGGTATGTAGTGTATTGTATTGTCGATTTCCTGGTTTTAAGAAGGGACTGTGGTCTTGTAAGATGTTCTCATTGAGGGAAACTGGGTGAAGCGTACATAGGAAGTCACTGCACTGTTTTTGTGACTTCTTGCGGGTCTCATATTATTTCTTTTTTTTCCTCTCTTTTTAAAATTTTTTATTGTTATGTTAATCACCATACATTACATCATTAGTTTTTGATGTAGTGTTCCATGATTCATTGTTTGTGTATAACACTCAGTGCTCCATGCAGAACGTGCCCTCTTTAATACCCATCACCAGACTAACCCATCCTCCCACCCCCCTCCCCTCTAGAACCCTCAGTTTGTTTTTCAGAGTCCATCGTCTCTCATGGTTCGTCTCCCCCTCCGATTCCCCCCCTTTCATTTTTCCCTTCCTACTATCTTTTTTTTTTTTTTCAACATATAATGTATTATTTGTTTCAGAGGTACAGGTCTGTGATTCAACAGTCTTACACAATTCACAGCGCTCACCATAGCACATACCCTCCCCAATGTCTATCACCCAGCCACCCCATCCCTCCCACCCCCCACCACTCCAGCAACCCTCAGTTTGTTTCCTGAGATTAAGAATTCTTCTTATCAGTGAGGTCATATGGGTCTCATATTATTTCAAAGTAAAAAGTTTAGAATGGTAATGATAGGATAAATTGCTACCCATTAACAAGGTATTCCTGTTTTCATGGAGGATTTTTTTTTTTAATATTTTATTATTTATTTGACAGAGAGAGACACAGCGAGAGAGGGAATACAAGCAGGGGGAGTGGGAGAGGGAGAAGCAGGCTTCCCGCGGAGCAGGGAGCCCGATGTGGGGCTCGATCCCAAGACCCTGGGATCATGACCTGAGCCGAAGGCAGACGCTTAACGACTGAGCCACTCAGGCGCCCTTCATGGAGGATTTTTGTCATCACGGCACTTTTCCTTAAAGAGCATAGGCACAGGGAAGGATCTCTATTAGTGACAAGCCAGGCATGGGGTAGGGTCCTCCAGGACAACCCATGGATCTCATAGCATGGATTTGATCCACCCATCTCTAATTCTAGGCCTCATAATGTTTTTAATTATTAAAGCACTTCTACATATATATCATCTTACTTTTTCTTGTATATGTTTGAGTCTTCCAAATAGTCCTTCCAACAGGTGTCTTATGCAGTTCATAAAAAACAAGTCTTGTGCAATTTGATTTTCTGATTGCTATGCCTGCTATCATGATGTTTGTGGAATAGAAGAAGTTTCAACAGTTGCTGTGTTAGCTGGAGCAAATTGGAGCAAAGAAACGGGTATATTGCTACTGATAGCTATGTTTCATCAGCCTTAAATGAGAACCCAGGGTTGTCCCTGCATGTGGATGGGGGGAGGGTCTCTCCTAAGCAGGACTTTGAAGACTGTTGGGGACAAGACTGGCCCTACCTGTTTCAAGGCTCCTTTCATGAATCTTCCTTCCAGATAAGCCTCAGTTAAAATATAAGTGGTACCCAGGGAGAAAAATATGTCGATTCACTAGTATGTGCTTCTGGTGTACTAGCCAGGAGCAAAGTCTGGAAGCAATATAACTTCCCTCCTGGGATGGACAATGTTAAGAACTTAACATTGTTACTACCTTTTCGTGAATTAATTTTAAAAACCTATATCAAATAACAAGCTACTTTTAGCAGTGCGACATGTCCGGCAGTTATCTGGAATGAGAGAGACAGAATATGAGTTGAAATCAGAACTCCTGTAAATCCAGGCTTTGGTGGGAGTAGAGGTAAGATGGATAGAATTTTGGTAATTATTGAGGTTGGGTGATAGGTATATGGGGACGTGCTGCACTGTTACACTGTTCTGTTTATAAGCATTTGACATTTTTTATGGGAAAAAAATCTTAAAAAAGAGAAAATAATTAAAAACTCTGTATCTCACTATATTGTCAATGGATTTTTAGCTATTATAATAATTTTCAAGAAAACTAAAGTCATAACTCTCATACAGATATAAAAATGAATATATGTTATGTGTTGTGTCCTGCAAAAAATATGTTGAGGTCTTAATACCCAATGCCTGTGAATGTGACCTTGTTTAGAAACAGGGTCTTTGCTGATAGGTCTAATCAAGTTAAGATGAGGTTATTAGGGTAGGCCCTAATCCAGTACAAGTAGTAACCTTCTAAGAGGAAATTTTAGACACAGACACACAGGAAGAATGCCATGTGAAGGCACAGAGACACAGATATGGAGGGAAGTTGGCCAAGTGATTATGGAGGCAGAGATTAGCTACAGCCAAGGAACACGTGGGGCTACCAGAGCCTGAAGAGGTAAGAAAGGATCTTCCACTTGATGATTCCCAGGGAGGATGGTCCTGCCTACACCTTAATGTAGGACTTCTAACCTCCAGAACTTTAGAGAATAAATTTCTGTTGTTATAGCTGCTCATTTTGTGGTACTTTGTAAAGGCAGCCCTAGGAAACTAATATACATGTAGAGATTTTATTTAAATCATTAATTAGAATGAGGTGTTACAACCAATTGAAAGAAGTCAAATGCACAAATTTATATGGAGTAAAGGAATGTCAAAATGAATGTACACTATATGTTGGCTAATTGAATTTAAAAAAATTCATTTAAAAAAATGAATGTACAATTGTAGGAAAATCCATCTTTTACAGAGGAACAGGAAAGTCAACTGAACCTTTACTGTAAGAGCATACTTTGCATGTATATAGACCAAATATTTTGCATTGCTATCTGTTCATCTACAGTTTACAGAGAGTTGCAAAATAGCTCCTGTAGCATCAGAATCAGGTAACCTAGAAGAGTGTCCTCTAGACCATGGGTTGAATGAACCACAAACTTTTTCCTATAAGTCAAAAAAAAGAACCCCAAAAAACAACAACAACAACAAATAAAACTCCTTGAATACAAATGTTCATTAAAAAAGAAGAAAAGAAAAAGATAATACTAGAAAATCAGATTTCAGATGCACCATACTTAATAAATGTGTGATATTTCAGTAAGTGAATGAACCACTCCATGTCTCCCTTTACTCATTTGTAAGATGGGAATAATACTCATGATATCACCCGGTTGGGGCCATAGTAGTGAGGGTTAAATGAGATATTGTATGCAAAGTACTTGGCAGTGACTGACTCAAAGTATTTGAAAGGTAATTCCCATTATTATTATTGTTACTGGTTTAGAAAGTGGTGGGAGAGTGAACTGGGAGACTCTGTGGGAAGCTCATGCATTGTCAAGTGTTACGCAAACTCAGCCTAACTCCACCATTCTATTACCAGTTCTCAGGCTGGACTTGTTTTCAGATGAAAGTAACATGCAGAGATGGCAGGCTGGAGTAAGAGCATGTCTGGGAAAGGCTGGGAGGGTGGCCTAGGACTGAGAAAGTTGGGTGGTGAGAGGTGGGACAGGAAGGAAGGAGGCAGGGAAGAGAGATTTGGAACCAGGGTCAACTGATTGTTCCAGGCCATGTGCTAAGTGCAGATCTTCCTCCAAATACTTTGGTTGGCATGCTGACTGCTATGATAAGTGTGAAACCCACTAACGATTCAGTTTTAAAACCTTCCTAAGGATTCTGCAAATCCCTTAATCAATGCCAACTCTATTCACTTTGCCCTGAGACCTCACTTCTGCAGGGGCACAGACAGGACGGGGGGTACCGTTCAGATGCGCAGGACAGATGGAATGAAGGCGCACTCGTGATTGGTTGCCTGTGCCGTCCCATTCATGTAGCAGGTCTGGTGTCTCCCGTACCTCATTCAGAAAAGCACTTTGGACCCAAAACAGTCCCCGCCAGCCTGCCTTCCCTGTTGGGCTTCAAAGTCGTGTTTGTGTCGTTTGCTCTGGGTCTGAAATTGTTCCTCAGATTCCCTCCCTGAAGGAGTTTACAGACATTGTACAAAGAAATTAATTAAGTAGATTTTCCATTTGCACAGTTTTAATGAATAAATGATGTTCCTATTTATCAGCTTTCTAATTATAACACAATTCAAAACATCTTGGTTTCTTGCATTCTGACAATGTTATTGTTATGGTGGTGTTATTGCTGCTCTCACGGCAGAGGTAATAATATTTTTTTAGATAGATGCCAGGTGCAGTATTCCATATTTATTAAAGTGTGATCTGCATATTTTTCTCTTTTCATGTACTGCTTATCTGTACAAGAGCAGAAAGTTAAATATAATGCTCTGCTTTAAAGAGTCTGGAATGATTTCACAGGCAGCCCGAGGATTTGTGGTCTGGTGGGGGGATCGGGCCTGGCCGGTGCAGTTCAGGGCCTTACAGAGGGAGGCCTGGGCCAAGGGGCCCAGTCAGCAGAACCAAACCTCACTCCTCCAAGCTGCCAACAGGCTGTGAAGTCCAGCCGGGAGGACCAATAGGAGTCCTGGCAAGGAAGCCCATGTCAGAGATTCCAAGGCCAGCAAGTCAGACGCTCGGGGAGGGCAGCACAGAAACAAAAGAAATAGAGCTCAGGACAGGAGACAGAGTCTCTTCTGGCTCTGTCCCAGAGTGTTTGAGGTGAGCAGTCAGAGATCACAGGGATTGTCATAGCCAGAGTTCAGAAGTTTCCAGAGAAACTCTGCCTGGACACAGGTGTGGGCAGAGGTGCCAGGTCTCTATCTCTGCCCTTTCTGAGTGCAGGGCAGCATCACGATGCCCTTCTGCCCTTGGCCAAGGGAGAATCATGGCCTGATCTCAGATAGGCATTTGAGTACCATCCCAGTTAACAACTGATTGTGGACCTCCCATGATGTGTCACCCGTGGCTCCAGATGCTGGGACCACACTTCTGCCTTCCAGGAGTTTATAGTACAGACTCTAGAAGTTTCTTAGGGAGACTGCTCTGGCCATAAAAAGTCACCTGGCTGCCTGGAAGGGGTACACTCTTGGCCTGCCTTAAAGTCAGAAGCTGTGGATATTATTGCTCAGGGACTATTAAGATTATTCTCCTCTTCTCCTTACACATTCCCTATTACCCCAAGGGAAGGGTGGAGCCAGTGATCTTTATACCCTTCTGATTTTATTTTCCTTCACTCTGTTGATTAAATTGTACTTCGGCCACATACCATGTTTATGAATGAGGCCACTGTTTAAGTGGTAATAAAGTCTAGTGTAATTGGCTCTATTGCTTCTGCTCCACCTCTCCACTGGATGGAAGGTCAGTTAAACGCATAGTCGCGTGCTTATTTCATTAATATGGTGGCATGCCCCTTTGGCTTTCTCATTGCTTTCCTTATACCGTGTCTATTTTCTCTTAAACAGATCTTCCTTCCTGGAAGGCCATTCGTGAACACATCACAGATGTGTACTGTATGCCAGGAATCGTGCTAGCTGCTGGAGTTTCGAATAAAAGATACGCCTTGTTCTTGAGAAGTTTATGGTTTACTGAGGGAGACCAAGAAACACATGGGGATGGTCTTAGTTTGCTTGGGCTGCTATCACAGAATACCAGGCTTGGTGGCTTCTAAACAACAGAAATCTATTTCTCACAGTTCTGGAGGCTGGGAAATACAAGATCAAAATGCTGACAGATTCTGTGTCTGCTGAGGCTCACTTCCTGTGCTGTAACCTCACATGGTGGGAAAAGAGTCAAGGGAGCTCTCTGGCCTCTTCTTCTAGGGCATTAATCCCATTCATGAGGGCTCCATCCTTGTCTAATCACCTCCCCAAAGCCCCACCTCCAAATATCATCTCATCAAGGATTAGATTTCATCATGAGTTTTGAGGAGCAACAGACATTTAGTTTATAGAGAGGAATAACATCTAATCTGATCTGTTTTCTGATAAGGCTGTGAATATAAGTATTTCGAGAAACTTACCGTAGCTCAAGGGGGTAAAGGAAGACTTCTTTCACTCTGTGCTATGTCTGATTGAGAGAGAGGAGTTTTGTTCTGCAACCCTTCCATAAGAGAAGTCACAGTCAACTAAATGTTGACAAAGTGTAAGGATGAACTTTAAAACTGTCCGAGTCGCTCCAATATAAAGAAAGCTGTTTCATGAAATGGTGAGTTCCCTGTCAAAGGAGGTAGCAAACTACTTGATAGGAGTATTTTAAGAGGACTTATGAACTAAAAGTTAATTAGCAAGGTGATCTTTAAAATCTCCTTGAATTCTTGAGACACTGAGATTGCTAGCACTAATGAAAAAGTTCCATGGGAGAATGGGACATTGAGGTCCTTGATACTAAAGAGATGCTAGTTAAACAAAGAGCAGTGAGAAGGAGCTTACAGACAATGGGGCAGAATGAGTTGGGAGTTTAGACTCTGACCGATACTCAGATCTAAGAAAATGCACATGGGCTCCCCAGCATGGATTTTGGCACACCCAGATCTGTCTTCATCCTTTCTAAGTTCTCTAGCCATTAAAACAACTAGCGCATTCCTGTTGGGAGTTTCATTTATTTTCTGATACTTGAACTATCTAGTGCATACTGTTTTGCTGGGGAACACATGCTGCACTCCAGCATGACTTGGTAAGGAGGAGCAGGGAACTGTTAGAGCCAGGGACCACATTGGGGGGCATATGGGCAGGTTCACACTCAGCTTTGTATCAGCCTTCTAGGGGAGGTTAGGTATGGAAAATACAGAAAAATTCACCCGGTATCCTGGAAGTGAAGATCTTCTGTCTTTTGAACTCTATTTAAATGCACAGTTATCTTATACTGCAGAAGAGGGGCTAAACGATCAACTCACCCCAGTGTTATCAGAGTGGCCTTAGAAGGACCTGAATCTGAATGGTTCTTTTGCTTAAAATCTTTCATTTTTCCTCGATTGGTGGTTGTAATAGCTCCCAGCTCACTAAATTTTTATAAGGACTAAATGTGTCAACACGTGTATCAAACATGTAAAACAGTCTCTGACACACAAATGCTATCATTACTGGATTTCTAAGCCCCCACTCACTGTGAGCTTCTTCAGAGCAATGATCATGTGCTTTGAGTGGGCATGCTCAGCACCCAGCCCAGTGGAAGCCTGGCACATGATATATGTGAGGTTGAAGAGCGTAAGCTCTGGCGTTGGACTTGTTGAGTTTGCATTCTGGTTTTATCACAGGAGCATCTGCAGTGTGTAACTTCCTAATCCTTGGCTTTCTCATCTGTGAAATGAGGGGAATAAGTGAGATAATATGTACAAAGTACTTAATTGAGAACAGAGTCTGGCACTAAAATCATTAGCTAACATTATCATTTGAGAACAGTATACATGCTTGTAGAACAAATATTCAAAATGCTGACAGAGAGAACCAGAATGTGTCCACTTTCTTTTTGCCTCTGCCCCTCCCTCACTGCCATGTTGGCCGGTCAGTTCTCTGCACCTCAGTTCCCATGCCTCAGATCTAGGGATAATGCAACCAAATGCTGACTTCCCAGGAGGACCAAGAAGATGGATGTTCATGTTTATAAAGTTGCTCTGAGCAACCTGAGGAAAATTGCAAGTGAAAAGTATTGTTCTCATCACGATTATTAATTGAACCCCCAACCACTCGTCAGTTGGAATATGACTGATCCACAGGCTCTGGAGGAAGATTTATCACTTGCCTCCCCAAACCTATGGATGTGCCTTTTGTTAAATGCAATTATCTCCCAGTGAATGCACACATCTTGAGTCCACCGCCTCTTACTCAATGAATTCATTAAACCTCTTTGTAGGGAGGAGCCATCAAAAGCCACCTGATGAAAAATGGCCATAGATGGGCATTTGGGTTTAATGATACAATATTTGCTACTGGAGAGTTTCAAGGATGCTGTTCTGTTGTCTCTGCTCCCCTGCTGTTGTTTTGTTTTATGTTTTGTTTTGTTTTTTATCCTGCAATCCTTTGTTACTATTTTAGGATGTAGAATACAAGTATGTGGATATCCACCTGCCTCTTAGGACCATTTCATAGGCAGGGGCCTGCCTCTGTAAGGGAGAACATATTTGAGAGGAGAGGTGGCAGAGTCAGCCGTGTGTAGGGATGGCCGTCTAGAGCTCTCCCTTCTTGAAATCTCTACTGTGAGGGCGCCTGTGTGGCTCAGATGGTTAAGTGTTTGTCTTCAGCCCAGATCATGATCTCTGGGTCCTGGGATCGAGCCCCACATCGGGCTCCTGGCTCAGTGGGGAGTCTGCTTTTCCCTCTCCCTCTGCCTCTCACCCCAACTCATGCTCTCTCTCTCTCAAATGAATAAATAAAATCTTTAATAAATAAAAAGAAATCTCTACTGTGAGAGAGAACTCCCAAAGAATTATGAATCTTTGTTCTCCTAGAAGCCACATTTCAACACATAACTCCATTTTCTTAGAGGGAATGTCAGAGCTGTTATGTTCCATTAGTTGTAAGTAGACTTAGCAAGTAGAAACTAAAGGTTCAAGGCGGGGAGTAAGGCCAATAAGGCTGAGACAAGCCACACAGTGGGGAAACCTCAGGGCACATTATAAGGGAGGGAGAGGTATTATAGGGAGGAAGGGAACCCACCAAAGAGAAAATGGGCTCCTTCAGAGATCTGCCTCTGGCCAGCCTGAATAAGTCTTGCTGAGAGAGCAAGCATGGGTTGGGGCTGGTGGCATAAACTACCAGGAAGAGCAATTTCTGTGGGCTGAATTCCACCAGCAAGAGAATATGAGGATGCCCTGGAGAAAAGGATACCACTAATAGACAAGAAAACAGAAAATGGGGTGGGGGAGACATACTGAAAGGGGCATCTGTGGTTAAGATGTGGAGTATTCTCAATTCCAAGTCCCTGGAAAGCCCTGTATATGAGATAGTGTCCTGAACTATCACAAAGGCCCTAGAGTAACAAAATACCTTTGGATGATCCCTCAGGCGATTCATCAAGATTAACTACAGCTAACATTACGTCATTTTCCAGTGGCCCAGTCTTTGATTCCATGTGCCAAGTCTGAATGGGTGAAAGCTCTCTGTGCACACTGACTTAGTGTGCAGATGTCCTTCCTCAGTGAATGTTTCCTATAACTTTACTCTGTATTTATTCACAAGTTGGTTAAGTGGCTGCCTTTGGCTTGGGTCGTGTTCCCAGGGTCCTGGGATCGAGCCCCTCATTGGGCTCCCTGCTCAGCGGGGAGTCTGCTTCTCCCTCTCCCTCTGCCCCTGCCCCTGCTTGTACACTTGCTTGCTCTCTCTTTCTCTCTCTCAAATAAATAAATAAATAATAAATAAATAAATAAATAAATAAATAAATAAATAAATAAAAAGAAAGAAATTAATGGAATGGAATGTTGTCTTGGAGTGACTTAGGGTAGAAGATAGATTTCATATCACATAAAGTCTATTCTTCTATTCCTCTTTTAATAAGAAGCAGACAATACAAATGAGAAGTAGAAACACCAAAGCTAAGGCAGTCCTACGTGAAATGTGGCACTGCTTGAGGGAGGAATCACATAATTGCAGTGAGGAGTTCTGTTTTGCCAAATACTTGAGTGGAAGAAAAATCAGTTCCAAAGACCCAGGAACTTACTGGTCAATATATTATTTCATATTTTGCTTGACAAAGAGAATTTTGATTTAAACATATCTGGGCATGGTACTTAAAGCAGTCACATCTCTCCATTAGTTTGGTTGTCGTTAAATAGTTGTATGAAGTACTTAGGGCCAGGGGTCTTGCCTCCCATCTAAAAGATGTGGAGACTGAGGCCAAAGGCTTCTTTCTCCCTATGTTCTTTCCATGTGATGATGCTGCCTCTTTTGTTTTCTGTCATTTTTGTACCGTGCAATTTTTTTTAGCTCTAACTCAAGTGTTTCATACTTATCAAAATATTAGAAATCTTGATGTATATATAGACAAAAGGAAGCAGTAGCATTGTTAACCCAGCAGGTTATGGATCTAGCCACTAAACAAGTAACAAAAGTTTGAAGTCCTAAGTGATAAGCTGACAACATGAACTTGTAAGAGATGAAAAATTTCTAACTGGGCTCCCAGGGTGGGCATCAGAGATGTCCCTTAGATTCACCTGGATAAGATACAGCCTCCTCCTTAATAATAGCAGAAGGGATCCATAGAACTTGCAGGTTTATGAAAAATTTTAAGAAATCTTTCAAGACTTCAAATCTACTGTGAAATGAATTTTATGTAAGTTCCTAATGACTAACTTAAGTACAAATGCAAGAATACAACAACTTATCAATAATGCAGTTTCACAACAGTATAATTCTGGAGCTGTTCACCAATCATTCCTTCCTAAATCATCACTGAATACTTACAGAGCAGTGTTGAGGGTCTTCTTCCTGTCCTGGACCTGATCAATCTCTTACTCTTGATTTGTCCTGATTCTTTTTATCTGACTTCCATTGTTATTTCTAACTCAAATCACTTTATATTATTCTAGGTAGGTCCGTCTATCTGCAGTTGATCAATAGTCCCGAGACATTTTGCCTTAACCACAGTCTTCATTAACTATATTACTGTTTTTCTTTGTTTCTAATTTATTCATTCACTCATCCTAAAAATATTTATCGAATACTTACTCCAATTAGGGTTTTGTTTTTTTTTTTTTTTCTGCTCAGCACTGTTAACATTTTGAGCTGAATAACTCTGTTGTAGAAGACCGTCGTGCACATTGTAGGATGTGTAGCAGCTTTGCTTGCCCTCACTTGTTGATGTTATAACACCTCTCCCCCAGCTGTGACAGCCAAAAATGTCTCTAGACATTGCCATATCCCTGGGAGACAAAATCACTCCTGGTGGAAAACCACTGCTATATGTCAATCACTCTTCTAGACCCTGTGGATATAGAAGTGAACAGAACCTCAAAATTGTACAAATGCATACATTATAAAATGTTGGTGTAAAGAAATCTCCTTGGTTACTGCCTACGTTCTCTGCTTGAGATGAATGATCCTATATAAAATCTACTGCATTCCGGAAGGATACAGGAAGATAGCCACGAGGCTATAGATGGCAGCGAAAGGCATTTTCTGAGTTAAGTTATCCCTAGAAGATCCTTCTAGTCTACCTTCAAAGCACTTTTTCTCCATAGTCATTCATCCATTCATCTAAGAAATATTTATTGATAGTCCACTGCGTTCCAAGCATGTTATTATGGTTGTTTCCTTTTCTGACTTTGACTAGCTTTATCCATAACTTCCATTCCTAGCCACTAGCCACTGTTGGGAGAGATTAAAAGCTATTCATTTACAGCTACCTCCCCAGAGCATTTCTGTTGAACTGCCATGTGCCTACTCCATATAGAATATGCAAGAGATCTAGAAACTCATGATCCAGTTAAATAAGAAATTAATTAGTGTCTCCTCTTTGTGAGGTACACAAAGGAGAATAATGGGATGCACCTTTCCCTTGACCATGAGATATTTTGGAAGTTAGGGCATTTTGTTTCCCAGAAGTACAGGGAGGATTTTCCCAGCAGATCAAAGTCTGAAAGAGAGTAGCATTCATGGTGGATGCCACAAAGACTCATCACCAGTGATGTAATGTATATATGACTTTAGAAAAGGGTCTTCTCCTCCTCCTCCTCCTCCTTCTTCTCCTCCTCCTCCTCCTCCTCCCCCTCCTCCTCTTCCTCCTCCCCCCTCCCCCTCCTCCTGGCAACTGTGTTACTAAGGCTGTCTGGGAGCTTCAGGTTGTCCTGGAGCCCTAGTCATTATCACAGAGAGCACAAGGGAGCTGTTCTTATTGAGCTCTGCCCAAATTGCAGAATTGTGAACAAATTAATAATGATTTTTGGTGTAAGCCACAAAACTGTGGAGTAGATTACCACTCATCAGTAGATTCAGAAGATAACCAAGACAGTTGCTCCTGAAAATTTCTTTCTTCTAAACTCTACTTTCTGCTCATTAGAAAGTAAAATGCCTGTTGGCTCTGTTGACTGTCCCAGCTACAGGGGTTTAAATTTAGCTTCTCAATTCAAGTTCTTCTCTCTCCTTAATGAATTTTCTTGCCTTTGGGAGGAAATGGACCAGTCTTTAATACTCTACAGCTCACTCCTCCTTGCTCTCACTTGAGGCTAAATTTGGGCTACTAAACCCTCCCTTTAACTAGTTAACCAAAAATATTAATTTTTCTAGTTATAGAATCAATTTGTAATAAAAGTTTTTAAGTCATAGGGATGTTGTCTGTATGGGCTAAAGATCCAAGATAAAAATGGCAAGTGGATACAAACACTCTGGGAACTGTGGTCCTAACTGAGGGCATCAGGATCAGGAAATGACCATTCAGTAGCCACGATGAACTCTTATAGGACTCCCTCTCAGACTTCCTCACAAAATGCCCCTTGTAAATCATTTTTAGAAGTCTCCGAATCCCTAGCTTTCAGTAAAGTCTTGCTGAGATGACCTGTATGCTTTTCTTATATAAAATATTTAATGGTCAACCGAGCCCCTTGTAGCAGGCTACTGCATTCCCTGTCCTGTTTTATCGTCAGTGTTTTGTGTTAGAATCATTTATACCATGTGGTGGACTTCTCAGCCCCTACCTTCCCCCACCCACCCACCCAATCCTGTTATAATGTTCATTTGTCACATGCAGTACTGTGGTTCAGTAGAGAAACACAATTGATATGCCATCAAATTGCTCTTGACAGAGTGGTTTTAAAAGCTTTTAGGGCGGATGTACAAGGGGAAGTTTTGTCTTCATGGAGTCAGTGTGGCTCATCTGTCTGTATTAAATGTCTAACAGTTACACCGAACAAGAATGACATTTTAAATAAGAGTAAGTACTGCTTAACTTTTTAATGTCATTCTTCAGAGCCAAGGACTTGATTTTTTTTTTTGGTTAATGTACATAGTTCAACTTATAATATAGGTTTGCTTTCTTTCTCTCCTCTTTCTTCCTTTGCTAATGTGTATGTCTATTTTCAGCTTAGTTGGTGGAATCTTTTTCTCTTGAGATATTTGGAGGTTTTTTAAAGGACATTGGCAGCTTTCTTTCTGCACAGATTTAAAGGTAGCCAGTCTTGTCTGGATGCAGGGACTGCAGAAAGTGGCATTACCACCACCAGCAGCAGAAAAGACTCTAGAGGACAGTTGGGAAGGGAGAGTCATTTTGCAAAACACAAGTCAGCAGTCAGGCAGGCAAGAGACACCTAGGGAGCACAAATGCCAGACTATCCCTGATCCGGTGACATGATTCAACCCTTGCAAAGAAATCAGCTGCCACAAGGCCTTTTAGGGCTGGAGGGGCACAATGTAACAGCTGCTCACCCATCCAGGTGACCAGTCCTGGAATGTGGCAGTGCAGGTGGGAGAGCTGAGGAGGCCCTGGAAGTGAAGGGTTGGTCTTACCACCAAGGCAACTTGTTGTAGCTACAGGCTTTTATTTTGTGAAAGTTAATTTTTGGACAGTGTGGTTTACCCAAGCTGTTGGCTGAATTTGAGTTCTGTTTTTCCAAAGCTTTGAAAGTTTGTGAAGATATGCTGAATAGACTTTAGTTTTCCAGTGGTTCCATTGGGGAAAACTGTCTTCCTTTTCAAAATACAACCCAGGCTCTCCACGTGTGGCTTTGGAAAGAGCTTTTCCAGATGAGGAGGAGGAGTTCACCAGTGGCCTTGTCCCTACCCTGATTTGGCTTTGCCCTTCCTCTCTACTGCTGCCTCCTGTACCCTCTACCCCTCTGGTGAGTGAAAGATCTCATCACTTGATGATTATCACTAGTACTGCTGAGCAAGCTGGAATTTACCAAATTAAAAGAAGTAAAACTCAGAAAAATCTTGACATTCTGACTTATAAAAGTTTCTGATCCTGTTACAATTTATAATACAGGCTTCCTTCTTTCCTCCTGTCTTTCTTCCATTACCCATGTCTAAATGTCTCTATTTTCAGTTCAGTTGGTAGAATCTTTTTCTCTTAAGATGTTTGGAGTTTTTTTTTTTTTTTTTTTTTTACTTATTTGACCTTGTTCTGGGACTCATTGCCCCTAGAAAATGTGCTATTCACACTCTCAGTAAGACATTTATCTCTGTAGATGGATGTGGACCCACATACACACACACTAGCCATTCAGTAAGGCTCAACTCAAAACTCTAGTGTCACCTTCCCTGTTCCTCGCAGCCACTGATGGGTCCTCCTCCTTGTATGCCAGGACTTTTCTGTATTCCCAGATCCTGTAGTTCTCTAGGCATTAAGCAAGGGGAATACCCCTTAAAATGCACTGTTTGTATAACATACCCATGTACCCACAGGCCTGATAGAGTTAATCAAAGAGATTGCCTGAGTAGGCACTGGAATTTCAAGCAGCTAATTCCTTTCCAAGTTATGTTGGTTAGCTTTGCCTTCACCTCTGGATTCAGGGAATAATCAGGGAGATTGAAAAACCAGTATTAAAAATAAAAGGAAAACAGTATATTCACTTCATGAAGATTTATTAGACAATGACCTAAGCTACAGATGATCAGTTACAATTTTAAGGCACAATCACGATCTCGTTTAAACATAAAAACTATGGCTGAAGGATAAGTAGGACAGCCAAAGTGTCCACCCCAAGCCTGTTCTTCATCATCTCCATCCTCATCTGTCCCGTTGGCTTCTTGGGTCTTGTGCTGGTCATCACCAGGCTCCCGAGGCTCTAAGAATATCTGCTCAGGGTCTGATTAATATGGCAAAGTGATTTCTGGCCACACCATGGAAAGCCTTTTCCGAGATGGCTGCAAAGCTTTGCTGCCGCCACCAGCGATCCTGCTGTGATGTACCTTTATTTGGCTTGAACACCAAGGGACTGCTTAGCCCTAGGTTGAGCTCAACGTGCCTGTCCCCCCTCCCTCTCCCCATCCTCCTCTTCTCATTATCTCCTCTCAAGGCAACTCTTTCTAACTTCTAAGCCAAACCTCAGTCCTCCCTGAGATTTCCATTTTGGGTCCCTGTCCTCAAGGTCACTTTCTCATTGGCCCCATATCCCTTCTTCAGCCCTGAGGACCATGCTGTCTGCTCAGTTGCTGACACTGGCCTCACATCTTTCCACTCAGGAAGTGGTGGTAACTGAGGCTCCTGGGTCAGACCTTTGGACTCAGACCAGGAAGAGTCTAGAATGCCACACCAAGGAGTCTGGGCTTCTTTAGGCAATGTAGAGTCTCTGTTACTCATATATTTTCCATTCCAAGCTGCAGCTTTGAGGATTCTTAGATCTTGGAACCCGTGTGCACTGGAGAAGGACTTACAGTCTCTCAGGAGACCATTTGGGGGGAAAAAAAAAACCCACAAGGTATAACTATTTCATTTAAATGAACACTGGTGTTGGTTCAGAGTATTATACCCCGTAATTGCCTACTTAAAGCAGAATGCAGCACTGTAATAAAAATTTTGCCCTTTTTCCCTTTGTGGCTTCTGAAAAAGATATTTAGACTGACACAGTACCTTTTCATTCACCTTGGAAAAATATGCCACCCTTTCATTTCCATGTGGATCACAGAACTATTTGCTGTTTAATGTTAGATCTGACAGCAGGTGGGTAGTCTGCTGGGACACACAAAGGAAACCAGTTTCTTAAAGGTAAAGCTGAAAGCTCCACCTATTTCCCACATAGTTACCCACACTGTCCCTTCTCTCCATGCCTCTGTGCTGCGCAGTTTCCTCCTAGGTTCTGTGCCTTCAACCTGCACAGGAGCCCATGTTTCCTTCTTGTGGGGCCACCTGTATTTCCCCTCCACGCCAATGTGCTGTCCCTCTTCCTCTGCAGCAGTGATGCTGAGATATCCCCCCATCTGATCCATGTGGATTCAAGGTCACACCAAACCTGGGCACACATCTAGAAATGGGATTCATTCTCCCAAGTGGAGGGGCATAATTTCACTTGGGCTACATCCTGGCGTGTGGTGTAGAGTTAAGAGCTGTGGTCTAAGAGTTCTAGCTCTAAAATGATCGTGAAATATACAACAAGAGCTATGAAATAGAAGCTACTTACGTGCCACCTTTCAGGACTGTAACAGTGACCCACGAGTTCCTTCCCCGATTGTTCTGAGCATTTCCGGATGTTTCTTACACATACTGTGGAATCTCTGCTATTGTCTCATACCTTCTTCTCCCTTTTTTGCAGCCCTAGCTAATGCCCGAAGCGGCAGCTCTACCACCAGCATCCTTGGTATGCACCACGACTATTGGCTAAACTTTGCTGGAGTCCCCAGGGTTCCTGCCAGTCCCAATTTCTGTGTGACGACTGGCAGCACCCGGTGTTTTTGGCAAGGGCTGTTGTGCCTGATATCCAGGGTACAGTTGCTCCTGCCAGTGCTGCCTTTTCTGTTGCCAACTCCAGGCCTTTCATCCTCGGCTGCTTCCACCAGCCTTGCTGCCGTCTCCACCGAAGTCACTGTTGCCACCGCACGACCCATGGCATCAGGGCTGTGTCCGTGGGGCTCTCTGACCACTTGTGTTTCTCCTTCCCTGGAAAATGCAGGCTATGCAATAAGGGGGCAGGAGGCACAGGATAAAGCTCTTTAACAGGCTGTGAGCAGAGTCAAGTACCCAAATAATTGGGGTACTTGATTTTTTGATCTTCTAGACAGTGGTTTTATAAGATTAATTAGGACTCTCAGGTCCTCGTGATCCCTTCCCAGTTGCCTGGTCTATAACTCTTTTTAGCAGAGAGCCAGGACCTCTGAGTAGATGGCATAAGGCAGGCAGCATAAGCTTGTGGCAGATCCAAGGGAAAACCAAGGACTTCTGACGTTTTGATCCACGGCATTCTGTGTTCCGTGTGTGAGCCTGTGTTCGCTGGCACGGATAGTCATGTGTGTGCGTGTGTGCATGTGTTTCTGAACGTACATGGTTTCTGTATCTTGTATTAGTACTACAGGCTTTTCAGGGCACGGGCTAGTACTAATTATGATTGCATGAACCCACAAGCATGTACTCTGATGCCAAGCTGTGGGAATCCATAAATGTTGGATGAAGAAAAATTTTAAACAAAGTTTTCCATCCAGAGTACTTTTCATTATTAAAAGCTCCAAATGATGGGGAGCAAAGTGCTTAACATTCCACAACAACTCCACCCAGTCAACACATCCAAAGGTACCAAAAAGGGACAAGAGAAATCAAAGAGATGCAAATTAATATGATGGCACACCTTGCCTTTATTGTGCTTAAAAAAAAAAAAAGAAAAAAATTTTCCCATTGACACAAATGTGTTTTGTTCTCAAAATAACTGGTAAGGTGAGGAGGACACTGGGACATTTGTATTTACTCAAGTCCCAGCTCAGGTCTTACCTGCTTTCCCTCCAGGATTCAGGAATCTTGAGGCATGACTTTAAGAATTGGAAAATATTAAACCCTTAATAATTGGATTGTCCTTGCTTACCCTGCCTTTCCTTTAAGAACTCCAGCCCCTTATTATTCTTTCCAAATTGCTCTAGAAGTCTCTGGGGGATCTGGGCTTTGTTTCTAAAACTAGCCATTGAGACAACTGTGGGCTTTTGTAAGGCTGTTCTTCTTCCCAGGTCACTGAGCTACGGTCTCCAGCAACATCCAGTGTCGCACTTGGCAGCCAGGCCACTGGTGCCGACTGGAGGCACGCTGCATCCAATGCTTGTGCCCAGAAAAGCCACCACTTCTGTGCTTCAGTGTCCACGCTAAATGTGCGCATGGCCAGGGCTGAAGGCGCTGTTGTTTGGATCTGTCCGTGTCCCTCGGGGCTCACTGAGGGGGCTTCTCGTCCTGAGAGCAGCCTCTATTCCTGTCCTTTCCAATATTTGTCATCCAGCCCCTCCTGAGTGCCATTTCTTCAGGGCAAAACATGATCAGTGGTTTTAATGAGATTAAGACGATCCTTCCTGGAATGTTACCCTCCTCCCCAGTAAGATAATTTGTCCCATTGACTCAAATGCACCCAGTGGTCCTTAAAGGGCCGTCGTGATCGTGCCCGCTATTGGCCTGGTGTGGCAGAAGGGGGGTCTGGCCTTCCTGGCAAAGGTGACTGCCCAGTTCATCTGTGCAGCCCCCTCTGTTTCTTCCTGTTCCTACGGGCTTCCTTTCTCCCTGCCTTCCATTGCTGTGGGCTAGGGAAGGAATACAACCAGACCATGGGAACCAAAGCACATGATCGCAAAGGTAAAAGGAGCAATGTGCAGAGTGGCATGGTAATTTCAAAGAAGGAGAAGGAGAGGAAGATACCCCCCTTTCGCTTCTCAAGAGAAAATGTTGAATCTTTGTGTGAAGTTGTTTTAGATTTAGGGAGCATTGTGGGAATAGTAGTAGTAGTACGTTCAAACTGCATGGTTCTCTGTGAAATAATGAGAGTGAATACAGTGCTATGATAAGAACACAAATTTTCACCTAGCCTCTCCATTTCCTAGCTGTGCAACCTTGGACAAGTTACTCAGACTCTCTGTGCTTCATTCTTTCATCTTTGATCTGGAGATAATGCTAGTGCCTGTCTCATAGAACACTTATAAGGAAAATATAAATGATGGAGAGCCTAGAATTGTGCCTGGTACATAATTAGTGCTCATTAAATATTAGCTATGACCCTGAAATTTGCTATAATAATTATTATTATTTAGGCACTGCCACCCACACTTGGTTTTGCAGTTTATTTGGTTTGATTATTTTTCCATAGACAACGCCTAAAGCTCTTGAGCTATGAAGCATTTTTTTTTTTTTCTGGTGGTATTTTAGAAAGATATGAAATGACATCTCAGAAGAGCCTGTAGCTATTGGAAAGGTGAATCACCCATTGTTTTAATTAGAAGGGATATTTTCAGGTGGTGCCCTGAAAAATGATATGATGTTTTTGAAGAGATACTGCTAACAGGGAGTTATCTTATCAAGGTGTGGGTTTCCACAATGCCGGGAGCCATGTTCCAGGAATAAACTGAACTAGGAAATATTCTGAGCATTGAGTGTGATTATGAGGGGAAGAGAACCTGAAAACTTCTGACATTAAAGTGATGTTCCTAGAGACAGAAAGCTCCATTCTGTTAGCTCCTCCAGTTACGTAATCATTTTAGGCCTCCGTGGGTATTTTGTGTGTTTGTCAGGCTAGACCAGATTATGTTGAGAAACCAACAAACCTGCAGTTCCAGTGACTAAATACCACAAAGAGTTGTTTCTATTCTAGATACCCGTCAAGTGGGAGGCACCTGGGGGGATGAGCCATGGGATCTCCCCATGTATTAGCTCCAGGCTGATGGAGCTTCCATTTGTAACAACAGGCATTCTGAAACTTTGTGAAATTTTGAGCTCTTTCACATTCTTAAAAAAATATTCTCAATTCCAAGGCACCATTGTTTATGTCGGCTGTATCTGTAGATACTTACTACACTGTAAATTAAAACTGAGATTTAAAAAATTGTAAGTTTAAAGCGTTTGCCTTAGGCCTGGGTGGCTCAGTCAGTTAAACATCTGCCTTCGGCTCAGGTCATGATCCCAGGGCTCCCTGTTCAGCGGGGAGTCTGCTTCTCCCTCTGCCCGCCATGCCACCCTCGTGCGCATGCGCTCTCTCTCAAAAATAAAAACCTTTTAAAAAAATAAATAACTGTAAGTTTATTCAAAAAGAGTGATAAACTCTTGTGTTCTAATTACCCATTAGTGAGGAGGGATTCTTGTGTTCTGATCACCCCCACTGGGGATGGACACACTATGTGTCAGATGAGATCACAGCAGTTTGTGAGTTACATATAGTCACAGTGTGTGTTGGGGGAGGAGGATGCCACTTGAGTGCTCGAGGCCGCTGCTGCCCAGATTTTCGTGTGCACGATCACCTGGGTTTCCTGTAGAGGCAGATTCTGATTTGGTGGTTCTGGAGCTGGCTGAGATTTTGCATTTCTGAGGAGATGCAGATGCTACTAGTCCTGGGACCACACTTTGAATTGTAAGGCTCTAAACCCGACTCTAACATATATCCTCTGGGGGGGCCATTTCCCTTGATGGTTTACCTCTGATTCCAGACGAGACTTTAGCTACTCTTCCATTTAGAGCCAACCAGTCAAAAATCACTGTACATCCCATCCACTATGAAATTTGTATCACCAGCATATTGGAAGATGCTCAACAGTTTAAGATATATATGTGACGGTTTTCAGTTTCGCTTATAACTGCCTAGAACCTGTTAGGGTGAATTCCCCTCTCCTAATTTGCAGTAACTCTCTTAACAAAATGTCTACAGAGTCTTATCATTTTTCAGTTGCTTTTATTCACTTTTGAATAAAACTTCTGGTTTCTAAGCTTCTAAGTTTCTATCATGTGTGCCTCAGAGTTGGTCATCTTTCCACTGTGGCAGTCCAGTGAGGTTTGAAAGGAAAGGGTAAAGGGCAGCGTGGTCCTCACATATCATGTCCCCTTTTAACGCTGATGCTAGTGGGCTAGAGCAGAGCGAGACAGAATAGACCAGAGTCTCCTCACTTGACCTGACCAAGTTTGACTTGGTCAGGCTCAAGTCTGACAGGCAGGCTCACTGTCTGCAGACTCAGCGCAGGGAGGTGTTAAGTACCACATGGATTGCTGATGGGAGGTGCTGCTCTGAGCATCTGCCTGATTGTGCTGATCCCTTTGGCCACAACCTCCAGTTGAAAGCACCCCTCTTAACCCTTGAACTGGAGCTGTAGATCCCCAAATTTACCACCTCAGGACTTTGGATCCAGACAGTATCTGATGTTCCTGCTTCTTCAGAATGGGGAACTCCAGGGAAGGGAGAGGGAGGAAAAGACTTCTTTGTCTGCACTTCCCCATCGTGTCTTCTGTTCTTCTGTCTGCAGGTCAGATAGTACACTGGCTAAGTGTGTGTATGTGTGTGTGTGTGTGTGTGCGTGTATGTGTATGGTGTGTGTATCACAAAGGAATGAAATGTAAATCTTTCCTTGTTGCAAACTCTCCCAATATTTCCAGGTTAACCTCTTGGTCTCAGGGTAGGAAAAGATATGCTTCCATCCTCTACAAGAGAAGACAAGTGAAACAAAGAGCTGCTTCTAATGAAAATTACAGTTTCCAAAAATGCTCATACCTTTCTCCCCACTGTGTCACTTAAATTGAGCAGAAAGGTGGGGGGATGGTCTGTATGAGGAATAGTTCTGCAGCAATTCACAGTAAGCCTCGTGGGAATGAGACAGTCCCATATGTGATAGGTCCCTGAACGTCAACTATGAGGAACATGGTGCCTTTATTTTCAACATTGGGACTTAAATGCAATTGCAAGACAACTGGAGAGATCCCAGTTGATGGCCTGTTAGATATGTCCATGTATTGCATCAGATCTGATTGATCATCAGTCAAGTGAAGATTTGTGACCATTTTTTTGTTTATCAAAACCACATCAAGCAGAACTTGGGCAAAAGAATGGTTTCTATTTTCTTTTTTTTTTTTCTCAGCTGTTCTGGTGCTGTGTACACCAGAATCAGGCCAAGGGAATATAGTTTTTCTAATTTGCTAACACCTGCTGTGTCTTGAGAATGTGTGATACAACCATAGGGAGAAACAGACACGTTAAAAAGGGTATGGTGTGTCTGTGACATTTGCTCTTATTTTATACGTTTGTGTTCACATGTGCAGATCCCCATAATTTGCTGCTAATCTCCACCTCAGTTCTGAATAAGATGATGAGTATAAAGGCTGTGCTTGCCTCAGCTGGGGGTGGTGTTCCCTAACTGAAGGTCAGAGACTAGGCAGAAAGTTTCACACTCCTCTTTTGCATCCATTGGAATTCAAGCTCCCTTATCTTTCTCTACTTTGTAGTTTGTTAAGGCTCCCATGAGATTTCAAATGCAAAATTGACCCATCAATCAATTAGGTGAAAAACAGCTTTTTTTTTTTTTTTAATATAACCACTTCATCTGACGAGTCCCTTCAGTTGATGTGCTTTTGAATACAAATGTCAGAAATAGCCCATTCCACCTGCTTAATTATGAATCAGAGAGATCATCAGAGAGCAGGATCGCCTCGAGGGCTAAGCTTCTTTTATGCCTCCATCCACCAATTTTCTGGATCAGTGGCCTTTAAACATTTTGACTCAGGCATACCCCTGAAAGAGTTTTGAAATACTGTGTACTATTTCAAACATTTTATTTTTTTTAATTTGGAAATAATTGTAGATTCACATGTAAGAAGTAATACAGAGAGGTCTTTTAATACCTTTTGCCCAGGTTCCCTCGGTGGTAACATCTTAACAAAACTATAGTACAATATTGCAACCAAGATGTTGACATTGATACAGTCAAGATACAGAACCTATCACCACAAGGATCCATCATGTTGCCTTTTTCTAGATACCTACCTCCCTCTCAACCCTGCTCCCTCCTTAACCCTTGGCAACCACTAATCTCTTCTCCATTTCTATAATTTTGTCATCTCAAAAATATTATGTAAATGGAATCATATGCTGTATAATAATTGCAAATTGGCTTTTTTCTCTTAGCATAATTCTCTGAAGACTCGTCCAGATTGTTCTATGTCAACAGAACAACCATTTACCCATTTACCCATTGAGAAATATGTAGGCTATTTTTCGGTTTTGGCTATTATGAATAAAGTTCCTGAAAGCATGGTGTCCAGGTTTTTATGTGAAGACAAGACTTCATTTCTCTGGGATAAATGCCCAGGAGTGCAATTCACATGTTTAGTTTTTTAAGCAATTGCCAGACTGCTTTTCAGATTGGCAGCAACACTTTACATTCTCATCGCAATGTGTAGAGTGATTCAGTTTCTCCCTCATCCTCACCAGAATTTGGTATGTTCACTTTAAAAAAAAAAAATTTAGTGGTGCCTTGGGTGACTCAGTCAGTTAAGCATCCAACTCTTGATTTCAGCTCAGGTCATGATCTCAGAGTTGGGAGATCGAGCCCTGCATCAGGCTCTGTGCTGGGCATGGAGTCT
Source organism: Mirounga angustirostris (assembly GCF_029215605.1). Taxonomy (NCBI): domain Eukaryota; kingdom Metazoa; phylum Chordata; class Mammalia; order Carnivora; family Phocidae; genus Mirounga; species Mirounga angustirostris. The sequence goes on along the minus strand of NW_026991718.1, from coordinate 43,568,699 downwards.
GCTTAAGATTCTCTCTCTCTCCCTGTCCCTCTGCGCCTCCCCTGCCTCCCTCTCTTAAAAACAAAACAAAACAAAACAAAAAAACACAACCATTCTGGTAGATATGTAGTGATATCTCAAAGTGGTTTTATTTTGTATTTTCATAATGGCTAATGATGCTGAACATCTTTTCATGTGCTTATTTGCTATCTATATGTCCTCTTGGTTGAAATGTCTCTTCATGTCTTTTGCCTATTTCTGATTGGATTGTTTATTGTTTTTACTGTTGAGTTTTGAGAGGTCTTTGTATATTCCAGATATTAATCCTGTGTTGGATATATATTTTTCAATATTTTCTGTCACTCTATAGGTTCTCTTTTAATCCTCTTAACAGAACCTTTTGCAGAACAGAAGTTTTTATTTTTACTTGTTTTAAAGATTTATTTATTTATTCCAGAGAGAGTGTGTGAGCAGAGGGAAGGGCAGAGTGAGAGGGAGAGAGAGAGAGAGACAGAAGCAGACTCCCTGCTGAGTGCAGAGCCCAATGTGGGGCTTCATCTCACTGTCTCACAACCCATGAGATCATAACATGAGCCAAAACTGAATCAAATGCTCAACTGACTGAGCCACCCAGGCACCCCAGAACAAAAGTTTTTAATTTGATGAATTCCAATTTAACTTTTTTTTTTCTTTTATAGATTATTCTTCTGGGGTCAAGTATAATAACTCTTTACCTAACCCTAGATCCTAAAGATTCTCCCCTATTTTTTTTCCAAAAGTTTTATATTTTTCCATTTTCTGTTTAAGCTATGATCCATTTGATGTTAGTTTTTTGTATGAGGTGTGATAGAGGTCAAAGTTCACTTTTTTGCCTGGATATTAGGTTGCTCCATCACCATTTGCTGAAAAAGCAGTGCTTCCTGTTGAATTGCTTTTCTGCCTTTGTCAAAAATCATATGGGCATATTGTGTATATTATGTCAAGGTTCTCTGGTATGTTCTACTGATCTATGTTTCTGTCTCACCACCAATATCACACGATCTTAATTGCTGTAACTATAAAATAAGTTGTGACATTGGTTATATGGATTCTTCCCACTTTATTCTTCTTTTTCAAAATTATCTTAGGTTTTTTAGTTCCCTTGCCTTCTCATATACATTTCAGAATAATCTTGTCTGTATTTACAAGAAATTTTGCTAGAATTTTGATAGGAATTGTGTTAGCCACTATATCAATTTGGGGAGAATTTCCATTTTTATTATGCTGAATTTTCCAACCCATGAACACAGTATATCACTCTATTAGATCATTAAAATTTTTTTCATCAACATTGTGTAGTTTTCAGCATACAAATTCTGCATCTGTTTTGATAGTTTTACATCAAAGTATTTTTGTAAGTAATTATATATGGAATATTTTAATTTTAGTGTCAAATGTTTATTACTAGTGTAAGAAATAGAATTGTGTTTTGTATATCTTATATCCTACAACCTTGCTGAACTCACTTATCAATTCTAATAGTTTTTTGTAGATACATTAGGATTTTATATATAGACAGTCATTCAATCTGCAAACACAGGCTTAGTTCTTTTTTTTTTCCCAATCTGTATACCTTTCATTTCCTTTTCTTGTTTTATGCACTGGCTAGAACTTCTAGCACTATATTAAATAAGAGCGATGAGAATAGACATCCTTACCCCACAGTCTTATGAGAAAAGCATTCAGTCTTTCAATATTAAGTATAATGTTTGCTATAAGTTGGTTTTTTTTTTTGTGTGTGTAGCTACTCTGTCAGATTGAGGATGTTCCCCTCTATTCTTACTTTTCTGAGAATTTTTATCATGAATGAGTGTTGACTTTTATTAATTGCTTTTTCTGCATCAACTGATACAATCATGTGATTTTTCTTTAGCTCATTATTATGATGGATTATATTGATTGATTTTTAGATATTAAATCAGCCTGCATCCCTAGAATAGACTCTACTTGATTACAGTATATACTTGATATGTGTATTATATATTGCTGAACTTATATAAACATTTTGTATATAAGTATATATTGCTGAACCGCATTCACTTTTTCATTAAGGACTTTTGCATATATTTATGATGGATAATAGTGGGTAGTTTTCTTCTACTTCCTTGTCTTCTCTTAGTATCAGAATAATATTAGTTTTATAAAATGACTTGGGAAGTGTTCTCTTCCCTTCTGTTTTCTGGGCAAGATTGTTGGCTTTAATTCTTCTTTAAATGTTTGATGGAATTCTCCAGGAAAACCACCTGGGACAAGAGATTTCCCTTTCATCACTTAGATTAAAGAGTATGTTGTTTAGTTTCTAAATATTATCACTCTGTGAATGATTTTTAGTTTGATTCCACCGAAGTCAGAGACATATTCTGTATAATTCCAGTTCTTTTACATTCTTCTATGGAGTTTGTTTTGTGACCCAGGATATGATCTATCTTAGTATATGTTCTGTGAATACTTGAGAAGAATGTGTATTCCACTATTACTGGGTGGAATGTTCTGGAAAGTTTTATTTGATCCTGCTGATTGCTGGTATTGTTTAGTTCTCCTATATTCCTGCTTACTTTCTATTTAGTTGTTCTGTCAGTTGTTGAGAAAAGAGTGTTGACATCTCCAGAAATAATTGTGGATTTGTCCATTCCTTCTTTCAGTACTGTCAATTCACATATTTTGTTACTCTGATTTTTAATACATACACATTTAGGATTCCTCTATCTTTCTGGTGGATTAACCATTATATATAATGCTTCTCTCTCTATTTTTGGTACATTTCTTTTCTCTGAAGTCTACTTTCTTTAATATTAATATCGCTACTTTTACTTTTACACACACACACACAAACACACACATATATATAATGACTTCAAAACTGCCTATATTGTCACATTTGAAGTGACTTTCTCATTGACAGAAAATAGTTGGATAATATTTTCTTAATCTTCTCTGCCACTTTCTGCCTTTTATTATATATATATAATTACTTCAAAACTGCCTATATTGTCACATTTGAAGTGACTTCCTCATTGACAGAAAATAGTTGGATATTTTCTTAATCTACTCTGCCATTTCTGCCTTTTATTTGATATATTTAGAACATTTACATTTAATGTAATTATTGCTATATTAAAACTTAAGTCTGCATTTTAGTTTTTGTTTTCTGTTTGTTTCCTCTGCTTTTTATTTCTGTTTTCTTTTGTGTGTGTGACTTGAACTTTTTATAAAATTCTATTTTTATTGGGCACCTGTGTGGCTCAGTCAGTTAAATGTCTGTCTTCAGCTTAGGTCATGATCCTGGAGTCCTAGGATCAAGTCCCACAGCAGGCTTCTGCTCAGTGGAGAGTCTGCTTCTCCTTCTGCCCCTCCTCCCCACTCATGCTCACGTGTGCGCAGGCTTGCTCTCTCTCTCTCGCAAAAATAAATAAAATCTTTTTTTTAAATTCATTTTCATTTATATCTCTTTCTGTGACATTTTTCATAATTAACCTAAGCATTACATTATTTACATATAAATTACTGTATGATGTCTACTGATAATGCTGTTTTACAGATTGAGTGAATTGTAGAAACCTTACCTCTCTTTTTGTCCCTTAAGTTCCACACTGTTATAATTATCTCCAGTATTTCCTATACATACATTTAGAACCACATCAGAGAGTATTATGTTTGCTTCAATTATCAAATGTAATTTAGAATACCCAGGAGGAGAGAGAGAGACTATAGTATTTACCCATATTTTTGCTTACTATGTTCTTTCTTCCTTCCTAACATCCCAAGATCTTTAGCCCTTCTTTTAGGGTAGGTTTATTGATGGTAAACACTCTTGCTTTGCCTCCAACTGAGCATGTTTTGATTCCTTCTTCATTCTTAAAGGGTATTTTCTCTCGGTATAAGATTCTAGTTGACAGTTGTTTGTTGTGTTTTGTTTTTGTTTTTGCACTTGAAACAATGTGACACTTACATGGTCTCCATAGTTTCTGAAGAGAAATATGCTGCTGACCGTATAATTCTGGGTCCATTTCTAGGTTTTCTACTCTGTTCCATTGATCTCTATGTCTGTTTTTGTGCCAGTACCATACTGTCTTGATGCCTCCAGCTTTGCTTTTCTTTTTCAGAATTGCTTTGGCTATTCAGGGTCTTGTGTGGTTCCATACAAATTTTAGGATTGTTTGTTCTAGATCTGTGAAAAATGCTGGTGGTATTTTGATAGGGATTGCATTAGATGTATGGATTGCTTTGGATAGTATAGACATTTTAACAATGTTTGTTCTTCTAATCCATGAGTATGGAATGTTTTTCCTTTTCTTTGTGTCATCTTCAAGTTCTTTTATAAATGTTCTATAGTTTTCATAGTAGTGATCTTTTACCTCTTTGCTTAGGTTTATTCCTAGGTATCTTACTGTTTTTAGTGTAATTGCAAATGGGGTCAATTCCTTGATTTCCTTTTCTGCTGCTTCATTATTGGTGTATAGGAATGCAACAGATTTCTGTATGTTGATTTTATATCCTGCTACTTAGACATGTCACTGGAGGCAAGGGAAACAAAAATAAAAATGAACTATTGGGACTTCACCAAGATAAAAAGCTTCTGCACTGCAAAGGAAACAATCAACCAAACTAAAAGGCAGAATGGGAGAAGGTATTTGCAAATGATATATCTGATAAAGGGTTAGTATCTAAAATCTATATCAAAAATCTATAAAGAACTTACCAAACTCAGCACCCCAAAAAAACAAATACTCCAGTTAAAAAATGGGCAGAAGACATGAATAAATAATTTTCCAATGAAGACATCCAAATGGCTAACAGACATGAAAAAATGCTCAACATCACTCATCATCAGGGAAATACAAATCAAAACCACAATGAGATACCACCTCATACCTGTCAGAATAGCTAAAATTAACAACACAAGAAACAACAGGTGTTAGTGAAGATGCAAAGAAAAGGGAACCCTCTTGCACTGCTGGTGGGAATGCAAACTGGTGCAGCTACTCTGGAGAACAGTATGAGGTTCCCTAAAAAGTTAAAAATAGAACTACCCTGTGATCTAGCAATTGCACTACTAGGTATTTACACAAAGGATACAAAAATACAGATTCAAAGGGTACATGTACTCTGATGTTTATAGGAACATTATCAACAATAGCCAAACTATGGAGAGACCCCAAATGTCCATCAACTGATGAATGAATAAAGAAGAAGTGGTGTGTATACACACACACACACACACACACAGTGGAATATTACTAAGACATCAGAAAGAATGAAATCTTGCCATTTGCAACAATGTGGATGGAGTTAAAGTGTATTATGCTAAGCGAAGTAAGTCAGTCAGAGAAGGAAAAATACCATATAATCTCACTCATATGTGGAATTTAAGAAAGAAAACAGATGATCATATGGGAGGGGGAAAAAGGGGGGTAACAAACCATTAGAGACTCTTAACAATAGAGAAAACTGGGGGGTGATGGAGGGAGGTGGGCAGGGGATGGACTAGATGGGTGATGGGTATAAAGGAGGGCACTTGTTACGATGAGCACTGGGTGTTGTATCTAAGTGATGAATCACTGAATTCTACTCCTGAAACCAATATTGCACTGTATGTTAACTAACTAAAATTTAAATAAAAATTTAAAAAAAGAAATAGAGAAATATGCTGTTATTTGAATAGATTTTTTTCCCCATATTGATAAAGTATTGTTTCTCTCTGGCTGCCTTCAAAACTCTTTTCTTTCCTTAATTTTCAGAATTACAGTAATGTGTCTTGTGGATTTCTTTGGGTTTATCGTGTTTCGAGCTTCTTGAACCTCCTGTAGGTTTATATCTTTGGACAAATTTTGGAAGTTCCAGCTACTTCCTCTTTGAGTACTTGTTCAACCCCACCCTCTTTCTTCCCTCCTTCGGAAACTCCAATGACACAACTGTTAGATAGATAGAGGTAGATAGACAGACAGACAGACTTAGTCAGTTACATCCCTAAAAATCCTGAGCCTCTGTTAATTTTTTTTCACTCTTTTTTCCTCTATTGTTCAAATTGGCTAATCCCCCACTTTTTTCTATCTTCTAGTTTACAGATTCTCTCTTCTTCACCTCTCCCCCATTCTGCTATTAAGCCCATCCACTGAGCATTTCATTTTGGTTTTTGTCTTTTTTTTGTTCCAAAATTTGATTTTGACTCTTCTTTATATTTTCTTTTCTTTTCTTTCTTTCTTTCTTTCTTTCTTTCTCTTTCTTCTTTCTTTCTTTCTTTCTTTCTTTCTTTCTTTCTTTCTTTCTTTCTTTCTTCTTTCTTTTTCTTTCTTTCTCTCTCTCTCTCTCTCTTTCTTTCTTTCTTTCTTTCTTCTTTCTTTCTTTCTTTCATGAGACTTTACTTTTTTGATAAGGTTCTCTTTTCATTTGTTTCAAGCATTTTTATAATCACTTTTTGAAGTGTTTTTATCATGGCTGTTTTAAGAACTTTGTCAAATAATTCTGATGTTTCTCTCATCTCATTGTTGCCATCTATTGATTGTCTTTTTCGATCAGTTTGAGATGTTCCAGGTTCTTGGTATGATGAGGTGTAAGTCTCAGTTCCTTTGCTGGCCTAGGTGGGCAGGTGAGGGTAGAGTCAAAGTTTTTTTTGTTTTGTTTTTTTTTTGTTTTTAATAGTGTTTGCCTGGAGTTAAGTGGGTTTTGTCTAAAATTTTCCATGTTAAAGGCTTCCCATTTTCTGATCTTCTGGCTAGAGAAAGCAAACTTTGGTTGGGACTTTTATTTTTGTGTCATTGGTGTGTCCCAGTTGCCAGTTTTCTTCTGATCCAAGTCTGAAACATGAGACATAAAGAAAACCCGGGGAAATTACCTCTGTATTTCTTCTGGTCTTATAGTCCCTAGCCAATATGCACGCTTTCCACCATGCAGAGTATTCTGTCATATATTTTATATATAACAGTCACAGATTTGAGTCATACTTAGCAGGAGCAATAGCGCAAAGGATGTGTGCTGTATCTTTCTAGAAGCAGAAGTGTGTCTTACATTTTTAAGTAAATACCTAAGCATTTTAATCAAAGTTTAAATATAATTTTTCTTGTTATTAGAAGCTTGAAAACATGAAATATCTTAAAGAGTGAAATAAAAGGGATTATTGGAATAAATATTTAATGTTATTACTTGACCAATAGGTTTTTAATTTCATTTTTAACGTAATTTACCAAATCTGAAAGGAATCATATACTTTTTTATCCATACGTTTCATCCAATGTTATTAAATATATGAATGCATATGGGAGTCGTGCAAACGCTCATTATATTTATCCATCACTGTCATTGTCTTGGCATTTTAACCAGGGTACAAAATACCTCTTTGTGATCCCAAGCTACGTGCTTCAACGAAATGTGTAGAAGGCAGAAAAAGAAAGGAATGTATCTTGATTCATTATTAATGAAGCTTTAGGGACTTCCTGAAAAATAATATTTAGGTTTATCCCTTTGGTGCCTGCAGGTATTTCTATTCTCAGGGCAAAAACAATACTCAAAGCTATGCATTCTTTGTAACTGAAAAGGGACTATTATGAAGGGATGCACTGTACATTCTTAGGCTAACCAACTTGCAAAAGGGTAAAAATGGACAATGACAATGCGGAATTCATTTTTCTTACAATTATCCTTGACTGTGGACCTTAGGGGTATACATATCCATGTTTGAAGATCATTGTTCCAAACAAAGTTTGCTTAAGTGAAACATCTAGACTTCCAGCCTAGAAGCTAACAAAAGGCAGATCTCTTTCACTGACCATATTTAGAATTTGTCTTGAGCGGTAATTGGGAATGAATTGTAATGCAGGAAATTTGTCTTATAATTTCATTTATGTATACAACTTAAATTTTATATCCATCTACTAGATTTTTAAAAAATGCCTGAAAAGAAGATAGCTGATAAGTGTTTGTAACTGAAATTTGCAGCAGAATCTTAGGAAAGTTGTGCTTTGATAACACTGATGGAGATGAACTAGGGGGTCTGTGGCTGTTTGTGAGGAAAGCGTGTAATCCGTGTGCATTTATGTGCTCAGAGTGCGAAAACACTCTTGCCCACGTTTTATTCTTAGTAAATACACTTAGTACACTGTTTACAGTGTACCTTTGATGAAACAAAATCAGTGGCTGGGCGGGAAGCAGGGAGTTGATACATGTGTGTGTCTATCCCATCTCCTGGATGGACATCAGAGAAGTGCAGCCAGGCAGGTATCTTAATCCTTTCAGGCTGCTGTTAAACAGAAAGACATCGACTGGTGGCTTTATAAGCAACAGATCCTTTGATCTCACAGTTTTGAGGACTAGGAAATCCAAGATCAAGGTGCCAGAAGTTTCCGTGTCTGGTGAGAGCTCACTTCCTGGTTCATAGACAGTCATTTTTTGCTGTGTCCTTGCATGGTGGAAAGGGTCAAGGATTCTCACTGGGGCCTCTTTTATGAGTATGAATCCCATTCATGAGGGCCCCACTCTGAAGACCTAATTTTCTTCCAAAACCCCCGCCTCCAAATACCTTCACACTGGGGATTAGGTTTCAACATAGGAATTTTGAGGGACGCAGACATTCAGTCTATAACAGAAGGGGTGTGGCTTGGTATTGTATGGGAGGAAGAGGATAGAGGTGTCTGTCCTCTGCTCTCCTGTCCTATGTCACTGTGGCCACTTAGTTCTCAAGAAAGAAAGTCAAGGCTATGAAATGAATGAAAGTCTCTTGCTATAGTTAGGTATAAGACTTTTATCAAAACCAATAGCTTGAAACAGGTGACAGGCATTGAGGTGCCTATATGCAGGACAGTTTGAAAGAAAGAACTCATCCATGAAAATCAAATAAACTAATTCAGTTCCTGACCTGACCCCCAAAATCACATAACTTTACTCTTGGAGAAATGTTCTTCCATCAGATGAATGGGCACAGCCTTGCCCCAGTGTTTTGCCTCTGGCCTTGGCCTCCTCCGCTCCTCCTTCTGATCATCTTCCTCCCATACTCACTGTTACCCGTTAGTAATCATCAGAGTTTTGCAGACATGAGAATGTTGGGGCGGGGGGTGGGGTGGGGTGAGTTGTTTTCAGGCTATAGGACACACTCTTTTATCTCATTAATAGTGACCTGCAACCTTGGTTGCACACTTAAATCCCGTAGGCAGCTTTGTAAATTCCCAAAGCACAGGCCCTTCTTCATACCAATTAAAGCAGATTCTCTATGGATAGGACCAGGTATGTACATTTTTTATACCTTCTTAGGTGGTTTGCATGTACAAGGGGGGTGAGAACTGATGAACTAGAACATACCCAATCTAGTTGAATCCCACAAACTAAATCTTCTCCCTTTACAGAGAGAATTCTGTGACCCACCCCCAAGATGGCTCATAAACTCAGGAAAAGGGTGCCCCTGCCCTAAGCTATGTGATTTGGAGGCCACTGCTCTGGCCCTCCTCTAGCTGTGCTCCTCTCCAGGCATAAAGAATCCATGTACTCAGGAGATGTGATTTTTGGGGCCCTATGCCTCCATCCTACACCACACTCTAGGTACCAAAGCCTTTGAGTTGATTGACTGTCCAATAACTCTGCACCTCCTTGTGGGGTCTGCGGGACTTCTTGCCTGGGGCAGACAAGCAGCAGGGCTGTGTCCCTCCTCGGCTGCCCCAAATGTGCTCACTTGTAGGGAAGAGCATGTAGATGGCTTTGGACATTGGGGCTAGGTGTCCATAGTCATGGCTACACAGCCCCTTACAAGGGGCTATGCTTTGAAGCTGGGGGTAGGAAAAAAAGGGGGGCGGGCCTTGAGGTGGTGAGTAGTGAATGAGGTCCCAGGCTGACTCTCTAGGTGCTGCCTTTGAGAGGCTGGGAAAATCCAACTCAGAACCTGGCCTTCCCAGGTGTTACAAAGCTGTGCTTGATAAGAAAGGAGAATTTAAGTTTATTTGCTTGATTTATAGCATTCAAATACTTTAAAATATGGTATTTGTGTTTCCACATTCACTCTTTGCAGGGCTCTGGAAACGTGAGAGTCTGGCATATAACTAACTGCTCCTACCTTGTTCTATTTCTTTGGGCCTATATTCGATGGCCGGAAGGTGCTGGCCTGAAAAATGCTTTGTGACCCTCTGATACCTCTCTCCCATTATTCACAGGGTCCCTGCCCAGCTGACATTTAGCCCCTTGATTTTTCTCTCTCGCTTCCTGCTAGCCTGATTGTAGTGCTTTCTTCTCTTGCATGGGCTCATATATGGTGGTCTAATAAGTACCAAATACATGGGGTTTGGTGAGATATGATTTCTGGTTCTGGTTGCCACTTGTGTGACTTTAGGTGACATTCTTAACCTTTCCAAACCTTGGCTTCTCTGTCTGTAAATCAGAGTTAGCAGTACCCCCCTGGCTCAGGGGTGGAAAAGATTAAACGAGGAAACCACAGAAACATATGACAGCTCCTAGCACAGTGCCTAGAGGTAACAAGAATTCAGTAAATAATTGCCTCCCTTTCTCAAGGTCAATTCATTTAAAAATAACAGTTCTCCTTTACCTCCTTCATTCACATTTTCTGGACTAAATAACTGAATTATTGCCATTTCTCTTCTTGTGATTCACTTTCCAACTCAGTTCTGCCTCCATGTGTGGATGTGTGTGTGTAGATGTGTGTGTGTGTGTGTGTGCGTGCGCGTGCACTATGTCCTTCATAGATCAGAGTGACCGCTAACCTGCCATCAGAAGTCTGAGCACTTGAGTTTTTTATGAGGAGTAGGGTTTCATATTTCTCCCTCTGCCAGTATCTTTCTCCCCACACACAACTACCAGACTGTGTAGTTTTTCTGAAGTGACAGTGGTAGAATTGGTATGTGGGTGGAGCTTGGTGGTTGGGCTGGGTGTACTCAGCTGGTGGCGCTCAGTACGTGATGGCAAACTGAGGCAAGATCGACTCCAGTCTACTGATGTTAACCGAGCCCTATCATAACCTACATTTAGTGCTTCACAACGAGGCCGAAAGCCCCTTGTTCAGTACCTTCCTGCGCGTATCGGGCCACATGTTGTAAGTGTTTAGTAATTGCTGTCAGATGAAAATTAAGTAAATGACAAATAATGCAAGTAGGAGTTGCAGCCCATTTTACATTCAGTAACAGCTGAGCTGTTACTGTCTTTGTTGAATATTTGAATAAACTGTAAGAATAAATGAAATGAATGAACCAGGAATGAATGGTGAAAAAATTGTGTCCTGAGTGGGTAGGATGCTACACTGAGGTGACTTCTGTGTTTAACTGTTGTGTGCATGACAGAATTTAACTCGTCTTTCAGTGTCCCCATCTATAAAATGGGTCCATGGTATCTGCTCAAGTGGGAAAATGTTTAATAAAACTAGATGCTCTGCCTGAGTGCTGTGAATTCTTGGGGGTTGCTCTCAATATAAGATATTATCAGAACACTTGGCTGTGCATATACTAGTTCTTAAAAAAGGAGAGATTTTAATATGATTTTTATTATTATTATCATTGTTTGAAATTCTCCTTTGTCATCCAACACTTGTGTTTGTCTTTGTCCAGGCCTTACCCAGTCTGTGCATATATGTGGGTGGAATAAAACTGGCTCTAAATGAGGACAAGGGACCATCTCAGTTCAGACACTGTAGTGCTTAATGGGAAACCAGGTCCTAAGGCCTGTGCAGTGACTGGAAGTTGCCCTACAGCCCTGACAAAAAATGAGGCTGCTGATGTTCTGGCCTAGGCATAGACATACTTTATCACCACCAAGCCCCATGAACCTCAAATAAAGCAGAATGGAACCATCAGGCCATGGCTTAGAATTGGAAATGGAGAGCAAGTTCACATAAAAGTAAAGCATCATTGGAAAGCTTTTTGGAGAATATTAGTTAGGATACGTGTGAAGATGCTGTAACAAAGAAACCTGTAAATATGTGACGGTGGAAAGCTAAGCGAGAAGTCTAGGGTAGCAGGTGTGAGATGCCTTCCTGCATGAGCCTTCCATTTATGAGCCCCGCTGCTGCTCATGTTGCTGTTTCCTAGCTGTGGGAACATGGAGAAAGTCCAGGGCAAGTGCTCTGTATAAGAAATGACCTTGAAATTCTACACATCATCTTAACTCCTATCCCATTGCCCCAAACTTGATCACATGGCCACACATGCAGAGGATGCTGTGTAGTACAATCTCCAGCTAGGAGGCCATATGCCCTGTAAAATTCATAAAAAGGAAGAAGGAGGTATGGTCAATAGGAGACAGTTTAGTGTCTCTGCCAGAGGAAATCAATGGTAGGAAGCAGATGTGTTCAATTCTACTATTTTTTTTATGTGTGTATATTCTAATAGAACACTCTGGTTACAAATAATGAGAGAAATAAAAAAGGATGTGTTGTCATTGTGATGAGCACTGGGTGACGTATGGGATTGTTGAATCACTGTATTGTACACCTGAAACTAACATAACACTGTATGTTAACTAACTGGAATTAAAAACTTAAAAAAAAAAAAAAAAAAAAAGTATTGTCAGAGTACCTGCAAAGCAGTGAGGGAGAAACCATAGAAGTTGAAAGGTAGGCATGGCTGGATTGGACCTTGCAAAGATGGTGATGGGAGGTGTTTCCATGTTTAAACCCGCTCAAGGGACCCCTGTGGTTGGAGTTGGGAAACCTTTCACCTCTTGCACTGAAGTCATTTGGCTACATCTGTATGTGTGTTCATTCAGCCCTACCAATAACTGGATTTCTCTGCTTATTCCTTTTAATTTACACTGGTAGATGAACTGCCTTAGGCCTTGACCTTACTTTTAAAAGCACTGTGATTTCTTCCTCCATGGTTAACTAGAAAATTCTTTCGTTGTTTTGAGTCAGGTCACACGGGTGCTGGGTCACTGGCCAAACTATGGGGTTAGTCCTTTCAGCTGGTGGTGCTATAGAAAAGAGAGTGTTAGGAAAAAGAGTTGGCAAGGATAGCACCATCTCTAACACATTAACTCCTGGCTACTCAAAGTATTATCCAAAGACCCAGCATCACCTGGGAGGTCGTTAGAGATGCAGAAGCTCAGGCTTCACCCCAGACCTGCTGTAGGGCTGCCTTAACCAAGTACCATGAACCGGGTGGCATCACTACCATAATGTGTCATTTCGCAGTGCTGGAGGCTAGGAGTTTGAGATCAAGTTGTTGGCAGGGTTGGTTTCTTCTGTTGTCTGTGAGGGAGAGTCTGTCATGTGCCTTTCTCCTTGCTTTTGCTGGCAATCTTCGGCATTCCAGATGCATCATCCAGATCCCCACCTTCATATTCACACGGCATGGCATTCTCCCTGTGTGCAGGTGTGTTTTCTCATGGCATTCTTTTTATAAGGACACCAGTCATCTTGGATTGGGTCCCACACCACTCCAGTATGACTTCATTGTAACTCAACTAATTACATAGACAGTGACCTTATTTCCAGGTAAGTTTGAAGTACTAGGAGTTAATACTGCAACATATGAATGGGGGGAGGGCACAATTCAACCCACAACCACTGAATCAGAATCTATACTTGCAAAGATAGGTAAGTTGTAAGCATATTCAATTTAAGAAGAAATACCCTAAAGTTCTTCAAAACCTGGTATGCTACCAACATGCTTCCTGCTACCCTAAATGTGTGAGAGAAAACACTCTCAACTTGGATCCCTGGATTTTGGCTCTACCTTAGAGACTTTGAGTGCTAAGCCTTGCATCAGGCCCATATTCAGCACTCAGTAAATACTTATTGAATTAAAGAAAAAAACTTGCCCAATGGGCTTTCATGTCTAAAATAGAGATACCCACTTCACAGGAATATTGTAAAGGTTGTATCATTTATTAGATATATTTTAAAAAGTAGAAAGTGTTACTATATCTGTCAGGGTCCAGTCAGGAGACTAAAAAAAACCAGTTGATTTGAACAGGAAATGTTTTATATAATTAATTATCTATGAGAGGGGAGTAACTACAAAGGCATAAAGAAAACTCTAAAGAAGACTTTAAGGGTGAGAGAGAATGTGCAAGGAAGGAACAAATTCAGAAGGAAGGACCTTATTCTCAAATCTTGTGTTCAGACTTCATTGGAGAAGGTGTGCTTGCCCCCCACTAGATGGCAGAGAGCTTTAATGGGTTGCCCTGGGGTGGAGTTGGTTGACAGTCCCTGGAAAGAAAATATTCTCCTTAGGATAGGCAGGTGGATGCTGGTGAGTGGGACCACAGGAAAGGCTGAGGTTCTGGGAGCCAGTTTCCAGTCTAAATCAGGAGAGCTGCAGTGAATTGGTCACTGACCTGGAGCCAGCCCTGAGCACCAAGGGAATGTGTGCACCACTGGATGCCCGCATACAACACCAGCGGTAGCCCTGTGGTAGGAAGGAGGCAAAGGAAGAGAAACGGAAGCACACCATCACTAGGAAGAAAAGACCCTTCCTCCTGCAGTGCCCCTCCAGCACCCTCTACTGGCATCATTCAACATCATGCCTGTTGCGAAGGAGAAATGGGAAAGGTTCCAGCCCCCTCCTGCACCACAAGTACTGAAGGATACATTTTGGAGCTGAGAGGCTGAGACTGATAACTGGCAAACACACTATGCAAATATAAAGTCTTTTTCCCAGTACTTACATCAACTATGGTGGCAGAGAATAAGGGAAATAAAAAATGGGGAATGATTAATGCTTCATCAAGTATACCAAAACTTTAGTCTCCCAGCTTTTCTCTAGTTGCACACACATAGAACCTGCTTTGTCCACCCACATTACCTCATGTGATTTGTTGGAGGGCATCAGAGGTGGCATGAATTTTGAAGGGAGAAGTTGCTAATAAAATTGGAAATGGAGCAAATATTGATGACAATATCCACCTGTCCATATATGTGCGATGTGATCCCCAAAGCATCCCTAGGGCCTCATACTGCTCCCTCGTTATTTGGGACCCCTTCCTCTGGGTTCTCTTCCTTAGGGTGTTCTCCCTGGGCTCAAGGCCATTTCTGCCATAGCTGAGCTCAACTACACAATCCCAGGCCATCCCATCATTGCCCTTGAACTGTCAGCTCCGTGCAAATGACTCATAGACATATTCCTCTAGCAAGGCTGCTCTTCTGAGCTCCTATACAAGTCATCTTAAAGCTGATCTTGAATGTCTCAAAGGGAGCCCCTAATTCAACATCCCCGAGCCAAATTCATTTATGTCACTAGCTGTCCTTCTCTCTCAAAGAATGGCACCATTGGTCTGCAATATCTTTCTCTTTTCTCCCTTCTATAGGATTTCTGCTATCCAGTCCCTGGATCTTCTCCCCTAAACATCTCTTAAATTTGCTTAGTTCTGTCCATCTACAGCAGCACAACAAAATTCAGGTTATATTCACTATGACGTAGATCACTGAAATAGCCTCCCAACTACTCTGTAAGCAACCACTCTGGCCTCTTAATATGAATCTGATTATAGCGCCCTCCACTTCTGTTTGTCCTCACTGCTTAAATTTGGCAGTGGCTTCTCACTGCTCTTAGGATAAAGACAAAAGCCCTTGCCATGACTCAAAATCCTGCATGGTCCAGTTCCCCTTCACCTCTAAGCCCGACTTCATCTCTAGCTTTCCCTTGCCCTTTCTGCATCAGCTACACTGGCTTTTTTCCAAGGCTCAGTCCACTCTTTCAGCCTACACAGCCTTTGCAAATGCTGCTGGCTCTGCCTGGGATGCTCTTTGGACCTTGTCTTAATCACTCCCTGGTTACTGTATCTGTTTCAAACGTCCCCATTCTGAGCTTCTGTAACATTGTGGGAGCTACTTCTACCTGACAGCACTTTTCAGTGTTAAATGTTGTATTTACTAGTTTGATTATTTCATTGATAATGTCTATCTATTCCTACACTGTAAGATCTACTTGGGCAAGATACACATTCATTTTTTTCTCAGTATTCTCAATACCTAGTCCAGTGCCTTCCTTTTAAGCAAATTAATGGATCTAAATATTCATGTGCTAAAAATTCTTCCTAAAATTCACTCACCTACTCATTTATCCCTTCAACAAATATTTATTGAGCAACTATATGAGTTTCCCATTGTGTTAGGGATTGTGCTTTTGGAGCTGAACAAAATAGACAAGAATCTTGCTCTCTTGGTGTGATCATTCTTGTAGGAAAGGACACAAAAACTTATAACCGTAGAAAATAGATTGCAATAAGATCAATGAAGAAAGCAGAATAGGGTGGTGTGATTAAAAAAATGAGTATGAGACAGAAAAATGACATTGTGAGAAGAGTTGCATTGAGTGAGCAGGCTCTCTGAGGAGATGCATTTGAGCTGGACTTTTATATTGAGAGGGAGTCAGCTCCTGAAGGTGGTAGCAGTGAGTGCCAGGCAGAAGACACAGCAAGTGAAAACCCCCTAGGATGGGAATAGGTTCAGTATGATGAAGAAGTAAGGGAAAAAATTAATGTGTTGTTACTTCTAGGATTAACAAGGGCAAGGCTTTGACCCAGAGGCATACATCTTAGCATCCCTGAATGTGAGATTAGAGGGTGCCTTAGAAAACCCAATTTTTCAAAGGGGGAGCATTGGCACTTTTTTTGGACAATTTTTTGTGCAGATCCGTTATCACAGTACAAACCGTGTATCATTTCTAGCTTCACTGCTGCGCCGCCTCTCCTAACCCCAGGGGCACCTTGTACATCGAAAACCACCTGAATGCTATTCTAGACATTGGGCAGGTAGAGGACCTGCCTGCTGGCCCCTCCGCATGCCAGCGAATACGCCCAGACTTTGTTGATCCCCAGATGCCAGCATTCTGTCCGTGTCACACATACACCTGTCAGTAGGGAGTGGCACTGGTCTTGATTAGAAGTACTGGAACTTTCTGATTTTACAGATGTGGAAACTGAGGCCTTATAAAGAGAAGCAAATATGTGGCAGGACTCGGTCTTTCTGATTCCATGCCTACTGTTCTACGACAAGAGCTGAGCTATCATCCTTTTTTGTTCCCTCCCTCGTCATAGTTGTTTTTGGCAAATGAAAAACAAGCAAACCAAAACCATAAAAAATACTGTGTAAAAGAAGAATTTTCGCCTAATTTTCCTCTTCGATAAATTCAGATTTCTATGCATGACATTTTCTTTTAATGGTCCTTATCTGTGCTTTGAGGGAAGGTAAACTTGAAAGCGTACCTTCTGTTCAATGCTGCTTCAGACAAGGAAGTTTAATTTAATGCAATAAACATTCTTCAGTTGCTCACCGCAGCCTGATGCTGTTGGCAGTGTTTAATCTGCCAAAGCACATTGTATATTATCATTCGGATGCAAAATAATTTATGGCTATAACTCCCTGTGCATTTACATGAGTAAATCACTTGATCTTTATTTATTTATTTATTTATTTATTTTTTTTTTTTTAAAGATTTTATTTATTTATTTGAGAGAGAGAGAATGAGAGACAGAGAGCATGAGAGGGAGGAGGGTCAAAGGGAGAAGCAGACCCCCTGCCAAGCAGAGAGCCCGATGCGGGACTCGATCCCGGGACTCCAGGATCATGACCTGAGCCGAAGGCAGTCGCTTAACCAACTGAGCCACCCAGGCGCCCCTCACTTGATCTTTATAAGAGGATATGATTGTTGTTTAATTTTTTACTTTGCTTAACTTTTGAAATGTTAGTACAATTGCAATTTCATATTTGTTTTAGATTAACCTTGTAATTAAAAAATAAGAGATGGAAGTGTGTGCTGTGTGTGTATGTGTTCGTGAGTCTAAAGATTGCATGTGGTATCTTTGGAGATCTTAAATCATAGAAAATCATCAATTTGTGAACTTGTCCCTTATTTTTTGAAGCAACCAACATCACTTAAATCAAATTATGTCAAATGAAATGAATAAGAAAATTGGATCTTTCCACGTGAGAGTTTAATAATAATAATATCCACAAAAAAGCTTATTTTTAAAAAGCAACCCAAAAAGAAATTATGCAAAAAAGCAACGGATGATGACAGCTTCTTGAGAAAAGTGTAAAGACCTTCAGTGTGTTTTCTTTGAAGGCAATAATGCTCATCTGTGTTTGTACATTCTATGTATTTATTAGGAAATCAGCCTCATTAATTTTATCATGTCATTGACAGACAGATGCATACTTATTTTTGTTTATACATTTATATATTCATTAAGTGTGATAAAGAGATAATGGAAATACTAACATTAAGCCTGCATTATGTGCCATCACAGTTCCCAGTGCTTTGAAGTTATTCTAGCAGTTTTTTAGTTCTGGTGAGACCACAAAATGTGGGATCAGAGTTTCCTAGTGGTAGAGAAGTTTTGATAATTTGTAAAGCCTGCTTGTATCAAGGACCTATTCCAAGGAAGAGCAGTCTTAATGAAATATTGTGAATTGTACACAATTAATATTGTGAGTTTTTATCAAAACTGAAACTGATCCAAAAATGTGTAGACAAGAAGTCTTTTGCAGACCTGCCTTAATGCATAAATATTAGTTTGCAGAAAGCACCCCCAGGGATTGGAGTATACCCAAAGTGCTTGAAAAATTTGCACCTGTCTTTTTCATACTTTATTTTTGTAGATCCTTTCTCATTGCCAGTGAAAAGGTGAATCTCAGCTCAGTCATTTTAATTAGTGACAATTGAGTTCATATAATTTAAAGGCTTATGTATTTTTTTCTCTATTGTGATAAGGAAAATCTATTTTCCAATGATTTGCTTTATCTCATACATTGAAAAGATACCTAAGAAATAACCTTAAAAATCCTATCAGGGCTCTCCAGAGTGAGTTTCCCATAGGGCAGTTCGATATGCTATTGTGTTAGCATTTGCTAATTGCTGCATAACAAATTACCCTAAAACTTAGTGGTTTAAAACGATGTTTATTATTTCAGAGTTTCTCTGAGTCAGGAATCTAGGTATGGCTTAGCTGGATCCAGTGGCTCAAGGTATCTCAAAAAGCTGCAATCAAGGGGTTAGCCAGGACTCTCGTGGTCTTAAGGCTTGGCTAGGGGAAGACCCACTTTCAAGTTCATTCATGTAGTTGTTGTCAGGAGTTAGCTTCTTGCTGGCTGTGGGCTGGGGACCACCCTCAGTTCCTTGTCAAATGGGCTGTTCCATAGGTCAGCTCACAACATGGTACATGGCTTCATCAGACTGAGCAAACCAAGAGTCAGAAGAAGGAGATCACAGCAACTGATAACCTGTTATTGGAAATAACACCCCAGTTGCCTTTGCCATATTTTATTCATTTGAAGCTAACCACTTGGTCCAACCCACACTTAAGTAGGAAGGTTATCCAAGTGCATGGAAATCAGGAAGTGGGAATTGTTGGGAGACATTTCACAAAGTATCTATCACAGGTAGTAATGTTATAAGAGATTGATGATCAAAAAATATTGTGAAATTCCAGAGTTGGACCAAGTTTTGGCCAGGACTTTCAGAGTTTTGGGCATTCTAATTTGGTGGGAAGGAAAGGGGGCAAGGAATATGGTAGTCGTGTTTCCTCAATCCTGTTTGCACAGTCCTTTTTGTTGGTAGAGGGGCATATTTAACTACCTTTTCTCAGCACATTTGGAGAACTGCTGTCCAGCATGTTCACTTGATGCACATTTATGATGTTACTGAGGACTAGGGAGTCGCCTTGCCATTGGCTGCAAAACATGGAATCAGTGCAGGTCACCTGAAGCTCTGAGGCTCTTTCCACCTTAATTAAATACTCTTTAAAGTCAGTACTCTTTCCTCAGACTTTGTGGATGGCAAAACCCAGACTGTGGCTAATTCTGCCACTTCTGTCTCTGGCTCCCTCCCACAGCCCCGCAGGAGTTGGAGAGTCACCCATATCCACTTTACTCTGGAAAGAAAGATGTTAGAACTTCACAGTTCACTTTTAAAAAGGTTACCAACTCTTGCTGGAAAACATGTTGACTCAGTGTTTTTACATTTTGCCCAGATCGCTCCTTTAAAAATGTATCTTCTGTGCTTTGGCAGTTCATGTATAGAAAGATTATGTTACTATTTAACTTTTTATTTGGACCTTTAGTGGCCTGTGTACTTTGTTCTCAGACAGAGGCCTTGACCTCCTGGACATGACCATGGGTGTCTTCATCTCCCTCCCCATTGCTGGTGAAGGCAGTGTCCAGGGCATCTTTCTAAACGGGTTCTGATCATTGGCGGGTTGAGTAGTATGTCATGGGACTGGGTTTGGGGCAAAAGTATAGTTATTGTTAGGTTATAGTTACATGTCTGAACACATGAAGAATGCTCTTTTATATTTAGGCTTGAAAATTACTTTTTCTCATTTTCTGCCACTTGAGAAAAGATTCTGTTTGTCCCTTGAGGGCAATGAAGAGGGGTTTAGGAGAGGATATTTAGACAGTACTTATTTCTTTGATGCTGGGCCTACTTCTCTGTAGCAGTACTTGTGAATTAGGTTAAGTCTGGTGTGTGTGTGTGTGTGTGTGTGTGTTGTTTCTCCACAGGTTTGTGCTTCTTTCCTCTTCATGACTCCTGTAATTTTATTAGCCATTCTTTTAGCAAAATGAGAAAAAGAGACTTAGCATGACACGATGTGAGTCTTACAATGCAAGCCGCCAGAAATCTAGAAAAGGATGGTTCTTGGTGGAATATTGCTTCAGTACTAATCTACAGGTGGCTGATGCATCTAGAATTTCTTTAGTTCCATAAGTTATTAAAAACTGTAGTAAATTGTGGTTCTTGCTAAAAATGTTGCACATCTGTACTTCACGTGGAAACAGAGGACTTTTCTAAATAGGGACCTTTCCCTTTTGTCATGCAGAAAACATTTATGTATGTCTAAGTGTTATGTGGGCCAATCCAAGGATTAGATTGGAGCAAGATTATATAGATTATAAATTATATCTGTCTATATATATAGATTGTAAATAATCTGGAGCAATTATTTATTCATTAATGACTTTTGAAGGTGAGCAGATGTTTCCATTTGCTCATTTTGGTTCATGGCCCATTCAAGCAATTGGTATTGCAGTGTGCATGTTTCTGTTATAGATACACCATATAGTCCAATACATTGAAGAAAGAGAGAAACTTACAATAAAAACATAGGATTGCTGACAGCAATCAGTATGCCTGGAGCTCATGGTGACTTTAGCATTACGAAAATGTTGATAGCATTACATCTGTTGTGTCTGAAAAGTGCCAAGAAATGATGCTAATTTATAATGAGGGGGGAGTGAAGACAGATATGGCAAGGAAAAATAGTACATACTAGGAGATAGTCAAGTAAATAGTAATTTGTTAAGTTTTATTCATATCCTATAAAAAAAGTGCTGTCACAGGGCGCCTGGGTGGCTCAGATGGTTAAGCGTCTGCCTTCGGCTCAGGTCATGATCCCAGGGTCCTGGGATCGAGTCCCACATCGGGCTTCTTGCTTCTTGGGAGCCTGCTTCTCCCTCTGCCTCGCTCTCTCTCTCTGTCTCTCATGAATAAATAAATAAAATCTTTAAAAAAAAAAAAGTGCTGTCACAGACTCTGGTTTGGTTTATAAATCAACTATGTATGTTGCACATCTGTACTTCATGTGGAAACAGAGGACTTTTCTAAATAAGGACCTTTCCCTTTTGTCATACAGAAAACATTTGTGTATGTCTAAGTGTTATGTGGGCCAATCCAAGGATTAGAATGCAGTAATAGAATAAAATAAGCCCTCTGACTACCAGTGAACTTTGCAAGGCAAAGGGCAGGTCATGAGGCAGAAAAGCAGAGGTAAAAGAGCAGAGAGGAG
The DNA here is from genome assembly GCF_029215605.1 of Mirounga angustirostris. NCBI lineage: Eukaryota > Metazoa > Chordata > Mammalia > Carnivora > Phocidae > Mirounga > Mirounga angustirostris. The sequence goes on along the minus strand of NW_026991718.1, from coordinate 43,546,976 downwards.
GAGGCAGATGGTAGGAAATAATAGAGAAAATGATGCTTATAGTTATCACAGATGCCTCTCAGTTTTTAAAATTTTGAATGCCTACATCTTTGAGAAGTTTATACACTTTTTAAAAAATGCCTTTTTTCCTTTCCTTTTATTTTCATTCCTTTTACTTCTCATCCTACTACCAATATGCCTTATTTTTTTTCCTTCCCAAATTCTTCATTGTCAGTATATGGTGTGTGACTAAGACCACTAGGTTGGACAGACTATGCTCTCCAAATAACAAAACAGCAAAAGTTTACAGGATGTCAAGATGTAGCCTTAAGGACAGAGAGAGTTTGTACCTATGCCTGAAAGAGTCCCTGTCCACACTCCATTCTTCCTTCATCGCCGGCTGTTCTTTGAAGATAAAATTTTGGAAGTTCATTTCTTAATCCAGGCTCATTGCATATTTGAACTGACATCAGTCACTTATATACTTACAGTATATTGGGAATGTTTTAGATTCAGGAGTGTTTCCTGAGCCTGAATTGTGTTAAGTAGAATACGTTGATGTGCTGATCCCTGCAAGGGAGAAAGATGACAAAATAAGAAGTTTGTGGGTGAAACATCTAACTGCTTGGCAGTGTTCTAGGACCAGTCTGGAGTGTCCCCGGACGCCTTCATCCAGTGGCACTGTATTAAGTTCCTATTGCTGCAGTAACAAATTATCACATGCTTAGTGACGTAAAACAACACAAATTTATTATCATACATTTCTGGAGGTTCAGATGTCCAGAGTGCATCTTACTGAGCTAAAATCCAGGTTTTGACAGGGCTGTTTGTTTTTTTTTTTTTCTCTTCGAGTCTTTAAGGGAGAATCCATTTCCTTGCCTTTTCCGGCATTATGAGACCACCCACATTCCTTGTCTCATGGTCCCTCTCTCTGTCTTCAAAGTCAACAGCAGTGGGCTCTCTCTCTTGCTTTCTGCAGCTGAAAAAATTTTCTGATTTTAAGGACTCATGTGATTCACCCACCTGAATAATCCAGGTGATGTCCCCATCTCAAAATCTTGAATCACATGTAAGTCCTTTTTGCCATGTAAGGTAATGTTCACAGGTTTCAGGGATTAGGATGTGGCCATGTTTGGGAGAGAGATGGCAATTACTCTGCCTACCACAGGCAGACTAACTAGAAAGAAAAAAAAAAAAAAACAAAACCTCTTTCTGACCTGTATCTTGTCTGGGAGTTGCTTTTTATTAAATGGCCTCAGTTAACAACACTCTCAGTCCCAGTCATATATTTCTACCAACACTTAATGCTGTCTCTCTGCTGTGATCGATGGGAACCAGTTGCCTTATCAGCATCCCTTCCAAACTCTAGCTGAGCTAGCCACAAGAGAAATCTAAGTCAAATCTTTGATTCCTTCCTGATGTTTATAAATTCTTGATTCCTACCTTTCCATCCCCAACAGGACTCTTAAATTTTGTCAGCCATCATCATGGCTTGCCCTCCAGGGGGCAGTAGCATTTTGGGGACCTTCAGCAGCAACTTTTCCAGGCCTCTCCCTTTTACAGAGGAGCAGACTAGGACTCAGAGAAGGAAAAGAAATTAGCAAAGATGGGGCACCTGGGTGGCTCAGTCGTTAAGCGTCTGCCTTCGGCTCAGGTCATGATCCCAGGGTCCTGGGATCGAGCCCCGCATTGGGCACCCTGCTCCACGGAAAGCCTGCTTCTCCCTCTCCCACTCCCCCTGCTTGTGTTCCCTCTCTCGCTGTGTCTCTCTCTGTCAAATAAATAAATAAAATCTTTAAAAAAAAAAAAAAGAAATTAGCAAAGATATACAAACTTAGATCTGCAGTTGCCCAGGACTGGGCCTCTGTGGCGGACTTCCGCCACACAATACCTAAGTAGAGCTTTGTGCAGTGGCAGTATCGTAGCCAATGAGGTTTATCCGAGGCACGATTATTGCTAATTGAAACAATACCTAAGTAGAGATGACTCAACATGGGCCTCAGTCATTTAAGAAGGCACTCCTAGGCGAATTTTCCAGATAGGAGTGTAATGCAAATAGGGAGCATTTGTACTAACAAAACCAAATCAGAGGGTGCTTTTTTCTTCCTTTTAAAAACTAATCCTTAATTAATCAGAAGATGTTGTAATGGGAACAGGCCTTTATGCAAGGCATATCCCTTAGCTAAGATTTGGAGGGAGGAGGAATCATATGGAGAAATCCATGGGAAAAATCTCATTACGCATGCTTTTAAGGTCTGGGCATAGAGATTCAGTTTCCATGTGTCTCCTTACTTTAATTGGTGAGTTCAGTGACCAAAGATAATATTCAGGCTACCAGAGATTTGGTTCTAAATATAATCTCATAGGAAGGGCCATATTCAAGTGTTTTTGTGAAGTCCATTTCTCTAAAATGCTATCTCCTATGGTCCCTTAATTTCTAAGTTGTACACATTTCTTTTGCAGCTGTGATGTGTGTTTCTGAGAAATCTCGTTGTTCAATTGTTGCTATTGATTATTCTCTCATGTATGAGCTGACCAGGGAGGAAACAGAGGAGATGGCCGGTTTCCATGACCTGAAATTCAACTTGTCCGAACCCATTTAATACAGGCTGCAACTCCTTTGGTGTATTTGTGGCTGGTGTTCAAATTCACAGTGGCCTCAAGACGTCCTCTAGTGACACATCCGTTTTCCATAGTCATAGTTTACACGGTTCAAGATGTTAAATCAGGTAGTGTTTTCCTAGACTACTGTGCCAGGAGATGAACACTATTGTGCTTTCACTGTCTGAAGAAAAATTCAGATTGCCATTACTTTCAAAGGGCAGACAGAGCCATAAAAGAGAAAGGTGGGAGCTATGCAACTAGTTTAGAAAAAAAAAAAAAACAACTTGATACTATTTTACTGACATTTCATATCAATACTCCAACAAATCCTAGCACTGATTAGATCCTTTTCTGCCTTTTTTGGCTAAATTTCTGGATTTAGTAGCTCTTTTTTTTTTTTTTAAGATTTTATTTATTTATTTGACAGAGAGAGAGACAGCGAGAGAGGAAACACAAGCAGGGGGAGTGGGAGAGGGAGAAGCAGGCTTTCCGCCGAGCAGGGAGCCCGATGCCGGGCTCGATCCCAGGACCCTGGGACCATGACCTGAACCGCAGGCAGATGCTTAACGACTGAGCCACCCAGGCACCTCTGGATTTAGTAGCTCTTGTTTCCCCCCCACACCCCGGAAAGCATTTATTCAGTACTCACCATGTACCAGGAATGGTGCTCAGGACAGGTGAGATATGGTCCCTGCACATCCTTTGAAGAGACTGAGTTCAATTTGGATGAAGAAGCGAGGTGCACATCTACCAAGTCAATTGTCCTTCTTAGACCCTCCTTCAGCTTTTCCTTCACTCCTCATTGGTTTCAAATAGGAAAACAAGTAATATTGCTATATTCTCAGCTTTAGACATTTTTTTTTTTTTATTCATCTTAGAGTTGAGACTAGACACTAAGGACTATTTGAAGAAAGCTGGAAATGTGGAGAGTAACAGAAATATTCTTTTAAAGATAAAAGTGCCTCACTAATACATCTCTTTGGGGGAAGGGGAGGTATTACCAGTATATTTCACCGTTGAGGTGACTAGATGGCACTCTCATTAGGGTATTTCAGCTACAAACAATACCTTGTTTGTTTTCTTGAGAAGCAACTCAGACTTTAGAATGTGGTTAAATAAAACCAAATATAGACATCTTTTATTTCTCTAGAGCTAGGAATAAAGTCAAGGCACAAGGAAAACAAGATTAATTGGCTCGTCAGGACCCCTTCTAGAAAGTAGAACTATTCCGAGCGTTAGGACCTGTGAGGCTCTACCATAATTCAGTTTGTTTAGTTAATCTTTCCTGAATTTATATCTTGAAAACATGGGCTTTCTTATTTTCAGAAGAAATTTATCTCTGTTGCCTACAATTGCAAATACTCATGGAATGAAGGGATTTCAAAATGTACTTTCCAGGTAATCTGATCGGTCTCATTTTCACCCAGATGAAGAAATGTCCTCATTTTACAGATAAGTATTTGAAATTTTACATGTCTATCAAAGGTCATACAACTACACGCTGGCAATGTGAAAGTTAGAAACTTGGACTCCTAATTCAAGGTTATCTCCCCTTGAGCAGAAGCTTTACATTAACCAAGGCCACCGTATTTTCATCTGTAAAGGGGATCCTCTTGCCAAATGATCATCATGATTTAACTCCTTTCTGTTTTTCTTCCTTTTTATCTTCCTTTCTTTCCGTTTGTTACCTCTCTTCTGTCTCATTAATGAGAAGAATAGAAAAAAAATGTTTTTTTAGTTGGCTTTTGTGTAGAACTTTTCTAGGAATCCACCTCTACTTGCTACTCCCATGTCCTATAGTGATAGGGATGATTAAATTACTATGGACATATTTGTAGGAGGGAGTATGTATGCAGTGATATGTGAGTGTGTTTGCAGTGTGTAAAGTGTACATAGGACTTTAAGTCCTTGATGAGGACAAACTTCATCTCAAAATTACTGTCTTCCTCAATTCTCAGATCAATCTTCACCTTTGTTTTATAACAAAACCCCTTGACCTTTATCCTGTCTTAGTGTTGTTAGTAGTAATAGTACATTGGTAATTAGCAAACCGAGTTTTGATTCATATCAACCAGTAAGAAATATTAATTCACAAGTATTTCTTGTTCTTTGTTCCCCTTCTGCTCACACATACACCAAACATCCAGTGTGATTAATGAGAACATGGTTATAATCTCAGGGTTGGTGAAAGGGAAAGTATTATAATAGAAGTATATTTGGGCTGGGAATCTGGACATTTGGGTTCTGGTCTTGAAATGTCCCTGAGAAAAATATCTTCATTGAGCCCTTGTATAACTCAGGTAGGTGTGCATGTATTCTCATTGACCTGTTAGGTCAAAATTCTTTCAGTCTCCATTTTAGAAATGCAAAATTTGAGCCTCAATATAAGAAGTGGCCTATCACAGAACTAGTAAGTGAAAGAGAATTCAAACATAGATTTTCTGACTCTAAATGCCAGGCCAATATATTTCCCCCCCGACCCCACCCGGATAGCGCTGCCTTCTTGCTCTTATGTTTTTGGAAAAATCACTTGGCTTTTCTGGGGCTTGGCCTCCCCCTTAATCAAATGGTAGAGTTCAGTTCTTATTGTTTCTAAGGTTCCTTTTAGCTCCAGGGATTGCATAAGGTCATTTTCCCTTTTCTCCCTCCACTCCCCACTCCTTTGGCATGTATCTGTCCCATAGCCAGTGCTTAATCATTAAAAATGAAGATGGTACTGAAAGTAATGTCTGGCCATGAGAACACGATCTGAATGTTTTCATTCTGACCTCTAAATCAGTCTGCATATCTTGCCTGTAGAACAAAATCAAAGGGTGGGGTGTGTGGGGGAAGGGACAGAGGGAGGGACCAGAAACTTTAATTATATTTTTAAACAATGGATTTCCATTAAAATTGTATTTTTCTACACCTCTGGAAAATTACATTGTAGATGAGATAAATGCAGCCTTGCATTTAAATTAAGGTTATCTTTAGGCTGGTAATCTCATTTGCTGTTTAGCAATTTTAATTCAAGTCAAGACAGTGTAATTAGTGCCCTCAGCCAATTGCCATTCCTCACTGCTTTGTAGCTGTATTTACTGCTGTTAAGACAAGACTACTCGTGTGGAAAGTATAAGTCAACATACTAAATTATTAAAGGTGGCATACATCAACAGATACTCCCTGTGCATGCTGATGCTTCAGATTCAGAGGCCTTCCATCCTCATGTCCAAGGGAGTATTGGTACCATGGATGGCCAATGTGGACTCTCACTGTTTTTAATAGAGTAATTAACTTGAAATGTTGCTGTTACAGCAAATATACTAAGTTTAGCAATCCTTTAAGTATTTTTAATTGGAGAAAAGTTTAGCATAATTTGATTTAAAAATTATATTTCTTGTTATATGACAGATGTCATTTTCACACTAAAGTATGCAGGTTATGGGGTGCCTGGGTGGCTCAGTCGGTTAAGCGTCTGCCTTTGGCTCAGGTCATGATCCCAGGGTCCTGGGATCGAGCCCCACATCGGGCTCCCTGCTCAGCGGGAAGCCTGCTTTTCCCTCTCCCACTCCCCCTGCTTGTGTTCCCTCTCTCACTATCTCTCTCTGTCAAATAAATAAATAAAAATCTTTAAAAAAAATAAAAAATAAAAAAATAAAGTATGCAGGTTGTGATGGTGGAGGGGATGGTGAGTGGGTGTGTGCCTGCATGTCTGTATACGTTCATATTATAGCTTAAAACCAGAGCCAGGCAAATATCTGCAGGTAGTTTAAAAAAAAGAAAAGATTAGGAAATTCACGTGTTAAGATTCTATTTATACTATTGAGATGACAGGTAACCTTTTGTTTATTTGAGGTGAGGAAAAAACCCATGCATTTATATATATATACTTTTTATTAATATTAATCATGTAGATTAATGACGTATACTTGTAATTGACACATCAGTGTGTGTATGTGTGTGTTTTTTAACTTCAGATTCGTGCTTTGAAGAGTGAGCTATATTCAAAGTCAAACATAAATTCAGAACTATTTCTCTTTCATGGTACTTACTAATGGCTCCAATGAAGAAAATCTACATTTTGTCTTCCTTTTTATATTTTAAGTTTCTTGATAACCCAGGCTTTATCAGTTTGCATTTCTTGCGGTAACTAGCAGACTCACAATTTCTTAGTAAATGTTTGTTGAGCTTAATTATGTAAAGAAATAGTTAACTGTTCTTGACAATAGCTTTCTAATGTATGAATGTTCTCCCAGTTGTATAGTCTGTATATTGAATTTGGTATGTCTGCTGCTTTTTACCACTCCAAAAGGAATATAAGCATATATACAGATAGACAAATCGTTGCCTATTTGAAGAAAAGTGTACCACTTAGAACCTTCTTACAGAAATATTAGCATTGTAAATTTGACTTTTCTGCCCCAGGCAGGGGGGCGGCCGGTCTAACAGCATACAATATATTCATGTGATATTTTGGTTGTGAAAACTTGACCTAACAAATTTGAAAGGTAAACTTAAAGATTCCATTTGGACAAGGATAGAATTTGTTAATTCTAATAACTCAAGTTAAAATGTATAGCCTTAGTACTTCTGATTGGCCATCAGTGACTTCTAGAGATAATCAAGTGTAATGGCTCATCTAAGCCCATAGTGGAAAACCAGAAAAACATCTTTTCTTTGAATCAGAATATGATTTAGAAAATAAAAAAAATACAAAACAGATAGGAAAGAAGTTCTTTGCTTTTGAAAGCGAACAAAGAAGGAAACCTAAGTGTTTTTCTTTTCCCTGGATATTAGTGAAATGACATGAAAGATATTGCTCATTATTTTGCTAGATGCTTAGGAGTAACACTGTTTTGAGAATGAGCTACCTTGCAACTGTGTAGAAGACAAGGTCCAGACATTTTAACACCCAGAGCTCTCTACAGTTTCAAGAAATTGGATTTGCATCATTATAAAACAGTGGGTGAAAAAAACATCATATTGAATACTAATAGATATATTACTTTGGTCTGTTTGGCAGGGTACTGAAATTACATCTTTGTGCATGTCTTTCTGTTTATTTGGCCTGATCTTGCGTCCTTTTTGTAAGATGTGTGTAATTATAAATCTTTGTGAGAGAGTATTAGAAACATACACACAGATTAAGTTAATGAAGAATAATAATGTGCTTTTGTGTCTGCCTTGGGTTAGTTGAGTCCTCTGTTTTCCTGGAGTTGGGTCTCATAGCTTTCATCTGCTGGTTTAGCTCTTCCTGATGTCTGAGACTAATTCTATTCCTAGTTACAGGATATTAAATGAATTCCAAGCCATTATTTCAGGCAACTCAGCATAGGGTAACCATGCTATTTCCTCTGAACTTGTGTCTCACTCTAGTAACTGTGCATCACGTTATATGCAGTCCCAGCAACTTGCACTTCACAACCGAGTCCCTATTTTGATCTCTTGGCAGTACCACAGATTTAGTTGAAAATGGAACCCCTCTTTGCCCTTCCCCACGCTAACTCGGCTCTGGCACTAATATTAATTTCCCAGCACCCTCTGTGCCTACTGTCTCTTACTTTGATTTCCTTTTTTATTGCCTGACTTTGGAGCTTCCTGTTGAAAAGTTTCACCCAGCTGCTGGAACAGCCACTGACTACGCCTTCCTTCCTGAACTCTTGGAAACCACCTGCCATCACCTCAGGCAGAGTGACCGTGATGTCTCTCTGAACTACTACAATAATCTCTCCCTGCTTTCTCTGTTTGCATCTGCCCAATACATTCTCCAGCCTGTAGAAAGATCACTTAGAACAGGACATTGCATCAAGTGGCTTCTCTACTCAAAACCACTCCATTGGCTTCCTGGTATGGTTAACAGTTTTTTAATATGCTGTTTAAGGCCTACACAGTCTCTTCCATGACTACTTCTCCCAGGTCCTTCTCTCCCTTACTCTTTGACTGCTTTCAATCCTCACACTCACTGGCCTTTGCCTTGCTGTATATCCTTTGCACATACGACTTCCCATCTCTAAAGATCTCTCCCTTCTAAACACTTTGAGTTAATGCCTACTCATCTTTCATGTCTCTGTGAATGTATGTTTTCCTTGGTGTACACTGTTATTTTCTCTCTGAGGTTTCTATTCACAGCACTTAGCACAACCTGTAATTAATTGTTTATATGTGTGTTTCTTGCTTAATGGCCATTCAGATTGTAGAATGTGTGAAGGCAGGACCCACGCCAACTTGCTTCACTACCAGATACCCTAATCTTAGCAAATTACCTCACCTATCGAGTAGTTTAGTTTGTAGGCTTCATGTTAAATGATTAAATGAACAGATTATCTGCTTGGATCATAATGTATGGCTTCTGTTCTTTCCTCTTCTAATAATTTGTTGCAGTCAGTTTCTTATATACCAAGGAATCAGCATTCAACATTACCTTGAATGTTCACAGTTCCAGTATAAGGTAGAGTTTATAATTCTCATATTAGAAAATGAGAATTGACTCTGGAAGCAAATAATAATTCCTTCTATATTACAAAAGTAGTTATGGTGAAACCAGAATTCTACTTTCATCATTTATTGCCCAAACTTTATCCTCTTAACAGATGTCTTTTGTTAAGCCATTACTAATTACCTGCCTGACCCTTGGTATGTCTATTAGCCTTTCTGGGTCCAATCTGCCCTACCTCTAGTCTCTCACTCTGACTTGGAATAATCTTCTTCTAGATAAATTCTCCATAATTGAATCAGAAGGTAGTGGGGCGCCTGGGTGGCTCAGTTGGTTAAGCGACTGCCTTCGGCTCAGGTCATGATCCCGGGGTCCTGGGATCGAGTCCCACGTCGGGCTCCTTGCTCAGCGGGGAGCCTGCTTCTCCCTCTCCCACTCCCCCTGCTTGTGTTCCTGCTCTCGCTGTCTCTGTCTCTGTCAAATAAATAAATAAATAAATAAATAAATAAATAAATAAATAAATAAATAAATAAAAAGAAGGTAGTATGTTTTTGTAACCCAGGGACGTGCCACCATTTTGTTTAGTTAGGCCTCTCCTATTCTGGTGGTAGCTCCTACCTAAATTATTTGGTATGGGGTCTCAGGGAAAATAAGTTTCCAATCTGTAATGTGACTGGGCTCATGGCCAAGCCACCCCTACATTCATTTTACCTGATGGACAGTTATGACTGTGGCAATAGTCACTCTGAAATACTAGCAGGTCTCACACTATGAGAAAACATTTAGAGAATAATGATATTTTATACTACACAATTTGGGATTTTGATTAGTAATTTCTCTGCCCTCTTACCACCCCTCATGTGCATGGAATAAGCTGTGTAAAAACAAGCTAATGAAAGTGTTGTTGGTGTGAGTCCATGATAGAATCACCATTGTTAAAATTCAATCATGACACCAGAGCATCTACAATGCCTCAGGAAGTGAGCTCGCCAGTTACATCATGACCATGTTCTGCTTATACCCTTGCTTGAGGTCTTTGCTCTTTCAGATTTATAGGAACATGGGGACTTCAGAAAGGGTATGGCTTTCAAACTGATGAAATTCTGGACAATAATGTCCATGAAGAGGTGAAAGAAATTAGTATCAATGAGGCTAATTTAGTGAAATGAATGAAAGCTGAGCTCTGATAAAATACTCTTTATTATCTAGAGAATATGTCTTTGTTGGGTAGATCGAAACTGTGCTTAATAAGCCATAATGTTCACCTCTCTTCATTTTATGAGATTTCCATTTAATCTGACTTTTTTTTAACATTGCATTTTTCAATTTTCAATGTGTGAAACAGTTTTTAACCAATCAAATTAGAATCAAATTTGCAAGTGAAATGCCACAAGATAGAGCAGTATATTCTCTCCTGAAGTTGAAAAATGAAACATCTTTCATTGCCGAAATCACTAATTTTATGACCCCATCCCAAAGTGCTTGGAAGAGGATTTATGTTGACTATATCCATGAGGCTTATTGCCCATGATGTCATTGCTCATTAGTAGGTTTACTGATTTATTTCTCATATGCCCAACATCAGTTTTTTTTTCCCCTTCAGTGAGTGACTCTGTCCTTTAGAACTACATAGTTCACAAGAACAGTGCTTTATAAACTCTTTAATTTGGAGAAATCAAGGCATTGCTGCCATGTTTTTTCAGCTGTCTAAGCTAACCATGTGATTAGCAACTTGGAAAGATGATCCTTGAATTTGGCAAGAGCTAGGACTAAGAGAATGTAGAGGGGCTTCATGATTGTCTGCTCCAAGAAACATCCTCATTAATAGGACAATTTTGCTGCCAGTTCTAAGATTATCTCTATCTGGAACATTTCAAGAAATGCAAAGATTTCTGAGAGTAGTAACCTGTTAATACATCTGTGTTCATAGAGCTTCCCAGGTTAATGTATCAGCAGTAGCTACACTTAGGAAGTGAAAGTGGAATAAGGAGAAGGGCAAAGGAAAACATCTGAAGAATTAAATACAACTTGGAACACTTCACTGCCAATCTTAGGTATCATGGTTGGGTCTTTGGAATCTCAAGTTGGAAATTTATTTAGCCTTGGCCCTTCCTGAAACAATGGACTGATCAAGATAGTAATGGGAGTTTGAATGTAATTAGATATGGTCCCTTTAGACAGGTCCATCAACAGAAGGCAAGAGGGCTGTTGACTCTTGGACATACTTAGAAAAAGTATAACCAGGGACACGTGGGTGGCTCAGTCGGTTAAGTGTCCAACTCTTGATTTTGGCTTAGGTCATGGTCTCAGGACCCTGAGATCAGGTAAGGCTCTACGTGTTGGGTGTGGAACCTGCTTAAGATTCTCTCTCTCCCTCTCCCCTCTGCTACCCCCCCCCCCCCCCGCCCATGTGCACTCTCTCTCTCTTTCTCTAAAACAAGTATAACCAAAGTGGAACCAAGGCAAAGGTGAGATCTGATCAGGTCTTCTGTCTTTTCAGTGTAAGCAGAAGGCAAAAGATTTCACCAGGAACTCACCTGACCTCTCCTCTGGGCGCTAATTCAGCTAAGCTCTAGCATTTCTGACTTTCCTTGGATATGTCCGGAAAGTGAACCCCCTATCCTGAAGACAATTTGAATATTTTAAGCAAAGAAAGTGCCAATTTACTATCCCTGGTTGCCTGTTTTGGGAGATTGGAAATTCTCCAGAAGAAAATTTATTCAGCACCACTTTCCCATTTTGACCTTTGAGAAAGAAGGAAAGGGAATCCGCAGTTATTGAGCAGTCTGCCATGTGCCAGACAGCGTGCCAGGTACTTTATAAACAATATCTCTCAACAGTCTTACAGCCGGCTGTTCCTCCTTTTCTGTAGATGAGAAACAGAGTTTCCAAATTGGTATATGATGACTAATGCAAGTTGATAAGGCTCAAAAGGGGTGAAGCCAAGATGTGAATCCAAGCTATTTAATTCCTAAATCTGTGCCTCCCCATTAACATTATGCCATTCTGCATTGATATCTGTACTTCATGAAAGATCATAGCTAATTTCCACTTGCATGAGCATAGTGTGTATGTGTACACATGTGTTGTGTGTAAACCTACACATGGACCCATTGAAGTCAGTGACTGTTTTCACCAATCTTGGCTTTCCCTCCTGTACCCTCCCCAGTATACTCTTGAATGGGAGCCATGACACCTGAAGAAATGATGAATATTATATTCCCAGAGAAGAAAAAGAAGGGAGGTATTTTTGTCTCAAACATGGAATTGTTCAACCTTTGCATTTAAGACTATTTGGGCATGTTTTACCGGGCCCATGATATTTCTTTTCCTAATCATAGAAAAGTATTCAGCAAACATGCCAAGTTTCCTAACATCCCAACCTGCAAGACCAATCTTGTGGTTAATGTATATTCATTCTCTTCTTGAGGTTTTCTTCAGGAGATGTTTTTGCCTAGTGTCGTTATTTTTCTAATTGCCCAATTTTCTTTTCTCTTTTAAACACTAATTAAAGAATGCGCGCAGGACTGCCACCTGTTTGGAGACAACATTAATCTCCTGCCCTCTCTATATTTTAATGGGCCTAATTTATCCCTATTATCTAGTGCTTTCACTACCCCAACTAAGTGAAGAAAAGATTCTCTTTCCTTTCACCCTTCTCATCAACTCTGCGGCTTTTTTGCATTTTATTTTCCCTCCCACACCTGATTCTGCATAGCCTTGTTTAGTTTTCACCATCAGCAAGATATGCATTTTGCTGTAATAGCCTTCTCGCCTCCTTCCTTCGCTACCTGATCTGTTCTCTACTGCTTCCTTCTCCCCATCTCTAATCCTCTATATGCCTGGGGTCAATTAGCCAGACATAACTCAACACCTACCCTGAGATAGAGACACTGAAGCATCAGTCCTGGTCTCTATGAACTCAGTCTGAAAGGGGAGACCCACAAAAACAAAACAAAACAAGAAAAAAACAAAAACAGTACAAAAAATAAAATGCAATACAGGTAACAATATAGATTAGAAAAAGGTGTGTGGGAAAGCAAAGGAGGAGCTCCCACTCCAGCCGGGGGGCACAGAGGCTTCCTGGAATGGCTGACATTTGGAATGACTGGATATCTGATAGGTAAACAAACAGAATGAATCCCATCATTCATTTGCATTCATAGCAAACCTGATAATTAGTGATATTGACTTCCCGTACAACTCCTTTCTACAACTCAGTAAGATTTCTATTAAGAAAGGGTTATAAGGTACTTTGAAATGCCCATATTAAAATTAGTGTATTAATTAAAATAGAGCAAGGCCCAACTAACGAATCTAGACATAAGCTCTAAAGCAAAGAACTTGGCTGCTAAGTGACTTTAAAAAAGGGGGCCCGGGGAGTGGGGAGGGGGGGCAAGGGCTGGTTTCAAGCCCTAAGCCAATTGTATTGGTTTTTAAAGAGTTTTTAAAACCTCTCTTCTTAGAGCCTTTTACGTGTAATTCTGATACTCTTGTCTCTCTGATATCTTTGCCAAACCTGAAGGATTGAGAATTCTTTGAGGGAACATAACTTCACCCCAGGGATAAGTGATCCCTGATACTTGAATAATGAAAAAGAAAACAAACCAAAACTATAAGACAAATTAACAAAGTCTGTGAAAACCAACAGACACAGAGAATTAAAATATTTATATTTATTATCTTTATATATTATATATTATTATGTTATAAATAATATATTATTATATTTTTATATTTAGCTCCGTAACTCCCAGTGTTATCCCTGATGCTAAAGAGCACAATAATTGGTGTTAATAGTGATGGATCAGAGTCAGCAAATAAAGGTTTATTTAGATCCAAGGAACTGTATTTCAGAAGGTGAGAAAGTTGGATAATTCATGGTGGAAACATTTTCACAAAAACTGGAACATAATTCTTTTCTTAGCACAAATAAATTTCAATCAGCAAATGAACACACATGTTCAACACTATATATCCCAGTGTTTGACAGTGGATGCTCATGATTTTCTTTGGGGGGGGTGTGTGTGTGTGTGTGTCTATGTGTGTCTGTGTGTATCAACTGTCACTCTTAAAGTTTCCCAGGAAGAGAAACCTTCACTCTTGAGATCCTCCTAGATTTCTAAAGGAACTTCTCAAATGGAAGGTGACCCTGAGTGTTTCAAAAGGCAGTTTCTTGTGTCAGCAGTATTTCCTTACCATTAAAGCTTACATATATACATATATATATGTATATTCTTAGAACGATATATATATATATCGATATTTATATATATCGTTCTAAGAAAGGAGAAATGCTTATTTTAAAAATCCAAAGTTCTGACATCTTGAATATGAATAATAGCAGGCACTAGAAGTTTTTATAATTGATTCAACATGATGAATTTAAAACATGTTATAAAGTACCTTATATAGATCATCAAGTGGCTTTAGTATAGCCTTTCACATCACAAGGAAATATATTTTGTTTATTTTTTTTGTCATGGTAATCCATTTAAGTGTTTCCTTTTCATAATTACCATAATAATCTGACTCACTATTGCCTTTTCCCAAAATTATCAGCATACTCTTCTTAGTAATACTGAAATCTATTATTTTTGTGCTCACAGCATTACAGAATGTAGAGGCGTAAGGATCTGAAGACTTCCAACCGTGTCATTACCGATGAAGAGATGATTCTTCATAATAGAATGTGTATTCTTAGGAATTTACTGTGTTCTCAATCCTGATCTAAGTATCATTATTCTAGACCCCAAGGGATCTTTGATTTCATGCATCGCCTTACTAGGGAGAGATATTCCCACACTGGGATTTAGAACAGTTTGAAGCCTGTGCATTAGTATGGGATAAACAGAATATGCTGTATTGAACATGTAGGGGAGATCTTTGTATTTGTAAAATGCTATCACATCCAATTCAGTGTTTTTTTTTTTTTTTAATAAAACATGATCAGTTTTAAAATTCAAATGTTTGATATGCTTCCATAGAGAGGCAACGAAAGCATGCAGTTTTGCATGGTGGAGAGAGGGAAGACAAATCTATATACAGTGAGGGGCAGGGACAAGCAGACCCCTTTTACAACCACGTTTATCATCTGTCTCACCTGCACCTTATACATTTTGATTTTAGTTGTCCCTCCCTCCCCCACATCTCCCACCCTGAGGTGGTGTTTTTGAATGACCTGAAGAGTCTGTCACATTTACTTGATACGATTTTTGCCTGAAAACATTGGAATTGATCAATTTATTTTTTATTAATCATCGAAGAGTTTACTTGGTCATGATAGATTACTTCTAAATGCAGAGTTCATTCTTTCTTTGCCATCTGATACAGAAGCTGGCCTGGGGAAAGGTTGGGGCTTCCTCCTGAAGTGTTTTTCTAGTACAGTTTGACAAACCATCTGAAGAGGCAGTGTCTGCCACTAAGGCCTCCATGGTCTAGGTTGGCAATTTGGAGCTCTGATGCTCCCTCCATCACGCACACATGTGACTGGGTAGGAGATTTGCCAAGCCACTTATTGTTTCTGAGACTCAGTTTCATCCCTTGTTAAGTGAATGACCTCCCCGCACCCCAACCGCAGGAGTATTTCTGAAATGGCTATGGAAAATCAGTGGGGAAAATCCCAATGGGGAATTTTAATATATTTTTTTAATTCACTCAAATAAGTTTTTATTATTCATTTTTACTAAAAAAAAAAGATTTATTAGAGATTTATTGGAAGGGAGGGAGGTGGAATAGGGGAGGAATTCCAGATGAAAGGAAATGCAGGTGACAATAGCCTCCTTGCTAAGAAGTTTGGAATTGATGCTAAAGGCAATAGGGAGGTCAGAATTTATATGCTTTAAAGATTTAACTGAGGCAATGCAGAGAATGGAGTAGAGAAAGGAGAAATGGAATCAGGGAGTTCTGATGGGACACTCCACAATAATCCAGTGGAGAGACAGTGAGTACCCGAACTAGGGCTTGGCATTAGGGATGAAGAAGCAAGGGGACGTATAAGGAGTAACTGAAGTGTAGAATTGGCATGCCTTACCAATTGATGTGGGAGGTGAAGAAGCCAAGAAAAGATGCTAATTTCTGTCTGAGACAAGTTGAGTTCCAGGGCACACTGGCAGAGTGAACGGTTTTGTGTAAGTGTTGGAAGCATGAGAGAGGGTTTCGGGATGTCGCTGTAGATCTGGAACTCAATTGCACACCATGTATCAGTAAGGATGTTTGGGCCACTGGATTAATGAGACTGTCCAAGGAAGGAAAAGAAGAGAGCAGAGAGTAGACCTCAAGGAAGCAGCAGAATCTAGGGAGCAAAGAAGAAAGGGAGCCTAAGAAGGAAACTGAGAAAGAATAGTCAGCGCTGAGAGGAGAACAAGAAGGGTGGAGTCTGAGGAAAAAAAGAAATTGCCAGCAATAACACATGGAGAGAGTTGAGATAAAAATAGAACTAAAAATCACCCAGGGGTTTGGGGATCTGGGTGAGTAAGTGGGAAAGAAGTCAGATGTGTTTCCAGAAAATGTCTATTGCTTAAAGCAAGGCCATCCCTGTACAAGGGTGATATGCCAAAGTTTCTGCATTAACTTTAGCTACAGAAAGATGACACCTTTACAAACACACACATGTCAACCAATCCATTCCTCTCTCTGCCAAAATCATTGTGACCTCTATTATAATCTGCTTTATTTTTTTTTTTAAATAGGAACATTGAAAATTAACCTTAAAGCCAATTTGGTTGTGTACAGCTCTTAAGTTTTATAGATAGATAAATGGATGGATGGGTGGGTTGGTGGGTAGATAGATACATAAATACATAGATAATTAGATAGATGAACAGTATCGACCAAACTGTTGAGTAAGAGCTTTAGCTACCCCACACCCCCATACTGCTAACAATTACAATGAAAGCATTTCTCAGAATAAATCTGTTGATGAGCTCCCAGTTTCCTACCCAGGTAGGTACTCTAAACAACACCTTGCCTGAAAGGTTCATTGAGGTAAATACAACAATCTTTAAGAGGTAGGATTGTTACCTTGTAGAAGTCTTCAAGCAAGTAAAAATTCTGCATCCCCATCTCTGGTCCCAAAAGCCTTTAGGGCTCCAGCCTCTGGTGCCATTCCTACAGATCCAGGTCCAATGCCTTGGTATATGCTTTGCTGTTCTTACAGTTGTGGGCAGTGTCCATAAAACATGTTAGCCAGTCCACGGGGTTGAACACCAGTATTTTCACCAATGAATTGTTCATGTTAACTAACAAGCCAGCAATTTCATCAGTGAAAGCCCATTTTCCGTATTTATTATGAAAAGCCCCCGATGCTGACTGAAATATGGCTAGGAGAAGCACTTGCCAAGGCCACCTCTGCTGTGTGACTTTCTGTTGGGAGCACTCGTGGCCACCCTGATTGGTTGGATTCCTGAATAAGGCAACACACTGTCCCGTGACTCTTGCTTTAACTAAAGGACACGTACAAAATCTCATGATCTTTGCTGAAGAGAACTCTAAAGTCAGTGACAAACATTATAGCAAAGAGTAAGGAAACCTGAGACATCATCATGATACACCAACAACATCTTTGTGATGAATGAAAATATCATCTGGAAATAGTTGTTTAATGAGAACTAGCCTGTCTTGGGATATTTATTGTGCCCACAATTTTTTAGAACCCACTCTATAGCCAGTATTCAGATCTCATTCTCATATGAGCCATTTTATCATGGTCCACCCACCAATATAAAAAGAGTGTGATTGTCAAATTGCCTGTAGTTTCCCACCAAAATATTTCACATCCATGGTTGCACAAAGAGAAATGTTCTAATGCTCTGGTGCACCTGCAAATTATTTTAATCTGTTAGTTTCCTCAGCTAACAACCCAGATGAAGCTTGATAACAACCCACATGATAAAGAAAAACACTGAAAAATCAGAATGTTAGCATAGATGTTTAATATTTATGTCTTAGTTGTGTTTCTGATCACAAAAATATCAGTATACATATTATATAGAATTAAAACATTACAGAAAAATGTAATCCAGGAAATGAATATTCCCCAGTAACTATCTCCAGAGATAGTTTCTATTGACTACTTGGTATGGTTTTTGGCAGTAATTTTCCCATGTAAGAATAAACATATGTAAATAAATATTTTTCAATAAGATCTTAACCACACATACTGCTTTACAGTTTTTTAAACAATACATCCTGGACATATCCTCTCATCAGTATGTGGAGATCATTTTTTAAATAACTATAGAGTTTTCCATTTCCAGTGTCAAATTAAAGCCATCCTCTTCATTGCTGTTCTGAACACATTCTCTGTGGCAGGCAGAGCAGCTTAAATAATGAGGAAATAACAATAATAGTGAAAACCTTCACAGACATCATGGAAGAAACAATTCTGGGAGGCCTGGCTCAGCCTGAACTCTTTCCACTCCTTACTGACCCCACAAGATGATAATGACCCAGACAAACAGTTTCTGTGTGATTTTTTTTTTTTAAGGAAACACAACAGGGCTGGTTGTCATACACATTGCAACACTTAGATTACTACCCTCAGGTTCCCACGTATGTCTTGGTCTCCAGCACAGTAACTTCATCCTGATCCTCATGATATCAGTGCCCCAGGGACCAGGGATACCTTAGGTCGATTCCCAGTTTGGCCACTCATCAGCTTTGTAACTGTGTGTAAATGATTTAACTTCCCTGAGGTTTTTTGTCATCTGTAAAATGGACCTGATGCCTACCTCATAGAGGATTGAATGAAGTACTAAAAATAAAAGACCTTGCCCAGAGCCTCAGCCCTACTAGATTTTAAGAAATGTTACTTTTGGGGCCCCTGGGTGCCTCACTTGGTTAAGCGTCTGCCTTTGGCTCAGGTCATGATCTCGGGGTCCTGGGATGGAGCCATGCATCCAGCCCCACATGAGGCTCCCCGCTCAGCTTGGAGTGCTCCTCCCTCTCCCTCTGCCCCTCCTACCTGCTCATGTGCTCTCTTTCTCTCTCAAATAAATAAATAAAATCTTAAAAAAAAAAATGTTACTTTCTGACTTCCCAAATTCAAACCTGTTCTGAGGGAGAGATAATGACTTTTTTTTTTTTTTAATTTAGACATGGTACTAGACCTTGCTGAATACAAATTTCACACTCTTCCACTAAACTTGTGATTTCCATATTTTTAAACTGTGAAATACTTTTATTGTTGTTTGTTTTCACCCAAATGAAATACACAGCCTAAGCTATGAGCAGACAAAAAGCAGAGCGGGTGTGGCTGAAATGGGGAAGTAGTGGGGCTCACCCGGTGACCTCCTGCATACCTGAGTCCCCTCTGAGGAGCACAACATTCCTGAGAAGTTGGAAAACCTCTGCACAAGACATTGAGCTTCTTGTAGAATAATTGCAAAAAGATCTCGCTTATTAATGAGGCCATAAAAGAGGTTAATAACCCATTATAACCTATCCTCTCAAAGTGCCTGAATTTGCCATGTAAAAATGACAAATTCAGGAAAAAAAAATTTTAGATATGGATATTCACATATGGACAGCACCAGTCAGCTAGAGGTTATTTCTTGTTGCTGATTTTGGGGTGGACTTGGAAAAGTGGGGAGGTTGAGGCATTGAGTACTTCCCAGGATCATTCCTTTCACCAACTGTAGAAAACCCTCTGTTCTGTCCACTCATTTGGCTCTACCACAGAACGGTGAGCTGCTTTGGGCTTCAAAGGAAAGAAGAAAAGAAAAAGGCTGAAGGTCTCTACCTGTGCCAGATCTTATGGGATGAGGCTAAAGGAGGCTCTGTCAACAAGGCAAGAAAGCTCTTACAGTTCCTGGAAGTGGGCGGGACTTCAGGACATTCTGTGTTCATTGACAGTAGTTTGGGGATTAATGTGAAGAGCAGGGAATCTATATTTAAAGGGGTTATCCTGGAGTACACATCATTTATGAACCAAGGTGTTAAAAGGTGAGTAGATAGGCAGTATAACAAAATAGCTGAGGGCAAGGGCTCTGGAATCAGAAGAGCTTAGACCTGAACTCTGGTATGATGAGCCATGTGACCCTGAGCATATTCCTTACCCTCTATTAGGCTCAGTTCTCTGGACTGTAAGGTGAGGATAATAGTATTTACTCACAGGGTTGTTGTGAGATTTAAAAGACGTAATGTATGCAAAGCCCTTAGTGCAGAGCCTGACGTATAGTAAGGACTCAGTAAATATAGCTATTAGTATTCGTTGTGGCCTCTTTATATACCCAACTTTCTGTCCATTTGAAAGGTAAAAATATATTTAAGAGTACTTAGTGTCATTGAATTAATACTACAATTTCTTTAATGCTTAGAATCATCTGAGGTATAGAATAACACTTAGTAGAAGAACTATTTAATTGTACCATTTAGTATTGGATGATTACACACACTAAAACCTCAATTTAATATTATGTAGAATCATATGCTAGGTATCTACAACCAGAAGTATAATCACCTATGTATACTGCACTTAGGTGACTTGGCTATGGTGGTAATTAAGAGTGGAGATGGTGAAATCCATTTTCAGGAACTAAAAATATATATATATATATATATCACCAGATTGGACCTTGGCTGATTTACAAAACAATCTATGCCATTCTCTTCTGCTACAATAGAATTTTGAGTATACATTTTCTGCAATGCCACCTTTGATTGTAATATTTCTGTGCAATAAACTTTGCTCAGTGTCCCACTATATCCCCAGGATTCTGCACAGTGAGAGAGGATTTAGCCATATCTATTTAATGCAACAAAATTATTGAGAACCTCCTGGGTTTGAGATACTTTTAGGTATTATTGGTGTCTTAATATAAAATAGGCCTATGGCATTTAGTAATTTTTTAGAAGTTTTATCATTGATGCAACCTCAGTTAATCCTTGTGAGTTAGTTAGGCAAGGATCAACATTTCTCTTTTCTGTTACTTTCATTTTAAGCATGTACCACCTAATGTGAGTTCCAAGATACTAGTCTAAGTCAATCGACTCACCAGCCTATCCACCCATGTTCTTGGTAATGCCTATTACACGGATTATAGCCATTGGCCTATACTTTCTTAACCCTCACACGCTGTATTTGTAATGCCTGGATTTAGAAAGAGGTTTAATTAACAGAAAATATCTATGCATAATAATAAACATTAAGTTTATAAAAAAACCTCAATCTTTTAAGTGTCTCTCATCCTAGATCTTACTTCTAGCCCTCTACTTTCTTACTCAGCACTATTTTCATTAAACCCCTCCATTTTCTCTCCATTTAACTGAACCACGTCAAATAGGTTTCTCTTTGCAACTTTATTTTTAATTACTCTGCGTTTTATATCATGTTTACATTTTTATGATATAACAGATGTATGTTTATCCCTTGCCTCACAGTACATTAAGTAGGGGAAAAAAAAAAAAAAAAAAAAAAAAAAAAAAACAAGCCCCAAACAAACAAAAAAACAGCCTCCAAGATTGCATTGGTTTATTTTGACTGCAGTGATGCTGAAGGTACATGCTGCAGTCCTTCTGGTAAAAATATTTGTACGATTTAACCATTTAAATAAATTCCTTTGCCCTGTTCTAGCATCAAGCTACAGAGGCATCAGTCTATGCCTGACGCCAGAAAAGAAAATTCACAATGTTCCTGCTTTTCTGGCCTCCTAGGAAAGTATTAAATACTTCTGATACGCTCAAAAGGTTTACCACAGAGGCTCACAAATAAAGATTCATCAGCATTCACATGGCACCTACCTTTTTTCCCCTCCTGGGAATGTCACCCAGGGTTCTGGGTGCTGCTGGTACATCTTCTAGTGCTTTCTACCATGTTTGCTATGTGTCTTGGGCCCCTTGCTACTGATTGTTGGAAACTACCGTGTGTTGCTAAAGTCCGGCTGTGCATTCTGTCATCAGAAGTGGAAGAATGGAGAACGCTTTTCAAGGCTTTTAGGGTTGCACATTTTCCATATGACTGTCTAAATATCGGGACCTTTTAAGGCTTATTAGCAACAATACCTCTTTCTGTTTTTATAAAAGCCCACCAGGTCCATATGACCGTGAATCAAGTTCATGGGTCCGAAAGCTTACTAAGCATAGAACTGCTCTTTTCAAGGAGTAAATCGTTTTTATTGGGACAAGTTATTCTGTGGAAGTTTTTCCCCTTAGAATGAGTTCTCTCTGAGGAACCTATTCTCAGCTCCTTTTGCAGAAAGACTGCGGGGGACCCTCCCCCACCGCTCTATCAGAAATGCACAGGTTTAACTGAATTCTACCAACTTGGACTAAGTTCTGATGACTTCCTTACAAGAAGTCATAAAAATATCCTTTGTCCCAGGCTATTACAGTCTAGTAGGGGAAAGAATAGTCCATAAGTTATTGCAACACAAAATAGATAAAAATGCTATAGGAGAGTTGGAGAGGTGTGTCATTTCTCTGTTGATTTTGAAAGGTGGCAGAGATTCGGCCATCTTGGAGGATCAGAGGGATCGTCACTGAGAAGGTGACAGGCAAAGTGGACTTTAAAAGATGGGTAGGGTTTGATGAAGGGATGAATAGCCCTGTTAAAGAGAGTAGCATTAACAAAAATGTTTGAATGTTTGAATGCCATCCTGGGTCCTGAAAAAAAGAGAGATCAAAGAAAAGTTGATCACTTGGGTAGGAGGTATATCCTAAAAGCCCTCAATGTCTGGCTAGGAAGTTTGAACTGTATTCTGTAGGCCTGTGTTTTCTTATTCATTTTTTAAAACCTCTATCCTTTTTATGGAAGGTTAAATAAAATAAAAGTAAATATATCCTTTCCCTCGAATACAGTTTAATATCATGACCATCTTAATTGTGAGGTTGAGTCTTCTCATTGGGAATGGTTTTCCAAACTAGGCATGACATTTCTAGATCCAAGCCTTCCTCTCCTACTGCTCCCTGTATCCCCTTCATGGAAGGAATACTTAGGGAGACAAAGGCCCCTTGATGCCTCAACTCCCCCAAGCAAACATAAACTAAAATATTAGCCACTTTGCTGTTCCAATGCACTTTCAAGACAAGGCTGCCGATCAGCATTTGTCTTCTGACAAAGATCCTCAAATGGAAAATCTAAGTTAAAACTGTGAGCTTGGGGCGCCTGGGTGGCTCAGTCATTAAGCGTCTGCCTTCGGCTCAGGTCATGATCCCGGGGTCCTGGGATCGAGCCCTGCATCGGGCTCCCTGCTCGGCAGGAAGCCTGCTTCTCCCTCTCCCGCTCCCCCTGCTTGTGTTTCCTCTCTCGCTGTGTCTCTCTCTGTCAAATAAATAAATAAAATCTTAAAAAAACAAAACAAAACAAAAAAAACTGTGAGCTTGCTGTGCAAACATTGTTTCAGGACAGATTACTTGGAAACCACCTCCCTCCCCACACTTCACCCCTCCAACTCAACTGGTATCTATAAGCCCTATAGGTAAAAATCTGGAGTTTCCTCAGGCTTAAACACAAACAAGACACCTTGATGGCTTTAAAATAGAATTATACTGGATTTCATCAAATATAAGAGGACATCAATTATAAAATGCTGTGTTATTTTATTATTATGAAAAAAGACTAAAATATTGCCTATTATTATTATAAGACACAAATGATTATAGAATGATTTCTCTTCTTTATTCTCCCCCACAATTATTGAGTTTCCTTCCTTATTCTTCCTGTTTTAGAGCTTTGTGACCCGTGGGAATGGCTTCGTCTTGGGTGGTCCATCAGAGGTTTGATTTACCATGCATACTTCCCCATCGCACATCCTGTAGGAGGAACTGACAGATTTTTGGCTGTTTGCCCCAAGGCTCCAGTCAGCTTTCTTCTGCCCCTGAGGCCTGTGTAGTAGAGCTGTATGGTGACCTTGGGCCAGCTTACAGGCTGAAAAGGAATTTCTCACAGTGCTCCTACCAAATTAGGGCTTAAAATTTTGCTCACCCTCATGGGCTCACTATATCACAGGACTGGATGATGGAGAGATGACTTTTTACCAATTCAGTGACTGAGTTAGAAAACGTATCTGAGTATAAATCTCTCCCATAAGCCACTCATTCCTTCTAGGCTAGTCTCCTGACATTCAGCTTCCTTTCTTCCATCTGTACCTCTTCTCCTGAATCATTAAAAAATTTCATGAAAGAAGGGGAGAAATGGATCAGACACTACACTAGTCTGGTTTGATTCTCCTTGTCCTAAATATCTGAACCTCCTGAGCAACCAAAAAGATGAAGTAAAGAGTGAAGTGGTATTGGATAGCTAAAGAGCATTCAGATTAATGGTCAAAAGGTGTGCAAGACAGATCCTTTTGCTAGACTGCTTTTTATAGGTTTTTAATTTCTGAAATTTAATTATGCAGGTTTAATCACATCCACTTGTATGGCTTTAAATTGAAGACAGTTTGCTTTTTATCCAAATTGCCTCATAATAAAACCAGTGCTTTTGAGAAGGCTTACCTCTCACCTGGAAGGCTTTGCCATTCCCTTCCATTGCCAGCCAGCCTCTGTGATCCTGGGGAACAAACCAGTGGAAATCCCTTTTGCATAAATACAAGTACTAGGAATATTTGCCACTTGGACAATATATGGTGAGATACGAGGCAGGAAAAGAGCTTTGACGACAAAATCAAGAGTAGAAAATTACCCACAGGTGTGACCCCCATCATCTATCATCTTGACCTGGCTTTCTTCTCCTTTTACTTCTCCTCTTCCTCCCCCCTCCCCCACCCCCTCCATCCTCCTCCTCCATTAATTTCACTTCCACCTTCCAGTGTCTCAAATTCTATTCATATGCAGAGCAAATCTCACCTTGACAAGAAATATGACTCATAGTGATCTTAGTCTATATGCCTTCAAATTATATCTTTACCATTCATTAGTCACTTATATTGCCCTATACCAAACATAGTTTCTTTCTTTATTATTTAAATATAAATTGGGTGCCTGGGTGGCTCAGTTGGTTAAGCGACTGCCTTCGGCTCGGGTCGTGATCCTGGAGTCCTGGGATCGAGTTCCGCATCGGGCTCCCTGCTCAGCAGGGAGTCTGCTTCTCCCTCTGACCCTCCCCCCTCTCGTGTGCTCTCTCTCATTCTCTCTCTCTCAAATAAATAAATAAAATCTTTAAAATAAATAAATAAATAAATGTGTTATCTTATTATATTTGCAAATCTTATCTCTAAATACAAAGGCTAGGTCATGACTTAGATTTTACTTCTATTTCTGGAGACTCAGATCCTAAAGATTAAGATTAAGCAACCTAAACCCCAAGGGAATGCAGTAAGTGACACACACACACACACCTGTTAGTGGCAGAGAAGGAACTAGAGCTCAGTCTTCCAAAACCCAGGCCTAAACTCTTCCTACTGCTTCACTCTGCTGTCACAATGAGTAAATTCTTTATGGAGGGTAAGCCCTAGGAAGCTAGCTAGATTAAGTGTGCAAAAACTCAAGAGAGAGTGTATGCCATTCCTTAGTATTTATGCTGCATTCTCTTATCAGGCCATGGTTACTCTATGCCTAGATCACTATGACCATAATCTCAAATCTTATCAAATAACAAAATATGATATCTCAGTGGGTTTTTTTTTGTTGTTGTTGTTTGGGAAGTCAAAAGATACTGACATTTGAAAAAAGGAGAATGGGATTGTATTTCTCTGGTGATCCCATCTAAACTGACTCCTCTCAATAATTTGGCTTGAATTGGAACTGTATTCAGAAAAAAACCCAATGGTTTATCATACTCATGCAGCTATTCCTAATTTCTATTTTTCCAAATCCCAGGTTTCAGATGTCCCCTGTGGCCATCTTATTATCTGGCCCTTGAGTTTATAAATTCTCTTGTCTCTCCAGTGGAAAGATCAGGCAGGTTGGTTTGAAGTGGGTGCTTCTCAAGATTTAACTGAGGGGGTTTTTTGGTCTGTATTTCTAAATTTGTGTGTTTGTTGGTTGGTTGGTTTGGGGGAAGGGCACTTGGTCAAGACACAGGATAGAAGAAAGCATCAGAAAGTCAAGAGAGGAAGGATGGTGAGAGAACTTTTGGTGAGATGACTTGCCGCCCATTATGTACATACATACTTTTCTTGCATACAGTCTTCCTTGAACAGCCATGTTACACTATGCTCCAAGTAAACCAGTAACTATTCAAGCTGTCTGTTGGAGAAAGTATCCACTACTCAGGATCTCTCCTGACAGCAACTCTGCTTTCCACAGAATGAGCTGAACCCACATCTGGTTTGGAGAATCTGATCTCATTGTAAACAATTAGGACTTTGAATCAGTGCCCATCCCTGTGGATTCAGAGGTAACTGATAATCTTAGAAAGAGAATTATCCTAGCTTTCCTAGTTCTGTGGTTTTCCAGACTCAAGGTAATCATAGATATTGCACCTACTCACTGACATTACTGGATGAGAAAGTGGACTCAGAGGAACTAAGAACAAAATCTGCTAGTGCAGTTCCTGGTCTACTGTAGGCACCCAGTGCTCTAAGATGGCCAGCCCCTTGGTTGTCCCAGCCTTCAAGCCAGAGTACCAACATTCCCTTCTCATGTCCTGTGATCTGTCCCAATGCTCTTACTACAAATTTTCTTGGGTCTTGTGTCCCTCTAGAGGTCTGCCTATGCCTGCATAGTGAAGAATATAGATGACAGTCTCTACTCTCTGCTGCCTCAGAGACCCTACCCTCCTCATCACCCCTGTTTATACCCACCACATTGTCTGCCTTTATACCCAGCCTTGTTCTCTTTCTCTGGCAAGACTCTCCACTTCAGTCTGAGAGTCTGGAACAATATTTGCATACTCATGGGTTCTAGCTTTACTCCCTGTACTCACGTGTGGCCTCTCCCTGTTCAGTCCACCACATGTGTAATACTGATACTACCAGTGACCTAACTTTTTTTTTTTTAAGATTTTATTTATTTATTTGAGAGAGAGAATGAGATAGAAAGAGCATGAGAGGGGAGAGGGTCGGAGGGAGAAGCAGACTCCCCGCTGAGCAGGGACCCCCGATGTGAGACTCTATCCCGGGACTCCAGGATCATGACCTGAGCCGAAGGCAGTCGCTTAACCAACTGAGCCACCCAGGCGCCCCCCAGTGACCTAACTCTTAATTGCTGAACTCCTAGACCTTCTATCGTCGGTTAATCATGTCCTCAGTTATAAAGCTCTTTCCTCTTCTCCACACCTTTCTGGCTGCCACAGATGAAACCTAATCCTCCTTTTTAAGTGAAAATTTTTAACACAGATCATTCTCACCTCCCAACACCCTACTCACCCCTCAACTTCAACAGGGCAAGTGGCTAAGTTAACTTAGCCATCCCCCTGCACCAGAATCCTCACACCCTTCATGGTTCTGATCACTCTCACGTGGACCCTTTCCAGCACATCAGTGTCTGTCTTGTTTTTTTGGGTTTTTTGGGGTTTTTTTAGGTAATTTCTATGCCCATTATGGGGCTCAAACTCACCACCCTAAAATCAAGAGTTGCATGTTCTTACTGACCGAGCCAGCCAGATGTCAGTGTCCTTCTTCTTAAAGGGAGCCACATGATAAAATAAATGTTGGCTCCCATGAGGGGCTTGACAGACACCAAAGAGGGCATAGCTACCCTCCTCCTTAGGAATATGTGTCACTGTCCTCAGCTCACAGCCTTTGAGCAGGTCCACTCCCAGAGCTCCGCCCTAGTCATGACTTACATGTGGAAAAAAATGTTTAAATATTTCCCTAAATATTTGAAAAGCAGGACACGGTTGCCATTCTTCCCAACTTTGTTCCTTTTAATCAAAGCTGCAAACACAAGTCACACTTTGTGGGAAGAAATCTCATTTGTGTCTTTGGGCACTGCTTTGGGATTCGGAACTTAGGTTCTTAAGATTTATGACTGACTGATGTTGTGAAATCAGTTGTTTCTGACTGCAAATCATGAAATCAGCCCGAGTTGGCCATAAAAAATGAAGGTTTTATGGTAAGTGGTTTAAGAAAAATGCAGAATATGAGTCCTTTGCGATGTATATGTTTTATAGCAGCAATTCCCTATTTTTAATTTTTTTAAAAAAAAATTCCATTGCTATGGTAGGGAAACATCTTGAAGTAACTTCAATGAAAACAGCTATGTATATAGAATAACATATAATGGCTCTGTC
Organism: Mirounga angustirostris; assembly: GCF_029215605.1. Taxonomy (NCBI): domain Eukaryota; kingdom Metazoa; phylum Chordata; class Mammalia; order Carnivora; family Phocidae; genus Mirounga; species Mirounga angustirostris. The sequence continues at coordinate 43,518,867 of NW_026991718.1, read as the reverse complement.
AGACTTATTCTCGCACTAACTGAGGCATAAATCTGGGATGATGATTTTTTTCCCTGCAGAATTAGATTTTATTAAAATAGTTACTTTGTATCCCATCCAGCCTTGAGTCAAAGCAATGGGATTCTATATAAATGAAATTTGTTGATCCTAGTGCAAGCTAGGGCAGAATCAACTTCAATTTCCTTTGGTTGTACTATTAGTGTTTATCTAATTGTGGATTCCTTTTTTTTTTTTTTAAGTGATAGCTATAACAACAACAACAAAAAATACTGATTAGATTCTGAGAATCTTTCTTGATCTCAGTTCAGAAAGTGTGTGCATCATCCTTTTCCTGAATAATGAATTTTTTCTGTATCATGGTTTTTAATTGATCATTCCCAACATTGAGTCACTCAAAAAGTTTAATATCTATTATGAGGACCCTGGGTGTCTCAGTTAAATAAGCATCCAACTCTTGATTTTGGCTCAGATCATGATCGCAGGGTCATGAGATCAAGGCCCCATGTCGGCTCCGCACTGGGCTTGGAGGCTGCTTAAGATTCTCTCCCTTTTTGGGGCGCCCGGGTGGCTCAGTTGGTTAAGCGACTGCCTTCGGCTCGGGTCGTGATCCTGGAGTCCCGGGATCGAGTCCCACATCGGGCTCCCTGCTTGGCGGGGAGTCTGCTTCTCCCTCTGACCCTCCCCCCTCTCATGTGCTTGCTCTCTCTCATTCTCTCTCTCTCAAATAAATAAATAAAATCTTTAAAAAAAAAATTAAAAAAAAAAGATTCTCTCCCTTTTCCCCTTCACCTTCTCTCTTTCTCTCTCTCAAAAAAAAAAAAAAAAAAGTTTAATTTTTTTTTTCCTTTGGCATCCATTATCAGATGAAGATCGAGATATTCCATCCTTGTAATGGCCTTCAGTGGCTTCAGCTAATGCGACTATCTTTTTCATGGAACATGCCTAGATATTGGGGTTAAAGACAAACAGCTCCTTTGGGTAATTACAGCTGGTCTCTCTTGATGTGTCTGTGACTTCATGCAGTGTCCCATTAGGCAAATGCATGACTGTTACTTCATGGCAAAGGGATAAGGGCTTGGTTAGATCAGAGCTCGTTTGAGGGGCTAGAGGCCGTTCTTTATGCTGGCTGGATCTTGAGAGTACTTGTTGGGGGTTCGACGTCACATAGCAGCCCTGAAGCTTGAGGTGCTGGCTGTTCAGATGATTTTCTTAGTGGCAGGTGGCGAGTTGGCACAGGTGACTTGCAATGTTAAAATTTACAGGACCTCTGGCTGTGATTTTGTGTATCCTGCCAGATCCAGCTCAGTGGAGGTGCTGTTCACGTATGCTCTGATTAGAATGGTCCTCCTGGAATGATGCAGTGCACAACCTGTGCACCTGCACAAGTAGCCATGCTTTCCCCGGCCTCATTTTTCTTCATGTCTCCACCCTGCTTTCTTGGGGTTAAATGTGGGAGCTGTGTGGATAGGAAGGTTTGGTGACCAGTTCTGAGTGACAAAATCCCCAAAGAGATATTGTGGCCCTAGTGACCAAAGTGACTAAAATACTTGATGTAATACGTGTACTTCTCTCACTTATCCCACCTCACACCTATGCTCTGGATGTGTCACTCCCAGCTCATCTCGGGGATGAAGTGCATTCGATCCTGCTCCATGCCACATACCCCACCACTTCATTCACCTTTATTTCTTGTCTGTAAGATCAGCCCTGGAAACTTCTTGCTTAGAGAAGGGTATATATTATCACGGATGCTAAACCCAGGTTACCAACAGCTTTAAGAGATACCTACAACATTCATCCACAGGGTTATATGGGCACAGGTGTGGTCCAGGGTCACCCCCTTTTTGGGATGACATCAAGTATTTGCAGATGGGAATCCTCCACCCCAAGCCTACTCTTAAGGATCTCTTTGCTGTTTCTTCCTGCTTATTGGTATGTTAGTTTAATTTCACAAGTATGAGTGAATTTTCATGGGCCTGTGTTTCCAAGAAGGGACACGTTAGACATTATTTCCCAAAATAGTAAGTACAGCTGCTTTTCTGAATGCTTATCCAGTGTCAGGGGCTGAATGATGAATTTTCTATTTATTTTCTGACTTATTTTTTTTCCTCGCACAGTACTATCAGGGGAATAATATTATCTTCATTTTATAAAAGAAACACTATAAGCTTGTCTGAATTTGGTCTGACTCCTGAGTTTATGAGCTTTCCTCTCATGTTGCGATGCTCCCCTAAAATGACATTCCTGGGCATTGATTCATGCTATCAGATAATTATCCTTCGCAGCAGAAGCACACACAGGAGCTGATTCTTGCCTTTGCTGGTGGCTCTTCCTGCCCGTGGCTGTGAGCCCAAGTTGTGCCTTCAGTGCTGATTATCCATGAGTGGGGTCTGGGCCCTCCTCACACGCTCAGGGCAGCCTCTCCGGCTTCAAGCTCTCCCATGGCGCTTCCGCTTCGCTGGTCTACAGATGTGGACAGGACTGATTGATGAAGAAACATAGTGAAGATGACATTTATGACTTGTCTGAGAGACCCAGGAAAAACTTGGGTGTTTGGCAGCTTACTGATGTAAAAAGACAAAATCCCAGAGATACCGCATCTATTACAGAACCCCCATGGAGAATAACTGCACACGTTGTTATCGTGTGCTCTGGACGTTGGCGATCTTGGAAAACTTTGAGAAAGAGAAGTTGCTCAGGATATTTTTTTCCCCCAAATGCCCTCTTTGATATGTAGCTGGTGGTTCAGTGAATAGTGCACGGAGTGTCATGCATTTGAGTCCAGAGTAGGCCTAAGGTGCTTTTCTGCCACTTAAAACTAAACTTGGTCATGATCTTTCCATGAATGCACATGGTCAGGACCAGTGTTCAGTAAGATGATGTCATTAGTAAAGTTGTCCACTGTATCCCTCAGGTCTTGGTCCAGTGGACAGGACCCTTCTCCTGTTACCCCTTTAACTTGCATTGAGGTGGTGCCTTGCTTTGGTGTCCCAAGAAGCAGATTCCCCAAGTTGGGGAAGACTCTTTTCTTTTTTTCTTTTTTTTTTGGGGGGGGGAAGACTCTCTTCATGGATTCTGATGTCAGTCACTGTCACCATCACTGTTCACTGCACATCAGTGACTGTTAGGAGAAATGGACACATGAGCCAAAATACAGGGACAAAGCTGGTGGCGGCAAGAGCATATGGAAGACAAGAGCTCGATTGCTTAGATAATGTTGCTGTTGAAGACTTGTGTACAGCTAAGTCACTTGTGATCGGACTGGTCCTAAATACGGTATTTTATTCCTCTTTCATATTCTTTCTCATGATGTCATAGCAAATTTAAATGCCTGAATTTTATGTTAGTCATTCATATCTTTTTTTAAAAAAGATTTTTTATTTGAGAGAGAGTGAGCGAGAGAGAGAGAGAAGGAGCAAGGGGAGAGGCAGAGGGAGAGGGAGAAGCAGACTTCCTGCTGAGCAGAGCAGGGAGCCCGACCGGACGTTGGGCTCAATCCCGGGACTCCAGGATCATGACCTGAGCTGAAGATAGACGCTTAACCGACTGAGCCACCCACACGCCCCCATTCATATCTTATGTGTATACATTTTAAATGGAAATCCCAGCTCTGTTTTCTGAAAGTGGAAGAATATTACTTATTCCGTGCTAAAGGAATTTCAGACATATAAATGATGGGAAAGGATTATTTTTATTTTTTAATTTTATTTTTTTAAAAGATTTTATTTATTTATTTGAGAGAGAGAGAGTGAGCATGAGCAGCAGAGAGAGGCAGAGGGAGAAACAGTCTCCCCCTGAGCAGGGAGCCCAATGCTGGATTCAATCCCAGGAGCCCGGGATCATGACCTGAGCTGAAGTCAGACACTTAATGCACTGAGCCACCTAGGCGCCCAGGAAAGGGTTATTTTTAAAAGATATCTCTCTTCTTTCTTTTTTTTTTTTAATTTTTGAAAAAGATTTTATTTATTTGAGAGAGAGAGAATGCACGTGAGCTAGCGGTGGGAAGGACTAGAGGGAGAGGGACAAGTAGACTCCCTGGTGAGCACGGAGCCCCCAAAGCGGGGCTCAATCCCATAACCTGATATCATGACCTGAGCTGAAATCAAGAGTTGGATGCTTAACCAACTGAGCCACCCAGGCGCCCCAAGAGACACCTCCATTCTTTCTTAAACAAATGGATTTTTCTGTATCACTGTTACAAGAGGAATCAGAAGGATGAGGATCGTGGGTGGTCTCTCCCCACCATGTGGGTGTAATGGGTACTGTGGGTGTTTTCTCATCCATTCCCATGCTCTCATGCCCTGGATTAGTCTAGAAATAAATCCAGGTATAAGCTCATCAGTTTCTGGCATTCATCAGTTTCTGATCACAAGGGATGATTCATGAATGGGCATCTGTTCTAATTGGAAAATCATACAGAGAAGAGATAGTTTTCTAGTGCTTAGGTAAAGTGTTCTCCTTCTTAGGACAAAGAAGAAAAGATGTTTCTGTCTTTTTCTGGATATTGCCAAATGTGGTATTTTGTTATTAGCCTGAAAATTAAATCCATACATGGAGATAGCAGAGAATTACAGGGACACAGAACTAGAACCACTACATAGAGTTTACTCCCAAAGCCTGCCTTACCTTTGTACTTCCAGTTCTGGAGCCAATAAAAATCCTTATTCTTTAAGCCAAGTTGAATTGGACTTTTTCTTACCTTCAGCCAAATTCCTCTCAGCTTACACAGTGTGGAAATAGGCATGAAATGAGTGTATCCCTGGTTTTTGGATCTACTCTGAGCACCAAGTGACTCACAGAAGCCTGACCTCTGTGACTACTTCTGAAGGTATAGCAAACGTCTGAATATGCCTCATATCTCCCACTGACCAGGCAATCCATTCTGCCCAGTCTTGGCTCTTCCGCTTACATAATGTGAAGCCCCTTCCCCAGCCTCCTCCCTCCTCTCCATCTCCTACACCCAAGCCTGACTGCACCAGGAGTGAGTGGCTGATTCAGAAGTAAGCTTGGGCTGAGCAATCAGACGTTCTGTCTTGTGAACCTGATATAGAAATTGCTTATTGTTATAGAGTACTTTAACTGGGAAATTGGATGGATTACAAACGCGGAGTGGCTATTCTTATACCGTGTGCATAGCAAAGCAAAGAAAGCTGGTTGGCGCAAGCAAGGTGGTAAAGAAACAGACATGGAGAAAAGCATTCCAGGAAGACAGGCCTTCCCATGTCCAGATCAGGACCTGTCCTTGAGGTCAAATCTTCCTTCTTCCTTAAATAGCTCTGAAGGACTCCTGCTTCCTATGACCAGCGAGCCTTGGCTAAGAGAAGAAGGGGTTGTTTTCACCTTAATTTATAGATGATGCAATTGAAGGTGAGAAAGTTAAACAAAGCTGTTTTGTAGCAAGCTGGGCATCAGCCTAGCTTTCTTAACATCATAACCTTTGTTTTTTTCCCTTTCACTTGCTGGTTAAGTGACCAGGAGAGACCCATTCATCTAAAACATTCTGTGACCATTGCCCATCATATATCAAAGGAAAGAGAATCACTATTCAGCTGCTCTGGAATGTCCTTGACAAAACTGAATGGGTTACAAACTGCCAGACTGAAAACTCAGTAGTGAACTGGGTCACCATCACTATAGGTCCTTTTACTTCCCTATTGATCCACACAGTTTCTTTCCTAAATGATCAAGAACTCACCAGCATTGGCAGTGTTGCTAGAATTGTTAATTACCTTTAAATAAATGCCTGCTGACTCGCATACCAGGACACCCGTACGTAGAGTTGCCCATGTGAGAAGCAACCCCACTGAAAAGCAGCAGCTGCTCTTAAGAGTGTCTGTTGCTGAGTTTCAATCTGAGACTCATTTGAAACCTCTCCTTTTTTTCTCAGTACTTGTGGCCCGTCTCTTCTGACCAAGAAGCTTCTAGACCTCCCATCTTATCTCAATGTAGCTGCCCTGGAGAACAACTGCATTTCATTTTTTGTAGCGACACCCCCCAACCAGTTCCCCAAATTAATTTTATCATCTGACACATAGCCTTCAAATTTAATGAAAATCCACTCAGCCATTGTCTGTGATATGACAGACTGAAACTTAATTATATTGACATGGATTTGAGCTAATGCTATCATATTTTGCTAGAAAAGGCATCTCTTTAGGAGTGACTACAGTTAGCAGTCAGATTGGGGAAACGCAGCCATGGAGAAATATCTGTGCAGCCAAATGGCATGCACACCTTTAAGACACCGATCTGGTCAGAGACTGACTATCATCTTCATTCACCCAGGTAATCACAACTAGACTTCGGGTTAATAGCTTTGAAGAAGTGTTTGATTGCATGTTAGAACAAGGAAAGACTTCTAATAATATTAAGTGCTATGCTTACAGAAGGCTTCATCTAGTCCTTCTGGGCTTTTAAGTTGCTATAGAGGTAATGAAACATTTGTTGCATAGTACCACTACCTTGAAGAAGCGGATTTGTACAACCTTTCTCCACCTCCATGCCCAAATAAAGGATATTAAATGTCTGACTATGCTGCGAAGGAACTATTGCATATAGAGGAAGCATAAACGTCAGAAGGCATTAGGTTTCTGTACTACCATCCTTCCCTAACCCTTCCACCTTCATCCTTTCTCTTCGGGCTTCCACGGAAAATGCTTTAGTCAGTATGTCACTAACCTATCTTCCATTTTACTTTTGTAATCTTCCCCTGGGAAGGGTTCTTTCTTTTTCTCATGACCTCTCAAAGTTAAAAGCAGGGATTATGTCATTTTGAATCTTGGGTTGATGCTGTTGAGGGTATCTTAGCTGATTGGGTCTTATGGAGGAGATTCTCATAACAGTGGCTCAGGCAAGGGGATGAGGAATGGATGACAGGAGATGTGTTGAGGGCGACTGCCACAGGCTAGAGGATGGGGACTAAGTATCTGGACCATAGTAGGCATACCAGGAATGAAGGAAGAGGACACAGTGATGGAAGATATGATGAAGATAGGGAAAATGGTTAGTATAATTTCTTTCCATCCAAGAGTTGGCAGATTTTTTTTTTTTTTTTCTGTAAAGAGCTAAATAGTAAATAGTTTCAAGCTTTGGGGGCCAGACATTTTCTACCACAACTACTCAACTCTTCCATAAACATAAACATAGACAATGATATATAAGTGGGTATGGCTGTGTTCTAGTAAAACTTTACTTATAAAAAAGATGGTAACTTATTTGGCCCAAGGTCCATCTAGTTACTTGTTTATAAAATCTGTTGTTAAAAATAAATACTAGATTAGTTGCTACATGGCATGTCGGGTTCTAAATTCACTTCTTAGATTTATTAAAATTCCAGAAGCCCTAGGATTCTGAAGATTATTAACTCCCTTTTAAGTTTAGCAACATTTTTCAAAGTTCATTTGTGCTGTGGTCATTTTAACAATATTCTAAGTGTCCAAATCCGCACATGTGAAAACGAATTTGTTTGGTACATAGAGTTAAGCTCGGCACACTTATTCCTATAAGATAAGGATTGTAATAATTAACCCTGGGAATCATTAACCCTGAAAACAACAATGCAGTTCTATATAAGTGGAGAGCCCAACACTGTACTAACCACTATAGGAGATTTTTCAAAGTCCTGGGGCTGATATTTCTTCTCTTGGGGAATTGGCCATTGCTGTTAACACAGTGGAAGCCTGCCAAAGACAAATGTGCAGCCCTGTGGCCAATGAGTGGAGCAGATACAGCAGCATGTGGCTGCTCGCTTATTTGCATTAATCAGAGGGTCCTTTGGTTATAGGAAGCAGAGACTCACCCAGGTTAATTCAGGTTAATGGAAGCTTATTGTAAGAATATTGGGATCATTGGGCGCCTGGGTGGCTCAGTTGGTTAAGCGACTGCCTTCGGCTCAGGTCATGATCCTGGAGTCCCAGGATCGAGTCCCGCATCGGGCTCCCTGCTCAGCGGGGAGCCTGCTTCTCCCTCTGACCCTCCCCCCTCTCATGCTCGCTCTATCTCATTCTCTCTCTCAAATAAATAAATAAAATCTTTAAAAAAATTTTTTTAAAAATAAAAAATTAAAAAAATTAAAAAAAAAAAAGGATATTGGGATCATTACCATTTGCCTGAACTTTGTGAGAACACAGAAGGAGTCCTGACTACCTCAGGAAAGAACTAGAACCACAATCAAGGATCAAGACACTTGTATGGGTGGGTCTCTTGGTCACTCCTCCTGTTTTAGAGTTGCACCATTAATGTTAATCAGTGGTTTCCTATGTCTCTGCTTTTACTCTCATTGCTAAATAACAAATACTCTTCTATATCTTTCAAATTCTCAAGGAAGTTACTACTGTTAGGAGTCTAATCAGTGGACTACAGTGTGGATGGTGGGTGGTCTCTCCCACACAGCCACACTCTTAGACAGCCTTTCCTCCCATCTTGTGTCTTCTCACTCCTTAGTATCCTGTAGTCCTCTCTCTCTTGCGTGCAAATGAAAACTCAGTCACTTGGCGGCACTTAATTGCAAGGGATGCTGGGAAATGCAATCTACCTGCATGTGCAGGAAGAAAGGGAAATGAATTAGATGAACTAGTTGGTCTTTAAAACACAGAAAACAAGCCTAAAGATCACTGTCTCTATTTGCACAAGCGCCTCTGAACTTGCTTGAATTTGATTTCAAAGAACCTTAGGTCTGTAAAATCCCTAGGAAAAGTGAAATAGAGTTTTCCTGGGCTCATTCCTAAAAAAGAAAAATCTGTTGCTAATCAGAGATGGAAAATCCAAAATGGTAGGATTCTTCTCACTATCAAATGTGAGCCAGCACCAGTGTGTATACTCTGAAGTGTTTATCACTACACAGAGGGAAGGAACTTTTCCTGAACCTGTTTTAAGAGTAACAGCAGGAGAATACAGAAAGAAATGACAGTTTGCTTTTCTGTCATCCCAACAGCTAAAACTGTCCTGGAGTTTCAAGGATCCCATCCCATTTTCTGTCCGTGTTTCCTAATCCTTGAATCAAGAAACATGGCCACAAAGATGTGAGTTCTGAATAAGTGTCTTGCAAGTCATAGGAGATAATGAACATCCTATATGATTGAGTCAAGAGCATGGAGACTCTGATCCCAGCCTTGCTATTATCCAGCTTGGTAACCTTGGATATGTTACTTTGTGTCTGCATTTTTGCCTTGAAGTTGAGCATGATTGTTTAAAATATATCATTTAGAGAAACCCAAAAGCCAGTGGTTGTGTTTTTTTCCATGGGAGTGCTGGGTGATAACTAGAGGGAGGAATACCCTTCTTCCTTTTTGCTGCTGTTGTTGTAAACTCCAAATTAGGCTGGCCCTTCACAGTGGAAGTTTTCAGGGGTAAAGTGAGACTGGGTGGACTTTGCACCTACACAGCCCAGCCCTAGGCATAAAGATTTTGAGAAGCACCTCCAGCCAAGAGGTCGTAAGGATCTATGTGGATTCATCATAGCGGGGATGAGTTCTCAGAACACTGTTCTGAATATGGAACTGGGGGTTGGGAAATGAAGTAAGAAAAAGAAGGAATAGTCTTGTGAAGCTTCTATATCCTGGGCAAAATGGTAGTAGATTGAGTTGGTCCCTTCTGTGCCCTTTATAGGGTTAGCTTGCCCTTCTCCCTAGGAGCCTGTTCTCGGTATCTATTATGAGTTCTCTGGGTTCAGTGCCTGCCTGCCTGCCTGCCTACCTTCCTTCCTTCCTTTCTTGAGAGAGTGCTCATGGGGAACAGAGGGAGAAAGAGAATTGAGAATCTTAAGCAGGCTCCACACCAAACACAGAGCCCAACACGGGGCTCGATCTCACAACCCTGAGATCATGACCTGAGCCGAAATCAAGAGTCGGACACTTAACTGACTGAGCCACCCAGGCACCCCCATTGCCTTCTTTCTAATTTGACTCTCATTCTTGCTCCTCTTTGACTGCTTCCCAGGTCTCTTAAGCCTACATCTCTGGGTGCGTGTGCCTCTCAAGGATGTACTGCATCGGATCAGCATAGACGTGGTATATAATAGTACGTTCTCACAAAGAGCATCTGGAAACAAAATCCCATTCTTGATTGTGTGACCTCAGGGAATCACTTTACTCCAGATCATTTGAGGCCCCAGAGCAAGGGATAATGGCCACATGCTAGGCAAGGCGGGGGCTGATCGAGGCCTGAGCAGTCAAGACCCTATATATAACCACTTCCTGCATGGAAGTCTCCCACTCTGCAGTTGCAAAGAGCTGGCCTTGACAGGGAGCTGTGGGTTCCCCAGGACTTAATTGATATAAGAAATAACATTAGAGTGAATTAGTTAGAAGCCCTTGAGTCTTGATAAGCATTTGTTACAGGCTGCTGTGCCTTTTCATTATGATGCTGGGTAAGGGACTGAGGAGGGAAAGCATGGAGGATATTTTACAGGCGGATGCAGAAGAGACTTTGTAGGCAGTGTGGGGAGAGAAATCCCTGCATAATGATAGCTCACTAAGGGAAAATTCCAAGACTCCCATGAGCCCTGAGCTCTTGAGAAATAAGAACTTCCTGACAAGTCACTTGGTTTAGCTTTAAGAAAATGAGCCTCTTGATTTATGAAACATGTCCAGGAACTGGCATTTGGATTAAGAAGCACTTTGCTCTGAAAGAGAAGTAGAGAGATGGGAGTAGGGTAAGGAACACAGTCATCAGGATAAGTAAAACTAGCCTCCGAGACCATAAGACATCAAACCAGAAAAAATAGCCCAAATCTCCAAGGCCCGCTCAGAAGAATTCGCCTCTCAGTGATGAATCACAGCCGTTAATTAGTATTGGCCACCTAGTGGCAGAAGGGGAAGCAGCATACTAACTTATGGGCCCTGTTTTCTATAATAAAGTTGTATTTACAATGGAAGCTAATTGTTATAAAAATGTATGAGTAAGAGGGGGCTTAAGATATAGCACATCAGAGGAAGATTTTTGCATAAGAGAAATATAATTTTGCACTTAAAAACTCAGCCATCTCAGGATAGATGATCTTGACTATGAGCATAATTGAATACAATTAACTCCTACGTCTTCAGTCCATGTATATATGGAGATTACAAGTATTATGCTATCTTTCAAATGCCTGTTCTGGATAATGGCTCTTCCATGAGATCATGCTTTCGATGTAATCTGAAAAGAGTGCTCTTATGCCAGGAAAATTATCAGTGTGCTGAAAATAAATTACAGCTAGGAATTGACACTTGGGTGACCGACCATCCAGCTTAGTTATGCAAAAACTTGGTGATTATCAGAAAGTGATTTATTTATTGTGCAGGGATGTTTGTGTGTGTGCAGTGTGTGGGCATATGCCTAAATATATATCTGAAATTAAACCAATTATAGACATTCTTACATATCTCTCAGGACATATTGAGGGTACCTAATAATAAGTATTTATTGAACACCCTCAGTGAACTGAGTTCTGGTCCATCCCAATGAGGGATATTAGAGAAGGATGAACAAAGCCCCTATCCAATCTAAATGGGGAATCTAAGTCACATATGAGATAATGATCAATAATAGAAGTCATCAAATGGCCTTGGTTTTAGGATATCTTAGAGAATACACAAAATGACTTGAATCTAAACCATATGTAAGAACATATGTACCATGGGCATTAAGGAGGGCACTTGATGTAGTGAGCATTGGGTGTTATATGCAACTGATGAATCACTGAACTCTGCCTCGGAAACTAACAATACACTGTATGTTAAATAATTGAATTTAAATTTAAAAAAAGAGAACATATGTACTGTTAGTACCAATGCTTTGCATCTCCCCAGCAGCACTCTATCTTTGATGTTTTCCACTCACATTGCTTACCATTCCTGCCTCCAGCCATCCCCAGAGATGTGTGCAACCCGGTCCAACTCCTTCCCGCATTACCTGTTCACTTTATCTCTTGAGTGTGGTCCTGTATAAGCTAGCCAATCTCTCTGGCTCACACAGCCCATGAACATATATTCTTACTCATTCCATTCCCAGATCCTTGTTCCCTTTCTCCCCCACACAGCATAATATCTCACGAAAAACATGTCTTCTCCATATTACACCCACGGTTTTATTTCTTCCTGCTCCCCCGTCATTATTACTAATATCCTTACCACCGTTGTGTAATTTATAGATACACATGCCAGATGAGCTCGTGTGGGGAAGTGTAATCATTAAGGACTTCCTATCTAGTTTCTATTTTATAAGGTAAGATTCATTTATACAGGCCTAAAATACTGGGTTAGTGATGTTCTGAGTTTACTTGATTATATGACAGTTGGAATTAAAAGTGAGTCCCAAGCATGGAGCCTAGAGATAAGGTGAACTTTGCTCTAGATTAATGCCAGTTCTTCAAGAATCAAAACTATTTTAGCATGATCTATTGATGATAAATATTTTGCTAATCAAGCCCTATTAGTTGCAGATTCAAGACTCCTTTGTTCCAAGAGAGGTTGTTGATCTAGTAACCGCCAGTCAAAGAAGTTAATCAGCAGGTGAATTCACAGCAAGTGAAATTATCATGCATCTTAAATTTCAGAAAGAGTGAGAATGTTTTAGCAACAGTGAGGAGTGACAAAAGAAAAAAATGTTTGAAAACAAAATCACCTTGGAACTTCAGCCATCATATTAGTTTCTATGAATTCCATGTGAGAGAGAAATGATATGAAGTGTAGTTGAGACAAGATAGGGTTTTATGGTAGAAATCCATCAGACTCCTTTATCTGGGACAAAAATTCTGAACTTGAGAATGGAGTATTTTTTCTCACGGACATTGGATTTAAAGGCTGTTGTATCCAAGGATGTTCTCCGTTGGCGTAACTCTTGCTGTTTGCACAACCTGCAAATGTTCCAAAGCCCAGAGTTATAATTAAGGACCTTGTTACAACATAAAAGATTTTCAAACTTTAATCTATGACAACCCACATAGCACTCAGGGCTTAAATACTTTATTGACCAGGCTGGCAGGCTGACTCCTCTGTTGGAGTGGGAGAGCCCGGCTCCAATTTATCTCTCCCACACTACATATTTGTAGTCATAAATCTTTTGCTAGGCTCTTTGAACATTAAAAATAGCCCAGCATTGCTGGCTTTTCTTCTAGTGCCATGAGAGCCAAATCAAAGGGGCCAGCCTCCCATGGCCTTTCCATGTCACGCTGCGGCAAGGAACGTTTACATCTGTCCTGGCCCTCCCTGTCTTAAGTGTCAAGTCCAACGACAGCATTTCCCATTCAGAGTTTGGCTCCCTCTCCCCAGATGCCTCCCTTATATGGATCTCAGAACTGAGTGGCAGCCCGGGCTGAGCTGTCCCTGTGCCAGCCTGCATCTGGTCCCTTCTCTCCATGATGACTTTGGGCTGATATGTCTTCCTCGTTCTACAGGGACCCCGCTAGATGGAGCAGACTCACTGGGCTGTCACCAAAGCCTGGGCACAGGGCTTTCACCCGGATCTCGGGAGAGAGGCAGAGCAAGCAGCAAAGAGCAGGGAATAGTTTCTGAAGGTGCAGAAGAGAAACAGTTTCAGGATAGGCCCAAGAGCAGAGAAGAACTCGAATCTAAACTAGAGAGTGACCCCACATGTATTCGCCAGGTTTAGAGCAAAGAGCAATGGTTTCCAATAGAGTGTCTTCTTCTAATATGAGAATAGGGTTTTGTTTGGATTTTTATTTCAGTGGTGATTAGAAAAAAGCTTTATGGGAGTCATCCTACAGATACTGTGCAGGACTTCTGCATCTCTTCGTTTTTCCTCTAAGCTCTTGTCCTGATGGTTTATAAAACCAGCTTTATTGAGGTATAATTGCCATCCAATAAACTGCACGTGTTTAAAGTATACAGTTTAAGTTTTTCATAGGTATTCACCCATGAATCTATCACCATAACCAACATAATGAATATATCCATTTCCCCTTCCATTGCCTTGTGCCTTTTATACTCCCTCTTTCCTACCCACCGCCCCCCCCACCCATCTCCGGGCAGCTACTAGCCTGTTTTCTGTCACTACCAATTAGTCTATATTTTCTAGACCTCTCTGTAAGTGGCATCAAATGCTATGTGCTCTTTCCATTTTATGCCTTTCCCGCAGCATAATTATTTTGAGATTCATCCATATTGGATCATGGATCCACAGCCCATTCTGTTTTGTTGCTGAGGAGCATTCCATTGTGTGGGTATACCACAGTCCATTTATCCATTTACCTATGGATGGACACTTGGGTTGTTTCCAGTTTGGGACTAAATAAAATAAAGCTACTGTGAACATTTGTATACATGTTTTACCATGCTTTCATTTCTCTTGGGAAAATATCTGGGCATAGAGTAACTGGGTCATTTAAAGGTATATGTATAACTTCCTAAGAAACTGCCAAGCTCTTTTCTACAGAAACTGTACCATTTATACTCCCACCAGCTGAGAGTCCCAGTTCCTCCATATCCTGGTTGACCTAACATTGTAATCCCTACTGTGAGTTGGCTCTCTGCTTGTGTGCCCATGTGCCTCAAACATGGCCACTTGTCTTGGCCACACATGAAAGAATCAAGGGTTGGGCTGGACAAAGAAGGAAGACACTAGACAGGGATATTCATGACCTAATGTAGATAGAAACTATCTATTTTGTGAGATTCCAGATAACTAAAGAACTTCTGTTCTATGGCATTAGTCATAATCATGGAATAATAGATTATTATGGATTAAAAGTTCTGACCATTATTCCATAAAAAGGAAGGAAAGGAAATATACTTTGTCTTTTATTTTATGGAATCCAGTAAATGTTGCTCACATCTTGACTAGAACATGATGCTCAGAGATAGAAAAATGCACTTAAGATTGTTATTCACTAAGAGAAACCTGTTTCTGAGTATGGCTATTTAGTCTAAATGCCCTGAACAGAAATCCCTTTTATATCCTTTCTGAACACAAGTGACCACAAGCTTTCTACCTCCTAGGGAGGCCTATTTCTGCAGTTAAAAGTTTTGTTCATGGGGACACCTGGTTGGCTCAGCCGTTAAGCATCTGCCTTCGGCTCAGGTCATGATCCCAGGGTCCTGGGATCAAGCCCTGCATCGGGCTCTCTGCTCCGCGGGAAGTCTGCTTCTCCCTCTCCCACTCACCCTGCTTGTGTTCCTGCTCTCACTAACTCTCTCTCTGTCAAATAAATAATTTTTATCTAGGGTATTAGTGACTGCTAGCCTGGGCATGTGAAGTGATTGAGAATCACAGTCCACATAGCACTGCTCAATTAAAGTAGGTTGACAGTATAGTGTGAGGAAGCCAAATTAGGTTTCGGAAAGTGGCATTCCTTCTACTTCTCTTATTTTACACATCTTAGACTCATATAGCCAGGTAGTATCTTAGAGATTATCTGGTCCAGTAACTGTCAAATTATGTTCCTGGCAACCAGGTTTGGAATAAGGAGGGGGAAAATGAAGAAAACAGTGTTGTTCTTTGTCCATATGCTTTACAAGTAGAACTTCTATGTAAGAGTTTGTAAGGATCCTACCATTTCAAAAAAAAAAAAGGAAAGAAAGAAAAAAAAAAAAGAAAACCATTGATTGCATCTAACTCTCATATATCAGATGGGAAGAATGAAACCTCAAGAGCAGATATAATTTGCTCCTGCTTGAGGTCATATCTTTGTGGTAGAGCCAGGGCTGAAACACACAGGGCTCCTAGAACCGAGGTTGGTGCTACCTTCCTATGACCATGTTTTGTCTTATTAATGTCAAGATTAGAAAACTAATTGGAGAAGACCATGCCTGGTTAAATCTAAAGCATGTGCTATTCTGTCACTTGTGTAATATACATTAGTCCCTCTCCAGACCTTCAAAGTTACCACAACAGAAAAATATCTATATAAAACAAAAACAAATGTAACACCAGAGCACTAATCCAAACCATCTGCTCTGAGATATTTATGTCATTTTTGTCTGTCTTTATATGCTTTCTTCTGATGTCTCTTGCTGAGTAGAGAAACCCAAATCAGAATAAATAGTGAGATTTACCACCAGGCCCTCTGTGCTCTGTGATTAGAGCAGTTCAAGGAGTGTGTGTGTGTGTGTGTGTGTGTGTGATTTTAGGGTGCTATGGAGGTCTTCCATTCTTCCATTTGTTCCCTGCAGGGAGTATGGAAAGGATCTTTGAAAGATCAGAATGATATAGTTGACAAACCCTCATTGCCACTTAAGTTGAAGTATCATGGTGCAGAGGCAGGGCAGGACATAGCCTTTAAATGGCACAAAAGTTAAGTGGGCAGGAGCTGGTGAGACATCTGGGCCCTTCTGCTGCCTCTAGAGCACCATACCCAAGGTGGAGTAACAAAGGATTGGCCAGTGACTCCTTTTCTTTTTTTTTTTTAAGATTTTTTTTTTTTTTAATTTGACAGAGAGAGAGTTAGTGAGAGCAGGAACACAAGCAGGGGGAGTGGGAGAGGGAGAAGCAGGCTTCCCACGGAGCAGGGAGCCCGATGCGGGGCTTGATCCCAGGACCCTGGGATCATGACCTGAGCCGAAGGCAGATGCTCAACAACTGAGCCACCCAGGCGCCCCATGGCCAGTGACTTCTGAGGATAGAAACATGCCTGCAAGTATCCCCATGGGCACCTCCTCATTTATTCCCTAGTGATATATTTACTATCACTCATGCATTTCTTTGAACAAATTTGGCCAAGATATGAACAAAACACTAGGTATAATTTTTGCAGAATTTCCTACGCAACTCTAACCAAGTTTTAAGATATTTATATATTATTTAATATGCATATCTTATTAACTATTAAGTGAGGTCATCATTACAATTATATGTCCTTTAAAGTTCTAAGATGAACTTCAGACCACAGGCATACAAACTCACTTTAAATAAATACCTGCAGAGAAAGGAATATAGAGAAGGAATAGATGTTTTTGGTCAGGCACTCAACTAGATAAAGTTATTTTGTAATTTATCTCATTTAATTTGCTCTTCAATTCTATGCCATATGTATGATTATCTCCACTCTGCAGACAAATAAATAACTTTCCCAAGGTCCCAAACTTAGATTAAGATTTTGACCTAGTCTGACTTCAAGGCCCATGCTCTTTCTTGGACCCATGATAACAATTTTAGATATTTGGTATTAATGTTTGGGGAAATCATGACAAACTGGGGAGGTCACAGGCTGTAAACACTGATTCTGGCTCTTTGGTGAGTTGCCCCCCACAAGAACCCTCCTTGAACTTGTTATCCTAAAGTTTTCAGGGCTAGACCAGATGGAGCATTAGTGGTTTGTAAAGGGGGTTGGACCCAAGAAGCCCCAAGGGCCATTGGGTTCTCAGGTCTGTGCCTTACTTATTCCAGAAAATGAAAAGCCAACCACTCTCAGCATAGCGCTCACAGAATTCTTGTCATTGCCTCGCCACATCATACATCTCAGCAGAAAAATGAGGAAGTCTTAGTGGAGAATCTCATTCCCTACAGGTGGGAGCCAGGTGGGAGGTTTGACCTAGCCCTAAAACCAGCTCATGTGTATGTGACAAAGTGGGTGTTTTTACTGTGCAGGACTAAAACAAACAGAAAATTATCAAGTGTGCAAAAGGATTTTCCACATTGCTGAGCCTTGCAAAGTGTTCACACTTGAATTCCTCTTTTTGAATTCATTATCTCAGGGCAGCATTAGGCTTGGAAAGTCAGGGCAGCTGAGCTGAAAATGTGTCTTCTTATTACTTGAAGTTGGTGGGAACAGCCTGCAAATGCTGCAGTGTTTGGAACCAGCTTTGCTTTCTGCAAAATTCTTTCTCAACAAACTCTCCCTCTTATTCCAAATGTGCAGCTCTATATAAAATATTAATTTAGGGCTCAGTCTTGACCATTTGTTTTAGCATCTTGAATATTTGGAGAGCTCACTTTGTCTGAAAGTGTTTATTAGTACTTTTTCTATACTTGTATCACTTGCATTTTGCACGTTCTTTAATTTGAAGGATGAATCATGGGTGAATATCTAGATCACACCCACAAGGAATCCATACATGACCGTTAGGTTATTTGCCTCATAGTCCCACGAGCATGTCATGTCCTTTCTAGCTCCTGTGCCTTTACTCAGATATTTTTTTCTTTTCTCTACCCCGATCCTACTTGTTATTTAGCATTTAAATCCCTGCCCTCCTCTCCTTCCCCTAATTTTTGTCAGTTACTTTCTGTTCTATTTATCTGACAGCTAATCAGATGCTTTATAACATCTCTTCTATTTTTTTTTAATCTTGAATAATAATTTAAAATTGTTACCATTGGGGCATCTGGGTGGCTCAGTTGGTTAAACGACGGAGACTCTTAGTTTCGACTCAGGTTGTGGTCTTGGGGTCCTGAGATCAAGCCCAGCCTCAGGCTCCATGCTCAGTGGGGAGTCTGCTTGGGATTCTCTCTCCCTCTGCCTCTCAGCTCCTCCCCCCAACCTGCTCTCTTGCATGCTGTCTCTCTCTCTCAAATAAATAAATAAATCTTTTTAAAAGGTATCATTTTATACCTTTTTTCCTATTTATACCTTGCCTCTCTGAGTAGACCAGGCACTTCTTTAATTGAGAGACTATATGTTCTCCTGTGTGCTATTTGTCACAGCACCAAGCACTTACCTTCCTACTAGATGGACTTCATGAAAGGATTTCTTGAGTTGATGAATCAATTAATTGATAAAAATGTGCTATTGAATAATCGATGGCTGAAGGTGAGGAATACACTTGAACTCATTTATTTCCTTTTCTCAGCAGCTGTTTAACAGCTGGCTAAAGGAGATGGTGGCCAGAGGGCTGATTCCAAGCCCTAGTTTATGAATAGTTTCACAAGAGTTCATTTAGTGGAGCCAGAAAGTGAGAGAGTTCCTAAAAAGCAGGAATAAATTGCTGTTAACTGCTATTGTTTGCAATTTGCTACTGGAAAGGAGCAAGGTAAATTTTAGTGCACATACGTAATACAATTGTATTGATTGGACTGTCTTTTTCAAAGTTATTGGTGCAATTAAATTGACCTTTTGCCAGTACAGAAATAACTTGTTTAATAAAGACTGAACAAATGAATTGAGTAGAATTTTAAAATAGCAGATAAACCGAGCATGGGCTGTAAGGCCTTTGTAAAATCACTACAAAGGCTAAGCATGAACCTATTGAGCTCGAGCATTGAGGAATCCACTTGGGTGCGTTAGGCATGATGCTAGATGCAGAATCCCTTTACAAACAGGAAGTGCTATGCAAAGACAAGGGTTGCTTGGGTACTACTCCTGGGCATGTGAACGTATTTTCCAGCCTTGCCACCAAGCCACTGACACTACTGGTTCATGATACGACCTCTGAGACTCTAAGATACCAAGTTATCTAAGACAGCAACCAACGCTTCTGGAATCTTAGTATATGCTCTGAAGCACAATTCTACTTACTTCTACATAGGATCTTACATTCCAAATGGGAACTACTTCACTGGGTATCAGATGTTTGGTGAGCAGCTCTTCTTTGAGAGAATGTCACTTACTATGCTCTACGCTCTGTGTGGCACCCTTGACAGGAAGGGCAAAGAAGCCTAAGGCAGAGCCATTACCTGTGGCCCATTCACACTCTACATGGCGCTTAAAATACACCTTCTTTTGAAATCTATAAATCCTCCCAAATGTGAATCTCCCAGAAGCGCATATTAGAACAAAGGCTTCAGCACCTCCCCACTCTATCGAGTCAGTACAATCTCTGGAGGTGGAAAAGTTAGAGATCTGGAATCTATATTTTAACAAGAGAGTCTCAAATGATTCTTACAAAACCAACGTGTGAGAACTACTCTAATAAGGGTTATCAGTTTGAGAAAGAACAGGAGAAAACACAAAACATATTGAATACAGGGACGCCTGGGTGGCTCAGTCGGTTAAGCGTCTGCCTTCGGCTCAGATCATGATCCCAGGGTCCTGGGATCGAGTCCCGCATCGGGCTCCCCGCTCTGCGGGGAGCCTGCTTCTCCCTCTGCCTCTGTCTCTCTGTCTCTCATGAATAAATAAATAAAATCTTTAAAAAAAAAAAACATATTGAATACATTTTGTATTCTTTTATGAGACAGCCAGGTGTGTCCATAAGAGGAGACAGATGGAAAGGCTGAGGTAAACAAAGTTTATTAGACTTACAGGTCTTAGAACCAGAAGGCGCTGCGTGGGACATGGGACCATGTGGGAGAGCCACGAGGGTAGTCAGGAGGCAGAGCACAGGACCAAGGGGAAGGTTTAGGCCAAACCTTTTGCAGGGGTGAGGTGGCAGTTTCTTTGGGAAAGGCAAGGCAGGGCAGTTTAGGATTGCTAGTTTGAATAATTTGGAGTGGCTTTGAGCTATAGGAATGGTGTCTAGTTGACCAGCACCTGGTCCTGGAATGATTATAGCAGAGGAATATTGCCTCCCAGGGTGCATGGGCCAGACAAAAGAGGTATGGCTCTGGAATGGTTAGTTCACATATCAAAGGCATGCTCCCAGCTGAATCTTTTGCTCTCTCTAAGAATTGACTGACTCTTGGAAGAGAAGTCTCTCCCCAGCTAGAAAGGTTTTTTTTTTAAGTCATCAAAACATCATAATATCCAAAAATTAAGTAAATAAGCAATATTTACTTTAAATATTTAAATTTTCATTTAATATTTAATATTTAATGCGTTTAAATATTTAAATATATAGGGGCGCCTTGGTGGTTCAGTCGTTAAGCGTCTGCCTTCGGCTCAGGTCATGATCCCAGGGTCCTGGGATCGAGCCCCGCATCGGGCTCCCTGCTCCGCGGGAAGCCTGCTTCTCCATCTCCCACTCCCCCTGCTTGTGTTCCCTCTCTCGCTGTGTCTCTCTCTGTCAAATAAATAAGTAAATATTTAAATATATATTTATATTTTCTGTAGGCAGAATGTCACTTGACTACAGGTGTGTGAATCTGTGAATGGGATGAAGAATCACCACAAGGGAGATACAGTAGGAAGTGAAAAGTGATGTCAGCCAGGCCACACAACCACCTAGATGCCCACTACTGCTGCCTAGGTTTGGAATGTGAAATCTATCTGTGCTCCGAGGGCAAGAAATACAGATTTTTAAAATTATTAGGTTATATATGGTATGTGTTTCAAGATGGAAGACCAAGAATGGGAGCCTAGAAAACACGCATGTTTTAAGGGATAGGTTTAGGAGGGAGAGGAGGTGGTCAAGAAGAAGAGGTCAAAGTTAGCAGGAAGAGCACATTGAAAGGGAAGGATGGAGAAAGCTTTAAGATATCCGTGAAGTTATAAAACTCTGTTACAAGCTGCAGACAGTTCAAATGACAGGAGGATGAGAATGGGGTACAGATGCTGATGTCCGGCATGTTCAGTAGAAACCAGTAGTGTTAAATTGGTAAAGTTTGCATTCTGCATTGTCAGTAGCAATCTTAGTAACTGTGTTTGCTATGTAACATTGACCAATGTATTTGGGCCTCAGTTTCCTCACCTATTAAATGAGAAGACTAGATAGAGACTCGACATTTCAGACACCTTCAAACCCCATCATTCTCTGTAATCAGTCATGTCCCAGAGCTCCTTCTGCAAACCTCCCATATATGACTGAGTGTGGAGCCGTCCCTCCCTTCTACACCTTAGACTACGCCAGTTAGTGTGTCCAGCATCCTCGCTTGAGCAAGTCTACCCTCATGTGACTAGGGAGATAGCTCAGTGTCTTTTGACTTTTCTCTAATTCACTTTTCCTAATCGTACTTACTGGCTCCTCAAGCCCTACCCACCCCTTGCCCTCCTTTTCTGAGTTCTCTGTGCCATCTTTCCTGAGTTATATCCATCTTTCTAATCCCTCTGGCAGACTTTTCTTTGGCATGTACAAAGCACTCACACATAGGCTTCTGACATATTATGGAGGGGGATATCCAAGATTTAATAAGGCCTGAAGTCTAGAGGAAAATAAAATTAGAGGAACTAAATTGATTCCTATATTGGTTGGATACCAGAAACTCAGAATAAATATCCCAAGCGGTCTTACTCTGCAGGTTATTGAAATCTGGGATTTCTCACTGAAGCAATCTACATGTTGTTAGAATTGTAAAAGTCCCTTAAAACTGGCACTCATGTAATTTTTTTTTTTTTGGTTGATTTTTTCTGGACTTTGAATGTTATGTTGGGAAATGTGGCTGTGCCTATGACCTCTTTATCTCTTAGAGGTGTGTACTAACTAGTCAGTGTCTCTGTCTGCCTTTATTATTTCAGAGCATCTTACCATTCCTGCCACTGCCAGGTCTATGAGCAGAGGTTCATTCTTCAGTCAGTTAGCAAGTTCTTGTCAAGGTAGATGGAATTTTAGACTTGTTCTGAAATGTGCGCTTCTCCATCTGCTTTGGAAACAGCTCACAAATTCTTCTTGTTTCAGACATGATCATCAGTCTCCCGCCAGAGGAAAGTAAGAACTGTTATTTGATTTTTTGGGTAGGAAAAGTTCTGGAATTCAGACCCCTAATTGCTCCTCTTTCTTTGTGTTTGCATGCAAAATCTGACTAAGGGTTTGCAGACTCTTCTTTCATTTCTTAAGACTTTTTGCCTTAACAATTTTTTATTCCATGACTGTCCCATTTAGCCATATGTATCCAAAACAAACACAGCCAAACTGTAACCTAGTTAGCGTCTAACCACTGTGTGCTTCCCTGGGCAAGGTGGCCGGGTCGGGGCTGGGGTGTCTCTCACCGGCTACTGGTTGAACCCTTGATGACTCGCCCCAGGGAAGGCACCATGTTTTGGGGTGGAGGTGGTTGTAATTGGCTGTCTCTTCACACTTCCAGTGGTGGTGAATATGTCTCTAGAGCATAGGATATTGGTCCCCCAAAATGAAGAAAGATGGCTAAAAGCTATATTGGGCCCAATTTCTGTAGTAAAGCAATGAGTTGTATTCAAGTAATATAAAAACTTGTTAAATAACTAAAAAGTCTGAATTTTGGATCTTACTAGCATTGATATTTGAAGAAATAACAGAGATGCAGGGAGATTGTTTGCTAAAGTAGAATTCCATCTAATTTACCATGCTGAACATTGTGATTGCTCCATCAAAGGGCAGGGCCTGATTTTCTTTTCTGATCAGAATCTTAATAGAAGGCACTTCCAGTACATTTTTCTTCTCCATCGTTGGCAAGCTCCTTGGGCAGAAATGGTGATGATGTGGGTTTCGTTTCCATGGCATGTTCTTGTTGCAGAGAACAACATGGCTGGAGAGGCAAACCTGCATACATCCAGAGAGAACGTGTCAAAGTCCACGCTTGGCATCACGGTTCTCTTTGTTCATGTATCCTTCCTCTGACCACCATATAGTGTTTTAAAGAACCTGCAAAAGCACGGAAGCTAACTCTTCTTTGCGTAGGGCATCCAGGTACATTACTCAAGATCACAGCTAATTATGGGTGGGTTCAGGGCCAGAATTCAGGCCTCCTGACTTCCTGTCCAAGCTCCCTCCATATGGCTAAGCAAGGGAAGTTCTTGGGGATTGAGACAAAGTCACTAGGATACTATTTATCAAGGAGTTAATAGTATAATCATGGTTACCATTTACTGAGCATGCCCTATGTGCCTGGCACTTGTCTAAAGCTTGCAAGTAGTTTTAATTTAAACCTTACCCACAAACTCTTAGGTAGGTAGATGTAATTATTGTCCTGATTAAAAACAAAAAAGAAGAGCCACAAACAGCAGAAAAAGAGGAAATTTAAGTTTGGTGAGCTTGATAGCTGGCTCAAGGTCACCTGGTAAGTTATGGATTAGAAATTCAAATCTGGATCTGTGGATTCTAAAATACATATTCTTAACTATTGTACTTTGTTGCCTGTAAAAGTCCTTGCATGTTGTACATAGTTATGATCATTTGTACATGCAGTATTGTATCCTGCTTTTTAAACTAAGCATTCCTTGTTATTAAAAACCATAAGCATCCTTGTTATTAAAAATTCTTCATAATCACCATATTAATAGCTTTATAACCTTGTCATCTTGCTTCATGTTGTCTTTTTTCCTATCCCCTTAATCTTTTCCTTCTATTCTTTTTTTTCTCCACATACTCTGTTACATTTCTTTTATTTTCTGAAGCTATTTGCAATTAGATATCTTGGTTCTATCATTACTAGCTGTTAAATTAGGATTTTTCAAAGGCATCTTTAAACATATTTAACTAATTATCAGTGCTAGAAATTGAACAGTGTTCCAGTCCCACTTCCCCAGTATATAAAATCAATAGTCTGTTTCTTTATATCTTTTCCCCTTTCTTAGCCTCTTATGTATTCAACCTGAGGCTTATTTTTTTAAGCAACTGCATCATTTCTATCCTACAATTCAACCTCTCTCTTCCTGTCTCTCCCTCCCCCTCCCAGTCTCTCTCTTCCTCTCTCTCCCCCGCCCCCATCTATGGATCTCCCTACAAATATGTGTGTTTGTGTATGTGTGTGTGTGTCTTATAAGAAGTTTGTGAAATGTTAAATTTAAATGACTATAGGGAATCCATGTGGGGATGCGTAGGAAGTAGAGGAGAGAGAGGCTAGCAGCTCAGGAGTCAAGTCTAGCTTGTAGATAAGCTTGTAGATATTCCTTTGACCATCATTAGCACATAACCCACAGTGGAAGGCTGTTGGAATTGTGGAGATTTTCCAGGGAGTGAATATGAAGATAGAAGAGAAGCTAACTGAGGATGGGATTCTAGTGAACATGAATATTTTAAATGCCAGTGACAGAGAATGAGAAAAAGTGATCAGAAGAATTGGAGGCAGATTAAGAGAAAGGAGTCATGCCATGCAGTGGAGCAGAGTTTCAGGAAGGTGGAGTGCTTTGGAGAATGTGCCTGGAAAGTTTCCCCTTGGGCCTGACGTTGTAGGCCTGTGGGGACTTTTGGAAGGGCAGTTGCATAGGGATAATTAGCATATAGCACTGGGGTGTGGCTAGGGGCCAAACAAAAGGTTCAGAAGCAGACTGCTCTTCTCTGTGACATCCAAGAGGCTGGGCTTCTGGTACTGGTTCCAGCAAGTGATCTTGGACAGCACTTGATCTTTCTGAGCCTCCATTTTCTAAGCTGTGCAGTTTATATATAATGTCTAGAATGCACTCTAATTCTAATGGTATGTGTACTATGATACTGGTAAGTATTAATCTTCCCCCCACTCCCCAAGACAAATATTTCAAGGGGAAACATTAACTCTAAAGTGGGTTCTCAACTTGTGAGCCAACTGAATTTTAAGTGAAGTCAAATAGCTGGGCTTCTGAATATTGCTCTTGATATCCTGACAGTTTTTATGCCTCAATCTTAGTCATGAAAGATTAGTAAATGGTCTATGTGATATAGCCTTTTGATATCTCATCCAAAGTTTCTTCCCAGCCACTTATAGAAACATTTAAGCAAGTTCTCAGGAACATTGATGCAAGGGTTATTAGAACCTACAACTTGGTATCCATCTTGATTAGGTACCAGTTATGTATGACACCTGACACATTTCTTAAACTTTGTATCTTGGTTTATTCATCTTTCAAATGCAGTTTGTTAACTATAAATGTAGCAACAGTCCAATTAGTACCACAAGCAGAGTTCACTGACAGTTCAAGGCCTTGACACCCATTTTTATTTGGTGTGCTATCACTCCAGTCACTGTTCCTCATTTAGAAGCACTGCAACTTCCCCAGTTTGAGAAATAACAACCCATGCAGAGAAAGGAATCTCGTGAGACTGTGTAATGAAAAACTGGGAACACTCAAATGGATCCTGTTGAAGCAAATAGATGAAATACCCACCCCATTATGTTCTAAAGAAAGCCAACCAAACCAAAGCCAATTTTCTACAGATGAGGCACTTTCCCCAAGAGTTCCCTAAGATCTTCAAATCCAGTTGGCTCTCTCTATGTTATTGAATGATTGTTTATTTCTGAATGCTTGGAAGGCTAAGAAAAAAAGGAAATGCCAGGTAACAAAACCTGCCTTGGGGCCTGCATCAGTTCACCTGGGAAAGGCCACATTACCAGGCGACATTTACAAGTCATGAAAGCCAATAGCTTTTTCTCTTTCTGGTTGAGAATAGCCAACATTCACCAAAAAAATCACCCCCACATTTTTAAAGTGCTATTCTGTTAACAAACATATAGATAAAATGCCAAAATTATAAATGACTCCAGTTTTATCCTTTTAATTTTCAGTCAGAAAAAGTTTATTTAGTCCACATCATTGCTTACAATTCATAAGATTTTGTTTATAGAATAATAAGATTTAAACTTTCTTGAATCAGTTCCTCTGGGGACCTTCAGCATGTTGCTTGGGTCACTATAATACTTAAAATATCCCATTGTCCGTTACACTAATTTATTTACACCTCTCTACACTCTTCTATCTTGGAAGCTCTTAAAGATAAGGGACTAAGACTTACTTATTTTTGACCCTCTTAATATCTACAACAGAAGCTTGTATATTAGAACTGCTCAATAAATATTTGCTAGATGACTAAACTCTGAGGAGGAAATTAAGATGATTATTTAAATGCCCATTTGGCTATATTCCTAATTCTTTGTGCCTTTACTTTTCTGTTTAGTGGGACCCCTGTCCCCCTGGTTTGTGAGGTGCAAGCTAGAATCCTTGCTTTGTAATGCTTTGTTCTTTGGAAATCAAAGTTCTTGGCTCAGCCTCTTGGGTTGTTCTGCCTTTTATAGGCACTATAAATCTGATCACCATCAAGGGCTGTTAAACAACATACAGTGATAAAAATAGTTCCCTTTGCTGACATTAGGTGTTTTCTAAAACAGCTCGATAAATTCTGGTCAACAGAAACTCTTTGTGATTTCAAAAGTCAGAAAGTGAACTGTTGACACATATCTGGGCAGATAGAAAATAAATTGCTCTGTAGTTGCTCAGAAATATGTCCTAGGTGCTTTTTATTATGACTAGTGGTTGACTTTACCTTCATTCTATGATATTTTAATAGAACTTATGCAAGCTCTGGAGGTTACAAGAGGCCTTGTAGGAGGCAACTTGTTTGCAAAGTGATGTATCTGCAGGAGGCATAATGGGTAGTGTGGGTGGGGAAGGTAAGTTGGTAACTTTTGCAAAGAAGAGACCTGATTTTAAGTTTTATTTATCAGGTTCTTAGGAGAGGGATAGTGGTATTGTTAACTCTAAAGAAGCCTGGCCTTCAAATAAGACCTGGAAGCAAGAGCTTCTGGCATATTTCACCAAACTGGAAATGAAAAGACCAGTTTCCCTCTGTGTATATCCAGGCACATAAACTTGAGCAAGTTACACAGCTATTCTCTGGCCATTTTCTCCCCTTAAAAAGAAAAAGGTTTGTATATGATCCTTAAGATCACTTCCACCTCTAAAATTCACTCAAGTCACCTCGATTAGTTTTTAAGCACTGCTAATCCTCTTAACCACCCTGCTTTTCTAGCCTGGTTTCCTGTTAGTTCTAGACTATGTACAGATCATTTTGTACCTTCCTGATACCTCTTTAACTGAATTGTGAATCCTTTTAGGTAGAGTCTGTTCCACACTCTTTCACCTTATGTGTCCCTCATCTTCCTTACCTTCTAGGCCCTGGGAAAAGGTTGAGTCTGTATGTTCACCTCTTTACTATTGTTTTGCACTTGCTTGGTTTTAATGTGTCGCCTTTCCCATATTGCAGATTTCTCGATCCTCTCTCCGTAGCCTCTTTTCTTGGCAACCTTCCTCAACTAATATCTCTTCCCTCAAAATTTGATTCATTGAACATCTCTTTCAAGACCCTATGTAAGAGTGGTGCCTGGGTAGCTCAGTCAGTTAAGCACCTGATTCTTGGTTTCAGCTCAGGTCATGAGCTCAGGGTCCTGGGATTGAGCCCCACATCAGGCTCCCTGCTCAGCTCCCTGCTCATCAGGGAGTCTGCTTCTTGCCCACTGCCCCTCCCCCCCACTCATGCTCTCATTCTCTCTCTCTCACACAAATACATAAATAAAATCTTAAAAAAAGAGATCCTACAGGGCGCCTGGGTGGCTCAGTTGGTTAAGCGACTGCCTTCGGCTCAGGTCATGATCCTGGAGTCCCAGGATCGAGTTCCGCATCAGGCTCCCTGCTCAGCAGGGAGTCTGCTTCTCCCTCTGACCCTCCTCCCTCTCCTGCTCTCTGTCTCTCATTCTCTCTCTCTCAAATAAATAAATAAAATTAAAAAAAAAAAAGAGAGAGATCCTACATAAGAGTGATACATTCCAAAAGCATCACTGTAGATTGAACGTCATAAAAAACTTCACTGATAATCAAGAGCTATAGGATTCTAGTCTTGCCCTGCTATAATGTCAAGGGTGTTAGTCACCTTGAGCCTCTCTTTTCTACTTTTGTATAATGCTTGTTGACAGGGTGGGGGTTGAAATACATCAGAGAATATTCTAGCAAACATCTTTCTGAGCAGATAGAGAATATAAATCTATGAAGTAGGCTTGGGGCTAAGATTGTAGAGAAAGTTGAAGCCTGAGGACAGGTGTTGCATTATTTCCTTTTTTAAGTAATTTGCGGGCCAAACCAAACATGCTTGACAGTTGAATTCAAACACTAGGCCACTGGTATGCAGGCTCTGAATTAGGTGGCCTCTGTAGTGCCTTTTAATTCTAAGAGTAGGTCTTTGAGTATCTGTTCGACTCTGACTATGTCTCTGCTAGAATGTATTATTGTATGTGTGCTATTATGTTTCTTTGTAAGTTTTTTCTTGAACTGCTTCATCTGTCTTGACTCTTGACTCATATATATTATGGGCATGCATTATTCATTTTATAAGCCCTGATAACACCTACCACATGCTTCTGCCCACATTGATTCTCAGTAAAAATTTGCATTGAAGATGGCTAAGTTAAGAGTTGAGAAGACTGTAGAAAAATAAGAAGGAGAGAATGGAGGAAAAAAAGTATTTGAAACAGAATAAGAAGCCTCTGTAAGAAAGAAGCCAAGGTACAGGGTACTAGGGACTGATCTGGCTTTGACTCCACAACACAATCCAGATCTCCAGAGTTGACTGAGTGATCATTTTACCCAGTGTTTCCCAAAACAGGGAGCCAAGGGGATAAACATTTTGACTGTAATGGCTGGGTATACTATTATGTGTAGGAAATGTTTTTCTGTATTTTAATTTTGTTAGAAAAGTACTGATTTCCCATTTACAGAAATAATAGGGTTTTCTTATTAAATTTTAAAACATATTAATTTAATCATAGGATGTAGTCTACGGATTTAGCAAAAATCATGATGGTGTTACACAAATTACTAGGTTTGGGGAAATCCCTTTGTTTTTCAAAGGATGAAATTGACCTGGCAAAGGTCACAGCAGGAGGAATGTTCCCAGGAGATTTAGACTCCTGCTTGTGCCCACTTTTTCAAACATTTGTGTCAGCAGTAATACTGCTTTATTAAATGAAGCCATTTCCGTGTGGATAGGGGATATATTAAGTTCAGCAAGCTTTCTAATCACAGCGAGCTGGCGTGGCCCCACTCTCCGTGGCTGGTTACCAGCCCTCTCCCTTTATTAATAGGCTCCCTTTGCCAAAGGATGGAATACAATGTTTTCAGAAACCCATTAAAAGATACAGCCTATTGTTGCTGCCCCCAGCCATACGCTGTGAATTCGGTTTTCATCTTCTGTGTCGAGGGAGAGTCTTCTCAGGAATATATGTGTGGGCGCTATCTAGCCAGCACCACTCCCTCACACGCTCTGTATTTTAAATCTTGCATTCAAGTCCACTTGCTGCTAGATGTTCTCATGGCTCCTCTGGGCTGCTCTTCATCTCCCTGCAAGTTGAGACAGCTATGGCATATCCAGAATCCTTAGAAACTAAGAGAACATAGCAAGAAGTAACGACTCTTTCCCAGAAGGCATTCAGGGTCCTTCAAGGAACTCCTTGGAAATTTGTTTTGCTATATTGTTACTCCATCTACCAGAAGCCCCTACTTCTAGATAGAGACTGGCTACCTGTTCAAGTATCCATTTAACTTTACATGAGGAAGTGACTCGTTTAGGTCATCCCTAGAAAGTGGCCATTCAGCCTCTCACCTGAACACTTTCAATAAAGCAAATCACCCAATCCTGAAGAAGGAAGTCCATCACTGGGGAGCTCAAAATGTTATAAGCATGTTCCTCTGTTAAGCAGAAACTTAAAATTTTGCTGCAGCCAGATGTAGGACAGATTAGTGCATCATTGTGGGTATTCTACAAGCTGAACAACACTAACTGCAGGAAGCCAACCTCTGAATTAATAACACCATTGGTTGGTCTCTCCTGGACGCTTAGTAGAAGAGATTTGTCTAGAATGCTCAGTTTGTTCAAGAAGGGTTCTGTCAACAATCATTTTAATGAGGCTTTTTGTTCTAAGGATGACCTCACTTAAATAAACCTATGAATATGATCCAGTAATTCCTCTTTAGTTAAAATGGGCATATCATATTTAGAGACATTTATGCATTCTGGAAAGTTCTGAGGAGTCATATGTTCCAGTAAGAGGGCATTTTATTCATCATTGCAGCTTTGTCTTGACTCTACACATCTACTTCCTTCTTTCCTAAACATTCTGCCTCCTCTGAGATAGGTGATTATAACTGGAAAAAAAAAAAAAAACACCAAATATATGTAAACACCAAATATATGTATATGTAAAATACATAAAGACACACATACACACACACACACACACACCAATTTGGAGTCAGAATCTTAATTGTTGTACCTAAAGCTATCCTATATTAGTTATAATATTGTCAGCAAGTCATTAACTAATTTTTAAAGTGAGAATAATCATGAAACCTACCTCAGAGCATCACCATGGGGAGCCAGTTTTGAGATGATACACATGATAAAAGGACTTTTTAAATTACAAAGAACCCTGCAAATGTTAATGATTGCCTTGTTGCTGAGGGAAGGAGCAGAAAGGGGACCATTCATCTCATTCTGAGGCCTGGATGTAGCCACCTGATGAATGCAGTGCCTGAGAGGTAGATCTTCAGAGAGGAGTTCCAGTGAATATATGATGCATCTCTACGAGCTGCCAGTGAACATGCCCAGATTTGAATGTACGAGAGAATCCAGTGTGAAGCCCATGTCTACCCTAACCCAGGCAGCCAGTGTCTGGGTAGTGAGTTATTACACAACTTGGTCCTAAATGAATCGTATATAGAGCTATCTTTTCCTCTAGCATTCATTCTCTTAGGTGTGCTACAACTCTGCCTTTGGCATTCTGTCAAGAATAAGCAATTATTGGGCGCCTGGGTGGCTCAGTTGGTTAAGCGACTGCCTTTGGCTCAGGTCATGATCCTGGAGTCTCTGGATTGAGTCCCGCATCGGGCTCCCTGCTCGGCAGGGAGTCTGCTTCTCCCTCTGACCCTCCTCCCTCTCATGCTCTCTGTCTCTCATTCTCTCTCTCTCAAATAAGTAAATAAAATCTTAAAAAAAAAAAAAAGAATAAGCAATTATTGAACAAGGAGACCAGAGATTAGTGTCCATGAATAGAGATATCAGTGAAGTCCACATTTTGGCAATTATCAGTGTGGTCAATTATACTGCAATTTGCGTTTTCAATTTTATTTGGACTCAGAAGGCAAGAGTAGAGTCCCTAGAGTCAGTAATTCTATCCACGGTTAAATTCAACATTGCCACATACAGTTGTAGAGGTTGTACACTGCACAACGTTAGAGTGCATCGTGTACACCACAGATATCAGAGATTTATATATTTATTGTGACAACTTTCCTAAAGTGGCTTTTTCTAACAGTCCAGCATTTTACAATATGTTTCTAATAGATGGAAATAAAGTAAGGTGTTAAATGAGATAGCTAAAAGAACACATTTCTCTTACTTTAAAGAGTTTTATTGCTCTTCGTGTGAGCCTTATGTGTGAGTTCTTTCTACCTTGAGCAAAGTGACAGTCCATCCTTTTAAACTGAAGTAAGCAAAACTCATTGTAAAAATTTTCCAAGGAGAATCTTCAGGTTATTTCTGCACATCAGAAGCTTTATCCAGAAGCTATTATTATTACATTATTATCCCACATTATTATAGAGACTTCCAATAGTTAAAATTTTTCCTAGTCTTCCAATCCTCTGACAGAGCCAGTATTCAAATCTTGGCACCCTCCTAAGCCCACCCTCTCAGTGATCACAGTAAGCTATTTTGCAACGATGTTGCAATTAATAATAACAAAACAACTGTCTGAAAATTGGTGTGCCTCTGTTAATGTGACAATGAGGGAAAATGATGGAGGGTCAGCTGTCAGTGTGTATTTTGTAGAAATTTTTCATGGCACTGTTTCTCATGGACTGTTCTATCCAAAGATTGTCTCATTTCGTGGTGTCTAGGGCTCTGTCTCTCTGCCTGGAGGCTCTAGAATGGATTGGTTGACAATGTTAGGTCTTTCCTAGTCTTATGATTCCTGGTAGGTGTTTGCACAAAGCAGAAGCTTCATCTGTTTGTTAATGAAGAATGCCACTTCTTTGCTTGGTTGTTGTGTTTTGTTTTCAGGATGGCATTTTAAAGTCCTAGCGGTGACCTCCCTCTCATCTGCCAGTAGAGTACGTCAGGGAAACCAAGACTCAGAGATAGACCAGAGGTTGGGTACTTATTATGAGGTTCTCAGAACAGGAGAGGCAGTAAGTCAAGTGTGAAGGGCAGCAAAAAGCAGAGCCAGCCTACATCACCATTGATAAGCTCCATTTTGTCTGTTTAGTGGGAATCCCAATGGTTGAGAAAGATGTCTTCATTGAACAGGTGACTAAATTAAGCATTTAAAAACACAGCGGACCTTTTTGAGTTGCACCTTTTCCTGATGTCCCTCCCAAAATGTTTAGATGACATTTACCTTATGGCCCAGTGCAGATGCTGGGGACCAACTGTTGAAGGACCGACACTGTCTCTACTCTTGTGGTACTAACTGGTGGCCCACCCATGTGCCTGGTAGCACCACGGCCACAGACTGTGCACCATTCTGAACATTGGCAGTGTCTGCTTTCCAAACCTTGTTCGAATTGCTTGATTTTATGGTGATTGTTCAAAGCGGGATGTGCTATTTTCCTCTCAGTTCACACATAAATGCAGCTCTCCTCAGAGGACACATGCACCTGTAGAGTTAGCAGAAAATGTAGATGTCCATTTGCTCAGATTATTTGTGTGTATGCTCCAAGTGTCAGTTCAGGTTTTGCTGGTCAAACACACCTTGTAATGGGCTTTGGTAATTTAACTCCTAGGAATGGTGTGGTTACAGAACCCCATAAAAGTTTATTGACTTCTGCTTGCTGGCTTAGGTTGTAGGTTAGAATGTACCTCAGAGATTAGCTTCACCCAGCTTAATGACTTCATTACAGAACAGTTGGCGTGCTCTCAAGCACTTCCTAATATATATATTTTTAACACCAGTTTGTAGCTATCATGAGCTATTTCTGTGTAGTAGGAGAGGCAGATTGGCTCGTTTAAATGGCCAAGATAAAAAAAAAAGTCCCTGAAATGGGTTTCCCCTCTAGTGTCCAGGTGGTTGGGGACCTTTGCTGGTAATATGGTTAGAGATAATAATTTGAATACGGTAGCAGCTAACTCCAGTGCTATAAAGAGATCAGTGTATTAGTCATTGCTTTTTCTAAGGGCGAATAAATGGCGATTGCTCATAGCCATTTGAAAATTATATTTATGGTTTACATAAAACCAAAGGCAATAGATGATGAATATTTATAGCCATTTATTAGTATGTATCTATCATCAGATGAGTTCGGTTTTTCTCCCTATGCCTAAATAGGGTGTTTGAGAAAGACTATTAACCCTTTTATGGTTCCCTAAGACATGGTATTATACATAACTAATGAACTGTACATAATATAGTGACATCTACTAAGCTAACTGCTTACTATTCTGTTAATGCATTGGAGTCTTTAACATTTTAAAACGTGGTTTAAAAGTAGGATTTAGGGGCGCCTGGGTGGCTCAGTTGGTTAGGCGACTGCCTTCGGCTCAGGTCATGATCCTGGAGTCCCGGGATCGAGTCCCGCATCGGGCTCTCTGCTCAGCAGGGAGTCTGCTTCTCCCTCTGACCCTCCTCCCTCTCATGCTCTCTCTCTCTCATTCTCTCTCTCAAATAAACAAATAAAATCTTTAAAAAATAAATAAAATAAAAATAGGATTTATAATTTTTCTTTTAATTATAAATACATGGTAATTTTGAAAAAATATGTATGAATACGTATCTATGAATAGGAAGATACATTAATAATGGTACTCTCCAAGTGATAGGAGTATGAATGATTTTATTTTTTTTTAATATTTTTTTTCTAACTTTAGAATATATAGAGACAGAGATACGGACAGAGGTATCCTCTTCCTCAATACATATTTCCACTTATTTTACACTAAGTTTACAGTAAATTTTGAGAATATTTCCATTTTTGATTCTTCCTAAGTATACTATTGGCTGAAGAGTGTTCTGTAGATTAACTACTAATCTGTTCCCTACTGTTGGGCATATAGATAGTTCGCAGGCTTTCACTGATTATAATAATCCTTATGTTACATACAACTTTGTGTATATATTTTCCATACAAGTTTTGCAGTGTTTCCTAATGGTAGTCTCTTAAAAGTGGAATTGTTGGGGGGAAGTCTGTCTGTGGTGCTTCCTGACTCTCTGAGGATTGCCTATGTGGCTATTCTGTGTCAGTTCCTGAAACCTACAGTGTGCTCCTTCAGGCCTCTCTCTACATTTTCTTCCACCATCCACACATACTCATCACATGTCCCATTGCCTTGGGCTGCTTCATTCTTCATGAGGGAGGCCTGTGGAAGGTTTAACAGGTAGAGTTAGCAGTGTCTTAATCAGTTGGATAGAAATATCAGTGTCGTACCTACTCCCTTGTTGGCTAGTTTATATGTTATCCCTGCTAACTGTCGGCATGCCCTCAGCTCAGACCTTCAAAAGATTCATTCTTATGAACTGAAAATCAGGACCATCTATAAAATTTTCAAATCGCAACACAAAGACTGCCTGTTCTGTCCACAACAACAATATTGACACAAGTTAAAAATAACAAACATAATAGCTAACAGAAACTCCACTGTGCCAGACTTGCATTATCTAACATAACCCCCAGTAAAGAAGTTTCTTTAGAAATTGATTTCAGAACACCCTTTGACTGGGGGTGGAGTGGGGGTGCATAATTGCTTAATTGGGTTCTTGGTCCCAGTAGGATGTCCTTACTGATTTTCATTTGTTTTCTATTTCACTTGATGAGGTGGGGGCAGTGGCAGGAAGAATTAAAAATCTATAAATCCACCAAATGTTAGATATTATTTTGTTAAAACTATTTTGTGCATGAATGAACTGAGAACTGGAAGGGTTATGAGACTTGTGTGTGGTGAATTTCACAGGAAGGACAGAGCCTAAAGTTGTATTCAGTATGCTATCCACTAGTCATAGGAGACTAGATTTAAATTTATAATTTAAATTAAATGACATTTAAAATTCAGTTCTTCAATCACTGTAGCTACAGCATAAGTGTTTGATAAGTAGATATGGCAAATGGCTACTATATTGTTAAAGAAACCGCTACAGAAATGTTGTAGAACATTTCTGTTATCCCAGAAAATTCTACCAACAGTACAGAACAGTTCTACTTGTTAACCTCCGGTCTAATACTGGTTCCACTCTTCCACTGCATTCTCTATTGAAACATTTTTCACAGCCACAGAATGCATTCTAGAGCAACCCTGCTTATTTGTAACTTTGTGGGCAAACCTTTTAAAAGCGATTCAATATTGCATTCCAGAGCCATCCCTAGGTTTATTAAAGCATACTGTAATGCCACTATGTTTAAATTATCCACACTGGATGCATAATTACCACCTTAGGTCTTTTAATATACACGTCTCTTAATTTTGCATTTTTCTTAAACATATCAATTTGCACTTAACCATAAATAATAACGTGCTTAGCTCATACATATCAATGAGAATCCCTTTTAGAAGTGAAAGATTGCTTGCTTAATACCAAGGAGTATTTTGGAGAACGTCAAATCCCTTGACAGATCCTTGTTGCTACAAGGATTTATTTTCTTCTGCTGGTAGCTAAAATAGCATCAGTTGCATTTTGCTATTTAACGATATTGGAGGAGAAGGTTATAGCAAAATGATTTACAAATAGTAATTGCATTTCCCGGCTTACCTATTTCCATAAATGAGTCCAAAAATTTAATCTGGATTTGGATATCAGCCCCAACAATATATTTGTATCTTTACCAGTCTCACAAGAAGGTGTTTGCCTTTGTTCCAGATAAAAATGTATCAGAAGTTGTTTCATGTCCTGAGATGCACATCTTTTTCCATTTGATTTTGACTTTATGCATTGGCAAAGGAGACATTTGTCTAGAATTTGTGATTTCGGTGCCTTAAATGCCCATCAGTGTCCTCATTATTGGTTGATGCCTGGAATTCCATTGTTAAGAGTTCAATTTCTTTAACTTTTCTTCCTATTAAAATGAAAATATCTCTGGGGTAGGATAATATTATTAATTGGAGATGAGAGTTCAGCTAGGACATGAAGGATATGTGCTGATTTTCTAAGTGGAAATTGGGAAGAGGACAGAGGTGTGATGAGAGCATTCATTATGGAAGGAAAACATCTGCAAAGACATAGTAATATCTTTGAGGGACAACATTTTTTTTTTTTTTTACATGGAGCTCAAGGTGTATAAAGTACAGCATTGAAAATGAAGTTAAAGACATAACCAAAACCCAAATTAAGAAGGGTCTTGGTGGCATTTTTAAGGCTTTTGGACTTTAGTTTATAAACAGGAAGGGCTTAGGAAGAGTTTTTGGCAGAAGAACACCATGAAAGCTTTGTCTTTGTGAGAGGTTTCTCTGGCAACAATATGAAGGATAGATGGGAGAAGAGGAGTACTTGAAGAAGGAATCCCATTTAGGCGTTTGTGGGTGAAACTAAAGCAAGGGAATTCAGCTGTCAGGACAAAGGTGGTGGCAGTGGCACTGGGAATGGAAAAGTGCCCAGGATTCAGGAGACATTTAGAAATTACCCAGCCTTCCCTCCTTCACCTATTTCAATATAAAGTACTCAGAGTCCAGTCCTTGAGAGCTTTCCCAAACCTGAGAAGTGACACTGAGCACCCCTCTCTGCTTCCGGCACGTGGATTGACTGCTGTTCCAGGTCCCTTATACGGCCCAGTCATCTGTGTCCTCACGTATCTCCTGAGTGTGCCTCATCTCCTCAGCTAATGCATGAGCTTCTAGAAGTCGGAGGAGACCTTGCCTATCTTCCTTTATCATCCTCTATGGACACAAATAACAACTGGGATGAGAGGAGGCTGAGAGGGTGTTTCCCAAATCTGCCAGATCACCTGGGAGCTTTTGGGAAGTAAAGACTCTGGTCCCCGCTGTGGAACTTCAGACTAAGCAGCTCTAGGATGGGATCCAGATGTTTGTTTTTTTGGGGTTTTTTTTTTTTTTTTTTTTTTTTTTTACTTACAGCGGATTCTGATGGTCGGCTGGGTGTGTTCAACAATGGGCAGGGTTTCTTTTTCTTTTTCTTTTTTTAATTTTTTATTGTTATGTTAATCACCATACATTACATCATTAGTTGTTTTTTTTTTTTTTTTAAGATTTTATTTATTTATTCATGAGAGAGAGGCAGAGGGAGAAGCAGGCTCCCAAGGAGCAGGGAGCCCGATGCGGGACTCGATCCCAGGACCCTGAGATCATGACCTGAGCCGAAGGCAGACGCTTAACCGTCTGAGCCACCCAGGCGCCCAGCATCATTAGTTTTAGATGTAGCGTTCCATGATTCATTGTTTGTGCATAACACCCAGTGCTCCATGCAGAACGTAATGGGCAGGGTTTCTAATTCAGACTTGGATCTTGTTTGACTCTGTGGTCTTAATCAAGGCACTGAACTTGCATGGTCTCAAATTTCCCCATTCGAGGAATTACAGGAGATGGTACTGGGATTGCTTCAGTCCTGGGACTTGCCTAGATGAGGCTGCTTCCTGCGTCGTAACTAATTCCTCATCCTGGGAGTAGAGTGTGTATTTTTTTTCCTGAATGTATTGCCTTGCAGTCCCTCAGACTAATGTTCCCCCGGCACTCCTCCCAGAGGGGTCCTCTTGCCTGGGGATTCTCCCTGTAAGGGGGGTGGGGTGGGGACACGATCAGAGAGAACTAATGGCTGATGCCATCGTCCACAGACGAGCGTGGTTGACAGTCCTATGTGGGCGAGCGTGGTTGAGAGTCGTATGTGGAGCACAGATGGTGGTAGGTGGCTAAGGGTGTGTGTGGGGGGCTCTCTTCAGAAGCCCGTGGGCCACTGTCAGCTGTGCCCTTGCGTCTTGCCAGCTTTTCGCCTACAAATCTTCCTTGGTTCCTGAGCCACACCTCAGGTGTGCAGCAAGCTTGGTGATTTGTTACACGTTTTGCTGTGCCTTCTTCTTCACCGGGGAGCTCGTAGGAATTTTCCTATGCTAGCTTGACAGCCAGCCTCTTCTCACTGAACCACTATGGATAAAGAGTAATTGATGCCCAGTATTTTTAAAATATATAGATTTTTTTTTTTTTTCTGTTTTACTTTCCTGACTGTACTTCATGGGAAGAAGTTGCTTATGGATCCCTCAATGCTGAGCTGGACTGCAAAGTGAACCCAGGGGTAAGCCACTTTTCCGGAATGAGAGACCCAGAGGCCAAACTTCCTGATCAGTGCCTGGGTCCTACCACCTGCCCCCAGCACAGAGCATCTTCCTAATCCCCTCTGGAGGTCCTGCCTCCTGAGTGGCAGCCCTAACCTGGGATTCTGCAAGCAGGTTAAGCCCGAATGCCTCAAGGTGTCCCTAATATGTAAGGATTAACTTCTTTCTTATAAATCTTAGAATGGCATTACTTATGTACCCTCCCTGAGAGAATTGAAAAAGTCACTGAAATCATTTTATGTGTTCTAAGGATCAAGGAGGAACCGCCTGAGAAAGACCAGTGTCTGGCTCCCAGTGCCCTGAGGATACCACCTTCAGTCATTATTTCCTAAGGGCTATCTTCCTGCCCTCTTTCACCCTCATGGGCTGGTCCTCCTGGTGGCGCCCTCGCCCTTCTTCTTTCTCCCTTCTCCCCACATTCTCACTGCCCTCACAACACCTTCCCACAAGTTCTCAGACGATGTGCAGTATAGGGAGGGGAAGACCTTTAATAAGTGTGTTAAACTCTATCAACAGCAATCATTCTCAAAGGTAAATATAGCAGGTGGAGAGTAGAAAGAGGGACAAAAACCTGAGAGAAAGGACTGAGAAGAGTGGCGAATAAATCTGGCTTATGCTGACAGGGAGCAAGATTCTGGACCCCAGTACATGACACACCTCCTAACCGAAAACCTAACTGGATTTTGCCTGGCACCACTCTCATGCTGGAGGCACGGCTGGGATCCAAGGCTAGAACAAGGGGCAGACAGACACTGTCCCCGCCCTCAGGGAGCTTGCAGTCAAGTAGGGAAACAGATTGAGTCAAATTGCCACCCAAGTGCATAATTACAAATGACAATATGTGCTAGACGAGGGAATTGGGTCAGTCTGGGGAACCTGGAAAAGCTTCCCTGAGGAAGGTGCATTTGAGGAGAGAATTGAGAGATGAGTAGGTATGCACTAGGCACAGAGGGCCAAGAGGGATGCCTAAGTGTTCCCAGAGGAGTGAACAGAAAGCTGTGTAAGTGGATTTTTCAGTGAGAGTCCGAGAGGAGTAGGAGGGAGGGCAGGATTGCTTCATCCAGTGTTTTCTTTTGTGGCCAGAAGGCGTTTACCAAAGTGGGCTGCCTCGGGACTCCCTCTGGAAGCCAGGTAGATGTGGAATTGCTTGTGCTCCAAAGTGGCTGCAGTCAGCTCCGCAAAACAGGCAGTAGGCCAGGTTCTGTGCAGAAGCCGGAAGCCCACAGAGCTCAGCTCTTGGTCTTCTGGAAACGTGCACCATACCGAGAGTTGGAGTGGCAGCCACTTCCCTGAAGATTGTGCCCATGGCCAAGGCATAGTTTCACTCATAGTCTTGAACCCCAAATGCAGGCACAGACTGGCACAGTTTTAGAGCAAAATGAGCACCCGATAAATGGAAAGTGGCGTACAGGTGTAGAAAGCTGTCAGTTCTAGAGCGATCTCTGCTTCCTTGTGCAGTGTTTTTAAATTGGCAAACCTGTTCTGCATCTATTTTTATTTCATTTGATATCCACATGCCATATCTAGTGTACAGATGACAAAACCATCTTACAGAAAGATTGAACGACTTAACCAAGTTCACAGACCGTATTCCTTCCAGTCTTCCTCATTGTTTCTTACTCAGTAATCCTCTAGTTAGGATCCAGTTCTTCCATTGAGAGAAATATGGCAAGAAAACTGAAATCAGAATATCTAGAAAGACAAATCCAGGACAAGTCTTGGTCTAATTTCTTGCATGTACTCTGCCACCTCAGCTCCTATATAGTGAAAATTTATATTCTCAAGAATAATCCCGCACTGTCTCATAAATCATTGAAGGAAGATTTAATTTAGTTCAGTCCCATTAAGTGTATTTTATTGTACTCTGAATCATTGGTATGGGATACATATGACAACTCTTAGGAGGCTAGACTATCACAATAAAAAGAAAAATTCATTTTTTGGCTTTTTTGTATAAACTGGTGACCACTATGCTGTCCAGTGCCAGAAAGTGATTAACACACCCACGAACAGTCTGGATGTTGGAAAGGCTGGGGGCTCCTTGACTAGCCTGCAGCCCTCTGTTGAAACTTATGACTTTTCTAGAACATGTTTAAGTAGCAAAATATACACAAGTGAGAGGTCTATGTATTTCCATGTAGCAGTGAGAGAAATAGCTGTCCCTAAAGACAGCATGCAATGTACAATAAAGATTGTACATGTAATGTACAATAAAGGCTTAGATTGTATCATCTTGTTTGCTGTTGGAACTTCAATTTTTATATTAAAAGACTATTTGAATTTTAATTTCATCACTGCTCCTACAATTTAGTTATTTCTTGAGAAAGTGTTAGTATTGTTCTGTATTATTCATACAGATAAAGTGGTATGTTTCCACCATACACAAGCCCAGCAGATTTAACTTGAAATTTCTTTTTTTCAATATCAGAAATGAGTTTATTTATAAGAATCATACAATCTGACGATTAAATGATCCTTCTACTTTAAACTGAAAATTCTGAGCACTCTGTCATCATGCAATGTGGCACAGATGGGTAGTTTTTCCCACCCATTCTTCTACGTATTCATTTATTATAAGTCAGGTATTAGAATTACAATTTTTAATTACAATGTTCTTTATAAATTACCAACGTAAAATCAGGATTCCCCTGGAATTTCCTTAGAGTGCTATGAGCTTCATCTGAGTCAAACTTGCCAGTGACTGAGGCAGCTTTGAGCAACTTAGCAAGAGCCCCCACCTAAGAAATCTGGGGTTGTGAACAATAGGCTGAAACTGGGGCCATAAGGCAGAGGTTGGAAAACTGACTGTAAGCAGGTCAAATCCAGCTGTATTTATTTGGCTGACACAATTTTCATTTAAATATGAAGGTGAATTATTTCAGACGGAGAAAAATATCAGCGTTTTGCCACAGGCCCCACCCTTCTCTATTGTTCACTTGGCCCTTTTCATTCATTTATGCTTCTTGCCAGCCTCTGTGAGCAACCAGGTTGGTGCTACTTTTTTTTTTTTTCTCCAAACTATATTAAATTGTGTGGTGGTTTTGTTCTTGTTTTTTAAAATTTCTTTCCAACATTCTATAACTTAAAAACTGCCTAGGGAGATAGAAACAGGAAAACTTAGAGGTTTCTTCCAGTACTGCAAGCCTTTCCTTGCCATTGGTAGAGTGCAGAGCTTAACGATCTCTCTTATTCTAGCAAGGAAGTGATCACTTTATGTATAATGGACTGTGGACTTACAACATGTAAAATAACTGGTTCAAACCCAAACCACAGTTTCTTAGTGAAGAAATTGTTTGGACAGAATTTGATTGTAGTTTAGCTCATGTCTTCATAGAGCTCTTGATGGTTTGCTCTGACTTGTGTAACAGTCTCTTCAAATCACTGTTTTTGAGTCTGAAAAGAATTTGCATACCAGAGGTAGTACTATCATTTTCTTGGGTAGTCAACTTTTTAACTCAGAGAATTCCAGTCTTAGACAACTTTACATAGCTTATCAGATAAGTAGGGTGGAGGCTTCAGAGAGGAGGTTCTTCTTCTTCTTTTTCTTCTTCTTCTTCCTCTTCCTCTTCCTCTTCCTCCTCCTCCTCCTCCTCGTCCTCATCCTCCTCTTCCTCCTCTTCCTCTTCTTCTTCTTCTTCTTCCTCTTCTTCTTCTTATTCCTCTTCCTCTTCCTCCTCCTCCTCTTCTTCTTCTTCTTCTTCTTCTTTCTTCTTTCTTCTTTCTTCTTTCTTCTTTCTTCTTTCTTCTTTCTTCTTTCTTCTTCTTCTTCTTCAAGATTTGGAACCCAATGTGGGGCTCCATCCCAGGACCCTGGGATCATGACCTGAGTCGAAGGCAGGTGCTTAACCGACTGAGCCACCCAGGCGCCCCTTCAGAGAGGAGCTTCTTAAGAAAATATATATATATATAAAAAATCGAAGTATGGAGGGAATATTTACATAACAGTTACTTCAGCTTACCCAAGGATTTAATAATTAGATGGTAGCTACCCTGGTATTTTTAGATGATTATTTTATGAGACTTTGGCAGTTTGAGAATTAGAGTGAGTGGGTAAGTGGAGGGCAAAAACATGCATTTGGAAGCTCCTGCCAAGAAAAGTACTCTCTGAAAATATAAAATCCCCTCCCCCACAAATGTGAGATGCCGTTTTACTAGACATGGACTAGTTGTCTATTAGTGGAATGGCAGAGGTTTCAATATGATGGGAAGGTATAAATCTAGGGAAAGCAAGAAAAGGAGCCTCTCTCTGTTCCTTCTTTTCCCATGTAAAATTGAGAAATATATTTGTAGAGTATATAATAAGGATAGATGGTGATGGTATTTTTTTTTAAGATTTTATTTATTTATTTATTTGACAGAGAGAGCGAGAGAGGGAACACAAGCAGGGGGAGTGGGAGAGGGAGAAGCAGGCTTCCCACCGAGCAAGGAACCCAATGTGGGGCTCGATCCCAGGACCCTAGGATAATGACCCAAGCAGAAGGCAGATGCTTAATGACTGAGCCACCTAGGCGCCCCCAGATGGTGATGGTATTGATGAGGTATATGTGTGTGTATGTCTACACTGAGACTGGGAAATATCCCCAGACAGTTAAATTGATTCATATAATGTAGTGATGAGAAGGGTCTTCCAAGCATAAATTATAAGACATTGGGCAAGTTTCTTTATTCTCAAGGTATCAGTTTCCTTTTTCATAAAATTAAGATATGAGGAATAACTATCTCAGAGGGTTGTTTTGAGTGGTACACAATGCAGGTGTATACAGTAAACACTAAATATCTGGGAGAAAATCCCATATAAGGATCAGATTAACAGTTTAAAGCCTTAAAGGGTCTCATCTGGCAAGGTTTTATATCAGCCTGATCTATAGGAGTCTTTCTGTGAGTGCTCTCTGCCTTGTAGATGGAAGATTTAGATCTTCCCTTTAGATCAGATTCCACTGTAATATGAATCACAGAGGACCACTGGGGAAAAGACTCTTTGAAATAGCACTGGTTACATCTTATCAGAAAGTAGTATGTTGGTGTATAATTACTTATCATTACCACAATACATCATTTTGAAAAGTATTTCCCAACTGCTTCTTTTCCCCCTTGTAAATGTATTATTCATATCTATATAAATAACCGTTCACTGAATTCATTAAAAGAAATCCATTGATTCTAGTAAATTATTAGACACATGTAACTGTCACTCAGGCAATAATCTCGAAACACACCACTCAGGATTTCTGGAAACTAACTCGGGGGATGAAGGATGAACAAAAATACCGTTCCATCTGTTAGCCAAACCAACTGCACCAAATAATTTGGAACTTAATTGCAGAGTTGGCTACATTTTCAAAATGTGATTTCCAAAGGCTATAAGTTTTATTTAAATCTCTCCATGTTTACTTCCTCCAAGGACCATCACTGGTGGTTGCAAATTGCAGTTTTAAAACCACTGGCTGTTAAAGACCCAAGGGTTAGGAGTAAATCCAGGGTAAGGAGAGAAGTGGAAAAAACTGTGGTCTCCCACTGCTCCCCACCTTTTCTATATTCCTTCTTCTGTCCTGGGCTAGCTATGAACAACTCCACGTATGTTCATGTACAAACAGACTATCAGATAGAATACAGGACATCCAAATGTGAATTTCAGGTGAACAAAAAATGTGATACTTGAGACATACTAAAAATAATTTATTCTGTATCTGAAACTCACATTTAACTGGATGTTTTTATATTTATATTTACTCAATCCAGCAACCCAACCCACAAGACAACTATTTTGTCAGCTTATTTGTTTGAAAAATAGTATCAGAGTTATTCTCTCCAAAGGCATAGATGTTTTTATGGGACAGTCCTAAAGACCAAACTTTTCAGGATCTCCAAAAATGAATCTCTTTTGGTGGGACTCTGGGCACATTTCAAAGGTGGTTTAGAAAGAGAGTTCAGTTGGAAAAGCCTTTCTGTTGTACCTAAGTTTAGAACATGTCGGAGGCATCAATTCATTGCATTCACAAACCTGGTAAAGGGAAAGAGGGAGGAAGTAAGACTAAGACACAGTAACTGTTGCATTTTATTTTATTTCTTATTTTTAATCATAATTATTAACAAATGTGGGTGGAGAGAGAAGAAGGTGAACTTTCCAATTCATCTTTTCAGTTACTCAAGCCAAAATTCACTTGACTCCTCTCTTTCTCTCACATCCCAAATCCAACCCAACAATAAAGGTTGTCAATTCTACCTTCAAAACAGAGCCAGCCTGTGCCAACTTCCTACAACATCCACTGCTAAAAACCTGGTCCAGAATGCTATCACTTCTC
The DNA here is from genome assembly GCF_029215605.1 of Mirounga angustirostris. NCBI lineage: Eukaryota > Metazoa > Chordata > Mammalia > Carnivora > Phocidae > Mirounga > Mirounga angustirostris. Next base: position 43,473,903 of record NW_026991718.1, on the reverse strand, counting down.
ACCTGAATTATTGCAACAGCATCCAGCCTTGGTTCTTCTCTGCTTTCACCATTGCCCTTTTCTGTTTAGTCACACCCAGCATCATGATTGATCTTGTTGAAACCTAAATGTGAGATGTCACTTCAAACCCTTCAATGGCTTCCATCTCACTCAGGGAAAGTCCTGACAGTGGCCTGTAAGACCAGCCCCATGCCCCTCAGCTGTACCTCTCTGAGCTCTGTAATACCTCCTCATCACTCTTTTCCTGCCACACTGGCCCCCTTGCTAGTCCTCCATCATACCACACACCCCTGCCAAGAAACTTTGCAGTTGTGTGTCCTCTTACAGCAGGTGTCTGCATGGTTTGCTCCCTTGACTCCTTCAAGGTTTCATTCAAATGTCTTGTTCTCAGTAATTGCAACCCTTCTCCACCCCACTTTTCTTGTTTACGCTTTTCTTCATGGTAGGGACCATTGCCTATCCTCCAGCTTTTCCTTGTTTGTCTCTAATTGTGTATTTTTCCCCACTAGAACATAAGCTCTGTGAAAATGCTAGATTTTTTGTTTTTGCTCTTATTTAATTCTGCTATTGCCATATCCCAGTGCATAACGCCTGGCATGTGGAAAGTACTCCATCAATATTTGTTGAATGAATGACCATTAACAGTTTTTAACAAATTTGTTTTATGGATTAGATAACTATCTGCACATAACAGAATCATGGGAGAATGAGATGTGGGACCCTTATGTTATGTTGGCCAGGTCACATTCTGCAGAAAATCCAAGGCGTGGTGGCAGGAGATGGAAAGGGCCAGGACAGTAAGGGGACAGTTGGATAGGCAGGTCAGTATGAGGACCTTGAATGCCTGAGGAAGCATGAGGCACACCTTACAATTTGGTCAAGGAATGTCATTTCATGAGATCAGATTTCAGAAGTACTCTTTTGTCTCATAGCTATGAACTGTACATCAGTAGTCTTCACTCTGGGGCTCCCATGTCATCACCAGGATCTGGGAAGCCATTAAGAGCATTAAAAGGCCAACCTTCTCTGGGTTTATGGGGGTCCTTTCTGCATTGTGCTATGGCGACCAGTCTCTTGAGGATCTTCTCTTCTCCTCTGTGCTCAACTTCCAATTCCCAAGTCCCTAACAACATGCTTCCAGGAAGATCCTCCTAAGAAACAAATCAAGCCATGTCCTTGTCCAGCTTGCAAATTGACATTGTAGGGGCACCTGGGTGGCTCAGTCAGTTAAGATCTGCCTTCGGCTCAGGTCATGATCCCAGGGTCCTGGGATAGAGTCCCACTTTAGGCTCCCTGCTCGGTGGGGAGCCTAGTTCTTCCTCTGCCTGCCACTCCCCCTGTTTGTACTCTCGCTCTCTGACAAATAAATAAATAAAATCTTAAATTAATTAATCAATCAATTAATTGGCATTGTAAGCAGAAAGAGTTAGGGGTTCCAAGAAAAGGAAAGAAGAAACAGAGCTTGTATGACACAAAAGAAGTCATTTGAGGCCCCCAGCTATTTTCGGTGATCTCTGCCCCACCAGCTCTGCTTCTCCTTGCTTGCTTCCTGCAGAACTTTCTAGGAGGTATTACAATTACAAAGAAATGCAAAAACCTCAGTAGTTAAGGATTTTAAGGGAACAAAGGGAATGCAAAAATGAGCAGTCTCTACCAGGCCAGGAAACAGCCTAACCACATCAGAGACACTAAATCAATGGTGAAACTCCCAGTGCTGTTTCAGAAGTAAAGATTGACCTAACTCACATTCTTGAGTTGTTTTTGCAGGATTGAAACCGTGCCCCATAGGATTAATGAAGTTAAAACTAGCAGAAAATGTAAAGCTTGTTTTTTCCGCCAACTGTTTCTCCCTAATCAGCTCAGACCACACTAACAGATACACTAGCTGTCGCTGCAGAAGTCTGGACTCAAAGGGTAACTGATAGGGTTCCATCCTAGGAACAAGCAACGCCTTGTTTCCTTACATGAGAGAGAGCCCAAGACCCCATCCAGTTTCTACCCGTTCCCAGATTGTGCCCATAGCCCTGCCCCTTGTCAGTTACCTCAGCTTCATTATAGTGTTAGTCTTTGCCCTAGAAGGAGCACAAGCTTCATAACGTAACTAGGGGGCATGTGTAGGCATGTTTTCTGTGTCCACCTGAGCAACCTTATGCCCACCTTTACATGTGTTGATAAAGCTCCTCCATCTGAATATTCATCCCAAATCCTAAATAAAAAGAAACGGCTCACTGCTGCTACTTGGGCAACCATGGCTTTGGACAGAGGAGGGTTTGGAAGTTAATTCCCGGTGATCTCCTTATTTGCTGCAAGGTTGCTTTGTGTGACAACTCCACCTGGGATAGTCTCTGTCTGGAACTTACCAAGGAGCAAACTCTCATTAGTTCAGTTACGTCTTTTTCCCTATTGGGCATAAAGTCTGCCTCACCCTGCTTCCCCATCCGTATTTCCCTTCGGTCCTGCCTATAGGCTGAGCTTCTGCTCAGTTGGCATATTCTTTTTCAATTCTAGAGTGGCTTTGTTGCCTGGAGAACTTCTCAGCTCTCAAAATTCATATAGCACTTCCTTGGTGAATTTTTAAAATTTCTCCTGAAAGCATCTATTCGTTTTTCACTTAGGGTCTCCCAGCCCCTTGCACGTACCTGGGAGGGCATCTTTGTATCTCGTCCACAAAGTGTGGTGTATAGAAGGTGTATAATAAGTGCTTCTTTGAAGGATTGTTTTGGAAACTTCAGAGAAATCTATTCTTGTTCCTGGAGTTCTCTCTAGCTACTGGCTTTGCTTTCCTTGGTCCCTCCTGAGAAACTGCCTCAAGTCAGACCCTAGGACCCCGTGTATAGATGTGTTGGTTGAACCTGTCCCAAAGCTGCAAGGAGCAGAAGGTTTTTCTAGTGATAGCTCTTTTGTGTTTAATACCAAAAGGCAAGATTATCATCGACCTTCTACTTGCTCTTAGAATTTGCCACATTGGTCAAAACACGTCATTACATGTTGTCAGACTTTGAGAGAGAGCATCTTTCATTTTAATTCTTTGCATGATTAAAGTCACTCAATTACCATTCAATTTAATTAAGTGGCTTTTATGATATAATTTTAGTGAGGGGGGAAAATGATCAGTCATTAAAATGATGATTGAATAATGATTTTTTTTTTTAATTATTGCAGTAGGTAACAGGGAAGAGTCTTTGGGATAAGTTTTGCAATAAAAAATCCTTCTGGTAGTCAATAAAATGTGTTATCAGTAATGAAAAAGGAGTTTTTGATATTGTTAATTAATAAGTGATGAATTAGTGTGGAACCTGACACCTGATTTACCCCAGAACACTACCCTGGGAAATTATAGGGAATATTAGTCTGTCACTCTTTACAAAATTTTTCCTTGAGAGAGCAAGAGATGGGGGGAGGGGTGGGGATGAATAAAAATGGGTAAGCTTTTAAAGTAAAAATTTTCAATTGTAGTTTAGCACTCAAGCAAAACTAATTGGTTAAAGAAAATACATGGTCTACATTACTGCATGTTATAGAAATATCAGAATTGATTTAATAGCATATATTTTTCTCTCTTTTTTTAAGTTAACAATTGATACTTTAAGTTGTATGTCATAATATTTTCTCCCTTGTGAATTTCATTAGGAAATTTCTTTTCCATTCCCATCAGTGACATCCTTTGGGTTGCTAAAAACTAACTTGGTAATAGAGAAGAAAAAAATTAAATAATTAATAATGGGGTTCTTTTTTAAAGAAAAGTATCCTAAGTGTGTATATTTTTAATACAGCTTACTGGATTTTTTTGTTTTTCTGATCCAGGAAGAGATAGTCTAAAAACCAAGAAATGCCCAGTTATTTGACCTTGGGTTGTGACACCAATTCTTTGAATGTAGTATCCTACAATTCAGTTCAATTCTGATACTACCTGAAAGTCCACTAGTTAAGGACCAAGTCCTTCACTAGACTGCCCCCACTTCAGATACAAGCTGCAAATCTCAGGGTCATCTGCACTTCTGACCAACTGGCTACAAATTTGTAAATTCCCACAACCCCCTCAGGCTCCATAATTTTCTAGAACTCACAGAATTCACTGAATGTACTCTACTTAAGATTACAGTTTTATTTTAAAGGCTGCTCCTCAGGAACAACCAAATGGAAAAAACATATAGGGCAAGGTCTGTGGGTAGTGGGGGTGTCTGGACACAGAGCTTCTATACCTTCTTGTGAAATCTGACACATCACTTTCCCAACACATGAATGTGTTCACCAGTCAGGAAGCTCTTGGGTGTCCAGAGGTTCTAGTGGGATTTTATTATACAGATATGATTTATTGAATCCTTGGACATGTGATTGAACTTAATCTCCAGTCCCCCTTCCTTCCCTAGAGGTCATGCTGGCCCAAAGTTCTAACCCATGCAATTGGTCTTTCTGATTGCCAGCCACCATCCTGAAGCTACCTCAGAGCCCCACCAGGAATGGTCTCTTAACATAATAAAGACATCCTGTCACTCAGGAAATTCCAAGGGTTTCTGAAGCTCTTTGCCAGGAACCAGGGACAAAAACTAGATTTTTTTTTTTTTCAATCTTACCACAAACTTATTTTATAAAAATTTTTCGGATTTAGCTTTTTGAGGAGTTATTAAATCAGTTCAAGTAATAGTTTTAAGGTATCATCTATGTGCTGATTACCTGTTTTGGGAGGCGGTAGAGTCAGGAAAGTATAAGTTACGTTTCCTGCCTAGAGGTTTATTTCAGGAGACCAGATGAACGTGTGGACCATGGTAACACTAAAGAGCCACCCATGCCAACCAAGCACTTTCTATTTATGTTCTCAATGTATCTTCATAACCACCTCATGTAGTCCAGGAAGATAAGTAAAACACACTATTAGATTCAAATGTAGGTCTGTGTGACTCCAAAACTATAATTTTCCACTAGTCTATATGGTAATATGGAATGGAATTGAGTTATATTGAGAGGTAGAGGGGAACTGGTATTGTTGGTACAAGTTCAGAGGAAGGAAGCTTGGTGGTGGTTGGGGGAATCTGGGAAGGCCTTGTGGAAAAGATTGGACTTCGGAACTTGAAGACTCTGTAGAAAATAGACCCTAAGGGAGAAAAGAGAGCGTCTTTCTGATGAGAAGAACAAAATCAGTGTGAGTATTCATGGATGAATTAAATTTCTTTCCTTGAATACTCTGGTTATAGGGAGCTCACTTTCCCTTGAGTGCCTCTGTTCCATTCTTCATCACACTTTAATAGAAGATACCTCCTTGCCACAAGCCATCTCAGCTATCAGATACCTTCTCCTCAGAGCTCTCAGTTCTGTCCTCTCTAAGACAGTTACCAGGAGAGTGAAAATTTTTCTCCTGACCCAGGAGTCTGCTTCCTACAAGTTAAACCAATCCAGTCCTTGCCCACATTCTTCAGACTACATGGTTCTGAGATCATCTGTCACTGAATTGTCTTCCTGGGTTGGATGGTAGTTAAGGAAGTCTCTTGTGGGGTGCCTGGTTGGCTCAGTTGGTGGAGCACGTGACTCTGGATCTCGGGGTTGTGAGTTCAAGCCCCAATGTTAAGTGTAGAGATTACTTTAAAAAACCAAAATCTTAAAAACAGTCTGTTTTGACATCAGAGATTGGGATTTGAAGTGCTACCTGCCATTTACCAGGTATGTGAGTAACCACCTTAAACCTCAGTTTCTTCCTCTATAACTGCCTTGGAAATAGTGAAAATTATGTGAAATAAGAGAGCGCCACAAATAGAGTTAAGTATTCATTTTATACGGTCTATTATTAGAGTACTGTATCTGTTAGCATTTGCTCTAAAAAACAGACTAAAATTTAGTAATTTAAAATAAAGAAATTAATAGCTCATGATTCTGTGTGCTCACAATTTGTGCTGTGCTCAGCTTGAAAGTTCTGATGATCTTGGGTGGGATCCTTCATGTGTTTGCCATCTACTGGTGGTTGAAGGTCTCACGTGTCTGGTAGTTGGCTGGCTGCAGGCTGTGGTTCTGGCCAGATGTTTGCATCATCCATCAGGTCGCTTAGGCTAGTTCACATGGTGAGGGCCTCAGGGTCCCTAGGAGCAGCAGAAGGACATGTTCTGTTGTACAAGCCCTTTCTAAGTCTCCACTGGTATCATAGTCCACTGCTTTCCCATTGGCCAAAGAAAGTCCAGAGGTGGTATTGCACCAAATGTCACTGATGTAGGGAGAGGGAAGAATTATGGCTAATCTTCTAATTTACCCCAGCCTGATTTTTTTTTCTAAAAAAAAGCATTTTACAGGCAATAATAAAGGATAGATTACTCTGTTGGAGACTGAATTTGCATTTATCTCTCATCACATATGTGATTTTGTACTTCCCTGTGTGTATATTTGTGCATTTGGGGTGTGTGTGGTGTTTTTGTGTGTATGAGAGAGAGAGAGAGAGAGATGAAGAGAGGAAGGAGATGGGAAATTGATGGGTGACTAAGATGGTTAAGCCGGAGAAGAGATTACTGAGTCAAACAGCCTTGGTAGCCTCGTACCTCATCAGAGCAAGAGGAACAGAGAACAGTCTCTAGCTCAGGCAGCCACCTCTACAGCACTACATGTCCTGATGATGTAGTGGAGATCAAGGGTACCAGACTTTTCCCTGAAAGTTAGGTTTCTTCCGTTTGTCTTTTCATGCTGCAAATATGTGTTAAGTACTCTCTCTAGGATAGGTATCAGCTTGAATGCCGTCCAGTTTTGACACAGTTACTCTTTCTCCCGGTCATCGTAGACAAACCGTTTTGCCTATCTTCAGCTTTTTAATCTATTTAATGAGGGTGTTAGATTTTGTGATTTTGAAGGTATCTTCCAGCTGGGATACTATACAATTTTATAATACTAGTTATTTTCATTAAGTGTGTACATCTTCTGTCCTGGCTCTTCAGCTCTTAGCTTGTTTTGATGGTACCCACCAATGGTGGAATGGAATACTGACAAAAACAAAAACTGGACCAATAAAATTGATTTCTATGGGCAGAGGCTTTTCATGATCCCTTATATCTTATCACAAAGGGAGCCTTGGGCCCTTTTACTTTTCTTTGCCTAAATGAGATACAGTGGTCAATGCCCTGAGACTTCTGTCATAACCTCGCCTCCTGAGTGGCCACCTGATGAAAATGTGAGGTTGTTCCACCATAAGGTAGGGATCAAGTTCCCTTTTCTACCTATACCTGTTCAACAGTGGAGACGTTTGTTAGATTTGGAATAGGAGGAATGGCATTAGCTCTGGGTATTGGGCATTTACTTACCTTCTCTAAACCTCAGTTTTCTCACCAACTGAAGAATACCTCCCTGAGTGCTATTGTTATAAGGAGTAAATGACATAAAGGCCAAGGTTAGGACCTGTCTCCTTGTGTGATTTCAAACAATATTTGTTTTCTTTTCTTCTCTTTACCTCTTTGCTGAGCTGATCAAATGGGATCATATGTGTTAGCTGCAGCACTTTGTAACTCTAAAGTACAAAACAAATCAGAGATTATGATTACTGGCGCCAGCCCATGCTCCCAGGAAGTTGGAAGTACCGGAAAGTTTTCAATGCTCAGAGATACCCAGCTGTGTTAGAGGCAACACTGGGGGTGGTCCCAGGTCTTCGCCTCCAGTCGACAGCTTTGTCCACTGCGACTTTGTGCTACTCAGTTGTCCACCTACCACCCTGGGGAGGTCAGTGTATAGGCGGGGGTATACATATCACCGTAAGTTCTAGAGCCTTAGGTAATACAACCAAAACATAAGCACCTGCCCTTGATTTGAGCCCTGCAGGGAAGCATACATTTAGATAAAATATTTCAGGGATAGGGCTACTTCACCCACCGGTGGAGTGCCTAACCCTGGGTCTTGCATAATCTTGTGCTAACCTTCTCCTTTTCTTTTGTCTTTTACCCTTTGAAACAGACAGCAAATTTTTATTGGCAAAGGATTCTCAGATATATTTGAAAGGCATTCAGTGAACACTAAGTATTGTTTATTTCCTTTGGTAAGTTGTTTCCCCCCTCAAAGGGTTTCTCTTTGAAATGCTGCTTGGAAATACCATCATTTCTCTTTGCCTTCTCAAGAGAGCCATAAAATGCTATTGGCTATTAGCTGAAATGCTGCCTCTTGGCTCCATTGATCCAAAGGGATTTGGGATCCCCAGGGTGACCAGAGATTACTTATACACAAGTTATATTCAGAAATGTCCCTGGGTGCTTGCATGGGATCTGCATTGTTAAGACAGTACTTTGTTAAGGCCCAGGCCAGGGTTATGAGCTCATCAGAAATTCAAAGACTAAGTCCATCCAGCATGTTGGATGCAAGACTATTAAGTGATTCACTTCTGGAGGTGAAGTCATTGGAGCTCATGATAAGGGCAGCTTCTGAACCTATGGGAATCAAGCCGAAGTGATATTCCAAATCAGTCTTTGGGCATATAAAGAATGAGAGAGAGGCAGGAATAAGCATCTTACAAATGGTTTTAATCTGAAATACACAAATTGGCTTTAAGCAGGAGGGCTTGAGATAGGGGCTGAAATTACTGAAATGTGTCATTAAAGGGTTTTAAGAAGTCATTTTCTAAGGAGTGTACATTAGTGTCTGTGGGCATAAAGAATCAAAGAGCAAGTATGAGATAAACTTGGCAAAGGGAATAACCTTACAAATGTAATCTGAGAAGTGAAATTTTAAGTATTTGAGTTGTTTTCAATGAATATTGTTTGATAGGCTAGGAAAGTACTCACTTCTATGGCATGGCGCAAGTTACAGTAGATGATGACAGGTTGTATATGCTTCCCCTTGACCACCCCACTCCACTGCAGCTGGGGGAAGCTGGAAAGTGTGTCCTTGTGCCCTCCTAGAGCTGGAGAAGCAGCTAGCCATTTCTCTATCCTCTGCATATAATGAATATTTAATAAGAAGAACAGAAGAGGGGAGGCAAAGGAGAGGGGAGGGAAAGGAAGGATTAGGAACGAAAGAGAAGGGGACAAGGTGGGGGGGAGGGGATAGCCGGCCATTCATAACCATCAAGTGATAGATTCTAGGCAGCATGCCAGGCATTTGTGCTTGCATTATCTCAGTTTCCCTGCCCATGGCACAGTTAGTGTGAGCAGAATAATTTTATTCATGACAACACAAGTGGAAGGCATTCTGCCTTCCTGCTTCAACAGCAGTTATAGCAAGGGGCATTGTAAATTCAGTGGGACTGAATTTAGTTCTTACTGGATGATTTTAATGTCTTAATAAAGAGTTCTGGGGCACCTGGGTGTCTCAGTCGGTTAAGCGTCTGCCTTCGGCTCAGGTCATGATCCCAGGGTCCTGGGATGGAGCCCCGTGTGAGGCCTGCTTCTCCCTCTCCCTCTCCTCTGCCTGCTGTTCCCCCTGCTTGTGCTCCCTCTGTCAAATAAATAAAATCTTAAAAAATATATATATAAAAAATAAAGAGTTTTTTTTTTTTTTTTTTTTTTTTTTTTTAAGAAGATGAGAGAAATAACAAATAACAAGCTGTCTTATTAGGGAGTTAAGGAGGCCTAACTTTAGATGGTACAATGCTGCCAGGTGACCCCTTTCAAGTACTTCCTTCTCTTTAATAACCTGAGACGATTCTGCAAGACCTCCCCTCAGGAGGCCTTAGAAACCACTCCCCCTGCACTCTTCTCCTTCTAACAATTAGTATAGAGGAGCGATAGAAAAGTTGTTAGTTGTCTTCCCACTAACCCATCCTGTTTTTAAATAGGATACATTCCTTATTGAAATGGAACATCACAACATTACAAAATTGCATTCTAGATTGTCTTGCTGATTAAGTATCTATTTATAAAAATCAAATCAGGGGCGCCTGGGTGGCTCAGTTGGTTAAACGACTGCCTTCAGCTCAGGTCACGATCCTGGAGTCCCGGGATCGAGTCCCGCATCAGGCTCCCTGCTCGGCGGGGGGTCTGCTTCTCCCTCTGACCCTCTTCCCTCTCGTGCTCTCTCTCTCTCATTCTCTCTCTCAAATAAATAAATAAAATCTTAAAAAAAAAATCAAATCATAGGGCGCCTGGGTGGCTCAGTTGGTTAAGCGACTGCCTTCGGCTCAGGTCACGATCCTGGAGTCCCGGGATCGAGTCCCACATCGGGCTCCCTGCTCAGCAGGGAGTCTGCTTCTCCCTCTCCCGCTCCCCCCTCTTGTGCTCTTTCTCTCACTCTCTCTCTCAAATAAATAAATAAAATCTTTAAAAAAAAATAAAATCATAGCATGCTGTTGAGCACCTTGCCAGTGCATTTGGCCAATGCTTCCCTTTCACTTGTCGGCCTCTGGGCTATTGCATGTTGTGGATTGTTTTCTTGATAGCCTCTTTCCGTTCTGCCTGTCAAATCCCACCCACCTCCCTAGACACAGTACATAGTTCACCTTCTTTTTCAAGCCCTCTCCCCAAGTCCCTGAATCTGGAAAGCCCTTCCTTTTTGCTGTGTACTCAGGGGACTTTTATACACTGTAGTATGCATCATTTCCTGCCCTTGGTTGTCATCGTATGTATGGACGTTGTACCTGTGCTATTGGTCTGTAAACTCTTCGAGAGCAGGGCCATGTCCTGCTGTCTTTGCTTCACTCATGGTACCTCGAAACTAACTGAAGGGAATTGATTCGAGTGAGTTGTCCCCTGACCAAGAATGGTGCGTGATGGAAGAAATATATGCCTGGTGCATAAGTAACTTAGTAATATACACAATGAAAAGAAGATATCCTGGGGCAGTCCACACTGACAAGCATGGGTGCTAAGGTCTATGAGTGTTTTAACACCTTCTGGTGGCAAGAGGAAGAACCACAGTGAGCTGAAGCCATTGGGAAAAGCTTCATAGGTGTCTTTAGAACTCTAATTGGATGTTGCATCATGGTGCAAATTTGAATGAGTAGAAGAGGAAGGAGAGGAGAGAGAAGGCAGGGGCATAGGGAGGAAGATAGAAATGACTTCAGGCTCCTGTGGATTGGTTCGGACAAACCAGGAAGACCCGTAACAGTGCCTTATGTTTTCACCAAAACTGACAACTTAAAAATTGCTGTCACCTATATTACTTTATGTGATTCCACCTAGTAAGATCCAGAGACCAAATTCTATTTTTTTGCGAATAGCATTGCAAAGGAGACTCACGGTGTACGCAGTCAAAACCTACTCCAGTGGTACTAGATCTGTGTGAACCAAAAGTAATGATGATGAGGAGAAGGAGGAGGAAGAAGAGAAGGATGAGGACACTGATCCCCAGAGTCCTGAAGGCTGAAGCAATATAAAGCACAATGCCACATAAAGAAGGGCACAGATTTTATCTCGTGATGTATGCTCCACTCACAGCTCTGATAAGAATTTATACATTTATATGTAATCTGTGTTAACCAGGTCAAAGTTCAGTGCAATATAAAGGCATTCATTGCATTCACTTAGTGCTTCAGCCCCTTTGAGGACACAGCTGTGTGGGTTTAGGCAATTATTTTCTTAATGACTTAATCACCTCAGGATTCAGTCTTGACACTCAAAGCATCTCCTCCACCAAGCCTGTTTATGTTGGAAACCTACAAGCTCATCTTAAGGCTTTTGCCCTAGTTGCTGCCCAGGGTCCCCCCAGTGATGGTGTCAGGAATGAGGGATATTTACCTGAAGGTGAGACAAATAGTTGAAACCCCGTGGCCTCCTTAGCATAGGGATTGAAAACCTCTTAGCGATCACCAGAAATTTATGTTTGCTGTTGGAAAATTGCTTTGGGAAATGATGTGGATCAGAGAAGTAAATTTTCTGTCAAGATAAACTTTAGTAGTGAGCAAAGCAAAATTTGGGGGGAAAAAAGATCCCTAGGTGTTTTATCTGATTTTTATTAACATTCTGTAATATTTACCACAGTTGTACTCTGTGAGCCAAACTGTCAGTGGAAGCACTGAACTACAGAGAAGATTCAGGGATTTCTCTAGAGAGGCTACCTCGGTCTCATTTTACAAACAGAAGCTGTTGATAACAGATGTGTTTCAAAAAGCCGGCAGCTTTTAAAAGAATTAAGGTGAAACATAAAAGCCCTAAAACCCCACCAAACAGAGACCCGGAATCCACAGCCTCTGGACTGGCCCAGACTTTTTCCCGTGTCTCCAGAAATTGCTGTTATTCAGTCTGCACAGACGGTGGAGTGCTTGGACTAGCAAGGGAGGGGAGGGAGCTTGGCAGGGCACCAGCTCCAAGCACGATTCTTCTTTTCTTTTTCCCAAAGAGCTGAGCCTGGTAAAAAATAAAAACACAAACAGACCCTCTCCCTCTTTCCCATCTGCTTGCATCCCCGTTCTTTGGGGTTGGTAGCCCTGGGTGAACCCGCAGAGCCCAGCAGGCTGCTGGCTGCTGAATGTGTTGCTGGATTTTGCTGCAGTTCAGGGCTGCTTGGCCTGGGGTCCAGGAGCACTGAGTGTCCCCAGCCCACAGATATGGGACCAGAGAAGTCAGCTGTGCATGAGGGCTCGGAGAAGCAGCACGTGCACTTTTGATGGCAGTCATATGAGGCGGTAAGTGATTATAACGGAACCAAGATTGACTTCTGCCTCCACCTTCTAGCAGAAGTCTCAATCAAAGGTCTCTGGAGATGGAGTAGGTATATGCTGCTGAGGAGAGGCATGCTCAGGAAAAGAGGACTGGGGGGTTGAATCTGGTGACAGATCTGGGAAGAACCATTGCATTGAAACACACACACACACACACACACACAAGGAAATTCCCTGAGACAAGTCTTGGACCATCACTGTGACGGGGATCTTTGTAACCTCCTTCTTAACTAAGTATTCCAGCTGATTTTAATAGAGAAGGTGCTGTCTCTCCTTCTTCCCGCTTACTGTAGTTGCTAATTTATACCCCAGCCTTCCCCTCTATGGAGAAAATTTTTACATTACTAATGTAATGTTCTCTTTAAATTAACCTCGTAGAGCCCCTTTTCAGAATCCATTTCCAGAAACTAGCTGTTCCTGATGCCTTTCAATCCTCCCCAAGTCTATTTGCATAAACACACGGTGTAACTCTACATTGGTGATGCAGGTTGGGAACAAACATTACTTGAGAATTCACTATCCACCAGCATGTGGCGGGCACAACGCACAAGATCCCTGATACTCTTCCCAAGAACCTGCAAGGAAACCAAATGTATGTCCATTTTATAGATGTGGACACCAAGTTTCATAGAGGTGAAAAAAATGACCTGCCCAAAGGCCATTTGGTCAGACTCTGTGCCACATGATGAGGGACAAAGTCAAGTGAAATGAGGGTCCATCCCTCAAGGAGTAAACAGTTTAGTTGCCTCTCCGCTACATATGCTCTAGACAGAGGAGCCAGGAAGGACTCAATTCAGAGCAGTGACTAGCAGGGATGTTAGTGTCTCTGGAGGAGAGTTTGAAACGTGGCCCTCTAAAGTCACACTGTGTGGGTGGCCACCCACATGTCACCACCCTCTTCTTCTGCCCACTGCTTATATCTTTGCATAGTACCTCAAAGCATTTGAAATTGTCACTTACATTATCTCCTTTAATCCTTACCAGATTCTGGTGAAACAGTATGAGTGTGGATTATTTTCTGAATTTTATAGACAAGGGAACTGAAGTTCAGAAAAGGTGATTTATCTACGTCAGTAAATGGCAGAGCCAGGACCAGGATTCTGTCTGTTAATTCCATACCCATTTTCCCCCCTAATATATCATAAAGCCTCCAAATAAAGACAACTCTGGGAGGTGTTGATGCAGGAGGGGCTGATAAGACCAAGTTCCCAAATTATATGCTGCTGTTCAAATAATCTCTGAATTCTAGTTTTCACTGTCAAAAACCCAGACCTCCTTTGACCGTCTCAAAGTCTTCAAATGGTGACCTGCCGTAATGCTTTAACCTTTTACTATTGTCTCTTCCCCATGTTAATCATTGTCTATCTCAGTGTTTCTCAAACTGGTTTTTTTCATTATCTTCTACTAAAGAGATTTTTTACACATTTTTTCCCAGTTGCCCTCTCTGAAATTTTAATACCACACATTTATTGTGTATCTGTTTGTGTACTCTGTATGATATATATACCTGTGCTGTATACATATGGGTAAGATTTTTTTTTAACCCTCTCAAGAACCAGTCTTTACCACCTTGGTTCAATATTGCCCCCACTGGGAATGCATAATGTAACTCATTACTATGAATTCAGTTTAAAAAAAAAGAGGGAAGAGAAAGAAGTGAATGAGGAAGAAGGAAGGAAGAAGGAAGGGAAGGGAGGGAGGGAGACTGGCAGGGAGGGGAGATGGGAAGAAAGAAAACAAACAAGTCAGCAAACAGAAGGTGGTCCTCAATTTCCCAGTAGCTATCCCTTTCCTTGCAATATAGATTCATGTGTTGGGGCTTCACTTTAGCCAGAGTATGCCAAATAATGCCTGTCCAAAGCAGGGGCAGAGCATTCTCGAACCATTCTATGAATGAAACACAAGGAACGGGCAGTGGTTTAAAACAGAGTCACCTCTCAGTGTAAATTCCCTGGATGCAAAATAGTGCATCCCCTCTGACCAAACCTAGTCCCTGTCGGTGGTGTTGGGTAGGTCTCTAAGGAGGGTGGAACCTCTCCTTGGGGGAAATTTGATGAATTCACCATTTTACCTGCTGATAAGCAACAGTAAAGAAGAATGTATTGGAAATGACTCCTACTCCCCGCCCCCCTTAACTCCACACCCTGCCTACTAAATGGGACAACTAAAAGGAAAGCCAAAAAATCACTACTACCCTTGAGAAAAAAAAAGGCCTGGACAGGTAGCACGGACCTGCCCCGGGGCCAGCAGCAAATTACTATCAAAACTGAACTTATATTCAGCCTCTTGACACATGAGCTCCTCTCCCAGAAGAGAGTCCACCTCAGATGTGTCTCCTTTCGTTACATTTGCTTGAGCAACATCAAACTGTAGCTGTTAGTACACAGAGAAAAAACATCTTTAAATAAACACCAGCAAATCTGTTACAGCTGAAGATGTATGCGCAGTGTCCCGGGGGCCAGTATGATTTAATATTGCTGGTATTAAATAAGAGTTTGGGAGCTGGATAACAGTTGCAAGCCGTGTAGCAGCTTTCTACCTTCAGGAATTAAGTACACAGAGCAAACAGCTCTGATGTAGAAATGAGTTTTGCTATATCGTCAAAGACTCCTAAGAACCACGCTGGCCATCAGCCTTCAGCTCACGGGGAAACTGGATGTTGCCACACCTGCACGGCAACACAGAGGGGCATGCACACGCATGCGCATCTTGCAGAGGTGGGTACATCCACCAGGGCTGCCTGCCCTCAGTGGTAAAGCGAAGCCAGTTCACAACCAGATCAAAGTCAAACATGAGTGTAGAGGCCGAGGCCTGAGCCAGTAGCAAATCTATGAAAAAAGGCCTTCAGACTCCATCTTCTGCCTCCTTATCTTTTCCTTTCAAACCCAATGCTTTCAGAAACTCAAAGTTTTGTATATCATCTTATCACAGAAGAGAAAGCGGGGAGCATGGCTTTGGAGTAGAACAGTCCTGCCTGGCCGCGTGACCTTGTTTTATTTATCTTTTATTAACAATATAAAATAATATAAAGCAAAACAAAACAACAAAAAAAACACCATCCTTATCTAGCACCTACCATGTACCAGGCACTGTTCTAAGCACTTTACAAAGAATAACTTATTTATTTAATTCTCAATACTAACTTATTTAATTCCCATAACAATCCTGTCTCCATTTTCTAGATGAAGGAACTGAGGATCAGAAAGGTTAAGTAACTTGCCAAACTCACTCAGCCAGGATTTGAACCCAAGCATTTTGTGTCCAGAGTCAAGTGCTTGACATGCTCTGATGTAAGTGACCTTGGGCAAGTCACTGAACCTCTCTAAACCTCAGTTTACTCATCTGTAAAATGAGGATATTAATACTTCTCTGGAAAAGGAGGGGTGAAGGTTTATTGCAGGGTTTAACTGAGAAGATGTTAAGGACTTAGCAGGTTGCCAGGCACCTAGTAAGGAAAATATTTTAATAAGCACTTCCCAGGGGGATGGTCACCTTTCGTTACATGGAACAGGATGAAATGGAGGTCTCTTCTGCACACATTCATGGTAAATCTGGTGAGTCTAAATTCGTCACACAGTCCTCTTGCTAAGGCCTCTTCTTCGAGTTAAATTGTTCTGTTGTTCACTCAACACATATTTACTTAATCCCTACACAGGGAACGTTGGGCTACTTTGATTGAATGAGTTGACCAATAGAGTTAGAATTTAAAAATCTGAGTGATATGTTACCTTTAGTTCCATTTCAGTTACAGTGTGGTTTCTCAAGACTCTTTTTCCCTAGAGCATGTTTATTCTTTTCTTTTTGGACCTTTATGATTTTTGAAATAGTGTGCAAAATAGGATCAATATGAGAAACTCAGATAAAAATGACCTGGACGGCAAGCAAAGGAGTGAGGCTGAATTCCAAAAAGGACCATTATTCTTAGAATAAAACACACACAACACATACGCAGACTCAGTTGCAGGGAAATATGGATTTTACCACAAATGCAATCACTGTGGAGCAGAGACAAAATCATACAGTGCATGGTTGTTCTGCAGCTGAGAGACAAGTGACAGGATTGCCTTGGCCATTTGGGGACACATTGTTGCACCGTTCCATTAATTGTGTATAACTTGACTTTTTTGGACCTTTCTGTGGCAGACTAATGCAGCTCTCGCTTGCCACTGACTGAGCCTTCTCCCTTTTCTCCAGGGATGCTTACCATATCTCTGAGATGGAGGTCCCTGCCGCACATAGTTTGCAGTATTCAGAATTCTTCATTGAAGATAAACACACTGATGGTGAACACCTAACAATACATGATTTTTAAAGAAAATACTGGTTTAAGGAGACAAAGTATGCTACAAGATTCAGTCTTTATCCTTGCTTTATTTTAAGCCCTTAAACTATTGGCAGACCTGGTCTTACACATGAGCAATGGTCTGTGTTGTTTCATATGAGGGGAACAAGGGAGGATCTCTTGTCCAAATATACATCACCCAGCTGCTTCAGCACCTGAAGTTCTAACATTGGAGCAATTTCTTTGTTATTTCCCGCAAAGATCCTTTTTTTAAGCATGCGCACGTGCATGCACACACACACACACACACAATTATCACCATCCATCAATTTTTTACTGGGACTTAGTTTTCACATTCTGTAAAGCATTAGTAGCAAAGGAGTGGACGGCAGTGGTCTAGTGGAAAGGGAACTTTTGTTCTGGGGTATTTGGAAAGAGTTGGCATCTATTTGGATGTCTCTGAGGCATCATAGAGGCTCCTGGGGCAAAGAAAAGAATGTCAGGCATGGGCAGGGGTGGGGGCACCAAAGGGGCAGTGGGGCAACTCTGATGCCAAACCTTGTCATTGCTGGACTCCAACAGGAGAAGGAGAGGGTGCAAGAGAACCATGTGTGCAATGTGTTCTCCAGGACTCTTCCTGGAAGACTTATTGATTGATATCTCAAGCAGTGAAGGAAAGGGAAGCGTTGGAAGGGGAAGGGCACAGAATGTAGAAGAGGTGATTCTGGGTGTCAGGCCTGGCAGTAGCCTTGACCTTGTGCAAGCTGCTTAACCTCTTCCCATTGGAATCTTCTTGTCTTAAAAAAAAAAAAAAAAAAAAAATGGGACAAGTTTGTGTCTGCCTTGTGAGATTGTTGAGGGAATTAAAGCAAATAGAATAATTAATTGTAAACAGTACTTTGTAAATTATGGAGTGCTCAGGGACAAATTACAAGTCCATCTATGCTTACACATCTTTCTCCTAATATCAGCCCCACCAAGTGGAGTCAAGGTGGGAACTCCTCACTTGGCAATGACTCTGTCCCGCCCAGCCACCAGCCACCGTGTGTAAAGAGCTGCAGTCAGACCTGTGGGTGGGGACAGTCACTGAGCTGCACCTGTTGTGACACTTGTGATCCTCTAGCTCGGTGCTTGTCAACCTTGGCTGACCTTTGGAATCACCTGGGAAGCTTTAAAAAATCTCCTCACCAAAGCCATACTCCAGATCAATTAAATCAGAATCTCTTGGGGAAGGACCCAAGGCACCCGTGTTCATTCAAGCTCCCCGGTGGTTCCCATGTGCAGCTTTCCCCTGGCTGAGCAAGAGAAGGGAGGACGCAGCTAGACAATGACTTATTTTTTCTCATCAAGTAGGGGAGAAATGGCTTCCCAGCATCACATTAGGAAGAAGAGAATAGCCAACGTGGTAGACCAGCATAAAGAAAGAAATGACTAAGGAGTTGAGTTGGTGTATTACAGCTACTTAGGATGATTATTTGAGCAATGTAATTCCCTCTTGCTCTCTTTTTCCCCCCTCCCTCCCCTCCCCCACCTCTGCTCACCTGGCCTTTTACTTTTCTCCCATCTCTCCTTCTTTCTTTCCCTCCCACCTCTTCTCATGTTACAAAAGGGCTCTGAACTCCAGTATTCATTGTAACTGCGTATAATATAGTAAGTTATTTTAGGAGCCCTGTACAGATATTTTTCCATACTGCTTCCCTACCTGCCCCCACCCCCATTCTCAGCCCCCACCCCACCCCCACCCAGTGGCATTCATCAGCTTTTTTTTTTTTTTTTTATTGGGCCTGCTTCAGAGTACATTCCTAAGCCTCTGGTCTCACGTGTGGGTGAGTGTGAGTGAGTCCTTGCTAGGATTTCCTTTTATCTCTTACTGCACATTCTGAAAACCCTATTTTCCCACCCACACCTGCTTGTGCTTTCTCATCTGTTTTCCAGCATCCCCACCTCCTCTCTGAAGCCCTTGTCTCTATGATTTTTTTATCTACCTTTTTTCATTCATATGTAGGCAAGCCTGCTGAATCAGAATATCTGGGGAATGGGAGTTTTAATTTTCTGTTTAAGTGACACTAGCTTGAAAGCCACTTTTGTTTCATGTTTTATTGTTGGGAAATGTGGTAGGATAGGAGGCCAGAACTGGAAGGGTTCTTAGCGAATACCTGGATGAATCCACCTCAAGGCAAAGAGACAGAGACTTAGCCCAGTAAGATGATCACCAGATGAACCCACGGCATGTGAGTAACACCACCAGGTTTAAAGGGCACGGCTCTTGAGTTCTGGACCCTGAATTTCCAGAGCAGTCACTTGACCTGGCCTGCAGAAGTGTTGTGATTAACCAGGGCCAGTCAAATGTGAATTGCCTTGTTTTTAACTGAACTCTCCAAATTCCTCATAATGTCATATGCCTATAAACTTCATTTACCTGTGTTGCTTTGCCTGGCCCCCAAATGCATTTCAGTTTGTGATGCCTGCGTCTCTAGACCATCCTGTTTCTAAGGTCTGTGATCATTTCCCTGATTAAGAATATGTCCACCCTACTCACTAGACAAAAAGCACATTGATTTTTTTACAGGGAAACCCATTCCCACCTCAGAGACATTCCAGGCTTGGTTGGAGAAGGAGAAAGCACGAGCAGGTCAGCTGAATTTGTTCAGACTTCCAAACATCTTCTGGAAGAAATATCATGTTTCTCATTTTCCTTCTTGTTAAGTAAATATCCACTGTTAACTTGATTTTTTTTTTCTGTTTCCTAAATGAGGTATTGCTAAGAAAAAGTGGGTCAATTGAGGGTTCTGACAAGTTTCGTCCCAGTTAATTTAAGTTTTGCCATATGTTCTCTGAGAAGTATGTGCTAACTACAGGTCCTCTTGCTGATTAGCAACCAACCTGAGGGTTTTTAATTTAGACTTTCAGTTTTCTGGCAAGAGAGAGGAAGACTAAAAGAGAATAAATCTGGGTGAACCAAAACTTAACTCATCAGAAAGGCTACTCCATGCAAAGCTGGAGCATAATATGCTGGTTTAGACAACCTCATTACTTTATACCATGGAGGAGAGATTCTTAACCTCAGCACTCTTGAGAGTTTGGAACAAACCATTATTTGTGAGGGGGCTTTCTTGTGCATTGTAGGATGTTTAGCAGGATCCATGACCTCTACCCACTAGATGCCAGTAGGCCCTACCACCATGCGTGAAAATAAAATGTTTCTAGACATTACCAGTTGTTGAGTGGGTGGCAGATTTGCCCCTGGTTGACAACCATAGAGACATAGTCCTTTTAATGACCAAGAAAAAAATGTGAACAAATCCTCAACAAAAATATATGGATGGATGCCTATACCTTACTCCCTGTGTCTAAAATCCTCTGGATAGAGTTTGGACTGGATGATTAACTGGATGGTTCTGTTTCTGGAAGCCTGGGAGAGGTATCCTCTGTTGGCAGAGTCTTGCATTAGCCGGTTAACAGAGATGAGAGCAAGCGAAGTCATTGTGAAAATTCCTAGACTCAAACATTGTACCTACATCATCCAACAAGAACATGTGACCATGTGCCCAGTGTCCAGGCTCAACTTGGGCTCTGCTGGGTGGAGGGATGGAAGGGAGCAACTATTCAAGGAAACAGAGATAGGGTATAGTGAAAAGGCCACCGGACCTGAATACCAGTGCTCCTCCCTGTTACGAGCTGGGTGACTTCGCACAAAGCACTGAACGTCTCTACACCTCAGGTTCTTCCTATATCGCTCACATATCAAGATTTAGGCAAAGGCTCCCATACTCAATAAATTTTATTCCCTCCATCTCGTTTACATCTCTGACTAAACCTTAAGGATGTAGTGGCCAGGCCATAGCCTCTGAGCAAAAAAACCAGAGACCTTTGGAAACTGGGTCTACTGAGGAAGGCCAGAAGATGGTGCCCAGTCACAAGTTAAGAATTTTGCTGCTTGGATCCCTGGGAAAAAATCAGAGTAGAATATTTTTAATGGAGAAATATGTTACCTAACCTTGAGATGGAACTTATTAGTTAGGAAGTTACTATCAAAAGAATGCATTGCCATTTGCTGGCTCTTACCAGTAGGTAGCAGGCTTACACTGTCCTACAGCAAGAGGAGCTCAAAAGATCCCCCAGCCTGCAAAGCATCTACCAAGTCGTTCACTGATGCCTGAAAATACCATCAGCCACCTTTACACTTTAATTGTGATTGATTTTATCAGGTCCTTTCTTGAGGAACAGTTTGATCATGGAAGAAGAAAGTAGGAGGGCAATTAATGCTGGAAAATAGTTATGTCATGTAATCCTGTGTATGGCTCTACATGTGGTTATATGAATACAACAATATATGCATGTGTGTATGCTTATATCTGTGTTATGTATGTAAAATGTGTGTGTGTGTCCCTAAACTTCTCTTAAAATGTATTTCAGGCGCCTGTGTAATAGTCATATTCCTGCTAACTCCTCATTATTTGTCATTCCATCAATGACAAAACCCAAATCAACCAACATAACCGCCCATCTAGGGGAGATAATGGATGCTTATTTTGACTACCCTGCAACATTATAATACCCATTCTCCAAAAAAGATATACATTCTGGCCTTTTGATAATGTTCTCTGTGAGAGAGGTATCCGATGCCTTTTATTTTACCAGAATATGTGACCCACCGTGTCCCCTTCTATGTGGCGATGCCAGATAGAATAGGCACCAAACTTGATAACAAGTCAGTTAACATAACCAAAAACACAGGCGGCTCCTGAGCCCTCCCGTGATCTGTGTGCAGTTGCTTACGAAACTGGAGAGGAAAAACACGTGGCATTTGCCCCTCTAATTATTTACACATACTCAGAAATGTGTTGTTGATGCTAAGTCATACCAAATGTCTGCCTTCCTGCAGGCAGGAAGGAAATGTAAGGTACTCTAATACTTTGAGGCGCTTGGGAGAATATAAAAAATGGATTTTAAAAAAGGTTTCCTTTTACTGGAATAATCTTCTTTGTGATGGCAACTTGTAGTCTTGGGAGCGTGGGGTGTGCTTGGGACTGGTGTTCTTAACCATCATGGCTAAAGTCTGAGTATCAGGGGCTGCTTTTTCTCTAAATGAAGGCCAAAGGATAGGTATTCTTTAACCTGCTCCCTCTGGCACAACCTAAAAGACTACTTGGGGCTAAGACTGGTGTGAGAGTGTCATTTGTCATCAGAAAGGACTTTTTTTCATATAAATATTTGAAAAAAAACCTCTATGCCATGGCTGAACTTTAATCCCCTGGGAAGGTACTGCAAATGGGGGTTAATCCATCACAATGCCCAGGAAGAGACATGAATTGTGGACTTAAATTCTTTTCAGATAGCACAGGATAACGATATTAGCACCCTCTGTGGGAAGAACACATAAAAAAGGTGCTACACCTTTAAAGAGGAGATTCTCTTTTAAATGCTCAGTAGTTCCCTTGGAGGGGTCAGAGCAAGTTTCTTGAAGCTTAAAGATAAATTAATTTGTGAAAGAAGAGATTTCAAGTGTCACAAAACCTTAGTTAAAACTACAGATTTCCCTTATTCTTGCCTTTCCCTGCCCCCTGTCCTTCTCTAAAGCAAGAGGTGCATGAGCATAAAATGGTGTGAGCTACATTCCTGTTTGTGTAGAGAACATATTTGCTACAAAGACACACAATGCAGAGATATACAGACACACAGAGTAAGAACAGAGTTTTCTATCGCCAGCATTTTCTCTCCAGTTGCCAGATTGCAGATTCCTCTTTACAATGATTTTTCTTTAGATGTACGTGGACTTAAATTCTACATATGTGATATTTAGTCATTTGGGGGTGGGGGTTTCCAGGAGCATAAAACAAGGCACAATTATTCTCTGGCTATTTCTCATGACCACAATGAAAAAAGAAGAATGAAAGAAAAAAAGGTCTTGGGTATAGGAGATAAACTCTACAGTCTCCAATATCTATATTTCTGGGGGTAGGGGGGACCTATGGCTCTGATGTTTGCCAGAAAGGATTTGCTTCTGGAAGCTTTCCCTATTAGCACACCAACACAGGTCTTAATGCACCAAGCTAGAAGTAGCCTTTGGCACTGGATTCCAGTAGTCTTCCTATGAGATTAAATCAATGGAATCCAAGGAACTTTCCTTCAATTGCCACAATTTGGGAATTTTTTTTTTCTAAAAAAGGGTATGTTGTCTTCTAGAGGAGATCTCTTTATTGGAATTCAATTACAGATGGCACACCCCTAAGCAAACCTTGTTCCTACTACCCCTGCCCCCTGAGGGATATGCTATTTAAAACGGCAGCCCCAAATTGTCATGCATAGTCTGAATCCAAAACCTTCTCCTCAAAGTTATCAAATAAAGCACCTCTCTTCTCACCTAAAAAGATGATATGAGCATGGTGTATGTCATAATGTCATGTTTTAATTAGAAACAAAGAAGATGAAATTTTCTGGTCAGGAGAAATGAGCTAGGGTGCATGTGCGTGCCTGTGTGTGTGTGTGTGTGTGTGTGACAGAGAGAGAGAGAGAGAGTTGTTAAACTCTACTCCCAAGGTTTAACATCTTAGAGCCATTTGCAAAGTATTTCTCTAGAAAGGGCCTCTTACATGCAGTATTATTAGGCAAATGGATTTCTCCATAGGTAGAAGAGAAACCTACTACCAATATTCAGCCTAAGTAAACCTCCTGGTGATGATATTCTGCATTTCAGACAGCTGATTTTTCCTCTTTAGGTAGGTGGCTAGAGGCATTTGCATTTGGGAGATGGTGGCCTGTGTGTGTGTGTGTGTGTGTTTCCCCCTTCCCTCTCCCTACTATTTGAATGTCTCGCTTGAAAAAAAAAAAGAAGGGAAGGGAGGGAAGGGAAGGAAGGAAGGAAGGAAGAAAAAGAAAGAAAGAAAGAAAGAAAGGAAGGAAGAAAGAAAGAGAGAAAGAAAGAGAGAGAAAGAGAGAAAAAGAGAAAAAGAGAAAAAGAAAGAAACATGTCAGGCTATAGAATCTTTCAGAAGAGTAAGCACCTGAGTTTGAAAAAGACTTCTGGGCATGGGTATCGGTTCAGTATTCACCATTTGCTCTCCATCTCCATTTATTTCCATCATACATTTGCTTAAAGTGTTAGCGAGTGAAGGACCCCTCCCATCCAACACACAGCACTCCTCCCTCCTTCCCTGCCCCACACCCACCAACCGCTACTACTCTTTAATTTAGTTCAGTAAACAACCTAAATTTCAATGATGGACGGGAAAACCTGTGAAGGGTGGGAGAAAGCAATCATTGATCCCAATACAGAAAAAAAAGTAAAAAAAAAAAAAAAAGTAAAACAACACAGACATTATACAAAAGGGCAATCTGAAAAGAGGCAGCTTTTCTGTTCTGGGCTAACAAATTATTCCCATCTCCGTAATACTTGAACACAGGATCAAATGGTGATCTTCCCCTGTCCCACCCCACCCCCATCGCTTCTGTATCAAGTCTGCCCCTAAAGTCTCCTGCTATCAGTCATTACCCACTAGGCATTCAACCTGAGGTAGGATTTTTCTCACTCTTCCCCAAAGTAACTAGGAGTGTGCTGTCACTGCCCAGAGCCCAAGCTTGCTGCAGTCTTCGCAACGTGCGGCCAACACTTGTATTCTGCCTTATTCCCCTTCTTCCCCTCAGTCAGATTGTGGTGAACAGGAGCTGAGGGTCTCTCTTTCACTTGGGAGAGTCCGGCAAAGGGCACAAATGCTACCACTCTGGTGAATCAAAGGCATAGGAGAATTAGGAGCTAGTGGCATTTGGGGGTGAGATTTTGAATTTATCTGAAAGATGGTTGTATTAAGTGCAAAGATGTTTCTTGTTCACAGGACAAACTGTCTGACACTGCCTCTTAAAAGCTATTTGTAATGATCTCTGCCTTCAGGGCTGGGCAGTGAGGCTCAGTCCTCACTTCCCTTTCACTTGCATTACAGTGAGTGTATCGCACTCCCCTAAAAATAATATGAAAGGTCTTGCTTTTCCCCCCAGTCATTAGTCATGAGGGGCTAAATCAACCTGAGGAGCTTTATTTGTCCTTCTTAGTATTTCAAATTGAGTCTGACTGCTATGCTCCTGAATTTCTGGATTTTCTCTCTGGCCACTGCACCCTCTCCCCCTGCCCCCCATACACACACACACACACACACACACACAAGGGAAGGACATTTTAACTGTTGCTTCTCTTTTAACACAGGTAACAGTTCATTTAGGTTACACCAGTCTGTAAAAACTGTAAATGCTATTTTATTTTAAACATTTTAGTTTACAAAAAAAAAAAAATCAATGATTGGTACCTTTTTACACTCTCAGATTCCTGAATATGGACAGATCTTCAAAGGAAGGAAGGAGTTCTCATATGAAATTTAAGATAAGACTGTCCTGAAGGTTGTGGGGCGGGGTTTTTGTTGTGTTTTATTTCGTTTTTGTTTTTAAGACACAATAAAGCTAAAATGTCAAGTCTCTGGGAGATATCTCCGTACAGTTTCAGTCAAGGAGCTTATCAGAGCACAGACTAGGAGAGACTCCAGCCTGGCGCTGGCCGGCCGCCCCAGGTGCCCAGGCGTATTTGGTAGCGCAGGGTTTGAGAGCCCCTGGGACAATCACACCTCGCATTCCCTTGCGGGCTGCTGGTGGCAGGTACAGGATCCATACTCATTGATGATCACCAGGGCTCCTTCAATGTGGTTCGGTTTGTAATCAACGTAGTATTCCTGGGCAGACATGGCAGCCATCTGATGCATGGTCTGTTTCTGCTTTTGCTTCCTGCGCTGCGTGACAAAGCACTGTCTGAGCTGCCTGAGGCTGGCTGGGAAACACTTCCAGGAGACATAGAGCACCAGGACCACGATGAGGAAGGAGAAGATGAGGGCCATGGTGCCTGTGACCACCTTGTGGATCTGCACGGCGTTCTCGGCGTGCTCGCCGCCCGGGAGAGCCACGGTAGCCGGCTCGTGCGTGCCGTCGAGCTGCCCCTCCCTGCCGTCAGCGAGCGTGGTGGCCGGGCTGGCCGGGAGCCCCAGGTCACTGTGGTTGGTGACGGCTGAGAGCAGGTGGCCGCTGGTGGGCTCGGCCCCATCCTCGCACAGGTGGAAGGCGTACACAGCGTCTAGGACGTCCTCGCCCTGCGCGTATTCCGGGCTGGCGCACTGCAAGTTGCCATCGTAGCGCCCCTGGAAGCTGCTGAGCCATGAGGCCAGGGCGCACACGTTACGCCCACAGTCCCATAGGTTCCCGGCCAGGGTGATGCTCGTCAGCGATTTCCAGGAGTTGAGGATCCGGGGCTCGATGTAGGTGAGGCGGTTGGAGTCCAGCTGCAGAGACTGTAGGTGCGGCACGGTCTCGAACACATGGGGCTCCATGTACTCGATCTCGTTGCCCGACAGGTCCATTTTCTCCAGGTTCCAAACCCAGTCCAGCGAGCTAACCACAATGGCCACCTTGTTCCTCTTCAGGCAGAGGGAGTGCAGGGAGATGAGACGCGGGAAGTGGGCGAAGTTCACCTTGACCAAATCGTTGTGCTCCAGGTGCAGCTCGGTGAGCTTGAACAAGCCGGCGAAAGAGTTGCGCGCCAGACTCTTGAGCTGATTGTATCCGATGTCAAGAAACTTGAGGCTGCGGCAGTCCTGGAAGATGCGCACCGGCACGAACTGGATAGCGTTGGACCGCATGTGCAGCGTGGTGAGCTTCCGCAGCCCATGGAAGAGGTCGGGCGCCAGCGCCTGCAGCTTGTTGTACGAGAGGTCCACGCTGCGCAGGTTGGGCATGGGCCGGAAGGTGGTGTTGGCCAGTTGGGTGATCTGGTTGGAACTCAGTGTGAGTTCCTTAACTCGGCGCAGTTTCTGAAAGGCGTCCCCCTGCACGGAGCAGATGTGATTGTGATCCAGATAGAGCCACGTGAGCTGCATTAACCCCGTGAACTGGCCGGCGCGCAGCTCCGAGAGGCTGTTGTAGCGCAGGGACAAGCCCAGCAGGCCGGACAGGTTGTGGGGCGCCTCGGTGAGGTTGAGCGCCTCGCAGTACAGCAGCCGCCCCTCGCACCGGCACAGCTGCGGGCACCCGCTGGGGGCGGCGGGCAGCATCTGAAAGCAGGCCCCCAGCAGACACAAGACCACCCCCGAGGGCCTCCTCAGCAGCCAGTATAGACAGAGATCGAGCAGCAGGAAATCCATTAGCGAGAATCTTTCCAGAGAGGCTGGAGAATGTCCATTGGAAGCGCTCGGTCAGAAATCTACATCATATTTTATTCCAAGGGAGGGGGAGCGGGGGAGGGGGAGAAAAGGGCAAAATCAAATAAATATATTGAAATAAAGAAGGACCCCCCTCCCCAAAGCCACACGTTCACCTCTAAGCATGCAGAAAGCTGGGCAGCATAGAAAGTTCACAGCCACGGAAAGATCAAAGAGATGGTGATTTGGTCCATGTTAGATGCTGCAGCAAAGAAAAGGGAGGAAAAAAAAAATCTTCGGGAAAGAATTTAATTAAAAAGTGTCTTACCCACCCTTTTCCAGAGAGTGACAACCTCCATTCAGCTGCTCCCTTTGTGTGCAGGCTAATTATATGCAGGGCGAGAGAAGACCCCTCTGTGTTTCCGAGGCAGCCCCGGTCCGCGGCCGGCGGATCTGGCAGGCGCACAATGTCTCACTTTGCTGCTCGGCTCTGGGCTGCAAGGGCGGCTGGCGAGGCGGGGAGGCGACTTCTAGGACCCGCAAGTTTCCCAACTACGTGCCGGCGCCGGGCTTCGCCTTCCTGCCGCCGTCCTTTCCCTCTGCAGTTCGGACTGTGACGTTGTGGGGAAAAAAACTCCAAACTCGGGGCTCAAGACTCCCCTGGATTTGACAGTCTGGTTAATGTCCGTCATTGGAAAGGACCGCTGACCGGCGCCACCTTTTACTCCGCGGAGACCGCCTGCCATTCGCGCCCGGGGCGGCTGCGGAGAGCGGGCTCGCTCATGCTTTGCGGGGAGGTGCGGGCGGCGCGGGCGGCGCGGGCGGCGGCGCGGGGAGCGGCGCCCGGGCTCCTTCCCTCCGCCAGGCAGTGTGCGGCTCGAGCTTGCACAGGCACCTACTGCTCACTGAGTGTCGTAAGCTGCTCACGATTGTGCGTCTTCCCGGAGCACCTCAGACATGGGCAGATTGAAAAGGGGTGGGCATAAAACCAACATTTTACCGAGCCACTAAAGTAATATATGTTCTTTGATGAAACGGAAAACACTTTCAGCTTTTTTGTCCATATTTCAAAAAAGGGGGAGAGGGGATGGAGATTTGGGCTAGCATCATCAACGACAAGATATTTCCAAGCAGGAAACTGAAAGATTCTGTTCTCTCCCCCTTTCCTTTTGGGGATGTTCCCCCCTCCCCCCTTTAAAGCTGTCTACGTGTAAGAGACACGTAGGAATCTGTAGAGAAATCAACATTTGGTCCTTTGCTTTAGGAAAGCAACTTGAGAGAAGATAGAGTAAAGCAGTGATTGTGGGGGCTTGGCTAAGATTTTTATTTTTTCCCTTTCCTTACAGGCACTGGGGTTCTGCAGTCAGCCAGCCCTTTTTAGTGGTAGATCAGGAAATGGTTTCTAAACCCAGTGGATTTGGAAAGCCATCCCGATTTGGTGGTATGAGACCAGTGTGTCAGAAACGTATGTCTGTGTGCACAGAGTCTTGCCTGAAATCCTGCGGGGACTTGACCATTCCCCCTAGATGTCTGTAAGGTCCCAAGTGGATTAAAGAAAGATTCTGCTGTATGACACCCAGGAGGGCTGACCCCAACATGCTGCACATGGTGATTACAGCACCCTGCAGTACCCTCTAGGAGAATATGCTAGAGAATAAGCAGAGAAAGGGTAGTTTAAACTATAACGAAGCCTACCCCCCTCCATACACATAACCCTAATTAAACTTTGAGACTGTTGCTAAACTGTGTCTTCTAAGTATGAAGAGAAGTCTTTGCCTGATTATTTCCATTCACAATCATCTGTAGATGGGGTTCTTTTTTTTTTTTTTTTTAAGATTTATTTATTTATTTGAGAGAGCGAGAATGAGAGAGAGTACATGGGAGGGGGGAGGGTCAGAGGGAGAAGCAGGCTCCTCGCTGAGCAGGGAGCCCTATGCGGGACTCCATCCCGGGACTCCAGGATCATGACCTGAGCCGAAGGCAGTTGCTTTAACCAACTGAGCCACCCAGGCGCCCGTGTAGATGGGGTTCTTAAAATAAGCTCTCTCTCTCTCGTTCCAACCAACCGGCTTGGAGAGGGTCTGTATGGCTACTGTCAGGAACCTGTTGGTCATTTGTTTAAAAAAGAGAGAAAAAAAAAATCCTCAGAGATGGCAGAGGGAAACCCTTCTGGAAGTGAGTGTGGGCAAGCTTAGCTTCTTGACAGAGATGCCCAAGGAGGTGATAGGGGGAATCAAATGTGAATCTCCAGCTCCTCTCTTTGAATTCCTATCATCTCTGCCTCTCAGGCATTGAAAGTAAGTGGGCATTATCTATAGTGGTACTCATTTTGATAAGAAAGCGGTGGATTACCAAAGCTCCCAGGCTGGATTGACTTTGGACAAGTAACTGGATTGGTCCTTAGCATCCAAGCTGAAGGCACCAGCCAGGGGAGTCAAAGTCACCAAAGACTGGTGGTACTTTTCAGGAAAAGTCCTATGAACAGGGGCATGAATCATTACATTTTTTATTCATCTTTGCTCTGCCCTGGTTCTTTATCTCCAAGAAGTATTATTTAAGTGGAAGGAAAACAAATCCGAGACATTCTAGACATCACATGTCATCTTAGGAGCTAGAAGAGACGTTAGAAAATCAAGCCCCTTAATTTTGCACATGATGAGACCGAGGCACAGAGATATCAGGCCATTAACCAATGTCTCACAGCTCGCTACCCCACAGAGGGGTTTTTTGCTGTCTCACACCCAAGTGGTGTTCTTCCCTTGCCATTCTTGATGGTTGCCTCTCTGTCGTTCTAGCCTCCTACCTGACTCTGGACTGTGCACCTGCAGTTTTCATCCTGGCACCTGCAAGGTGCTGCGGAACACTTTAACAGACAAACAATTTCACCATCAAGTGTTTTCACCTCTTGCCAACACAATTATTCCTGACAGCAGGCTGGCTGATTGAGCCATAAACTCTAAAGGGTGGTGGGGGAGGCGGGGGCAGGCAGGAGTAAACATTGGCCAACCATTCAGCAAGCACTGTGAGTCTAAGCCACCCAATCCCCACGGCTGCTAGGAAGAAAATCCTCCTAATGCAGGCGGCTTGGCAAAGTGGTGATGGAGCCTGCCAAATGGGCAAGAAGAGGTCCCACTTTGGATGTCACTTGATTTGTAGAGCTGGTACAGAGAGGCAGAAAAGAGTTGAGTGTTGGCAAGGAGGAAAGAGAATAAAATTAAATTCACTGCATTTATATGTGAGTTTTCTTCTAAGTATGCTACTCAAAATGTAGAAGATATGTCTAGGTTGTAATTAAGATATATATATTGCTTTTCACATTATTATCCTGCAAATCATTTCATCTGGATGGTATCTTTAAACCTTTCCCACCTCTAATGTGGCAAGTTTGTATCTTTTCTATGCTTTTAAACCCCTTGGCAGAACTGTATACATTAACAGATTGAAATGAGCTTTATTGAAATTTAGCTATTCTAAGTCATCTAAGTTGCAGAATCCCAATTTATTATGTATTTAAAGCATACCAGCACTGATTAAATCAATGCAAATTAGGTTAAATAAGAACAACATGAATCAAGTGTTTCAGCAAAGTTGAGTTGAGAAACGACAACTTTTGAGTCACCACAGCAAGTTGATATAGACTGTTTTTCGAGAGTTTTAATTTCATTCTTCTCAGGGTCCAACACACTAACAAGTAAAAATGAAAAGAACTCCCCTAAAGTTCTCTCCTTCCTCATGTTTGGTCTTTTCTCTCTCTTTACCTGTCTTGTGAGAACATTTGATTCAGGTTATAATGTAGCTATTGTGTATACTTGGTCAGTATCTTCTCCTGGGCAACCACAGGTTTCTGTTGGCAAAATGTCGTCTCCTTCAGTGGTGGATGCTGATGAGAGATACTTTACATGCTCTGAAAACACCCTTAACATTTTCCACATTTGTATGGGGAATGAGCTTATCCCTGTCTTGCTGAACCACCAGAGTACAGTAGTGAGACATCAGGAAAACCACCCCAAGCCATCATGCCAACGTGTGATTGGGAACTGAAGTCAGAAAGGATGAGAGTCTTGAAAATGTGGATTCAGAAAATGGAAGGAACTCTGGGGTCCAATCTGATTGCCAAAACACAATCTGGGATTAAGAGGAGGGAGAAGAGCAAGCTTGAGACAGCTGGAGAGGCCAGAGTATAGCTTGGAGGAGGAAGAGGTGATTAATTTCTCCTCTTCTAAACCTTACAAATTAACCTTTGCATAATAAACCCTCCTGCTTTTTCTTGGTACTTCATGCTGTGATTGGGGGGGAGGTGAGGAGTGGGCTGGGGGGTAGTCACATACAATTTTGAAGGGATATGTCTTTCCTGTTTCATCTCAACTGGAGGTCACCTCCAATTTGTTCATTGTAGTCCAAATGGTTTGTGAACCAAGAGGTGCAAGTGAAGAACATCTGAAATGAGCATGCATTCTGGGGATTGGCTTTCCATTAGTAGTCTTTGGCAGTGTTCAAGGAAAGAGAAATTTGAGTGGTGATTTTAATGTTTAATCATTTAATGTTTAATCGCCAGCACCAGCTTGGACCTTGATCTTTATGCTGTTGTCTTTAATTTTCAGTAGCAGTGAACCATGGCTTTCTTTAAAAGGAAACATTTAGAGGAAGGGGAGGAGGGTGGGAGCCACAATTTCAAAAGGAGAGAATTAACTCTCTTGTTTCTGTGGGCACACAGCATAAACTGGCATTTTATAGAATGCCTCTGAAGATGCACATGGGGCCAAAGGTGGGGGCCCTAAGGCTTCTCTCAGGAGTTCTACTTAGGAGAAATAAATTAAAGAGGGGAGGTAATTTTTTTCTTATCGACCTTTGCCCGCTTCTTAAAACTAGATAGTAATACAGATAGCACTGAGGAAGTACCTACCATGTTCAGTGCACGGTGTGAGTAATGGGGGTAAACCCAAGAAATGCAGTGACTCAGTGCTTTCTTCCAGGAACTTTCAGTAGGAAGGAGAAGCAGACACTGAGGGACTTTGCCAATAATATTTATATATTGCCCAGTGCTTGAGAACAAATGTCTCTAGAACATAAAAATGAGAAGAACTGAGAGATCAAATGGGACCAGTGCTTAAAGGCTTCACTGATGGAAGTAAAGCTTATGAAGGAGTTTATGGACTCAAGATAGAGGTGCACTGACAGGAGAGGTGGGCATCATAAAGGCATGAGAGCAAGTGTGAGAACTGGAATGCTTACATCTTTTTGAGTGCTCAATTTATTGGGGGTGGTGGGGGGGGAAGAAGGTAAACAGGGACAAGTGGAACCTCTGTGTTGAGAAGAGGAAGGAAGCCTTCCAATGCCATACTGAAAATTTGAGTTTGCTCTATTCTTTTAGTCTCTAAGGTCCAACACCTTAGAGTCATCTTTGACTCTTGTAATAAATACCTGTCTTAGTTCAAGAGGCCTGTTCTGTTATGGGGGCCCTTCTCTGGAGGTTCCCTCTGCACTGCCATATGTTCTGATCGTGTGGTATTATACCTAACTATTGTATCCTCTCTCAATCTCTGCCTACCTTCATTCTAGCCATCCTTCAAGGTTGATGTAATTTCTTCTACGAGTTCTTAATAGATTCCCCTGTAAAGTGATCTTTCATTCTTCTGAACTCCAGTAGCAGCTTGTCTTTACCAATCCTATGCCTGGTCCTGTTCCCTTTGTATGAGTATGGCAGTAACTTCTAATTATAGTATTTTAGAACTGAATGGGACATTAAAGGTCTTGGAGACTAGAATAAAAGGATCTTGATTGGGGTCCCTGCTTTGCCATTTTCTATCCATTTGATCCTGCATAGGTCACTCCATTATCAGTGAAATAGGACTAAGGATGGTTATTTTAAAGGACTCTTGGGGAAATTCAGAGAGATGGTATATATTAGTGTCTTGCAACTCAAAAGTGTAAGCCTGGGACTCACAGCCTTGGAGCATGTTAGACAGGTGGAATCAGAGGTCTTCCGAGGCCCACTAAATCACATCTGCATTTTACCATAGGCTGTAGGTTAAAATTAAATTTTAAGAAGCATTCTATTGAAGCACTCACAAATTCTAACCTGAAAAAGAAACCCAGGGGTCACCAATTCCCTAGTTTTATAACTGTGGAATTGAAGGGTCAGTGCTATTAATTGATTGCCCATGACTGTTGGTAGAATTTGGACAAAAACCCCCTTCTGAATCTTGATTTCAAACACATAGAATGCGAAGTCTGTGTCTGTCGTACCTAGTACTTAGTAGGTTCTTAATAAGGTTTAGTTTTATCACTGGAACAGCAGGAGGTACAGAGCCCTTGTATGTGCTAGCTTTAGGCATCTTCCAGCTTGCTTGACCCCTCAGTTTTCCTGTCACTGCCAATCTGCATGTATTTCTCATGGACATTTTAGTTTTACCTTTTTATTATAGAAAAATGAAAATTGAAAAAAAAAACAAACACAAGAAAAACTGAAACTTGAAATGAAGATTGTCACCTAAATTTCAACACCCAGAAATCAACTATTAAGTTTTGGGCGTGTAATCTTTTAGAATTTGTCTATTTCACACATATTTTCTAATAATCTGATAACATTACACATATTCCTTTGTAACTGTTTTTTCCATTGTGATATTTTTCCATGTCAAGAATACAAATCAATAGGATCATCTTCAGTGCTACAAAACATTCTATTTTATTTCTCTTATCTATCCCCTCTTGTTTACCAATTACTTAGTTTTGTTTCATAGCTATTATAAAATGGCTCTGATGAACATTCTCATACATATACTGTAGTAGATTGAATGCTTATATCCCCCTAAAATTCATATTTTGAAACCCAATCCCAAGGGTAATGCTATTTGGAGGTAGGACCCGTGGGGGAGACTAGATCATGAGGGTGGAGCCCTCATGAATGGAATTAAAGCCCTGATCAAAGAGACCTCAGAGAGTTCTCTGGCCTCTTCTGGCATGTGAGGACAGCAAGAAGGTTATCTATGAACTAGGAGGCAGGCTCTCCCCAGAAACTGAATCTGCACGTACCTTGATTTTAGACTTCCAAACCTCCAAATTGTGAGAAATAAATGTTCATTGTTTAAGCCACTTGGTCTAAGGTAGTTTGTTATATAGCAGCCTGAACAAACTAGGACATATTCCTTTGCTTGTTTGGACAACTGTGTCCTTAAACTTTAATTCTAAAATTGGTGTTCAAAGAGTGGGGACTTTAAAAAGACTTCCCGTACATAATGCCAAATTGTCTCCCTGAAAGGTTGTACACATTTCATCCTCAATAGCTCTTTTGATACTTTCTCTTCTCCTTGAGAAACTCCACCACATCACAAACAGAAACATCTTTTTCTCTCTTCATCTTGCTCAGGCACTGACTGAGATCTCTATCTGAATGTTCTCGCTACCTTGGAACTGTCCTTCCTCCCCATTCTCGTTTCTCCACTCCTTCCCATAGAGTCCATTCCCGCTTCAGATGGAGGGTTGGGCTTTGGGGGCTTGGG
The DNA here is from genome assembly GCF_029215605.1 of Mirounga angustirostris. Lineage (NCBI taxonomy): Eukaryota > Metazoa > Chordata > Mammalia > Carnivora > Phocidae > Mirounga > Mirounga angustirostris. The sequence continues at coordinate 43,439,403 of NW_026991718.1, read as the reverse complement.
TGTTTCTTTTGGGAGTTCATGAGCATTTCATTCTCACATCTTATTAAGTAGCTGTTCAGCCAAATTATTTTCATAAAGGTGTTAATGTCTGAAAATAGTTTACTGCAGTGTTACTTAAAATGCTCATGTTGGGATAAGAATGTTTAAATATATTTTTGAAATGCACCACACTGTGCTCTGTTCTGTGAGAATACACTCTTTATTTCAATCACAAGAAATCTTGTTTTTCTTGGTTTCACCGAATTATTTAGGACACCTCTTAACACCAAACGAATGTTCCAGGACAGCTTTGGAAACATCTATTTAATTGCAGTCCACAGGAACAACTGACTCTAACTTGGCTCTCACCCTACCAAAGAGTGATTCTAAGGTTTGGATTTCAAGTGCTATAGTAGGACACTGGTGCAAGAACTTGTTGGGGTTTTTTTTTTTGTTTTTTTTTTTCAGGTCCCCAGAATTTATTAAGATAGCTGGACAATACTGTTCTTCTGCTTGGTATTAGCAAGTCTTACCTCCTCATTCTAGCCACAAATAATGAAACCAATTTAATTCTGTAGTAAGTTCTGCCTCTGATACATCTTGACATTTAATTATCTTGTTTTATAGAATTTTCCAGATGTTGCTAATTTTGTCCTTGCAGATAAAACAAAACTTCCTAAGAATAGACTTGTTATGTTCCTGCTTTTAGGACCCTCTAATATCTACCTCCAGAGGTACAGAAGAAGATCAGATATGAGAGACCATATATGAAGAGTGGAGGAATAGCCACCTAGCACTGATACACATGCACACTCTCTTCTGAATGTAGTCTGGCACAGTTCTGGGTTCGTAGAGATTCTTGGTGAATAGAGTTTATGAACTGGTTCAAATTCTTGCCTAATCAATAGCCAATGAAATCTGACCTAAATATAAATAACCTCTATAGTACACTGACACATAGGCACAAAATATTAACCCAACTTTTGTAGTTGAATTCACACAAATTAATGCCATTTATACATGGCATCCTTACAAAGATCTGTTTTGTGTAGGAAATCTCCCACCATCCATAAGCAATGGGCTTTCGGTGGTAAATTTACCTGCTCATTTGGATGCATTTATGTCTTTATTTAAGTCATCTCCCATTCTGTGGAACTACTTCTTAATCTCCCACAGACACCTTGAGAATGCCTTTTAATTATTTAACATAAATGTCTGTTGCTGTTCTTATTTGTTTTTCTTTTAAGTCAAATGGAGGTTTAGCTGATGAGATACAGAATTCGATAAAATGTAGTCCCTGACTCCAGTGTTCTCAGATCTGGGTTGCAGGTGATGGGTAGTGAAACAATTTGATTTGTGCTGTGGTAGAGATGTAAATAAGAGCTGTGGTTGGAGAGATTTCTCCAGCTAGTTAAGCAAGATCAGCCAGAGGAGCTGGGAGAAAAGGAGGAGGAGTTGACTAGATGGAAGGATGGAGGCCACTCCAGTTAGGTAGGCAAAATCTGTGGAAACACTACAAGGGCTTCTGAGATGCATAGGATGTCGGGAGCACATATATGAGGAGAGATGAGACTGGAATGTTAGCTTAGAACCAGACTAGGAAGACTTTCAACTGGATTATGATTTCGAGAATGCGGGTACAATTAGTGATAGCCTTGAACATGAAGGGCAGGGAAACAGATACCAGAAGGAAGGAGAACAGTTGGGAGGCTACCACATCTGCACAAGTGAGATATTGTTAGCCCAGGTGGGACTTACTCTATTAACATTAGAGATGTATGGGGCAGGCCAGGTACAATAATGGTTTTGTAGTGGGATTGACAATCATGTAAATGGTAGTTTTTCAGAGAATTAATTTAAGATGATTTCAATAGAATGGGTTAATCTAGGGTAAATGGAAAGCAAGGACGAGTAAGCTGTGGAAGCAAGCTAACATTTGGAGCTAAGAGTAAGCAGTTGAAAATAGAAACAGGTTACAGCTGGACACAGAGATCACAGCATCTCTGGGAGGTACATGGTGGTTAGAGTGTAGGTGGTAGGTGCAAATCCCCAGGGAGAGAGATTAGCTTACAGCTGCTGCACCATCAAAAGTCTCTGCAATCTAGTAAGGCAATGTGGATGTAGGAAGCAGCTGGATGACAGGGAATGGCAGGTCCCAGACTACCTGCAAAGTACATGTTTTGATTAAAGGCTATCAAATTCTAATTTTTAAAAATCAGATTATATTAGTAAGCAAGTGATATTGCAGACCATATTCAACTTGTGGAATACTAGTTTGCAAAGCTTCTTTTAAAATAATGTTCTCAACATACAAGAATGAGAGGGAGCAGAAGAGGTAGAAATTGCCTCAATAGGAGGGTTAGTTTAAAAAATTGAGAAACTCTGTATAGTCCATAGTGAGCAGCCTTTATTATTTAGACATGGCCATGACAGTGTCATTAAAACATGCTGACATTGACAGGATTTAAGAGGAGCCCAGATGGTCAAGGGTTACTGATGCTAGGGGGAGAGTGCCCAACAATGAGTAAACCTGCAAAGGAAAAGTGCAGCCGTGGTGCTGTTTGTCTAGGGACTGTGTCATTGACTGGCTAAGGTGGAGTGTATCCTTCTCCAAGAGAGTTTGTCATTGGCATCTCACATCAGTGTAAGACTGTTCCTTTGCAGATGGATCTTATATTACCTTCTCAAACAAGAAACAGGGTGATGACTGGAGATCATGTCCTTCAGAATGCTGTCCTATATTTGCATTTTAGCAGAAGGAACTGAGACATTGAATAACTTACTGAAAAAACTTGAAATTTCTGATGCTATATCAGGCTGAAAAGTATTCCGCCATTTGTAAGCAATATGACCTGGACAAAGTGATTTAACTTCTAAGTAGAAATATTTAACATAGTAAAATAAAAAATAATAATAAATTATAAAAATAGAGAAGTAGTACAAATGCTATTGTAATAACTACTTATCTCAATTTCTATTATATAAGGCCAAAGTTATATCACTTAGACTGAAGACAAGAAGGAAAAAGAATATTAAGCACAGGGGCGCCTGGGTGGCTTAGTCGTTGAGCGACTGCCTTTGGCTCAGGTCATGGTCTCAGGGTCCTGGGATTGAGCCCCACATTGGGCTCCCCACTCAGTGGGAAGCCTGCTACTCCCTCCCCCACTCCCCCTGCTTGTGTTCCCTCTCTTGCTATGTCTCTATCTGTCAGATAAATAAAATCTTAAAAAAAAAAAAGAATCTTAAGCACAATGGTATCGTGCATCTCTAAACTTAAACTCTTACTGCTCCTTCTTTAAGTACCTGTTCCTACTTCAGAGGCTGCATAAAAACAGAAACAACAAACAAAAAGCTTGCTGGTTAAACCAACAATTATTTTATGTAGTTCCTGGTTCTGTGTGTTGGCTCCAGAGATCTTCTGTATGGGACAGCTTGACTGTGCTCACTCAAATGTCTATGATCACATGGAGAATTAGCTGGAGACTAGGCAATCTACGATGGCTTCACTCACAGAGATGGAGATTGGTACACTGTTGGCTGGGGCCCCACTGACTGACTCACTCACTCACTGTAGCTGGGGACCCCTCAGTTCTCTTCCACACAGCCTTTTGTCCTCCAGTAGGCTAGCTCAGGTGCAGTTATGTGGTGACTACAGGATTCCAAGAGCGGCAAGAAAGAGCAAGTCCCAGTATGCCAGTACATTTCAGAGTACAGAGTGCTAACCATAACGCCATGGGACCCACATCCTTCAAGTCTCGTCTTCCTGAAAATTGCTGTTATCTGTTGGCTAAAGCTAATCACACAATCAGCCTGACTCAAGGAGTGGAGGATTAGGCTCCATTTCTGGATAGGAGGGGAAGAACTTATGGTGGTTTTTACAGGTTAAATAAAGCGTCAGTGGATTAATGTTTACTCTGTCTGTAAGTACTAAATGCTCTAAAACGATTTTTATTTCTCAAGCCATATGGCCCGAACACTATGGACCATAAGCACCAAGGCCGAGAAGCACAGGCATCACATAGCGCTTGTTAGAAATGCAGAATGGTAGGTTCCACCTTAGATATGCTGAATAAGAATTGACAAAACTGACAAGAACCCCAGCTGAATCGTAAGTCATATGATAATCATATCATATCATAACCATAATCATAATCATAACCCTGGATAGGGTTTTAGGAGCATGGTATCTTTTCACTATTCCTCCTAATTCCCTTTGCTAGTTGCTGTGTTCTCCTGTTGAGTGATAGATCTTTGATTTTTAAAGGTGCCAGAACTGTTTCCTTCTGCACAATTGAAACAGAACAAACATAGGTTTAAACAGTAAAACAGGTTGCTTCACAGCATGAATAGCTAGAGAGAGAGAGGGTATAACATTTTTCCGCTCAATTGTCCTTTGCCTATAAAAATGGAAATTTAAAATTAAAATAACAATACATAAATATTAAAGAATGTTGTATTTAACTAAGAAGCACCATTTAGATGTTAGAATAATTTTTAACGTAGAAACTGCAAGGCACATACTTACTTAAACCAACCTTTTACATTCCTGAACAGTTGCTAACTGGCCCTTGGTTTTCTAAAGATTGAAAGATTGACTTTCCAACCATTAGACCACAAGTTAAATATCTCTAGAATGTGCATGAGTCCTTAGGTCCTCTTTCGGCCTTTGTACAAGTAAATGAGACCAGCAGAACTTAGGAAGAATCTAGCATGTGCAGACCACTGGTCTCAACTTATAGGAAATACAAGAATATCATAGCTTGTTGGGTTCTGTTCACTTCAGCCCCAGAAATGAGGGGGAACAGGAGGGAGGAGAGCCTAAGCTTTCAACAATAAAAGCGTATTTTACCAGGCTGAGGACAAACAAGTAACATCTAAAAGACTTCTAGCTTTTCTCAACTTTTGGCTTTCTTCTAAGAGGAAGAACCTGTTTGCAACTTCTGGTGCCCTCCTCTGGTTTGCTTTGACCTCAAGACTGGGGGGAAAGAAAAGGAGGAGGACGAAAGCAACAACAAGAGGATATTTTGCATTAAAGCGTAATGCTGTCATTCTATGTGAAATTTGCTTTGAGTATTCCCTTTTTGGAATGGGATAACTTTTTCTTTGAAGCTGTAATTAATGCTGTCTTAAATATATGTGCTTTGGAGTCCTGTTCTTGTCAATCAGTTAGTCCCCCAGTCACTAGTTAAATTTCTGTTGAGCATTTAACCTATAGGTGTATTCTAAGTATAGGACTACAGTGGTGAGACCGAGTAACCTTGTAAGCAAACAGATAAACTGGATAATTTTTAGGTACTAATACGTTAGGGAAAGTTAAAATGGAACCAGGCGGAAGACAGAAATTGAGGGAAGGGGCCTGCTTTCGTCTAAAGCTAGGCAAGGCTTCCCTGAGAAGGTGACATTGGAGTTGAAACTGAATGATAACAGTCAGCCATTTCAAATTCCATGAGATATGCATTCTAAGCAGAGGGAACAGCAAGTGGCAAGGTCTTAAGGCCAAAACAAGCCTATTTTCATTGGATTGTAAATGGCTAATATGCTGCATTGAGTGAGATGGGCTTGAAAATAGGAGGATTTTTTAAACATAAACTATGCTTTCTTCAAAGGTCAATGCACTTTTTATAAATCTGCACAAATGTTCAACAGCATCTCATCAGCTCCACCAAACCTTATTGAGTGACAGTTCTATCTCAGGCGCTAAAGTAAAGCACATTAATATATTAATCCCATTCATTTGTTGAAGTTCTCTGGGATTGTACTGTTTTCCCAACATACATGAGGAAATCCAGGCACAGAAAACCTAAGCCATTAACCTTAACACAGCTGGTATTAGTCATCAGTGATTTTTCTATATTCCCTAGATTCTCTGTTGGGGCACCTAAAAGAGCTGGATGTCATTCAGCCTTTTGACTCGGTGAACACCAAACCTGAGTTTTCTACGGTCTTCTATCCCCCAGAGTTCATCCATAGTAGACCCAGCAAGAGAGAAGATGGGGCAACTTAAACTTTCCTCCTGGATTCCCACTCCTCCCGCCCCATTCCTTCCATCTGTTGCTGTTTGCATAGAAAAAGAACAGAACAGAGTACCAACGACCACACACATTCAGAAATCTCATTTTGTATGTGGGAGTATGGATTCATTAACAAGTTCCTCAAACTCTCCCTGCATTTACAACACCAATCTAAACATAACCCAGTGAAGTCATGGGAATAGGCAATGATCAGCTGCATTTTGCTGGGATGTCAATGTTCAAATACATCATCAGATGTATACTATGCCCTCGTAAATGGTTTCTGCTTCAGACAGGTTGTGATTTCAACAGCCTCTAAGTAAATAGTGCTCATTTTAATATTCTCTAACCTTCACACTGTCCATCTGATTCTGACCCCTGTTACATCCCACTTCCTTTACAAGGGCTTTCATTCTCTAGACTGCTTGCTTACCCATCCACAAATCCATATAGTCACCCATCCATTCAAAAACCATACAGTAGATACTTACTCTGTTTCATTACTTGTACTAAGTGCTAGGGCATAGAAAATATTTGGGGTAGTATTCCATTCTTCAGAGAGTCTATTCGCTAGTGGGGAATCACACTCCCAGAAGTCCATATTAATCCATCCCTTATTTGAACTCTTACTCCTCTAAAAATTAAGTGTTTTGTTAAATACTGTCTTAAATTGCTCTCTAGTTGTTTTTGAACTTCCTCTCCCCTCCTTCCCCCACCCCCTTATATCTGCTAGGTTGAAATTTCTCAAGAGTAAAATCCAGATCATATTTCTGGTATAGTGGAGTGACCTGAACACAGAGTTGGGATATCCATGTTTAAATTCTGATTTTGCTATTTACTAGCTCTGTGATTGTTTTGGGTACCTTCCTTCTTTATATAGAGAATGGAAGTTGGATGGGAGGATTTCTAAGATCCCTTTCAATTTTGACATTCATGAAAATGTGAATTCTGAAGTACCCAATAAGGGCGGGAAAGTGAAAGGGACACTCACTATAAAAGCGCTGAGAGCTTGGGTGGTTTTCTACCTGTAACGTAAATTTGCTACTAGCCTAGAGAATGGAACACAGTATATATAAAAACAGTTTAGAAAATCAGATTGGACCTTTCTTGTGAAGCTAGGTATTTGGATAGGGTCTTCAGTTAGGCAGGGATTCTTCCCCAGCCCACAGAGCAATACAGACAGGAGATACGACCTCATGCTAAGCCAACTCTCTATTTCTATCTTTATTGAGTTGCTGATTTTACACTAGACGTTCAACATTGGCAGTATCAAAATGGTCCTAGAAGAGATTTTCACGTATGTTTGGTTGAACAATTCATAACTGATGTTGAAGGCAGGTAGGATGTGAGGGCTTCAGCCCTGTGCTTTGGGAGTTGCTGTCAAAGGGAGAATCCCATCCTTTATCAAACTATCACAGATGGCAGCCTGGCCTGTTGCAGCCCTCTCTACTCAAATGGTCACCTTGAGTTTCTTTGGCCATCCATATGCATAGGTTAACTATGTTCAGGTAGTAATAACCTGTAAGTACTCATTTTAAAAATAAATAGTTCTCTAAAAGGACTTAAATTCATCTATTTGATTTCAATATGTCTATAAATTCAGAATATCGTTTAATAGAATCAACTACTTCCTTTCAATATGATTGCCTAACAGGGGCTGATGGATGCCAACGAGTATTTTTGTTGTACAAAACTAAGTAATTGTTTGACAAGGTGAAATTGGCGTGTTGCCTAACTGGCCACATCTCTTCAAACCTAAACAAAGTTTGTTTCATTACATAATGTGGTGAATAGTACATCTCTCCTGTAGTTGCGAACATTGCAAAGGCTTCAGAAATCTTTTTGACATCCAAGTGTCCCTACCACTTAGGATATTATTCAACCACTGTGGAAAGGAAATTCTGTTTACTTTGATGGTTTTGCTCTTTCAGAATCCCTGAGGGCTGAAAAAGAAAAGCAATACTCTGGGGGCGCCTGGGTGGCTCAGTCGTTAAGCGGCTGCCTTCGGCTCAGGTCAAGATCCCAGGGTCCTGGGATGGAGCCCCGCATCAGACTCGCTGCTCAGCGGGAGGCCTGCTTCTCCCTCTCCCACTCCCCCTGCTTGTGTTCCCTCTCTCGCTGTGTCTCTCTCTGTCAAATAAATAAATAAAATCTTTAAAAAAAAAAAAAAAAGCAATACTCTGTAACTTTGGTGATGTGGATATAGTAAGACTGTATCTGGGTCTCTAGTTCCAGAATTCTTTCTACTCTGATGCCATTGCCACATAGAACACCATTCCAGCCATCATAAGAATTCTTGATTTATAAAGTAAATGAAATGGCATTTACCACCCACCTAACTGCAGTGGTCTTGGGAGGGTTAAAATGAGACACATTCAAAAGCTCTCCAGAAATATTTGATGTTCTGTATGAAGACAGTAACAACTCATAAACGGGCTCTTCTGCAGCAAGGAGAGTCTCTTCTTGTAGCCTGCTGGTAGGAAATGAGGCAAGATTTTCCACCCAACTATTTCGGGAGCAGATAAGGGAGGATTGCATGTTTTAAAGTAATAATTAGAATGTCAGGGAATAGTTTTGCTCCGATTCTGAGATTCTGTTACTGCCTTAATCTTAGGAATTATTTTTCATCCATTTAGTAATTTTAAACAACTTAAGGATAAATGCGAAGTTAACTATCAAGACCTAAGTTTGTTCATCTATAAAATGCGATCTATATCTATGAAATGTTCTCGCTTTATAGAACTTTTAAAAAAATAAACATGAGCTGATACACTTACAGTAGGTTTTCATGTTGCATTCTACAGCTATGGGATATTTTCATTATTATTGCCATTTTTGTAGGTCTACCAAAATAGTAGACCTACATTTAGAATTGTCATTTCCTTTCTCTTTGGCCAGGTAGCTACATTTTCCAGCAAGGTGGGGATCTGTATTCGAAGAAAGCTTTTTTTTCCTAGCTGTTTTTCTTCTTTGGCTCCGGCAGCCCTTGTACCTGCCTCTAGGATTGAACCAGGGTTTACCTTCTCTGAATTATGATGCAGGCAGCCGCTTGTCTCCAGAATGGTTAACTAAGGAATAGACAGAATTTGAAATCACTCCCAGGTGACCGCCATGTGGAGATATAGTTCTTACTTTTATTCTTTATGATTATTTTATTCTTTATCAAATGTGGTGTGAAGAGAGGTGATGAAGAAATTACTTGATGAGGCTTAGACTTAATTATTAATGCCTTGCAACTTTTGTATCATTAATTTTGTGCATTTTAAAGTAAATTATAGATCTCATAACATTTTACTCCTAAATATTTCGTGTATATCCCTAAATTTTTTTATTGAAGTATAGTTGACATACAATGTTATATTAGTTTCAGGTGTACAACATAGTGATTGGACAATCCTATATATTATGCAGTGTTCATTATAAGTGTACCATCTGTCGCCATGCAGAGTTGTTACAATATTATTGACTCTATTCCCTATGCTGCACTTTGCATCCCTGTGACTTATTTATTTTATAACTAAAGTCTGTAACTCTTAATCCCCTTCACCTATTTTGCCCACCCCCCCAACCCCCTGTCCTCTGGCAACCACCAGTTTGTGCTCTGTAAAAAATACTATATTGTTTATATAACCACAATATCATTACCACACTTTAGCAAATTATCAGTAATTCCTTAATATTATCTAGTGTACAGTCCATATTCAGATGTCTCCCATTATCCCTCGAGTTTCTTTTCTTGTTCTTTTTTTGAAGTGATGTTTGAATCAGGATCCAAATCATGTCTCCACATTTCATTTCATTAGGGAGGTGATATCTTCAAGGGGACAGAAGGGAAGAATAACTCCCAGAATTCCCCTGGGCAGCCGTGGCCACCAGAGTATGCCAGCGTCAGCCATTATTCATTCACTCACTCAAGTATTTATTTGTTCTATGCGTTAGACACTGTATGGTGCAGGTATAAAGAAAAACGTGACATGCTCACATATAAAAATGACTAAAAAGAATATAAGAAAAGTCCATAGACTTGAGATAACATGGAAAAACTTGATAACCTACCAAGTAAATATTTACTGTGGTTAGAATAAAATGGAAAGGCCTCCTGGAGAAACAAGGAAACTTGACTTTAATTGAGAGGGTTTGTGGTTTCACACAGGGGTTGGGAAAAGATGGCACTACGGAAAACATAGCATGATGGTTTTTCGGGCAGGACTGGTGGTGATGAGGTTCTGGACCCAGACTGACTGGTGGGAACAGAAATTCTCCCAAGGGAGTATTCCTTGGACAAAGTACAGATGCTGGGGAAAGTGCACATAGAAATCAGGTGAAAGAAGTGTGTTAGAACCACCCAGTGATTTGTCTTGTGTATGTTATTTCTTTAACAAATTGCATATTTTAAAATAATTTGTGACATATAACGAATTCATAAAATGTATGCAACTACAACCAAGAATAATTGTGGAATATATCTTGTTTAAGGCATGTAAGAGTGGGCTTTAAAAATATGTCTCTTCTAATATATAAAAAGGCTGTATCTTCTAAATTCTGTTAATTGTGGCAAGGTTTAGTTTTTGTGAATGTGCGTATACTCACAGGTTCTGATGGATGATAAAATGCTAAATCACCGGTGGTGGGAAATACTAATCTAAGTTTAGTGTTTATTGTGACTGTATTTAATCAATACTTTATTTCTGCTAACATATTTTTTGAGGCTGTCTCTGGCATGGTATGTAATCTATACTCTAGGAAAAACTATAGCCTTCCTGAAGGTGCTCTGTATTTTATTTTATTTTTTAAAAGGTGTAGTAGGCTTCAGAGAACAGTGGATATTCCTCTTGCTCAGGAAGCAACAACAGAACAAAACATGATTTTATATATGGTTGTATTTTTTTTAAGATGATATTTGAGACATTCTTAGTATGTGCAGAATTTCACAGAACTACTTCGTCAGAACACTTAGCTCATTTATTTTTTTTCTTTCTAGAGACCAAATTAATTACCATCTGATAAGCGTGCTTAATGCTCTTCTTTCTACCACCACGCTTTTTTTTTTTTTTCCTAGTTACAGCCACTAAATGAAACTCAGTATAGGTCATTGTCAGTAAAACGCCCAGTGACTAAAACTAAGCAATGCGGCGGCTTGCCTGCAAAAATCCCTCATTTTATGCGGTGTAAAAACAGACCCATGAATGGGTACGTGTGTGTTCTGAAACTGGAGAGAGATTGTGCCTTCTGCAGCTCACGCTCTGCACGTAGCCACTTCCCTGAAAGCCAGGCAACCTATTTACCATTGTCATAGTAACACACAACTTGGGCCCACGAAGACTTAATCCCGAGAGGCAACTGTTCCCCGCCTGGGCGGCTGCGCTCCCGGCAGCACTGGCTGCCACCCCCAGGCTCCCGCGGCTCGGGTGGCCCCACGCGCCCGCCTGGCCCAGGCGCACACGCGCTTCCCCGGCTGCGCCCCGCGCTGCCTGCGTTGCCATGGCGATCGGAAACGCGTGTCAGGCTAGACGGGTGCCAGCGCCGCCTTGCCGGTTTTCCGAAACCGAGTCACTTTCGCTAGCTCCTCAGCATGTGGGAGAGATTCTCTTGCCACTCGGTGCCAGTCGGGGGCCAAACTCCAAAACCAGGCTGGGCCGCCTCGCAATCCAAGAGGGTGCGGGCGAGCCAAGTCTATTTCCCCGCCGCGCGCGGGAGCCACAGACAAAGGAGAGCGCTGCCTTCCAGCCAGTTCCCTACAGTCTGCCACCTGCCATTCCTGACGCCGAGGAAAGGCGTGTCGTTTGGGAACAGGCAGAGTTAGGGAAGGCTTCTAACAGGAGCGCTCTCGTTCTTGAGGATGAGCTCGAAGAGAAATAGGTGCCCTGGGGCAGCACCACAGCTGCCGCCTCCGGCTCAGGGCAGGCATCAGCCCGGTTACTGCCCACTAGTCGCGTCTTTCCTTTCTACTCCTTTGCATGTAGCTCACGGGTTCGCAAATCTGACTGCACAGCAACATCATCTGGGGAAAGCTTTTGGTTTTGACTTTTGTTAGATTCCTAGGCTCCCACCCGCTCCCACCCCCAGCTCTTGATTTAACAGGGCTGGGAACAGACCTGGGAATCTGCATGAGGCACATTCCCCTGGGTGATCCTGATATGCATCCAAATTTGAAAATAATCTCCTTTCTTTCTTCCTCTTCATGTCCAGCTTTTCCTCTTATCTCTCTTTCCTTCTTGCTTGCACGCTATCTCTCAAAGTCAACTCCTCTTTTTTCTACCCACATTCGTCCCTCTCTCCCTCCCTCCTCCTTCCCCCTTCCCTCCACCCTCCTGCCCGCCGCCCCGCCCCCCCCCCCCCAACTCCTGTCTGTCTGTCTATCTCTTATAGCATCTGTTGTGTTCCAGGCACTGTCCTAGATGCTTAGGAGGTTTTGATCTCTGTCTCCATATAGCACTGGTGGTCCCTCATCATTGACCATCTCTCCATACCTTGCTGGCTACTCTTCTCTTTCTCTCTATACTCTCATCCTGTTTTTCCCCCAGATCTTTCTCTTTCTCTTTTCTTTTCTCCTTTCCTTCCTTCCTTCCTTCCTTCCTTCCTTCCTTCCTTCCTTCCTTCCTTCCTTCCTTCCTTCCTTCCTTTTTGCTATTAGTAAATCCATGTGCATCACTGAGCACCCCAGATATCATGTAAGATTAAAAAGGTGCAGGCACGGGGCACCTGGGTGGCTCAGTCATCAAGCATCTGCCTTTGGCTCAGGTCATGGTCCCAGGGTCCTGGGATCGAGCCCCGCATCGGACTCCCTGCTCAGCAGGAAGCCTGCTTCTCCCTCTCCCACTCCCCTTGCTTGTGTTCCCTCTCTTGCTGTGTCTCTCTCTGTCAAATAAATAAATAAAAAATCTTAAAAAAAAAAAAAAAAGGTGCAGGCACCTACCTGGGTTTCTAAGATGCAGGCTCCTCCCATCAGAGCTTAGGGTACCTCTTTAGACTATAAGGAGCCAGGCAGAAGAAAGAAGATGATACACACACATCCAGTTCTTTGCTAATTACATGGAATTTGCCTTTTCTAGAACTCAGGGTGAAAAATAAGTCAGGTTACTCTCAGCTAACATTGGAAACATAGTTTTCATAATGTTTAACAAGTTCTTCATTATACTTGCTTCTCTTAACAGCTGCAATTAAAAATTGCTCTCCAGTCAAAAGAAAAGCAGGTAAAAATGGAACTCTCACTAAAGGAGAAAATACAGAATAACCTCTCTGAATTAATTCTGGCCACTCTTCAGGCTGTTTTACACAGGTACTCTTTTGAGCAGGAACGCCATGCATTGTTACAGATTCACCTGTTCCAAAGTTTAAATTATACCTGTGTGACACCTGAGTCTAAAGACCTTGAGAACCTCTCTCCAAAGCTAGGGGAACCACTTTGCCCCTTTTGTTCCTTAAGGGTTGCTCCTAGGTGTGAGGCATTGTCCTGCGTCTCAGCTGAGAGTCATAGGCTGTGTGTGAGGGCATGCTGCCTCCACCCTGAGCTCATTCCACAAGTCTCCGTGTGGATTCTAGGTTGAGGGCTGCGGTCATCATTACCTCTGACTGTCCTGGGGTGAAGCCCCTACTTAAAATGTTAACTCACTTAAAGATGTCAGGCGCTACCCAATCAGTCAGCCAATCAGCAGCTATTTATTAAAAAGTCTTCTATGTACAAAAATTCGGGCAGTGTAGGAGTTGAGAGAAATTTAAGAAAAAAGTACGATGTTAACCTTTGGAGATCTGGAAGACTGATTTCCGTGAAAAGAGAACTAAATTCTTTGCTTAGTTTCTCAGAAGGCTTGGAAGAAAAGCACATTTCTCAGCATGACCATGAGGCCCCGAATCATTTTGCCTGCCTCCCTTACCTCATCTTTCATCGCTATCCCTCTTGTTGATTTTTTTTCCAGCCTCACTTCTACTTCTGATGTGTGCCCCCCCCATTTGCCAATCTGTTCCATTTTAGGAATAGCCATCTTCTTCTTGCCACCCTGTTCTAATGTTCTGCCGTGGTACATGTTCCTATTGGACATTTTTCAGTTTATGTTTCCCTTCCTCTCCCATTAAAATATAATCTATTGAGAATAGGGTCTCTCTCATATAACCTATGAGAACAAGGGTCTTAACTCTTTGGTTCCACCTAAAAGAATACAAGGAATCAAAACTGTGTTTATTAAATATTTGTTGAGTGAATAAATGAATAAAAGGCTGTCTGTGTTAATTGCGAAGTGAGGGCTCATATATTAAACATTAGTGTTTCCAGAGGAGGGAGGAATCACTCTGGGCTAGACAAAAATTGATTAGAAAAGAAGGGACCCCTGATTTGGATGCTGTAGGTACACAGGGTTTAGAGCTACAGAAAGAATGATGGGTTTGTTTCAGGTAAGGAGGAATTTGCCCATTAAATGGTTTAGCCCATTTTGGCCCCAAACCAGTTATTTGAATGTGGATGAGTGCCTTAACCTCAGTTTCCACTTCTGTTCTTCAAGGTTCCTTGCTGTTCTAACTCTGTGATTCTTAAAGCTGTTATATATATATTTTTTTCTTTTTTTTTCCCCTCATCAGGGAACTTTGGTATGGCAGTTGCTGCTATAGGAACAGCATCAGAGAAATCAAGTTTAAATAACTGGCTCTTTGTCTACAATATGAGAAGGGGGAAAACATGTTTTCCCTTCATTGGCAAAGAAGATGGTTATGGCTGATTAATCAAGCCATTAGATACCGTTTTGCTGCTTTCAGTAGAAGCCAATGATGAGAATTTAACTTGAATATTCATGTTATAAGTGCCACCTGAGGTTGGAATGCTTATAGATTCACAGAATTTGAGGCTAAAAAGTACCTTAGAGATCATTTAAACTCTGCAGCCCCTCCTCCATATCATTTATAATTTTATAGCTTAAAATACAGAGGCCCAGAGTAACAAAGTGATTGGCTTATGGTTACATTAAGAGCTGGTGAGCAAACAGATTATTCACCTGGCTTTCCTGACCCTCAGTCCAGTGCTCTCTATATGGAGCCTCAGTGAGCTTTAAGTACTTGGCCATGTTGCATAAGCCGAAAGAAAATCTGTGAGCAATGACTAGGCATACTTATAGAAGAAACCCCATCATCAATTTCAGTTTCAAAGTCGCAGTGGTGGAAGTGAGAAATACATGTTGAGGGAACATGCTGGCATTTGAAAGGGTATAAAGCAGTATTCATCATCTCTTTGAAGAGTAGGCAGGGTGCAAGTTAGGGAAAGAGGATGCCATTGTTTTACTTCCCCCATATATTTTCTACATTACCCAAAAGCTGCATGCTGAAATAATAACACCCCTTCCCAGTTTTTTATCCTTTAACTGGCAGTACACTGTACATGGAGATGTATTATTTTGACTAATGAGTTTAGCTTTGCTCATGCAAAGTGAGTGTCAAATGTCATTCTTTCCATCTTCCAGCAGATGGCAACTCTAGTCTTCTTGTCGTTGTATCTATTTTACACTCAGATTTTGTCCTCCACCCCCGCCCCCCTTGCCTCTCTTTCAGAAGTGCATCTTTCTGCGCTACTAAGGGTTATATGCACATGTGACTCCATTCCTTTACCTTTGGAATCACCACCTTTAGCATCTGACACGAATGGCCAGTCTAAATGTGCCCAGAAATAACAAAATCACAAACAAGCCAATGATTCTAACTTTTAAAAAAAGGAAAAAAGGAAGGTAAAGTTAGAGATTCTAAAATAAGATGTACCACAGGGAACTTTCCATTTAAGGCAACAAAGTAGTTTCTTAAAAAGAAATAAAAAGTCAGTTTCTTCAGGTCTAGCTTTTAAAGGAGAATAGGGTTGATTAGATGCTCCTTAGTTATTGGTTAAAAAGTCATAAATATCTCCAAAATAAGTCAAATCCCAGAGAGAAATCATGTCAAATTTGTCATGACTACATTTTTTGGTCTCCTGTAGTTTCCTCTCTTCCATTCTCCCCTCCCGTTTACACACACCCTTGTTCTCAGTGGTTAAAAAGTCCTGAATCTAGCATCCCTCTTTCTTTCTTTTTTTAGAAACCCCATTTCTCTCTCCAGGTGTATTCTTAAGCCATTGCTGATAAAGACCTTCATTTATCTCCTTCCAGTGTCTTCCCTCAAATGCTGCCCCGATCACCTAGACCCTGAAGATTCCTACAGGATTGGAGCAGTTAGAACACGGGCTTCGATCTGGTTCTAAGTCTGAGCACAGCCATAAGAAATCACCAGGAAAGAGTAGCAGCCACTCTTTTTTTTGAAAGGTAGAAATTAATGATCACAGGCATGAGCAAGTTGATCCTGTTGCCAATTCCTCATTGAAAAGCCATCTACAGATTTCCAAACCAGGTGTCCTCGATGTGCTTGCTTACATTAGGAATGCCTGAGCTGGGGCAGAGAAGGGGTACAGGAGTGGAGTCATTTGTAAACTGGATTCAGTGGTCTATAAATGCTTCATGGAGGGAACTTTTGCTAACTCATCCTCTTCCAAAGAACCTAATCATTTTTTCCCCTTCAAAGTTGAAGGAAAACTGTTACCTTGATATACTAAATACCAGACGGAGGCCAAAATCTAAAGGAAGTAAGAGTAATAATAACATAGTAATAGTAACATACCTCTTGTTCAGGAAAAAAAAAAACCACAAAGCATTTTTAGCTGCATCAAGTATGGGTTCTTTGGTTATTACTGTCACCATGTGAAAATATGAACTGATGCTGCAAATACAGTTCTTGGAAACAACCGATACTTGTGGAAATCCAAGTATGTTATCATTCATTGACAGCCACTAATGAAGACGGGGGAGCTTACTTCAAACCAACAAATAATTAGCACTGACAATAGAAGTATAAACAGAGCCTTAATTAATTAATCCCCTAATTATCTGTCCTGCTATATCATCCGCACCCCTGCTTCGACTTTAGCTATAGCATATGCCCAAGACTTGCTTCTTTCAACTTTATGATAATCACTTATCCATGTGCTCAGTGTGGGCAACCATCTGCACTGGAAGTCTCCCTCCCTCTTATGTGTATATATGGTTTCATTCTTTTCTTACCTCCTCAGTTTTCTGGCAATTCTGATACCTGGAAATGTTTATTTATTGGTATGGATAGCTTACCTGGTGTCCACGGTTGGATGTATTTCACAGTTACTATGAAATGGGAAGTGATTGATTGGTAATTCTGCAGTTATGAGTAGAACCCCCTGGACTCTCCATTTTGCTCTTTGTGACAGCAAACTCTCAGCTGTCCCTGTGTCCTGGCTCACCCACTTTGCAATCCCAGCAGTCAGAAAGCAGAGAGATTGCTTTCATTCTCCCTTTTCAGGGAAGGATGATCAGTTCTTTATTAAAGCACAAATAATGATTCTGTCTTTTCTTTCTTTTGAAGGAAGAGGCCATGTTGGAAACTATAATGTGATGACTTCGAGTTGTGTGAGGTTAAAGGGAGATGCATGGTTTTGTATTCCAAGGATGTGCCTATTGATGGGAGTTGGCTGAGCTGAGGGGCCAAACTGAAAGACCCACTGAGCAGGAGGGACAGGGGAGAAGGGAATGGGTTGGAGCAATCAACTGGAGAAGGACGTAGCCCAGAGAATCAGGATTAGTGGCCACAGTGGGTCAGCCAAGATCCTAGTGCTGAGCTCTAGGCTCTTTCCCGTCCTTTTCTGTGTAGGCATCACTGGCTCTCAAAAGTTGATTGTAGCCAGAATTTGAACCAGAGCCTGCTTAGGAATCCTGTATCTGAGAATGGCTAAGTGGAGATATCCCCTCATGATGTTGTGTGTGTGTGTGTGTATTTAATGTTATCTGCTTACGTGTATGTTTATACAATGTTGTTGATGTTCCTTCAGATTACCTTGCATATCATAGTCACTATAAATGTCTGCAGAAAGTTACTGAGGACTACAAAAGGCCATTTGCTCCCGTCTATCCCATGCAAAGTAGGTACCCGCTGACTTCCTGTCACCCTTTATTTGATAGGTGTTCATTGGGTCATATGGGTGAGTAACAAGCCCATGGAAGATATGCACCAAGGAGAAGTTCCTGCTTTGGAGAACTAATGTTTTGTTTAAGGAAACAAGATATATACATTATAAGCAATAAGAGAAAAGTGCTTACATAATAAACAAATGAAAGGCTGTGGTAAAGACTGAGAGGAGATGCAGAATAGTCCCATTGTGCTAGAATGTGCTCATCTCCTCTCTTTGTTTCTCTTTCCCTACCCTCTCATAATGATGGGAAAGTTGTGTCAATTCTTTCTATAGAAATTTGCTTGCAGAGCAGACCCAAGCGAACGAGGAAGTCATCATATGGTCACAGAAAACGCTGGGGACAGATTGGCCAGACCGAAAGGGGTGTGTGTCTGTTAGGATGTGGTGGGATGGAAGGACAGAGAAGTTAGGACGGGTTGCCTCTCCAGGCACCATGTGCTTCTTCCCTAATAGCTGATTATGTGGATTCTCTAGACACCTGCTTTGATTTTCTGTTTGACTTTACCTGCCTACACGTAGATATACTCTGGCAACCCAGAGAAACCTTCTGCTCTGCTTGTTAAAGCTGAGGCTTGATTAGCAAGCTTGGCTCCTTACCTGTCATTACTGGCTCTGGTCCTTTTATTTGCAAGGTGTCCTGCCTCCCCTTTTCCTCCCATGTTCTACAGTGTTAACCTCCCTGCACCTGGCCCCTTCCTGCCAGCACCACGGTGGCTGGCAGACCTCTTCCGTTTGGTTGGGTTTCTCATTAGAAGCTCTTCTTGTGGCCTTCCCGTAGTGGCCTCACAGCCCAGTGAATTTGTTCTGAATTTGTGTGGAACCACCTTGTGCCAAGCGAGGTGCCCAAAGTGATAGAAATCTGAGCTCTCTTCATTTTTATAACAATCCTTGAAAGTGGAATCGTTTAATGTATGTTTATTGAGCATGTTATATGACAAGGCCGGCAGGAATGTAAAAGCAAACAGTAAGTAAAGACGTGGGCTCAGCCCACGGATTAGGTTTAGCGAAACACATACTTCTAGTGGCAGAGATGGAGTCCAGAGGAGGGAATAAAATTTGTCCTGGATTTGAAATGTGAATCTAGGTCTTTCTGTCCCCAAAGTTATTATTATTATTTTTTTAATTCCCTGACTGCATCTGCCTGGTTCTTTTTTTATATTTTAAATCAAAATTAATTTGAAATCAATTATTCTCAGCAAATTTTCATTTGAAGGAAAGCAGACAATCAGACCATTTAAGCTAGAGTGAGTCTTATATGACAAATTATCACCTCAAGTAAGGAAATCTTTTTGAGATGTCATGTTCTGCCCTGGGTGGAGTTTTCAGCCTTTAGAAGCTGCCTTCTGGGGTCTCTCCAAGTCCAGGGGTCCATTGCCACCAAGTGGCTTGTTGCTCATTATTGCATATAGTACTATAGCAACGACTTCACCAGTGTCTTTATTAAAACTTGCTCCAGGCTAGCGTTTTCCTCGGGTCAGTAATGAGTTTAGAGGGATGGATGTGGAAATGAGATTTGTTCTCACCAGTGGAGTGAATTATGTCTTGTTGGGGCCCCTGGGCTAATATTTCAAATTTGCCACAAGGTACTTCATCAAAAATTCTATTTTGATTCCAAAAGGACCATGCAATGCCTATTAGCAAATTCAGAGCATGCCTTTAAACT
Source organism: Mirounga angustirostris (assembly GCF_029215605.1). Lineage (NCBI taxonomy): Eukaryota > Metazoa > Chordata > Mammalia > Carnivora > Phocidae > Mirounga > Mirounga angustirostris. The sequence continues at coordinate 43,419,752 of NW_026991718.1, read as the reverse complement.
GTATTTTTTTTTTTTTCTTCCCCTGGCTCCATCCATTGAAAGCTTTCGGAATTAGCAGTTTGTGAAAATGGTCCATTTCCACTGGCCGGTGAAGGGCGCACCAAAGAAGGGTGGCTCTTTTATCTGACAAGGCTGAGCCTGTGACAACTGAGGTGAACCAAATGCAGAGCAGCCCAGAATGCATCACACGTGAGGCATGCCTCCCCACCCTGGGCAAGAGTATTGCTCCAGACACATGTGTGTGGCAGGAAGTGAACTTGCTGTCTCTTCAATCCTCATGCCTCAGTCTGTTGCCAGGGCTCATTTTAATACCATTGAGACTTGTGGATTTACATACTCCTGACCTGGGCCTGCAACATTCCAAAGAAACCAAGTGCAGAGACGGTCTATGAGGAAATAGGGCTGCACATCAAAGCACTAGTTTTCCGACAGTCCGAGACTCCCAGAAGTTCTAGATTGTTGGATAGTACCTCAGCTGCTGCTCATCCTCACAGGGGTTCCCTGTGGTGGGAAAGGCATAGGGAAGTGTCCTGCATGGTGATCACTACGCTCCCAGGCCCTCTCAAATCCCCACACCGCTTCTGCTGCCTCCCAGATAAAAGATTGTATTTCAGAGCAATGGTGACTATTTTTTAGATGTGAAAGACTGAAAGGGCAGGGACATCCCCACCCTATGACAGGCTGCATATAACTGGCTTGACAATCGCATGAATGTCCCTACTTTGCTATCCTACTCCCTATTATATTCATAGCATCAAGATTTTGCTTGCCTCCAAAATCTTGGCCAAGTTGTCAAAAGTTACACCTAGTCTAGCTCTGGAGGAAAATAAATAAATAAATAAATAAATAAATAAATAAATAAATAAATAAAAAGTTCCATTGATACCATTCCAATTCTTCTGCTTGCTGAGTCAGATTTTCTCTCATTTTGTAAGCTGGGCATTTGGGCAGATGCTGGCCTTGATTTGAGGTGTAATTCCGTACAGAGATAGACTAGACAGGAGTGAGGGTGCTGCTGGACACAAGCCTGTTCTGCACAAACACATTTTTGGTGAGGTGCATTTTATTTAGAGAGGACTTCCTGCCTGGTTCTAACTACTCTATAATGAAACAAACAGGAATGACAGTCACTCTCCTCACAGATGTGTCTTAGTTGAGTTTTAGAAATTATCATGCAGAGAGAACAGTATTTCTCTTTAAACAAACTGTATTTACGACTAGTGCAGAGTTTCAGATGCCATTGGACAGGCACTGATATATTAAATCCTGTGCTGCAGATGCACTGGTGGACAGGGGTGGGCCCTGGCGCAGCTGACTGCAAGGCACAACTTTGTGTAGTGACAGATGGTAATTAGACTTATCGTGGCGACCATTCATAATGCATATAAATATTGAATCATGATGTTGTACACCTGAAACTAATACAATATCGTGTCAATTATTCTTCAATAATAAAAAATGCTGTGCATATCATTAACAATGTGCATTGGCCCCTACCTCCCACGAAGCTGGCAGCCTCTGGATTTTGGGTTGTCTATTTGTCCTGGCTGTTAGTTGCTCCAGGTGTAGGTCATGTTCTGTAGGCATCAATCCTTCATTTAGGAAGGTCTGAGGCTGTCCATGAGTATGAAAAGGCAAGTGATAAACAAAACCTGGAGAAATCTCAGCATCCTCACTAAAAATGTCAAACCCGGTAATGCTTCTGGTAGTAAAAGCAAAATTTATTAGTGAGAAAACAAACTTGCACAATAAAAAAAAAAAAAAGAGCCTTAAGTGGGGAAAGCAGAGAGAGAAGGAAGACCCCCAAAAAAGATTGAAGAAAGAGAAAACATTAAAAAAAAAAAAAAAAAAAAAAAAAAAACAGAGCCTTTTTAAAAAAACGAATTAGAGATCAGGCATGATGGAACTATAAATGTCTTCCTTGTTCTAGAGACAAGGAGAAAGGCAAAGCATTTGGGGTGAGCTTTTTCATGATTCTGCTTGAGAATATGTATGATATGAAGCTATGCTATACTCCATGTTAGGGAAATGGAGATACTGGTCCAGGGTTTGGTCAACTATAATCCAAAGCCAAATTCAGGCACTGCCTATTTTTATAGGGCCTGCAAGTTAAGAATAATTTTATGTTTTAAAAGGGTTGAAAAAAAATCAAAAGAAAAATATTTTGTGACATGTGGAAATTATATGAAATTCAAATTTCAGTGTCCATAAATAAACTTTCCTTGGAACTCAGCCACACCCATATGTTTACACATTGTCTGTGGTTGCTTATTCATTAAAATGATGGAGAAGACAAGTTGCTGCAGATAGTGTGTGGCCTACAAAGCCTAGTCTTTACTATCGGCCCTTTATAGAAACAGTTTGCAGATCTTTGTACTGGTGTATTCATTCAGACCAACTGGGAATTCATTTATATGGTCTTTAAACCCTTCTGGCTCTTCCATGTCTAGTGTTCTCTTTGCAGAAGCTAATCCCCTTACCTGTCTTCCCACCTGTCCACCCCCTGTGGCCTATCGTAGCAGCCCTGACCTTCCCACTGCCTGGACCTTACGGCCTCCAGGCTGAATTCTCCCAATTATTTTTCTAAATATCTTTCTGAATTACCTACTTAGCTCCCTTTTTGATGCTTCCGCCCTAATCTAGGCCACTGTCGTCTCTGGCCTGGATCATAACAGAAGCTCTGCTAAATGGATCTCTCACATCCACTCTTGCATTTGCTCTGTTTAAAATTCCCAGTCACATGTGATCATGCTACTTCTCTGTGTGCGACTCTTCACACTGTTCTCGTATTTCTTACAGTCATGTCCCAAACCTTTCGGGTCTCCCCCGAGACCCTGAACAATTGGTTTTCTGCCACCTCCTCAGCCTCCTTTGCTCCCCTTGCTCCCCTCAATCCCTTTGTTCTGGTCATGTGGACGTCTCGCAGTTTCTCTGGCGTGAACCTGTAGTCATTTTCCAAACCAAGACACTAGCGAAAGTGGACGGGGGCACTGTTTAGAATCAGGCTGGGGCAACAGGCTGAAACCAGGGCAGGCCCAAGCCAACCAAGGCACAGAGCCACCCTATGTTTCTTAAACATGCCACACTCCTTTTGACCTCACAGGCTTTGAGTGTGACTTTTCTTTACCTGGAATTCTCTCAGTCTCCTTCTTTAAATCTGAGCTCACATGCCCACGACCTCAGAGGAGCTTTCTAGGACTCCACAGGTTAAGGAATACACACTCAGAGCACCTTGGTAATCCTCAAACCATTATAATTGCATTATAACTCATAGTATAGTTTATATATCAGACTAAGGTGGCCAACTGTCCTGATCTGCCCAGGACTGAGGGGGTTCCCCGGACAGGAGACTTTCACTGCTAAAACCAGGGAAGCTCCAGGTCACCATGTGAGAATGCCATTTCCTCAATGGCAAAGGCCACATCTGAATTGTTCCCCACTGTATCCCCTGAAGCTGGCATAGTTCCTTATAAGCTAGAGATGCTTAATAACCTTCAGGTGGTTGAATGAATTAAGGAAGAAGGGAATAAAATAAAACATCAGTTAAATGGCTTCCAGGTGGGCTTCTTAAGGATGCTTTGTATATTGGTTCCATTTCAGGCTACAAGGGAAGTTCTGGCTGTGGTATGAGGTTACAAGGGTAATGCAGGAGGTGAGAAAACTCTCATAATAGCACTTGTTCTCTTTCCACTATTAAGTAATATCTGGAAAGGATTTGAAGGTTAGTGCTATGAATGAATGTCTATATAGCCCACAAATTCATACGTTAGATCCTAATCTCCAATGTGATGGTATTAGGGGGTAGGGCCTTTGGGAGGTGACTAGGTCATGAGGGTTGAGCCCTCAGGAATGAGATTAGTGCCCTTCTAAAGGAGACCCCAGAGAGCTCTCTTAGCTGTTCCATACTGTGAGGAAACAGGGAAAAGATGACTGTCTATGAACCAGGAAACAGGTCTCACCAGACATTGAATCCACCAGTGACTTGATCTTGGACTTGCCAGATTTCAGAATTGTGAGAAATAAATTTCTTTTGTTTAATAGGCCACTCAGTCTATGCTATTCTGCTATAGCAGCCCAAATGGGCTAAGACCATCATTAATAATATGGTATGAATGGCTCCCGTAGTTGAATGCATTACCCGCTCTAGGAGCAATTGTATTTTTAATAAGAAACCCAGTCTTCAGTCACATTATGAGCTCCTTTTGACCCGGGAATACGGGATGAGGTTTGGGGGTTACAAAGGGGAGTTTGGAGGAAGACCCACCTTCAGATAGCCCCAAATACCTACCCTGTAGGTGGCTCCCTGCTCTGCCTGGATGTCGGACTCCAGGGCTGTGGGCTGTGAAAGGGCAATGAGGTACAATCACATCAAAATAGTTTAGGTAGCGCACCATGGGCCAGCAGTCTAATTGTTTTCTCTCAAATTATCCAGACCAATCTTTACTAGCCCCAGTTTTGGAGAGGTTGTTCCCACCCACCGTGTTTCTGGCATCTGCACTTGGCACCAGATGAGAAGTTTGCACTGGGAGACATGAGATGATCAGAAAGGCACATTAGAGCTTTCCAACTGGTAAAGTGTTGGATAATAGGATTTTCAGTGTTTCCTCTGGACTACATAAATTCATTAAATGAGAGCCCAAGATTCCTATGAATTGAAGGCTTCTGACCATTCAAAGCCATGCTTGTTTCTTAAAATAATAGGTTATTAGACACAAAAAAATGCATCTGAGATTCTCGTTTTGTAGATGGGGAAACTGAGGTTCATTGAAGTTAAGTTCTTGACCACATTTTATAGCGCATTCATACCACACTGGGAGCTGGATCCAAATCTCCTGATTCTAAGTGCTGTATCACTCTGATGCCACACCTGCACTTTATTATGAAAACTTCTTGACATACAGAAAAGTTGAAGAAATTGTACAGTGATCACCCATATACCCACCACCTTAATTTTACAATGAGCTATTTTACTATATTTGCTGTATCACATATCTATCCATCCTATTTTTGAAAAATTTCAAAGTTGCAGACATTAATACACTTCACCCCTGACTACTTCAGCATGCAGATCTTTACCTAGAGTTTGATATTTGTTTGCCATTATTTTTTAATGTAAAATTTATACACAGTGAAATGAACATGAGTTTTATAAATACATACACTTGTGTATCTTAAACCCCTATAGTGCCTTGCATTTTCCATTTCAAAGATTATAAAACATGCTACATTTTTCTTAAATAATCATTTTGAAATAATTCGTGCTAGAAGGTGTACTTGCTTATTTAGAAATATTTTTACAGGAAATGGATTTGTGTAATATCAAGCTATAGTTTTAAAAGTAGGTTTTATAAGGTGCTGTGTTCAAGTGGTCACTAAGAGGAGATTCTATGCACATTCTTTAATTTCATGAGAGATATAAGTCTTGAAGTCAAGGAAATGCACCAGAGTGGGAGAAGAATAGAGATACTCAAATGGAATACACAAAGGTCACAGAGTCTTGTAGAAATTTTAGCATCCTTCCCAGCTCAGTATATACTTGTGCATAGCACCCCACATGCCTCTCCTCAAACCCACTCTGCATCACAAAAAGGCAAATTACCTGGAAATTTCAAACTGAGTGGGGAATGGCATAAGAAAAAGGGACAAAAAATGTCACGAGTTCTTTGCTTCTGCTGTAGGAATGTTCTATTTGACTACAGTATCCCCCCCACACACACCTTTTGCTTCTATGAAAAAACAACAACAAAAACTAGAGCAGTTTTGAGAGACAGATGCTGAAGAATGATATTCCATACTCTCTTCTCCAGCTTCCTTCCCACATCCTGCAGAGTATATCAGGAGCTCCTGCTCCCACACATGCAAGTACACACACGCGTGTATGCGTGCACACACACACACACACACACACACCTGATTGTACCAGGGAGACAAAGATGATTGGGAAATTTTGGTGACTGAAGCTGTGGGTAGCTAGTGGTTCATTACTGTCCAGGCATGATGGGGGAATTCTGTACCAATAGCAATGAGAAACTTGAAGCATTTTATCTGCCAATTCCTCATGCCAGAAGGTAAAGATAAATCATAGGAGCACTTGGTGTAGCCCCTTCTAGTAACCAGATTGTCAGAGCAGGGGTCAGTAGCAGGCCCAAGGCAGCCAAAGACCCGCACCTCAGCTATCTTCCTAGAGCAGAATTTATGAGCAGCAATAAAATTGGAATGGTATGATAGCTTGTTTTTTTTAAGCAGAGAAGGGGGAGGGAGAAAGAATGGAAAGGGAATATTCTGGAAGTCTTTCTGTGGGTGATCCAGAAAACCATTTTAGAGAAAACAGAACATTTCAAACAGCTGGGCCTTCAGCCAAGGCAGATGGTCCAAAATGAGGAATGGGAGAGCAGTGAAATAAAATCAAGTTGCTGGCTATGGCAGCGCCGTATGAATGTGTCATGGTTGTGTTGGGTACAAGTCCATCAGCGGTGACCCTGCATTTAAAAAGCACACATTTAGGCCTTCTCTCTTGGCATCTGAGCCTGGCCAACTCCAGAGACCTGCATGTACCACTGGCTGGTGTGGAAGCTGCTCTTTTTTGCCAAAGAGGTCTAAATGCCCTAATGAAAACTCTAAATGATCAACATATAGAAGAACGTGAGTGGCGCCAACTTACTGCAGTCTTGGTGGTTTGCCTAATGATTTGAGAGATCTAAGCTTGTGGTTACAATTCAAATCACCAGGCAGGATAGGGAACTCCACAGTTTTTGGAGAGAACAGGGTCCAAAGGCATAAGAAAAACTGAGGGAAAAATTTCAGAGCAAAACAGAACATTAATATGAACAGTCTATCCCTGATTACAATCAGAGCTGGCTAATTTTAGTGTATTTCTGATGAGTCTACTTCACTGTACTTCATACCAGAATGGCACAGTGAATGGTATTTGTTCTCTATTGGCCGGTAGCTGAAGAGAGACATTTCCATGGAAGTGTGTATACAGGGAGTGCTGAGGTTGACCTCTATAAAAAAGAAACCACTTTCACTAATAATGTAAGTGTGTGTGTGTGTGCACATGCTAATCAATTCTGTTTCCCAAATGCAAGGAATAGAACATTTTATGGCTAGATAGTAATCCCCAAATCATGATTTAGAAACTGAGGAGCAGCTGGATGGGTTATGACACTGAGCTAGCTTGTATATTAATGAATGGGGCCCTATGTCACAGGTTTCAACAGACAGAATATTTGATTTTTATTGGAAGGGATTTGCGTGGGAGAGAGGGTATCTTTACAGACTCAACCATCTAAGAAAAAACAAAATACCATAACCCAGCTCTGCAGATGTATTCTACATCAGATGACATGGATACTTTGGTAAAATTTATCCCCACTCTGTAGCAAAAACTGGAATTTCCTCTTCCAATATGTACTTAAACCTCCACAAATAAGGCTTATATTCCCCTTTATAACCTGATGGGCTGGACAATGAGCTACATTTGTACCTGCTGCTTCAGCTAGTTGGCTCCTGCTCATCAAATGCCTACCATGGGCCAGGTGCTACTGGAGATGCAAAAGAAGAGTAAAGCTAGATTCTGTCTTCAAGGGGTTGACAGTCTTAACAAGGGCATCAGAAGAAAGTAAAAGAAACAAACCATTCAGTAAGAATCAAGAATGAGACAAGGTGTGAATTTGACCCCAGGGATTATTTGGGTTAGAACAGTTCTTAGATGTTTGAACTTGATGTTTTCTATCACCATGATCTTTGGTGACTCTTTTGTATCCTTGGGGCTCTGATTTCCAAGACATTATTAATTAAGGATGATATTTTTACATTGAGGTACCACCAGGTTATTCATATCCCTTCTTGTCAATGTCAGCTGTTGTGCTTACAAAGTATATGATGCTTTTTCATCAAACACACAGGTAATTTAAGGGAAAGTGAGTAAGATTTTTTTTTTTTGTCTTTTTCTTTTTCTTTTGACTGACAAAGTTAATCCGTTACATGCAGTCTTTATCTTTTAAAGCCAGGTTACACCTGTCAGTATTTTGCTATTCTTTTTGGATATGAATAATAACTGCAATTCACAGAGCAGTCCTCTTGTTAGGTCAGTACAACCTATGATTCCCAAGCCTGGTTCTGCATCAGCATCTCCTAGGGAAGGAACTTCTTGAACCTCCTTGTGGGTGTAGGCCATGTAGAGAAGGATCAGTGAAGGAATAATATTCAGTGAGGCCTCCTGTGTGTAGCCTTTTACTGCCTACGGCGTTATGGTTTTAAGAGAGGCCTTTGGCAAAACTGATTGTTGTGAATACTGTCTTAGAATAGTCCACTTTTCAAAGGGCTTTCCTATTCATAATTTTCTTTGATCTTCCTAACTCTCCATTGGAAGGGGGATAGAAAACTGGATCTTTTCCCATTTTACGTCTCATAAAAGAGAACCAACAAGAATAGTTCAATGTATCAAGGTGATATATAGACCTTTAGCCATGCAATGGTGATCACTCACAGTTTCCTGACGTCAAGCTTAGATTCTCATTCTATCCCTGGTGCAAGATATAAAACTGGCTAATGTAATTGCTCTTGTTGACAACTGCATATAGGATTTAGGGGCCAAGTTACACATATTTGACTTTTTGGTTAGCAATGATTTAGAAGCTAAATGGAATATTTTAAAAATGATCTTAAATAGACCTTTCCTGACATTATATGCAAAATTAAATCAAAATGAATCATAGGCTTCAAAGTAGGAGTTAAAACTATAGAACTCATAGAAAAAAGCATAGTAATAAACTTTTGTGACTTTGGGTTAAGAAATGGTTTCTTAGATATACCAGAAGCATATGTGACAAAAGAAAAAATACATAAATTGGACTTCATAAAAATTAAAAACTTTTAAGCTTCAAATGATGCCATCAAGACAGTGAAGACAACCCACACAATGGGAGAAAAATTTGCATATCATGTCATATATCTGATAATAGACTTATATCGAGAATATATAAAAAACTGTTACAGACTTAACCATGACAAGATAAATAACACAGTTATAAAATGGACAAAGACTTTGTGGGGTCCTTTCCAACACCAACAACCAATTCTCCACTCTGACACCAATTGGGTGTCCACCAATTTAATTCAATTTTGACAGTATCTTCCTGGAGATAGCATCAGAACCTACAAGTTAAAGGACTCAGTGCCAAAAGACTGCCTCCACTTCAGACACCAGTTGTGAGTCTCAAGTCACCCATGTTTCTGACCAATCAGCGATAAATTGGGGATTCCCACAACCCCCTCCTCAGATTTGATAACTTGCTAGAATGGCTCATAGAATTTAAGAAGGCACTTTACTTACATTTACTGGTTTATTATAAAGGATATAAATGAACAGCCAGATGAAGAGGTTCACAGGAAAAGATCCCAAAGGGTCCTGAAAAAAGCAGCTTCTATCTTTTTGTGGAATTGGGGTATACCATCCTCCTGGCACATGGCTGGGTTCGCCAACTCAGGAGCTCAAACTCCACCATTCAGGGCTTTTTATGGAGATTACATAACATAGACATGATTAAATCATTGTAATTCAACCTCCAGCCCCTCTACCTTCCTGGGAGGTCAGGAATGAAGCTGAAAATTCCAAACTTCTTTTTTTTTTAAGATTTTATTTATTTATTTATTTGACAGAGAGAGAGAGTGCAAGCAAGAGATAGCACAAGCAGGGTGAAGGTCAGAGGGAGAAGCAGACTCCCCGCCGAGCAGGGAGTCTGACACCAGACTGATCCTGGGACTCCGGGATCTTGACCCGAGCCAAAGGCAGACTCCCAACCAACTGAGCCACCCAGATGCCCCTGCATTGGAATTCTGATAGAGGTTGCACTGAATCTGTAGATTGCTTTGATCAGTATAGACATTTTAAAAATATTAATTTATAAGCATGGACTATCTTTCTATTTGTGTCTTCAGTTTCCTTCATCAGTGTCTTTTTGTGTGTGTGTTTAAATTTTTTTAAATTTTTATTGTTATGTTAATCACCATACATTACATCATTAGTTTTTGATGTAGTGTTCAATGATTCATTGTTTGTGGATAACACCCAGTGCTCCATGCAGAACGTGCCCTCTTTAATACCCATCACCAGGCTAACTCATCCTCCCACCCCCCTCCCCTCTAGAACCCTCAGTTTGTTTTTCAGAGTCCATCGTCTCTCATGGTTTGTCTCCCCCTCCGATTTCCCCACAGATCTGTACCTCTGAAATAATGCAATATATGTTAAGAAGAAGAAGATAGCAGGAGGGGAAAATTCCAAACTTCTAATCATGCCTTGGTCTTCTTGGGATCAGTTCTGATCCTCAGGCTATTTAGGGCCTCCCAGCCACCAGTCTTCTCATTAGCATACAGAAGATACTTATCATTGTAGCATTTCCAAGGGTTTTAGACAAAGACTTTTTTTCTTTAATACTGCAAATTTAAATAGACATCTGTCCAAGAAGACTTGCAAATGACAAATAGGTACATGAAAGATGTTCAATGTCATTAGTCTTTAGGAAAATGTAAATATAAACCAGAATGAGATACTACTTCATACCCATTAGAATGGCTATAATAAAATGATAGAAAAAAATCAGTGTTGGAAAGGATGTGAAGAAATTGGGACCCTCATTCATTGCTGATGGGAATGTAAAATGGTGCAGTTACTTTGGAAAACAATTTGGTAGTTCCTCAAATTGCTAAATATAGTTTCCATATGACCCAGTAATTCCATCCCTAGGTAGAATCCAAGAGAAATAAAAACATATATCCACACAAAAGACTTCTACACAGATGTACAAAATGGCACTATTAACAATAACCAAAATATGAAAAGAACACAGATGTCCATAAACCGATAAATAGGTAAATAAATATTGTATATTCATGCAATGGATTATTATTTGGCAATAAAACAGAATGAACTACTGATGCATGCTACAACATAGACGAACCTTAAAAATATTATGGTAGATGAAATAAGCTGATCGGAAAGGACCACATGTTGTATGACTCCACTTAAATGAAGTATCCAGAAGAGTAATATCTATAGACAGAAAGTAGATGAGCAGTTGTCTGTGGCTGGGGCAAGGGGAGAAATGGGGAGTGACTGCTTTTGGGTAAGGGGTTTCCTCCTGGGATGATAAAATATTCTAAACTTAAGATTGTAAGGATGGTACACAACTCTGTGAATATACTAAAGACCATTGAATTATACACTTTGGGTGAATTTTATGATATGTGAATTACCTCTCTATAAAAATATTTAAAAAAAAAATCAACAAATGGTACCTCCCAGAGTTGGGCCATCCCAACAAAGTTTAGGGATATAAAATTAAGTCTCTAAGCACTGTAATTCCTTCTGATGAATTTGGTCAACTAGAACTTGAAGTCAGCTCTCCTTATAAATAAACAAACTGCTGCTCTAAGAGCTAATTGGCAGTATTGCCATACTGGCTTTGCCAGGAAGCAAGAAGTCACGGTGATTCTGAAATTAACAGCCAAAATACACTGATAGGTTTTATTTGAGAAGTTTGTTTTTTTTTTTTTTTCCTCTCTGCTTGTATACATAGCTTATTTTTCGAGCAAATAAAATGCTTAATACACCTGGAAAAGACAACTGCAACTTTTGCCTTTTGTACAAAATTTCAAATTAAGAAAAAAATTGCAGAGCCCCATGATTTTGTTTGTATGTTTTTGTTTACCTGTTTAATGTTTAAGAAACACAATTAATCCAATTTACTAGTTATTACTTTTCTAGGGCTGCCATAACAAAGCACCACAAACTGAACCATCTTGAATAACAGAAGTTTATTGTCTCACTGTTCTGAAGGCTAGACATTCGAGATCAAGCTATCCGCACGGCCGTGAGCAGGGCTGGCTCCTTCTCAGGGCTGTAAGGGAGAATGCATTCTATTTTTCTCTTAACAGCTTCTGGTAGCCTCAATGCTCCTTAGCATATAGATGGCCTTCTCTCTGTGTCCCCACAGCATCTTCCATCTATGCATGTCTGCCTCTGTGTCCAATTTTGCCCTCCTTATCAGGGCACAATCATATTCATTAGGTCCCATTCTAATGATCTTAAATTAGTCATCTGCAAAGACTCAATTTCCAGATAAAGTCACATTCACAAGTACCGAGGGTTAGGACTTCATCTTTTGTGGGAACACAATTCAACCCATAACACTAAGTTGCATCTTAGGATTTATATATTTTTTATATTCTTTTGGCCTAGCTGAATTTATAATTTTCATTAATGGTATCCATTGGAATGGGGCAAGAAGGATGTTCTCTTAAGATCATCCATGTATTAAGTGAACTTTGTGTACACCCTTTGATTGACATTGTCGTTTTACAGCTGATGACTTTCAATAAAAACCACATGAAAAATCCTCAAGGTTCTAAGTCTACAGAGAAAAAGAATGAAAATGATTATATAATTGGGAAGTTTGATCATCCTCTGGTTTTGTGTCACTTGTCTCCAGAATGCTGCTTTTGTGGATTGCCAAGAAATATGTGTGTGTTACTATTTCTTAAAATCTACTCAGCTGGTAGATCGAGGATAAAGGCTACAAGGATAAAGCAAATTTACCATATTCACACACTTATTTAAAAGAAGAAGAGAACTTGAGGCCACTTCCGATCACAAGTGTTTGAACCAGTAAAATGAACTACTGCAAGTGTAGGCAGTGACGTTTTTCTTTAGCCGTTGGTACTTTGGCTAAAAATAAATCAGTCAAAAACCAGAAAGAGGGGCACCTGGGTGGCTCAGTTGGTTAAGCGACTGCCTTGGGCTCAGGTCATGGTCCTGGAGTCCCTGGATCGAGTCCCGCATCGGGCTCCCTGCTCAGCGGGGGGTCTGCTTCTCCCTCTGACCCTCCCCCTTCTCATGCTCTCCCACTCTCTTTCATTCTCTCTCTCAAATAAATAAAATCTTTAAAAAAAAAAAAAAGATTTACTGTTATCTCATTTTTCTTGCTTAGTCTTTTAAGAAATCTCTATAATTCCTTTATGAATAAGAAAACCAGATCTTGGGCGCCTGGGTGGCTCAGTTGGTTAAGCGACTGCCTTCGGCTCAGGTCATGATCCTGGAGTCCCGGGATCGAGTCCCGCATCGGGCTCCCTGCTCGGCAGGGAGTCTGCTTCTCCCTCTGATCCTCCATCTCATGCTCTCTCTCTCTGTCTCATTCTCTCTCTCAAATAAATAAATAAAATCTTTAAAAAAAAAAAAAAAAAAAACAGAAAGAGAAGAAGGTAAGTAAGGTCTGTGAAGAAACCTAAATGATACTCTTTGTGGGAACGGATCATTCTCATTAGTGTATTAACATGTTCTCCATTCTTTCTCACAGATACATATATGATACGTACATATAACTCGACCTCAGTTTTCCTCTAGCTGTTCTCCCATTTCTTTGTCCCTTTGCTAGCAAATAAAGGAGGAACTGTTTCCAGTTTTGTTTTTTGTTTGTTTGTTTTTCCCTCCCTCATTCTCTCTTGAAGGCTCTCCAGTCAGGCTTCTACCCCAACCCACTTTTGTGAAGGTCAGCAACAACTGCCAAATTCCCAAATCCAAGGGACACATGTCAGTTCACCTCTTACTCGTCAGAACTCGGGCACATGTGATCACTTTCCCTTCCTCGAAACCCTGTCTTTGCTTGACTTCCAGAACTCCACTAGTACCTGGTTTTCTCTTTCTTCAGTGATCACTCCTTCCCGTCTTTGTGGGATCCTCCTCATCTCCCTGATCTCTCAACTCTGAAGTGCTCCAGGCCTCAGTCTTTGAATTTGACTTGTGTCTACCCACTCCCTGAGTGATCTTATCCAGGATCAGGCCTAAAATATTACCTGTGTGCCATCAACTCCCAAATTTATATCCTCAGCCCAGACCTTCCCCTTGAACTCCAAACACCTATGTCCAACTACCTATTGGACATCAACACTTAGATATTTCATTGCTGTCTCAAGCTTAACATAGCCCAGACCGAAATCTCAATCACCCCTTCCTTCCTAATGTGTCCATATCCATCACAGGCGACTCCATCCCCTTTAGTGCTTTATTTAAAAAATCTTGGAGTTTTTGCCCCTCTCACATTCCATATATGATCCATTAGCAAATCCTGTTGGCTCCACACTGAAAATGTATGTAGGATGTAACTGTTTCCCACCATCTCCCATCATATTGTTTCCATCATTTCTCATCTAAACCTCCAAATGGCTCCCCCTGCTTCTGCTTTTGCTATCCTTTCTCCAGAACTAGTCTCAACACAGTAGCCACAGGGATCCTTAAAAAGTGTAAGTCAGAGTAAATCGCTCCTTCTCAAAACCCTCCGATGATTTTCTGTCTTATCCACAGTAAAAGCAAAAGTCATTACAATGGCCTCTAGCTGCCACACCTGTGGCCCCTTCCCCTTATTTCCCTGATATTATTCCCTGCTGTCTCCCTCACTCAGCTCCAAGCACACTGGCCTCCTTGCTACTCTTAGAACTTGTCGGGTATGCTCCTGTCTCAGGGCCTTTGGTATCAGCAGTTGTCTTTGTCTGGAAAGCTCTTGCCCCATATATGTTCATGACTTGTTCCCTTAACACCTTGGGTCCTTGCTCAAATGGCACCTACTAGGTAAGACCCACCCTGCCCGTGTATGATTTTATTTACCACTCCCAAACACTGGCTTCCGCTGTTCCTCCTCTCTGCTTTATTCTTCTCTGTAGCACTCATTGCCATCAAATACACTGTCTCTTTTACTTATTTTATTAATTCTTCCTACCCTCGCAGAAGAATGTAAGCTTCTAGGAGATAGGGATATTTATTTTGTTCACTGCTATATTCTCAGTGCCTGGGACAGTGAGTGACATAGAGTAGGGAGTAATAAAAACTTGCTGAATGAATGAATGAATAGTTTTTTTTTTTAAGATTTTATTTATTTATTTATTTATTTATTTATTTATTTATTTATTTATTTATTTATTTATTTATTTATTTATTTATTTATTTATTTATTTGACAGAGAGAGAGAGCACAAGCAGGGGGAGCAGCAAGCAGAGGAAGCGGGAGAAGCGGGCTTCCCGCTGAGCAGTGAGCCTGATGTGGGGCTCAATCCCAGGACCCTGGGATCCTGACCTGAGTTGAAGGCAGACGCTTAATGACTCAGCCACCCAGGCGCCCCAATGAACGAATAGTTCTTAACCTTTTCTGGTTCATAGATCTGTGAACTATTTTAAGATTTGATGAAACCTATGGAAACTTTTCCCAGGAAAAATAAATGCTATATGTACAAAATTTGGTACCTAATTTTGAGGTCAGTATATCCCCTGAAATCCATCCAGGGACTCTTTACCTGCCCAAGAACTCCTGGTTAATCATGTCTGGCCTGGAAAAAGGGGTAAAATACAAAACCAATTCTACTATTGTCTGTTTGATGACTGCTATTCCTACTCTACGAGTCTTCTTTGTTCATTTTGCTACTGGGCCCTTAATGTGAGTTTTAGAAAGGTGGAAGTCATTTTTTTGAGAAACTTATTCTCCCTGTACCCCGCCCCCCTGCCCACCCTAAGTACTCATTTTCCTTTCTCTCCTCTCTTCCCAAGGCATTTCTCTAACTTTCATAAATCTTAAAGAGGAAATGACTGCAAGATCATAACTAGAGGAGGCTTAGGTAAATGGGCCAGGAGTGAAACAATTTTAATTCCTGCCTTTCCCATTTTAAGCTCCGCATTCATCCTCAAGTAGGTACCCTCATGGATTAAACAGCAAATGGTGTCTTTGTGGCCGAGAAATTCTGTGGGAGCAGAATCTTGCCCTCAGCATTTCCCAAGGAAAACGGCCTCTACGAATTAAGAATTTATGGATGACCATGTTTCCGTGAGAAAGATTTGAAGATCTGGACTTATATGCTGGGATCCCAGCTTGATTAAAGGCTGCGGAGAAGCTGATACAGTAAATCGTTGGCTATCGGTGGATTCATATTTCCTGCTAAAGATCAACCAAGCCTTGTGCTATAAAGCAATCAGTGAGCATTGAAGTGCCTGATTCAGCATTCTGCCCTCTACTGTGCTGGCACCTTCTATTGGAAATGGCCTCAAAATCATAAATGTTGTTCACTTTGAAGATGCAGGACATGGGAGGAGTTGACTCTAAGTTGGATTAGTTCCTTCATGTAAACACCTGGTCACTTTCCCCATATTGCAGTATAAAACAAACTTGTACGGTTTTATTTCTTTGAGCTCTCATCAGTGCCACTTATCTGGAAATCCAGCAAAAGCCCCGGGAGAAGTGTGCGGATTTCTAAGAAAACTTGCTTGGCACAAACTTTGCCCTGGCAAAGAGAGTGTTTGAGTTCCATGTATGTACCTGCAAATGCCACTGCCAGTCACAGGAATAATCCAACCTAATTCACTTATATTTGACTTTGAAATTCATCATGTGCCTCAGATTCTTGCTAATTTTTTTTTTTTAAGATTTTATTTATGTATTTGAGAGAGAGAATGAGAGACAGCACAAGAGGAAAGAGGGTCAGAGGGAGAAGCAGGCCCCCCGCTGAGCAGGGAGCCCGATGCGGGACTCGATCCCGGGACTCCAGGATCATGACCTGAGCCGAAGGCAGTCGCTTAACCAACTGAGCCACCCAGGCGCCCCTCTTGCTAATTTTTTATGGTAAATTTTTGGGGGAATGTGTGAAGGCTAATTGTAAGAGAGATCTTTTTTCTTTGGGCTCATATTGCATAATGGATATAAATAAACTGTGTCTGGACAATCCATGTGGATACTGAACGGTAACCATTGTTTCAATTTAGAGCTTGCTGCTCACTGTGGGGTCCTAGAGTAGTAGCATCAGCATTCCCTAAGAGCTTGTTGGGAGGTAGATTCTAGAATCCTGCCCCACACCTAATAAATCAGAATCTATATTTTAACAAGATGTTCAGGTGATCCATTTTCACATTGACTTTTTTGAGAAGGCTCTGTTAAAGCCCTGGTTTCCAAACATGGCTAAACTTTGGAATCTCCTGGATGCTACTGCCAGAGAGCCTGATTCTACTGATACAGGGTTCAATTTGGTATGATAGGGTGATTCCGAGCTCTCTGGGTGTCTGTAATGTGTAGCGGTTTGAGAGCCCCTGGTTTAGAACAGAACCAGAACGTATCTCAGAGCTGGGGAGATTTACAACAGACTTTCAGTTGCTCACCTGTCATTCTATCAGCCACAAGTTTCCCTTTGAGTTTCATCTATTTATATGGTATTAGCTGACTTCTGAATCACGAAAGAGAAGTTATGATCGCTTTAGTTGCCATTTTATCTATCTTATCTACCTATTTGAAAATGGGCAAATTACTTTTACTTCATATGGGTGTTCTAGAATAGTCAAGAGATTTAATTTGAATCTCATTTTCTAATATGCTTTTAAAGAGAAATGTATAGTCGAAAAGATTGCCATCTAAGCTCCCACCAATGGTATGCAGTCCTTGTTCCTACCTCTCTTAAAGCAGCAAAAGCTAAGATTCCAAAAGGATAAATAACAGCCCAAGTTGCACAGCTGGCGACCGGAAAAGCCAGTGTTTGGATCTGGCACTTGAATAGGCTTTCTCTGATTCTTAAAGCTCACACTTTCCCACTCCCCCACATTGTTTCCCAAAAAACTTAGCTGTGTATGATTAATAGCAACTTAAAAAAAATTATGATTTACTTTGTTTTTGTGTAGTTTTTTATATGTAATTTTTAAAAATTTCATGTAAGCCATTCCACTAACTGTCACTGAGTAAAGATAGTGTATGTCCTGTGGTGCTTATTTAAAATAGTAATAAGCAAACAAACAAACGAGTTAGGGGAATTGAGGATGGTTTGAGGAGCACAGGGTTTTGAGATGCTTGCTGGGTAGAGTAGCTTGGGAGAATTTCCAAGAGGCAGATGCTTCACCAAAAGCTGTTGCTCTGGTCAGATGGAGGGAAGGGACAGAGGAAAGACGAGCCCTAAGAAAAGAAAGGGAAAAGGGCCGCTATGGAAAACACTAAAATTCTTTCCGATTACATAGAACAACAGATGGCACAATGTAAAGGACAAACGGATTAACTTGCTGAGATGTTTGGTGTCCACTTCATAGCCAACCATAAAAAGCACTTGGATCAATTGGGAAAGCATCGGCTTTGTTAAATGATAGCTTCCAGAACATACCATCTGTGGTCTTTGCCTGTTCTTATTGCCTGATGAAGACTGGAACTGCTCTGCCTGGAAAAGCAAATTCTTTCATCTGGTTGTTTTTCTTATTCTTTTGAATTATTTTCAGAGATAGAATTTGTGTATATCTGAGAAAGACCTTGGCTTCAAAACATTTCTGCTCTCAATGGTTTCATATGTCTTCACAGCATCATACTGAGAGATTGTTAGCAAAGAGGCAGCTTTGTGGATTTGTTGATTCATTCCTTTATAGAGAAAGGGTATCTTCTGGCATCATATAGGATTCTAAACATTGTACAGAAATCCTGAAAAAGAAAAAATAAAAAGGAGATCCTGGTAGGTGAGTTTTTGCCCCATGTTCTAATCACCATTTCTCCTCTCAATCACTATGATTAGCTAAAATCTACAAAAGCAGCCATCTCCCTACCTCCCCACTTCCTCTGGCTTCCCATGTCCCCCCTCAGTATTCCTTTATCTCCCTAATGTCCGTTGCCTTCTACTTTATCTTCATTGTTTATCTTAATTAAATCCCTAAATACTATACTTTCTCCTGGTCAATTTTTCTTCTCCCATTTTTCCTCCCTGTGAATTCCGCCGCCTCCCCATGATCTTTTTTGATTAAGAAGTTTTCTTCCAGGGGTGCCTGGGTGGCTCAGTAGGTTGTGTCTGACTCTTGATTTTGGCTCCAATCATGATCTCAGGGTCATGAAATTGAATCCCTTGTCGGGCCCCATGTTGGGAATGGAGCCTGCTTGGGATTCTCTCTCTCTTTCTCTCTCTCAAAAAAAAAAAAAAGTTTCCTTTCAACTTTATATATTTAAAACTGTGATGACTAGGCCAGGGCTAAACAGAAGTTTATTTTCATATCATCTATATTTATAAAAGATCTGCTAAGATACTTAATTAACAACAGTGAATTCCAGGAGGATGTTTAAAGTATCATAGAATGGATCTTCAGTTCTACAGGAGCATCATTTTGATATAAATATAATTGCAGAGTAAGAGGAGGATACTCCTTGAACTAGCAGTGCTTTGGGGAGTGGGGATGTGCTTTTGGCATTTTAAGTGGGTAAATTTTTAGTATGAGGGACTACTGAGGCTTTGAGGGAAGTTTGGAATCTTTGGCCCTACCCACTAAATGCCAATGGTGCCAACTGAGTCATTTGGCAACCAAAGACGTTCACACAGATTTCCAAGTGAAATGGAAAGGCTTATTATATTGTAGCATTTGTATTCATTAGGTTCTTTAAAACTGTATGGTATTTAGATAGATATCCCGTATAATTCATTCATATTTCTTACAGTCACTGTAAAATAATTATACATACATACATATATATGAACATGTCAGTGTTGAAGAACAAGTGCCAGGCTATTGCTTCAAGAAATGGCATATAAAACATTCTACTTAAAAGCAAAACAGGTTGTCTTGATTACTTAAATGTTATCCTCAGATGGTTCCATCCAGTCCTCCAGGCAAGCCCAATAGTTCCTACCCTGTAGTAATTTATAATGTGAAGAATATTTTTCTGCCTTATAGTTTTAATGACAATTAAGTATGTGAATGTGTTAAGGAACTTGAAAACAATTTGAACACTGGCATTGTCTCAATGAATTGTAAGAGAACTGCCTACTCCTTCCCCAGCGCACCAGCAACCACATCTCAATGACTACATTCGTGCGTGTAGGAATTTGGGACCCTCTGAACATCAGTGTCAGCCTCAAGCATGACAAAGTTCTTGTAGATGTTGGATTGTAACACTTTGCATTTCAAAACTGGGACTTACATTCAGTCAGAACTCACATGTGACAGTGCTCCTGGAAACATCTCCAAATAAGGCATAGTGTAGGATTTAAACTCATATTTCAGATGACCTGAAGCCTAACCTGAAGAAACACATGAGTTTGATCATTAGCCTTTCTTGTGATGAACTCCAACAATTATTTATATGCATTTTGTTAGAATCCATACAACCATTGCGAAGGGAATAAAAGGAAATTGATTCTTATTATAGCAAGTAGGATTCAGATTAAAAATGAAACACACAGGGCGCCTGGGTGGCTCAGTTGGTTAAGCGACTGCCTTCGGCTCAGGTCATGATCCTGGAGTCCCTGGATCAAGTCCCGCATCGGGCTCTCTGCTCGGCAGGGAGTCTGCTTCTCCCTCTGACCCTCCCCCCTCTCATGTGCTCTCTCTCATTCTCTCTCTCTCAAATAAATAAAATCTTAAAAAAAAAAAAATGAAACACACACACACAGAATCTGGCTATAAATATGGTTAAATATGATGAAAAGGTGGACCAAATTGTTTTCTTTCTCTATGTAGATGAGATTGGCTCTGAACTAGGAAGCATTTTGTTGTCAGGTGAGTAGAGCCTAAATGTGATGCTTGCTTCTAGCCAAGAGAAGGCATCCATGCCCTCACCAGGTCAACTTTTGATTCCCTGCTGTGTCTGGGTTGCAGGTGGGAAGGAACCCCCTCACTTCCATGAGATTAGTTAACCTACAGTTCACAGTGGCCACATTCCTGGGAAAACAACTTGTCAAGAGAAATTATTAAAGAGAGCCATGTTTGACTTCAATGCTGCCCAATTGGTGAATTATATTTTTAGAGCAATCAGCTTAAATCCTAGAGATTGAAATTGTGCTGCTTACTGACTGCCTGGGTGATTTGGCATGAGATTTAATTTGCTTTAACATGCATGGGGGTAAGCAGAGGGGCATTAATTTCACATTTGAGAGTTGCTGTATTACTTTGGAAATAACTAAAGTCTTGGTTTAAGAATTTGCTTTCATTTCTCTTCTTCAAAACAAATATGATGTTCTAGCCAAACTTAGTTCTCTAGTCTACTTGTCTGGGCAAATTTTCTTTTCTCTGTGATTCCCATTTTTTTCTCACCTCAATATTAATATTAATTGAGTACTTACCACGTGCTAGGCACTTATTTAATTCATCATCTAACTAACATTCAGCACATTTAGCATCCTGGTTTTATATTTGAGGAAAGTTGACATCTTCTGGTCTTCCCCTCCTTACCTTTCCTATATTTGCTGGGTTCCTGGGGACAGCTCCTCTATCAGGGTTCTTCATCTTTTCTCTCCTGTCTGCCTTCCATAGTCCCTTGATTCGAACCCTGATGCATGTTGAATGAGCCTAGTTGCAAGGGAGAATTTTAGGATCAAGGGCTGTTTTTGAACATTTTTGCTATGTAGGGATCCAGCTTTTAAGTTGGTCCTCAGAGTCCTGTCCCTTTAAAGTTATTTATAAGTTAAGGCTGAGCTAAGCTGAAAATTTGTAGGCTGATGACAACAACCACAACAATAAAGTGTTGCCAATGAATCAATGTCTTGAACCTACGTAGAGAGCTGAATGAATAAGCCATTTTATGTGCTCGAGGCTAGTGAAATGTAATGAATATTGAAGATGTCTAAGCTAGAGGTCTTCCCTGCTCAGTAATATATAAGTGCCCAAATAATTTCCACTGGTCAGGGTTTACATCTCATTGTAAACTCAACTCTACTTGGTCATTGGAATGTTGACCAGTAGCAGTTGATTTATAGAGTGGGTGTGATGTTGGGTAATTCCCAGGCTTTGAAAACTTGAATTAAATGCTAATTGTGCTTGCAGTAAATGTTTTAATAGGCCACTCCTTCAGTGGTAAATATTCCTTCACTGGGATCTTTCGGTAGATACTTTTCTTATAACAATTGTAAGGGATGCTTGCTTGGTCCCCCAAAGATCCTCTTAGTTTATCACTTTGCATGTTTAGTGAATGCTGGCATGATTTATTATTTAATAGGTTATGGAAATATGCCATTTCTTGAAATGGTAGTAAGTACTGTAAAGAATCTCAGGAGAGCTATGTGCTTCATCTAATTAAGCTGTTTTGAGTTTATTATGAGACAAATGTATCTTCAGTTGATCTTATTGCATGGAATACCAGGCAACAGGGATAGTTTTAACTTCTTCCTTACCATATATGTTACCTCACTGTAATTCACCACAAATGATATCAGATCTAGAGCTGATGTGTTTTTTTGTTTTGTTTTGTTTTTTAAGATTTCAACAAATGTGTTCCCTTTGGAAAGGTAAGTTCATTACTTCTATTAGGACAGTACATGTATCGATGCTTCAGAAGACAATCTCTACTAAGTGAGTGTTCAAGAGGTTTAAATGTGATTATGTCTTTCCCAAAGGATCTAGTTAATCTTGTTTCACCAAACTACTGAGGTCCTAAAGTATCTTTATCATAGCTTGAATTATCTTCCTCATCAATCAGTAGCATTTCCCTCATTCTCCATTTAGATTCTCAAGCCTCTGATAAATAGCAAAATAAGCAGTTGGGGGAGGTGGTTTTATTTTTAAGCAGTAAAGGACAAAATTTAGTCATGACAGTGTAAGACTAAACAGAACACCCCAAGAGCTCTTACTGTTTTCTATCTTAATGGAATTATGGGGTAATTTGCCATAGGTGTGATTAAAAGTACATCAGTCTTCCTTTTTTCAAAAATTTGACAGAATTTTTGTTAGATTAGAATCTTGTTAGATTCTTGTTAGAATCTTGTTAGAGGGGCGCCTGGGTGGCTCAGTCGTTAAGCGTCTGCCTTCGGCTCAGGTCATGATCCCAGGGTCCTGGGATCGAGCCCCGCATCGGGCTCCCTGCTCCGCGGGAAGCCTGCTTCTCCCTCTCCCACTCCCCCTGCTTGTGTTCCCTCTCTCGCTGTGTCTCTCTCTGTCAAATAAATAAAATCTTTAAAAAAAAAAAAAAGAATCTTGTTAGAATCGGTTAGAAACTTGTTAACTCTTCTTTCTTGTATAGCCTAGCCATGTATTGGGCTATAGTATGCCCAGTTACACTGAATAGATTTAAATTAAATATCTACAATACAATCAAAGACCCCAGGTCCCCTAATTCAAGCTCTTTATTCCTTCGTGTCACTGTGGGGAAAATTCTGAATAAGTTAGGGGACAGATTTTCCAGGCCTGCCTCTACCTATCATAGTTGACAGGTGACCTCAGAAGAGGGGCATCCATATCATTACAAAACAATGATTATGCACCAATTCTACCTAGAGCACTGAGCTGTTGCCAAGATCGAATGAGATAACCTCAGTGAAAGTGTTTTATAAACTCCAATGGCATTATGCTTTGAAAATGTGATGTTATTTAGTGTCGTGGAGCAGCAAGGTACTAAATAATACCTCAGTGGCTTGAATTAATACAGTTTCCAAGAGAGCCTAATTTAGGAAATTGCTTAAACGTAAAATAATTTCATCCCACATGCAGTGTTCACTGACTGACACAGTCTTTCTGTGCTCCAGGAGATATCTTCATAGCAAGAAAGGAGGGAGCTGATTGGCAGGGTAAATGGAGGCAAATGAGTGAAAGGGTTTCTGTTGCAAAGAGCAGCCCCTGAGAATTTGGTTAGAGCAGTTAACCACACCTGGGCCACATTTGGAGCTTCCTCTTCTTAACCTTCGACAAATGAGTCTTTTGCACCTCTTCAGTTGTGGCAACCTAGCTTCAGAAGTATTTATACCGAAACACTTCACTGAAAGAAAGGGAAATGAAAATGCCATGATGGGAGGATATAGGGAATAGAATTATATATGGGAGGATGTATGGAGGAGGGACGAGGGAGGGATGAGTGAGGATAAGGTACATTACAGAGGAGAGGAGAGGAGAAGATATAATTATGGTGCTTGATTTGAAAAGCCTTTTTGGCCATTGTTATCATGACCAAAGCACTCATCTACTGGGTGTAGAACTAGAAAAAGCAGTGAGTCACATGGCTCCCTCCTCCACTGTTGTAAACAGATGCATCTGCAGTGTGTGTGGATTTCCAGGGACAGACTTCTGAGAGGGCAAAGGTATAACTAAGCGCACACAGGATCACCAGTGTTGTGAGGGCTGTGAAAGTAAATGGAAAAGGGAGTATTTGGGGGAAATTTTAAGAGAAGTCTTAGGGAAGATAGAATTTCCATTCAAATATTTGAGCTCATGCCTTTGGCATGGTTGTAAAAGTATAGGGAAATATGTTTCCAAGTCAACAGGTGGATGATCTTTTCTAATGAACAGAGCTGTTCTCTGTAAGTGGTAAAGTCTAGATCAGTATTTCTCAAAGTCAGGAGCTGATGCTGCTGGTCTAAAGATGGCCACAAGGGTATGGATAGTCCTTGTTACTCACGGGAGGACCTAGTTACATGCATGAGGATGAACTGCCAAGGGTGGAAGTCAGGGATTGCTACACTGGATGGGAAGGTACACAGAGAGGCTCAGATGTCTCTTTCAACATGAAACCTCTCTATTAACCTGAAGCTTTCTGTATATTGATTCATTGACTACTCCCTTTATTACCTAAATGCTCAGAAAGTCTTTCCTGTTGATGATGGTCCTAATTTTCCTTAGTACAAAAGGAATACATTTAGTGGGAAGGTTGGTGTCATGTGTCATTTATTTGTCTATATCCAAGTGTCCAGGGCACAGATATGGACAGGGTAAGGGCTCATTTAAGATGTGAGAGAAGACATGTGCTATTTGGTTTAGGACATTCTGGTTTCTACATTTCACTATGACCCTTCTTAATTGTAGCAGACACTCCTATATGCCTACCACAAGTTCATTCTCTTTTTTGTCCTTACTGATAACACTATCCAGGTTGTCAGTATGCTTGGCTCAAAAAAAGTTGACTTCTAGATTTCCTTGCTACTAGGAATGGCCCCATGATAATGTTCTGGCCAATGAAATGTAAGCAGAAGCCTTCTGGGAGAGATATTGCTTTTCTCATTAAAAAGCCAGCATGTTCTTCTTGCTCTTTTCTTGTCCCTTTCATGCCTGGAATATGGACACAGTGTCTGGAAATTCAGCAGCTCCCTGCTGATGATGAGGACTGGAGCTACTTTTGGAGAATTTTGGGAACTCTGACTTTTGTGAGCTTCTGTACTAACCCTAAACAGTCTCCTAAACAACTTCTTGCTATGTGAGAAGAATAAACATACTGTTTAAGCCGCTCTTTGGTGGATTTCCACTACGTGCTGCCATATGTCGTCTTGATTGATATTCTAGCAATTGCCATGCTCCAGGCGGGTAACATTGTTTTTTGAGTTTGAACAACTCAACATCCTAAGTTATCATCAGCAGAGATACTCCATTACGTATGATGATAAACTTATTTTTAATTTTTTTCATATTGGACTGATTTTTCTTTCTTCTTTGAACTCTTCTATGATTTTTTTAAAAAGTTTTGTTTTCAATGAACATTAAACTGACATTTCTAATTAGGCAGAACAATTGTTACTGTCCTGAGGTTAAAAAAAGATGACATCCATGAAAAGTAAATATTTGCCTTCCATGGTCTATAATACTGGGTAAATAGTAAAGTCACATTGTTCACCTTTTTCCCCCCCAAAAAAAGATTTCATTTCTTAGTCCATCCATTTCACTCTTCAAAATAATCACCATCCTCCACTGGAGCCCTCTTTATCCTTACTAACTCTTTTATGTCAATTATGTAATAGTGTGGCCCTTTTTGGCTTTTGTTTCTCTTTGCTTCTTTTCTCTCTGCAAAGCAGCCTGCAGAGCAGTAAGATAGGGAACATGCCTGCTGGGCCTGATTTTCTTCTCTAAAATAGCTTTGTCCACTGGGTAGTGATAAAAGGAGTCGGCTCATTGCAGAAGCTAAAAGCCAGGTAAGTGGATTTAGCCCCACATTGGTACAAAGGTGACTTTTGCACAGAAAGTCGCAATCTGTATTTGGTTTGAATAAATATAAACAGGGGGCAGCAGGACTTGGTAAAGACATCACTATACCCAGAGTCAGATGACCAGAGACTCCAGCCTGCTGACTCCACATGTTAATCCTATAAGTGATGTGGTCTTGGGCCAATTTCTTAGTCGCTGTTGGCCTCATTCATAAAAGGAATAGCCTCTAAGATTTCTTCTAGCTCAGACATCCTGCGCTCATTCCATAAGTACTTTTGTACCTCCATGATGGGTCAGGGATTATCCTAATGATAGAGATGAAACAGTGACTACTACAGAAAGAAGACACCTAAGTTGAAGCGTTCAGAGAATAGGAGAGAACAGAAAGCAGACTGTCACGGGGGGAAAGGAGGAGAACAGAAGGGAAAATAGAAACGTTATTAAAGTGTGCCTAGCTTCCACATCTTCAATGAAGACTTCTTGGACCACCACAGGCTTCACTGATCTTACCTTCCAGGGAATCCTGAAGCATTTCTCTTGGCATCATTTTTCAGCACTTATCAGTCACGTGTGTTAGGAAATCTCTTTCTGAGCATTTTCTTCTCTTCTCAACTAGGTTGAGAACACTTACAGGTCACACACTTCTATAAAGCTGCATCAAAGTAGTTTTGTGTATAGAGTATTAAATAAACCAGGCAAGTGCTTTGGATCTCTTCAAAAAGCTAGAGGCATAGCAGGAAGTCACAAAAGGTATTTAGTATTTATGGAATGAGTGGAGATCACAGGAAGGTGGGAATGGTGAAAGTTAGGTAGGAGTGTTAACTTCAGACAGGCTGACCACCCATAACCGAGCACACATCAGAAGTTATGTGAACCCCTTGGGGAGTCCAAATTGTGGCAAAGTGGAGGGTCAGTTAAGGGCTATCTGCAAGCACAGTGGTTTTTGTTTACTTAATCCATGGCATGCATTTATTTATCTTCACAGATCACAGAAGGTTCACCTTAGAATTGCTTTACAAGGAGGGACATTTGGAGTAGCTCGTTTTTGACAAGGAAGGAAGGAAAGAGTAAGAAAGGGGAAGGGAAGGAATGAAAGAAGATAGCATGATATTCTGTACAAAGGTTTTGACAATACCACAGTCTTTCTGTAATTGATATTTATGTTCACCTTGACTCCTCTTTGTCAGTCCTCAGAGGGCAGGAAGTCTTACTTCTAGCTTTACCTCTCAGTACCTATCATAGAGCTGGGCACAAACAGGACTGATTTGGCATGTCATGTCATAGAGGTGTGAATAGGACTGAAGTGACAGATGAATGGAACCAGTACCTCTTCCTGCCTCCCAGACTCCAAGTGCAACCAGAAGATGAGGTGGCAGAATATAGGGAAAAGGAGGGTCTCAAGGTCTTATTTCTTGATGCTTACATACTGAAGACAGAAGAGCCAGTATAATTCTTCTAGTCAAATCCACCCATTTTGCACTCAAGCAATGAGAACAAAAGGCAGGGTTCAGTGACTCCTGGCTCCAAACCTTGGACCAGTTCTTAATTTATAGATTCATATGGATGAAGCCATTAAACACCTTCACAGATTTCCTACACATACTGCCTGACCCAGGACTCTGCTAAGAGATACCACCTCTAAAGTTGATTTTCTTACTGACACTTGGTAATACAGGGTACTTTTAGGACATGGGAGGCCAGAAGTGAAACTTTTCTTTGCACATGACAACCACTGATAAAGATAAATAGGGCTGCCTAATCCTTAGTCTTCATGGATTAGGGCTCTGTGAGGGCAGAAACTGTGTCCTTGTTCATTCCTTAGCTTTGTGAACTGAGGCAACATCTTTAAACTTTTCCATGTCTAACTTTATCATCCATGAAATGTGGATACCATTAGCACCTATTTCATAGAGGTGAGATGAGAAGGAATCCAGTTAATGCTTACAAAATGTGTAATACAGTGCCTGGCACATAGTAAGTATTCAATATACATTATTGCTTGCTGTTATTAACTATTATTTCAGGCTTATACTGTGTCTGGCATATAGTAGATATACAAAAATATTTTTGTTTAGTTTGTGATCCCTTAATGCATTTTTGGAAAAGCACGTGTTTCCTTATACATCTTTAAGTAGATATCTAAATTGTTTTCATCCTAAGTCTAATCAGCTGCAAAGGATGCAGCTTCTAGTATTTTGTACATGTTGACATTTTAAAATAAACCTCTTATATCATTTTTTAAATTATCTAATGGAACAGAAATAATACTATCATCTGTTAAAAATATGAATAGGTTATTTTATTACATTTTCACATGTTGGATCATTTCTTTTCCTCTTTGGATTGGGATTCCTATTCTCTCCTAGCATAGAAATTCATACAAAAACAATTTATATTTAGGCATGACAATTTTTTACTGATTTTTTTAACCCCCAATTACTCTAGGACCACTTATTGAAAAGACATTTTTTTCTGTGTAAAATTGCTGTGATGTCAATATTAAAAATAAAGTGACCATATATATGTAGGTTGATTTCTACACTCTACCTGGTTTTATTGACCTTTTTGTCTATATTTATGCCAATATCACACTATCTTAAGTAGTACAGCTTTACAGTAAGTTTTAAATCTGATAGAGTACACTTTATTCTTTAAGATAATCTTGGCTCTTCCATTTCTTTGTATTGGCATATAAGTTTAGAATCATATGATCAATTTCTACAAAAAACCCCAACAAGCTGCTGTGATTTGATTGGGATCACATTTCATCTATAGATAAATTTGGGGAGAACTGACATCTTATCTATGAAGTCATTTATCTCTACAGGTTTTGTAGTTATTAATGTAGTGGTCTTAAATGTCTTTCATCATTAAATGTCCTAGGTATTTGATGTTTTTGAAGCTATTGCAAAAGGTAGTAGAATAAAATATTTAAACTGGTACTTATTTTTTTCTAAAATTTTTATGCCAGATTGAGCTATTATTACAACAGTTATTAAAACATAATTTATCAAAACAAAAAATGGCTTAACTTTTTTAAGTTTTATTTAAATTCCAGTTAGTTAACATACAATGTAATATTAGTTTTGGGTGTATAATATAGTGATTCAGCATTTCCATACATCACCCAGTGCTCATCACAAGTGCCCTCATTAGTCCCCATCACCTGTTTCATCCAGACCCCCACCAAACCTCCTCTGATAACCCTCAATTTGTTCTCTATGGTTAAGAATTTCTTTCTTGGTTTGCCTCTCTCTCTCTTTTTTTTTTTTTAAGCTTTGCTCATTTGTTTTGTTTCTCAAATTCCACATATGAGTGAAATCATATGGTATTTGTCTTTCTCTGACTTATTTTGCTTAGCGTAAGAATCTCTGCCTCCATCCATGTCATGACAAATGGCAAGATTTCATTCTTTTAATGGCTGAGTAATATTACACACACACACACACACACACACATCACATCTTCTTTATCCATGCATCAGTCAATGGACATGGGCTATTTCCGTAATTTGGCTATTGTAGATAATGCTGCTATAAACATGGGCGTACATGTATCCCTTTCAATTAGTATTTTTATATGTTTTGGGTAAATACCTAATAATGCAATTGCTGGATTGTAGAGTAGTCTATTTTTAAGCTTATAAGGAACCTCCATACTATTTTCTACAATGGCTATACAGTTTGCATTCCCACCAACAGTGCATGAGGGTTCCCCTTTCTCCACTTCATCACCAATACCTGTTGTTTCTTGTATGGTTGATTTGAGCCATTCTGACAGGTGTGAGGTGATATCTTATTGTACTTTTGATTTGCATTTCCCTGATGATCAGTGATGTTCAGCATCTTTTCATGTGCCTGTTGGCCATCTGTATGCCTTCTTTGGAAAAATGTCTATTCATGTCTTCTGCCCATTTTTTAATTGGATTATTTGTTTTTTGGGTGTTGAGTTTTATAAGTTCTTTATATATTTTGGATACTAACCCCTTATCAAATATGTCATTTGCAAATATATTCCCCCATTCCATAGGTTGACATTTAGTTTTGTTGATTGATTCCTTCACTGTGCAGAAGCTTTTTTTTTTTTTTTTTTTGATGAAGTTCCAATAGTTTATTTTTGCTTTAGTTTCCCTTGCCTCAGGAGACATATCTAGCAAGAAATTGTGAGGGCTGATGTCAAAGAGGTTACTGCCTGTGTTCTCCTCTAGGATTTTGATGGTTTCCTATTTCACATTTAGGTTTTTCATCTATTTTGAATTTATTTTTGTGTATAGTGTAAGACAGTGGTCCAGTTTCATTATTTTGCCTGTGGCGGTCCAGTTTTCCCAACACCACTTGTTGAAGAGACTGTCTTTTTCCCATTGTGTATTCTTTCCTGCTTTGTCGAAAATTCATTGACCATATAGTTATGGGTTCACTTCTGGGTTTTCTATTCTGTTCTTTTGATCTATGTATCTATTTTTATGCCATTACCGTACTGTTTTGATCACTACAGCTTTGTAATATAACTTGAAGTCCAGAATTTTGATGCCTCCAGCTTTGCTTTTCTTTTTCAGGACAGCTTTGGCTATTTGGGGGTCTTCTGTGGTTCCATACAAATTTTAGGATTGTTTGTTCTAGTTCTGTGAAAAATGCTGTTGGTATTTTGGTAAGGATTGCATTAAATGTGTAGATTGCTTTGGGTAGGGTAGACATTTTAACAGTATTTGTTCTTCCAATCGATGAACATGGAGTGTCTTTCCATTTCTTTATATCATCTCCAATTTCTTTCATAAATGTTTTATAGTTTTCAGAATATAGGTCTTTCACCTCTTTGGTTAGGTTTATTCCTAGGTATCTTACTGTTTTTGGTGTAGTTATAAATGGGAATGGTTCCTTAATTTCTCTTTCTGCTGCTTCATCATTGATGTGTAGGAATGCAACAGATTTCTGTATGTTGATATTATATCCTGTGACTCTACTGAATTTGCTTCTCAGGTCTAGCAGTTTTTTGGTAGAGTGTTTTGGGTTTTCTATAGAGTGTCATGCCATCTGCAAATAGTGAAAATTTTACTTCTTCCTTGCCAATTCAGATGCCTTTTATTTCTTTTTGTTGTCTGATTGCTGTGGCTAGGACTTCCAGTACTATGTGGTGAGAGTGGACCTCCCTCTCTTATTCCTGACCATAGAGGGAAAACTCACAGTTGTTCCCCTTTAAGGATGATGCTAGCTGTGGGTTTTTCATGGATGACCTTTACTATGTTGAGGTATGTTCCCTCTAAACCTACTTTGTTGAGGGTTTTTATCATGAATGGGTATTTGCTTTGTCAAATGCTTTTTTTGCATCTATTGAAATGATCAAACACATTGTTTTCAAGTACACCTGGGACACACTCCTGAATAGATCACATATTAAGTCACAAGTCAGGCTTCAACAAATACAAAAAGACTGAAATCATACCATGCACCTTTTCTGACCACAAAGCTATGAAACTAGAAGTCAACCACAAGAAAAAATTTGGAAAGACCACAAATACATGGAGGTTAAACAACATGCTACTGAGCAATGAATGGGTCAACCAGGAAATCTAAGAAGAAATAAAAAAAATACATGGAAATAAATGAAAATGAAAACACAATGGCCCAAAACCTTTGAGATGCAGCAAAAGCAGTCCTAAGAGAAAAGCAATACAGACCTACCTTAAGAAGCAAGAAAAATCTCAAATAAACAGCCTAACCTTACACCTAAAGATGCTAGGAAAAGAACAACAAAGGAAACCTAAAGCCAGCAGAAGGAAGGAAATAATAAAGATTAGAGCAGAAATAAGTGATGTAGAAATTAAAACAAAACAAAAAACAAAAAACAAAAAACAATAAAACAATAAAACAAGTCAAGGAAACCAGGAGCTGGTTCTTTGAAAAAATTAATAAGATTGATAAGACCCTAGACAGACTTATCAAAAAGAAAAGAGAAAGAACCCAAGTAAATAAAATCAAAAATGAAAGAGGGGAAATAACAGCCAACACCACAGAAATACAAACAATTATAAGAGAATATTATGCAAAAATATATGCCAACAAATTGGACAACCTAGAAGAAATGGATAAATTCCTAGAAACATAAACTACCAAATCAGAAACAGGAAGAAATAGAAAACTTGAACAGACTGATAACCAACAAAGAAATTGAATCAGTAATTACAAAAACTCCCAACAAACAGAATTCTAGGGCCAGATGGCTTCACAGGCGAATTCTACCAAACACTTAAAGAAGAGTTAATACCTATTCTTCTCAAACTATTTCAAAAAATAGTAAAGGAAGGATAACTTTCAAATTAATTCTATGAGGCCAGCATTACCCTGATACCAAAACCAGATCTACAGGCCAGTATCCCTGATGAATATGGATGCAAAAATTCTCAATAAAATACTAGCAAACTGAATCCAACAATACTTTAAAAAAATCATTCACCACAATCATATTGGATTTATTCCTGGGTTGCCAGGGTGGTTCAATATTTGCAAATCAATCAATGTGATACACCCCATTAATAAAAGAAAGGATAAGAAAAGCATAACTTTGGATGAATAATCAAGAAACAAAATATATTTCTTAAAATATATATATAATAGAGAGATGGAGGTGGCAATTATGACCGTTTGTTTAAAATAATTATCCCTTTTTATAGCACACCAGAAGCTTTTACACCTCAGAACAATGTACTAATGTACTAACAATGTACTAAGATGCAGAATGGGTGAGAATCGTGCCTTTATTTTGTAAAATGGGGAAATGGCTTAAGCATGAAAGTGAAGGAGAAAGAGGCGAATTTAAACCATGGGAATGTCTCTAGCAGACTAAGTTTAAGTAAGAATATATATGGAGGATAAGGTATCTGTAAGTTGTTCCTTTAAAATTGTCCTGTTTGTGTACTCCTTGATCAGCTTTGTATGTTAGGGACCCGTGTTCTTGTCCCTGCTTGAAAAACCTCTCCTCTAGGACAGAAGTGCAAGTGAATTAAAATGCCAATGTTTGCAAATGCTTTGCTTTAAAATATGAAGAGTTTCTCTATAATAATGACATTCTCACTTACTTGCTTTCTGATGTGATTATTTATGTCATGGGGATCTATGTATAACTTCCAGTCTATCTCTCCGAGTCACTATTTGTAATATACTACCAGTACATGTTAGTATTCTATTGGTACATTGCTATTGATTATTATTAATTGATATTTATTGTTAGTTATTAATTATTGAACTTGTAGTGATTTTAAAAAATAGTTGGCTTACCAAAACTTGAGTATACCCTGGGAATGGATGGTGCACATGGATATCACGTGAATAAGGTCCTCGCCTTCTGTATCCCAGCTGTCTTACATTGCATTAATGCCCTTTATTTTGTACCCCCGTTAAGAACTGTGTGATACCAATTTATGTGGGCTCCAAATTGATTTTCTACCAGATGGAATATCAACCTGAGGAATTAATGAGTGTTTATTAATCAAAATGGGGCAGATATCTAGGCCTTCCCAGTAACTCATAAGTATTGTCTGAGCCTCTATGAAGAAATAGAAGTGTATTTCTTAATAGTATAAGTGGTCAAAATATACAATAGCAAGAATCGTGGTTCTGCTTGCTCCTTATTTGAGCTGTTTCATTATCTTGGAATTTAGCATGGATACGCAAGAGATTATGGCTCCCTCATTTCTCAATATGTACGTACAAGTGGAGATAGTTCAGCTTCATAAAACAAGGAGGAGGAATATGATTAAAGGAAATGTTTGTAAACCAGATGCAGTTTTCTGAAAGGTTTACTCTCATTCCTAAGACACACACACACACACACAAACACATTAAGAGTTTGACTTTCATTCAATTGACATGAAAATATCCGTTCTCAAAGAAAGTCATTTTTAAAGTAATGATATGACATGGGCACAACCCGGATACCCCAGGATAAGTAGGGGTGATGTACAGGGAAATGCAACAGATAGATTCAGGAGGTCTGGCCGGATTCCCAACTCTGTTTATTATATGTGCCACTTGTTGGGGAAATATAATTAAAAACCAAATCTTCTCCCAACGCAGAAAATCTCTCCAAGAAGGTAGAAGAGAAATAGAATAGTTTTATTACTGAATACGCATTAAACCTGAACGTGCTGCACATCATAGGCATTCCTGCAAGAGGTTGCTTGAACAGAAAGAACTTTCACCCTTTCATGCACCCAGGCTGGTACCACCCAGTCATCCATGTTCTCAGGAGAAACAAGACTAGTTCTCCAGTAAGACGACTGGACAGCCCCATTTGTCACACATGGCTCATCCTAGAGTCACCTAGTAAGTGGGATGACCATCTGTGTTTAACACATTGGCTTTATCCAAAGAGAAAATAAAGTCATATCTTTATGACATGAGGTAGTTTTGTAATTTGGAGAGGGGAGCCAGTTGTAGTTAGGCTCCTACGTCACAGAAACGGGAAAGGAAGGCCTGGATCTTTTTTGATAATTACAATACAAAAAGGTGGCTCCCAGGTCCTTGAGAAAGGACTCCTGAATTGTAAAGCTGACAGGAAGGCTCTTTTAACTTTTAAAAAAGATTTATATACATTTCAAGGACACAGAAAAAGAAATCCAAATTACGGGTTTTCTAAAGTAAATGCTCTAATAAAAAAAGGGGGGGGCGCCTAGGTGGCTCCGTAGGTTAAACATCTCCCAGGGTACTGGGATCCAGCCCCACATCAGGCTCCCTGCTCAGCGGGAAGCCTGCTTCTCCCTCTCCCACTCCCCCTGCTTGTGTTCCCTTTCACGCCATGTCTCTGTCAAATAAATAATTTTTTTTAAAAAAGGAAGGTGGGGGGGACGAGTCTCTTCCCTATTTTCAACAGGGAGAATTCCTTTTTTCCCATTCAGATTGTATTTACATTTACACACCTTGGGTAACTCAACCTCCCTGCCTCTGTTACCTCATCTAGAAGAGAGTAGTAACACTAACAATTGGCTTCCATGAAGGAACTGTACAAAATGTCTTTGTCATTTTAAATGCCCAAATTAGTAGAAATTACAGATCTTTACTGGTATTAGACCTACATGCAAGCAGTTTATCTAATACTTAAATGGGAGCATACATTTTTAAGAGTCTCTCCTTTTGTAACAAAAATATGTCAGCTCCACATTTATCGGTTGGCTTTGAGCATTTAATCTCTCTGTCTTACCATAAAATTCGTTTTTATAAATTTTGTCTACCAGTTCCCCTGTTATCAGTGTGTTCAAGTTCCATTTTATTGTTAAAAATAAATGTCACAGTAAATCCAAAGTTGGTTTAACCTCTATTAAGTTAGTCACTAAGATAAACTTATATTTCTAAGGAAATACGTTTAAAAATATATATCCTAAATAATTATTTTTGCTTTAAAAACACTGCAAGATACATTTCAATACAACAGTTAATAAAAGTCGAAGAAAAGAGATATGATGAAGAACAAGCAAAGATATGTTTTATTTCCTGGTAAGTGCTTTTAAAAAAAACAAAAAGGAAAAAAAAAAAAAAAAAAAAAAAAACCCTGACGCCATTACTTGAATCCTGAGTTATTTCAATTTGACATATTTGACATATCATGGGATAAAATATGAGTAAAGCAAAAATCCCTAAGAATAGCTCCGCGATCATGCTAAGTAAAGAATTACGTTGGGTTGTCAGAGTCTCAGGGAGGTCGCGGGCTTTTATGACTCCAGCTTTCAGGTGAAGCCAGGCTGGGGCAATACTCAACTGAAATGCAGCGCTGAGATGGGGCTTTCTTCTTTTGACACCGAACTCATCACTTGGTTATTTAACACTGGAGAGACCAAAATTATATAAAGAAAAGCTCTGCCAGATCAAAATTATCTTCTCCCATTAATTTGGGGAGTCCTGTACTGCCACATTTCTTATGGTGGTGCAGCCAAATGGGTAGGTTCAGCACACCAATTATGTGGCTAGTATGATTCTGGCAATTACAATGCAAGTTAGAAATTATTCAGAACGGAATAAAATATTTTAAAACCCTCTTATAAATCTTAGCCAGGAAATAAATTTTCATGAGACCAGTGATTAACCCAATAGCAAAATGGAATTTATATCAACCATTCATTAATCCCATTTCCCTTCTCCCAACACCATTAATTAAGTGTCTGCTCAATTCCCATTCCTGTGCTCTACTTGTGTCGCTTACCCAATTACAGCTAATTTTCTTGCATGCAACGGGGGTGGTAATAGCTTCCAACAGTTGTTGAAATGTGGTTCCTAGTGCTTATTGCAGTGTGTCATCCTTAAATATTCCATAACATGTTTTCTGGTTCTGTTTCTAAAACCGAATTTGTGTGTGTGTGTCGGGGGCGGTGGAGGTGGGGGGGGGGTGGCGGGGGGCTGGGAGGATTTAGTTGGATACAGGAAGTGGCTGATTTCCTTCCTTTCAGGTCCTTTGAGACCCTTATCTGATTTTAAGTTTTGCCTCAGGAGAAACCTGTACCACTGAGATCGCTAAAAATAACTGTCCTCCCATCTTGCTGTTTTACCTATGACTCTCTGAGAGAAGCAGCTTCGGAAAACTCAACTTTTGATGTTGTGTTTCATAAGTTGTACCTACCTGATCACTTCGAGTTCAATAGGGAGAATCAATTTAATTTTTTTAATTGAAGCTTCTGTTACATGATGCTCCCCTCTCTTCTTTCTCTTTCTCTCTTTTTTAAACAGTTTACAAAAAAGGAGATATTAAACATAAACTCTGCCTCCTTTCAGTTGTACCCTGAAGATAACAGGTGTAAATTCAGCATTTGTATCCTAACATTTAGCTTCCCTTGGACTTCGGTCTTGTTATTTGAGATAAAAGAAACCAATCTTTTGTTTTCTGACTGATCCTATCATGTGTCAGTAGCTTCTAATAATTCACTTGATTAAGAATCCTCTCCCTGACATTTCCCACCCATTCTACCCTCCCCCACCTTAACATAATTGATGATCTATAAATAAACAATTAAAGTTGTTAGCTGGAGCTCACTATTTAAAATAAGCCCGTAGAGAATCCTTTTGTGAAGCTAATAATCCTTTTATAATCACCTCTGCTTCATCTGCTCAGATTTTAGTCTACCAGCCTTTTCTTAAAGCAGAAAGTGATCTTTGGAAGCAAGTGAAAGACTCCCCTGATGTAATAAACAGGGGCTCTGGAAGGGAGAGCAGGGAAAAACTCGGGTTTATGATTAGTCATGGGGTTAAATGCAGTAGTAATGGTTTGATTTCAAGGGGTTGGCTTAGCCTGTGGTAACACATAGTTATCCCAGGTCATTGTGGGTTTTAGCCTCCTTATGGCATCTCCTCCTCCCTTTGATCTGCATACTTAGCCTTTTGTCTCTTCCCATTCTCCTACAATTGGAAATGACGTCCATTTGGGCTTGTTGTTATCTTTACCATTTGTATTCAAGAACTAATACTCTTTTGTTTTATCTACATACAGAAAACAGTTTGAGGAAAACCTATGAAATTTCACCCCACTCAACTTTCCCAATGTTTCTGATGTTAAAAAACAAAATTCAACCAAGTAAATTTGAAGATCTAATTGGCTTGATGAGGAGATCCAGAAATGGGGCAGCATCCCCTCTCACAAGTAGAGAGATGTTTAGAGGCATTGTACAAAATGGGAGCTTCTTATAGGAAGGAGGGTGGAGCAAGAAGTGATTAGCAAAAGAAAAGAATGGATTGGTTCTAGTAAGGTCACTTTCCCAAAGGGGAGAGGGCAGGAGGTCTTATCTGGTGTATTACCCCACTTTGCTTTGGGGAATGGAGAGGACCCAGCTGACAGATTACTTTATTCATACTGATCAGAAAATTCCTGCCTGACTGGTTAAGACTACCTATCTGTGGGAGTTTGGAACTAAATTAGGTGTTAAGTTCCACTTTGTGACTTGGCCTAAGTGATTCCACCATCCATAAGTGATTCCAAAACCACGGTGATTCCTGTGGTTTTCTTTTTAACATTTAACACAGGAAATTTAAGGGATCACTTTGCAGCCAGTTGGAGAGCAGTTTTCTTTCCATCAACATGTAGGTAGTAAGCATCCACTGTTCCCATGCTGCCAACATATCTGTGAATGAAGGGGGACCCCTCACTCTCTTACCACTTACATTTCAGTGGTCACAAAATAATCTCATTTTTGTCAAATTTGGCAGTAGTGGTTTTTCTTTTCATGAGTTTTTTATGTGACTTTTTAAAAATTTGTTCAATCAAAATGATTGAGCTGGTACACATAAGCTTACTTTTCACATGTTGGCAAAAACATTTCATTGAATCATTTGGCTGCATCACGATAGAATGTTTTTAAAGAAATCTCTGTTACCTCCTTCATAGCATTTCTAATTTCTAAGAACCTCTTGGCCTGTAGATACTTTTTAAAAAAAGATGCTTCCTAAATATAGGGAACATAAGATTGGGTAACTGTTTTCCTAAGTGAAAAACTTTAACATTTACTCTTGTAATCTGGGAGGAAATAATGGTTTCATTAGTTTTTAGATGAAAAGATTTCTGCAATCAGACTGTGTTTGTAATGGCATTTATGAAACAATTTCCCCCCTACAGTAGCATTGTAATTAAGACTTTCAGTGAAATTGTCAAAGGAGAGGAGTATTCTGTTCCCTATGGTCGGCTGTGACGGCCTGCCCCTTACAGTCTTCTGCTGCTCTGCACCAGCCTTACATTAATGCCTGTAATCGTGTTTCACTTCCTCCAATTAAGCTGACAGGGAACTGGAATTGCTATCACTCACCTCATTGATCTGAAAGGCAACAGGATCAGACTGTAGCATTTTGTGCACAGGGCACTTAACATCCCAAATGCCCCATTGCCCAGAAGACTGTTAGCCCTGCAGGGAAGGCCCTAGGACTTCTGTAGTTCTGGCTCCATCTCTTGGGCAATGGAATGCCTGAGTTAGAAAGGTCACAGAAAATATCCTGTTCATGGATAGGTTCCAGTGTGCTCCCCTGAACAGCTGTTTCTCAAAATTTTAATGGATGTGCTGGGGAAAAAAATGTTTTTATGGCTCACTAGATGTTGGAAAAGCAGGGTTAAATCAAGTTAAACAGGTTCTTTTCTCTGTAACTGTCAGTGACCTCATACTTGCATTGTCAACTTCAAAAAAAGGTGCGGTGCGGTATAGGAGTATGTGTGTGTGTGCGGGGGTGGGTAGTGGGCAGTATTTCATGAACATGTTAGAAAAATTTTTTGAAGGCGAATGCAAGGCTTGGTATCCTGCAGATGACTTCTTGAGACTTGCGGATCTAGCCAGTGAGGACCATCATGTGGTTATTTGGTGCAGGGGCTCTCGACCCTGGTGGTGGTGGTGGTGGATCCACATAATGTTGGATCACCCTTTTCTAAAAACACCTCCCCAAGTTTCCTTCATTGTCCCTTCTTTCTTTCTCCACTATTGCTGGTGGAGTGTGTCATATCCCTCGGGTATGTTACGTGGAAAAACAGAAAGGTAGAGAATCACGTCACTGTCACGTTGTTCTTCCATTCTGTTCCCTGCATTGCTGTACTAGAGAATGCCACTGTGTTGAATGGCAGAGTGCCTAAGTTCTCCTGGGTTTAGAACCTCCAAATGACTAGTCTTATGAATGTTGGCAAACTTCTTAAGGCTTCTGAACCTCCATTTGTGCATCAATAAAGGAGTGAAAGTACCTTGGTTCGGTTTTTATGGAGGTGGGGGATAGCCCACATGTCACCTGGACTGTAGCAGACACATTTAATAGTAGCAGGTGTTATTATCTTAAGACTTTTAAAACTTCATTTAGATTTTTTTTGCTAGCTACTCCACTCTGACCAGTATATAGATTCAAACTGAAAAAGTTGGTTGAGCATTCAGCTGTTTACAAAGCAGACACATTTAATAGTAGCAGGTGTTATTATCTTAAGACTTTTAAAACTTCATTTAGATTTTTTTTGCTAGCTACTCCACTCTGACCAGTATATAGATTCAAACTGAAAAAGTTGGTTGAGCATTCAGCTGTTTTACAGCTTGGTAAAAACCAGCATTATGATTAACTGGATTTTTTTTTTCCCCACTGTCATATCACATTTGGGATAGCATGAAAAAGGTTTTAGGATGTTGGAATGATACAGTTTTTAAAAAATAGGTAAATATTCAGTGTCAATCAGCTCTTTCAACTAATAGGAATCATGTTCTCTTCTTTGTGATTTTTTTTCATCATTCAACTGAGTAGGATATCAGAAATTACAGTGTCTGTTCTATTGAACCTCTTAACAACTTGTTAATTTGTGAGGGGATTGTATTTAGATGTGACTTTTAGCAGTTGAGATCCAAGCTATTTATCAATTTGCACAGATTGTCATCATCATAACTTGGAAATCCATGTTCCCAAATAAATGCCTGTAAATTTAGCTTCTAAAGACTTGACACATTCATAGAAAGCCACATTCCAGTGGGCAGATATCATTTAATATCAGTATAGAGTTTGATTCAATCTCAGAGACCATGTCAGTGTCATGGGCTGTTTTGGCATATATTTGCATTTCAACCTTGCATGTCCACATCATCGGGTCTGCATGCTCTTTACCCTTTTGGACCTTTAGCATCTGCAGATAGAGATTATAAATAGTACCAAAGTTACAGTTTGTTCTGAGGATTAAAATAAAGCATATAAAAGTACTTCATAAACTGAAATGCTGTACACAGCTAGTATGATTTTAAAATAGTATTAGTAATAGGGTACATTTAGAGGACAGGAGATTTGCACTGTAAGGCTAATACATAGCATATAATCTTCTTTCTATAAAATTTCAGATGAATGTGTTAAGATTGAAGACTTAACAACACCATTCACAGATTATACATCTTCAACCATTTTGTTTCAATTTAGAAAGTAGGTTAATTGAGGTACAAAAAGTAAACTTAAAATGGCTTTTGACAGGATCCGGTTAGCCTGATGGTCTATTTCAGGCATAGATTTATTCTTAAGGCACTTTACATGATACAGATGGTTTGGGAGATATCAGATTCTCCTTTTGTGACACCTAACTCCAAATTTAGGGGCATATTCCAAATATCATGAACTTTACTTAGCCTATTTTGAATTTGTG
Source organism: Mirounga angustirostris (assembly GCF_029215605.1). Taxonomy (NCBI): domain Eukaryota; kingdom Metazoa; phylum Chordata; class Mammalia; order Carnivora; family Phocidae; genus Mirounga; species Mirounga angustirostris. The sequence continues at coordinate 43,378,772 of NW_026991718.1, read as the reverse complement.
ACTGGCTGATAGGTTTGCCAGATTTAGGGGATGGTGTGTATATATATATATATATATATATATTCCTATTCAGTGACATGCCTAGTCTTGCAGAAAGATGAAGAAGCAAAATGGGAAATAAGATGCAGAGATTCTGGCTTTTCACTATACCTCACAGCCCCTTAGTTATGTGTGTTACAAAGCAAAAGCCCCATGCCTACCACATGGTAGGCACTCAGTAAATTCCTAGTTATTGTCCAAAATGTGGCCATTTCTGATTTATTTATTTAGTTAGTTAAAGATTATTTTAGAGAGAGAAAGCAAGTGAGCAAGGGGAGGGGTAGAGGGAGGGGGAGACAATCTCAAGCAGACTCCATGCTGAGCATGGAGCCTGACACAGGGCTCAATCTCATAACCCTGAGATCATGACCCGAGCAGAAACCAAGAGTTGTACACTTAAACGACTGAGCCACCAAGCACCCCTATTTCTGATCTTAACAGCCACTGTGGCAGTCATTAATCTGCAAATATGTACCAAATATCAACTAAGTACCTGGTAGTGCAAGGCATTAATGATACAAAGATAATGGCGACATTCTAGTCATCAGTGACTAGATCACATTGCATTCTAGTAATGTGAATGGCACAGAAACATGAACCTGCAATTAGAGGATGAGAAGAACCATAAAAGAAGGATGGGTGAAGTGCAGTGCACACACACACAGAAGGGAGCAACTAACTTCTGAGGTAATCAGGGATTCTTTACCAAGATGACATTTGAATGAGATCTTCAATAGGCAGGTGAGGAGTGAAGGGGAGGACACTGCAGGGTCTAACACAGTGGTCAATATTATTGAACAACATGTGGAGGAAATATAGGCATTGGGAATCCATTTGGAAGAGCCTAGAGGCATGAAAGTACCATCTGTTCAAAGGAATAGTAACGAATAACATGGGTTTGAGGTAGGGGTGGGAGGTAAGATTGGAGAGCCAAACTGAAGTCAAATTGGCCAGGATCTTCTTGTAGGTGTTAGGTTGGCATTAGAGGATTTTAAGCAGGTGAGTGAAGTAATGTATGAGTATGTACTAAGGATATCAATCAAATAATGGATTGGATTCTCAAACAGTGAATCTGAGGACATAAAAACTGATCTAGTAATTTTTTAGCTTAAGACTTAATTAGACAAATGATAAGGTAATCATAAAACTTGTCATCCAAATTGGGACAATTTTGAGACTGAAGGAAGGCATTTTTACTTATTATGCTGGAACAATGGAAGCAAATTGGAAGGTATTATCACCCTACCTATGATAGGAGATGACTGATTCTATGGATGGCAATTAGTTGACAGGTGGGTGTTTGGGGACTCCTGGAGACTAAGGCCAATCCATGGACTCCCATGGATATGGGATAGATGATATGGAACCCCAGAGCATCTTCAGTAGAACCTCTACTCATTGCAATTTGGGGTGCCTGGGTAGCTCAGTCGGTTAAGCGTTGGACTAGGTTTTGGCCCAGGTCATGATCTCAGGGTTGTGAGACGGAGCCTCGCGTCAGGCTCTGCACTCAGTGAAGAGTCTACCTGAGATTCTCTCCTTCTGCCTCTGCCCCTGCTCCCGTGTGCATGAGCACACACACTCTCTCTCTAAAATAAAATAAACCCATTTCCAATTTAAATTCTTTCAATGATACATTTACTTAGTGTCTCAAACTCCTATGCAAACCCTGTATTTAGAGAAGTTTTTTTTTTAAAATCTGTGAGCTACTTTAATTCTCATGTAGCAGAAGTTTCTCTTTCTTAAAATTTCTCTATTCCTAAAAAATTAGCTAAACTTGAATTTAGAACCCAGCTTAGATCCTGGGTCCATCCCTCACTCTTTGAATGTTGAACAAGCTTATTTCTGTCTTTGAGCACACCTGTAAAGTGGTTAATATATGGGCATTTTGTAAAGATTAAATAAGCAATCAAAGTCTAGTGTTTAACACACAGTAAATACCCAGTAAGTAGCTACTGTGTGTCTTTGTTTTATATTTTTTCATTGGGAAGCAGCTTTTTTTTTTTTAAACCACCACCACACCCCTCAGTTTATTTAAGTTCCCTTTATGTGCCTTGTATTTGTATCATAGTACTTATCTTACTGCATTGTAATTGCTGTTTAAATTATCTTTCTCATTCATTAGGCCAGTGGTTCTCAAGTGGGGGTAATTTTGTCCCCTCCCCAGGGTACATCTAGAAATACTTTTGGTTGTCATAACTGAGGGACGGAGTGCTACTGGCATCTAATTGGTAGAGGCCGGGGATGCTGCTAAATATCCTATAATGCATAGGGCAGCCCCCACAACAAATAATTATCTGGCCCAAAATGTCAGTAGTGTTGAGGGTAGCAAACGATGCTTTAGACTTACTCTGTGCTGGTAGAAGCTGTGACTCTCTTGCTATGGTAGGTCCCCCCTACCTAGCACTGTGATGAGTCTCAATAGGTAGAATGAATGAATCGGAACCAAAAATTTAGCCATGATCCAGTTTCCCAAGGATTTCATCACTCCTTTTAGTCAACATGTGATTGCTGTGGTGTCTCAAGTACGCTGCTATCAGCTGCAAGCTTGAAGTACCAGGTATATTAAAATAGAACTCTGAAAAGGACAACAGAACAAAAAGTCACCAATAAGGAAATAGGCATCATATTGCTACTTAATACCGCATTCAGGTTTGTTTCTTTCTTTCTCTTTCTTTCTTTCTTTCTTTCTTTCTTTCTTTCTTTCTTTCTTTCTTTCTTTCTTTCTTTCTTTCTCTTTCTTTCTTTCTTTCAAGATTTTATTTATTTTGAGAGAGAGCAAGTAAGAGAGAGAGAGAGGGTGTGCAAGTGAGCCAGGGGAGAGGCAGAGGGAGAGAGAGAATCTCCAGCAGACTCCAGGCTGAGCACAGAGCCTGATGTGGGGTCGATCTCACAACCCTGAGATCATGACCTGAGCAGAAATCAAGAGTCAGATGTTTAACCAACTCAGCCACCCAGGAGCCCCCCTCATTCAAGTTTCTTAATCAAAAGCACTTGCAAGCTTACACAGGGAACAGAAGTCACATTTTTATCTCAATTAAATTGTGAGGAAACATGAGATTAAATTGTTTTGGGCTGTTCTGTGAGATGAGAAATATCTCAGGGTCTTATAGGAAGATTACTTTAAATGGCTCTATCTATCATATAACATCTATCATCTATCTACCTTGTATCTGATAGCTACCAGTTTTCAATAAGAGCTGCAGGACTCTTTGAGGTGCTTGAGAAAGACTGAGGAAGCTTTCTGGCATTTGGAGCAAGAAATGTGTTCTGGGACTTGAGAAACCAATTTTCCAATTGTTGGGTGAGATGGGGCTCCTTCTTTAATTAGACAAATTGATTGATATAAGCCTCATGCTGTGAAAAACTGAAGAGCTTTCTGAGAAATCAATTAGGATTGCTGGAGACAGTCACATCTTCCCTCCCTGACCCCACCTCAGCCCTCAGACTTCTTACTAGCCTGAATCAGGAATGTATTTTAAGAGGAAGCAAAACCTCAACAAATCGTTACTCTGGTGTTTCCTGTCACACTGCATAGCTTGCTATGGCTACCATAACAAAATACCACAAACTGGGATTTTTAACAATGGAAATTTATTTTCCCACAGTTCTGGAAATTAGAAGTCTGAGATCAAGGTTCCTGCAGGGTGGGTTTGTTCTGAGGCTTCTCTCCTTGGCTTGTAGCTGACCATCTTCTACCTCATGGTCTTTTCCTGTGTTTTTCTGTGTTTAATCTCCTCCACTTTAAAGACACAAATCATATTATATTAGGGACCACCCTAATGATCTCATGTAACCTTAATTATCTCTTTAATGACCTATCTCCAAATGCAATCACATTCTGAGGTAAGGGGGAGGGGTAAAGGGGTGGGGTAGGACCTCAACTCATAAATTCTGGGGAGACACAGTTCAGCCCATATCACGCCTCTACAGGGCTCAATATCAAGTAAATGCTCAATATATAGTTATTCTTTGCCAGAGTAATATTTTATTTGAAGTAGAGTGTGGTGGCTGATCACATAGAACACATAGGGCACATAGAGACAGAGGTCAACCTAACTGGTGTGATTTACAGCATACAAAGTCTATATTGGCCCAGACCACTGCAAATGGAAGCCCGCTCCAGTGCTTGATGGTCCTATCCCTGGAGTCACTGAGTTTGGAACCCAAAGTTGGGATACTGAGACTATATTTAATGTGGATTGGTTTGGGAGTTCTTCTGTTTGTATGTTTTCCACTCAGCAGGATTAATTACAAGGGAAAGAAGGCAATGACAGGGTTGGGATAGTCCTGGAGAAGGGGCTCAGGTGGGAGGGCTCTTCCAGGAGATGAGGCTTTCTGTGGAGCTCTCTGGATAGGGAAGAAGAGTAGGGGGGGTAGGAAGGTGCATAGCTGGGTGGTAGTAAGCCTGGCCTTGTGCTTCTTCACATGTAGGCTGGGGAGAGAGGGTAGATTGCCCAGGCATTTTGAGCTTGGACCAGTCTGGCTTCTGCACAGGGAATGAAAGAACTTATACCCATAACATGGTGATTCCTCCTCAAGTCAGACTTAATGCTGATTTCACTCTGGGCTTGAGCATCCCTTCTAGTTCCTGATTTCTGATTTTTTTTTTTTTGACTACCTTTTAGTGTTTTCTGTCTTGGTAATAGTAACTGGATTCCTGGCTGTTCTCCTGATAGTTCCTTTTTTTTTTTTTTTTTAATATTTCCTACTTTGGACTCACTGCAATACTGGAGTTCTCAAGTTTCAGAGTAAGGTCTCAGCCACCTTTTTCCTTATTCTCCATAAATATCTTATTTTTTTCCTTCTTCTTCTCCTCCTCCTCTTCTTCCTCCTTATTTTGTCTTCCTCATATCCCTACAATTATTTGATTTTTTTTCCTCTTAGTGTTTTGTGGTTGTTTTTGGTTAGTGTTGTGGATATGTCTAATTTCTAAATCCTAAATTCCTTGATCAACAGCTTTCCTATGGAACCAGAATTTATTTTTAACTCTAGGCTTCCCTCACCCAACCCCCACACAGAAGTTTCTCGCCTCCTACTTTTCTTTTCTCTTTAGAGATTAACTTTCTAAAATGACAACTATTTTATGTCCCTGATTCAATGAGAACCTTTGTGCCAGGGACTGGACTTAGTGAAATACACACACAGGTAAACTAGACAGATGAAGTTACTAATCCCATGAAGTTTATAGTCTAATGGGAGAAACAGATGAAAAACCAGTAAGCAAATTATCTACTTAAGTAAGTTCTTTCTCAATTTTATTAGAACTTTAGCAGAGAACTCCAAGAGTCCTTATAAACAAATTAAAATCATTCTGTAATGGTAGAGCTCTCGACTTTACATCATAGGGAAAGCCATACTTAGAAAAGAGGTGTGTTCTTGCTATTCAGATCCATCTCTGGCAGCCCCCTTACTGAGGTATTTGCAAGTAGTTAGCAGCTCTTCTCACTGACTCCATATCAACATGGGGCAGACACGGCAGGCCTGTTACATCATTTCAGCAAGGCCATCCCTTCCTTGATGGGCCAAAGAGGGTGTCTGAAATAGAATCCACTCATGCTGCTTGGGGAATCTCCCTCTTGCTGGCAGTTAGTTATAGGTGCTCAGTGTGATTAAAATCACCAGTGCAGTGTGTTCACTGCTGATTTCTTACCCATGCTTCGGACTGAAAAGGAGGAATCAGTCCCCAACATTTGCTCCTTGTCCCTCGCTAGCATAAGAAACAACAGCTATCAAATTTTATATTCTTTACTACGTTTTTAGTGAAATTTCAGGGTCCGTGTCTGGTTCTCCTTTTTCATTTGCCTTATACATGAATTGTGTCATATGGACTTTAAAATGGTGAAAATTTCATGAATGTTAAATACCACTCAGATGTTAAAAGATTTTCAAATGGCAAGTTGTGGTAAACCCAGATCCAGCCTATAAATCAGTATATTCTCCCTAGACATTCAGTCCTTCCATCTTGCATCTTTTCATGGTTCAGAGGCTGAGCCCTGTGTTTTCCCTAAGTTTGCTATCAAGAGAGAAAAAAAAAATCAGGTGTTTTCTTTCTTTCTTTTCTTCTTCTTCTTCTTTTTTTTTTTTTACCATTTCCATTACCAGCAATACCATTTATTTTTTTATTTTTTTATTTATTTATTTTTATTCTTATGTTAATCCCCATACATTACATCATTAGTTTTTGATGTAGTGTTCCATGATTCATTGTTTGTGCATAACACCCAGTGCTCCATGCAGAATGTGCCCTCCTCAATACCCATCACCAGGCTAACCCATCCTCCCACCCCCCTCCCCTCTAGAACCCTCAGTTTGTTTTTCAGAGTCCATCGTCTCTCATGGTTCGTCTACCCCTCCGATTTCCCCCCCTTCATTCTTCCCCTCCTGCTACCTTCTTCTTCTTTTTTTTTTTCTTAACATATATTGCATTATTTGTTTCAGAGATACAGATCTGAGATTCAACAGTCTTGCACAATTCACAGTGCTTACCAGAGCACATACCCTCCCCAGTGTCTATCACCCAGTCACCCCATCCCACCCACCCCACCCCCCACTCCAGCAACCCTCAGTTTGTTTCCTGCGATGAAGAATTCCTCATATCAGTGAGATCATATGATACATGTCTTTCTCTGTTTGACTTATTTCGCTCAACATAATACCCTCCAGTTCCATCCACGTCGTTGCAAATGGCAAGATCTCATTCCTTTTGATGGCTGCATAATATTCCATTGTATATATATACCACTTCTTCTTTATCCATTCATCTGTCGATGGACATCTTGGCTCTTTCCACAGTTTGGCTATTGTGGACATTGCTGCTATAAACATCGGGGTGCACGTAGCCCTTCGGATCCCTACTTTTGTATCTTTGGGGTAAATACCCAGTAGTGCAATTGCTGGATCATATGATAGCTCTATTTTCAACTTTTTGAGGAACCTCCATACTGTTTTCCAGAGTGGCTGCACCAGCTTGCATTCCCACCAACAGTGTAGGAGGGTTCCCCTTTTTCCGTATCCCCGCCAACATCTGTCGTTTCCTGACTTGTTAATTTTAGCCATTCTGACTGGTGTGAGGTGGTATCTCATTGAGGTTTTGATTTGGATTTCCCTGATGCCGAGCGATATTGAGCACTTTTTCATGTGTCTGTTGGCCATTTGGAGGTCTTCTTTGGAAAAATGTCTGTTCATGTCTTCTGCCCATTTCTTGATTGGATTCTTTGTTCTTTGGGTGTTGAGTTTGATGAGTTCTTTATAGATTTTGGATACTAGCCCTTTATCTGATATGTCATTTGCAAATATCTTCTCCCATTCTGTCAGTTGTCTTTTGGTTTTGTTGACTGTTTCCTTTACTTTGCAAAAGCTTTTTATCTTGATGAAGTCCCAATAGTTCATTTTTGCCCTTGCTTCCCTTGCCTTTGGCGATGTTTCTAGGAAGAAGTTCAGCAATACCATTTCTATGCTAAACTCAGAGACTGACATTTTGTGTGCATTATCTCATCGTAATCTTGGGTTAGGCATCATTTCCACTATTTTACAGATGAAGACTGAGACTTAGTGAGTTTAGGTAAATTGCCAAGGGTTACACAGCTAGTAGGTATCAGAGCCAAGCTATAACTTAATACTATTTTTGTCTACTTCATAAATTCTTTCAAGGAAGAGAAGGCATGGGAGAGGGCATGAAGGAAAGGCAGATGGGGGTTCAGACTGGGAATTACATTTGCATTTTAATTTTATGTAAGAATGAGATAACACTGATTTCTTTATCAAAGAATCCATCCCCACTTGCCGTAAGTGTTAATGTCACAAGCACCGGGAGACTAATGACCCTTGGAGCTGGCATGTGTATTTCCGTGGTTATGCATGGCCAAATAGATAGTCATGGATGCAAATGAACAGGTTAGAATTAGATTCTGGAAAGACTAAGATTTGGGATTTATCTTCCTCAGTGGTGTGTGGTTCATTCACCCAGGAAAGCTTGGCAATAAAATTCTTTGATTCTCTCTACCCTGTAGGAGTGAGTTATCCTGTCATTAAGTATAGTTGACCTTTGAACAATACAGTTTGAACTACATGGGTCCACTTATATGTGGATTTTTTTGATAAATACAGTACAGTACTGTAAATATATTTTATCTTCCTTGTGATTTTCCTAATAACATTTTCTTTTCTCTAGCTTACTTTATTGTAAGAATACAGTATTTTTATATACAACATACAAAATGTGTGTTGATTGGCTGTTTATGTTATCAGTGAGGCTTCTGGTCAGCAGTAGGCTATTAGTAGTTAAGTTTTTAGGGAATCAGAAGTTGTATGTGGATTTTCAACTGTGCGGGGGTTTAGCCCCTCTAACCCCCACATTGTTCAAGGGTCAACTGTACAAGGCTTTATTGTGTACAAAAGAAACTCCTTTTGTGGACATTGTACCTGATACAGCGAAATGTGATCTTTCTTTCACAGAGCTTACACTTTGCTAGTGGAGAGGGTGCCCATGCAGTTAAGTGATAATGGCAGATGAACTTGTAACACCCCCACACACATTCATTTAGACATACATTGAAATGCAAAATACGATCACAACATTTTTATTTTACTCTACTGCATTATAAATGCAATTGATAGTTGTATCACCAAACAATTCGGGGGTTATTGCCAACCTGTTCTAATAATTTATTTTCTTACAATCAGTGTTAAGAATCCAGTTTTTCATGGGCTTGATGACTTAATTGGAAGCAACAGTAGTTCATTCAGTTCAGCTTACTTAGAGTGAACAGAGAAAATTCAAGCAACAACCTTTAGCCTGAACCCTGCCTTTTTTATCAGAGCTTGGAAGTCAGGAGGCGGCTATAGCCAGATGTCTGACTATGAGACCACTCACCGAGGGGCGAGACCACTCAGTGCCAGTTTGCCCAAAGAAGGCTATGCAGGAAATTGTCTGAGGGGATGCTATGGTTGAACATCAGAAAAGGACTATGCTGATTACTATGGTGGTTGAGAGAAAGGAGAAGTCTATATGGGCTGTGTGGTCAGGGAGAGGTAGGGCCTGATCTGGCCCATAGAATGTTGCTTCAGGATGGAGAAAAGGAGGTAAAACTGGTAGGTAGAAAGTTATTATGGGGTGCTCAAAGAAACTCTTCTCTGAGGACTGGGATGTACTTATGGGGGATTAGAGAAGTTGTGACCATGGAAAGAGGAGATTGGGAGTACATTTTCAGAAAATGTTGGGAAATTAGCAGAGTGTAGACTTGGTTTACCAATAGAAGCTCTGAAATCAGGATCAGCGTGGATCAGGATCCCCTTTTATAGTTTGTGTGTGATGGTGCAAAATTTTCTTAAACTCTCTATGTTTTGGTGAGAGCAGCATCCTTGTTTATTTCCATGTTCATTGCATCTAGCTAGTCTTATTCTGATGTCTACATGTAGATGTAATAATGACAGGCAAGGAATTTGGGGAAGCTGATTTAACTTTCTTTTTCTTTATGCAGGGACTTTCTATGAAATGATGTGGCAGGCTGTGTCTATATTGTTTTGGTTTCTCAGGCAGCATAGTTTTTTTTGTTTTTTGTTTCTAATTAGTTTGGTTTGGAAACTTATGTTTTTAAGATAGAGTAATTCATCAAGAATTAAGGAGAACTGCCTTAATTGTAATCCTTAGTCCTATTTTAGGTTTACCACCAGTAAATTGTCACAAACCTCTTGGTTCCCAAAATTGGCTGATCAGTAGAACTTCATGGAAATCTGAAAATGCAGATCCCTGGGCCACAGTTGGAAAGATTTTCCTACCCACTGAGCTATCCCTGTGTTTCCAGAGCTTGTCCATAATTCTTCAAATGCTTATTAAAAAATGAAGATTTCCAGCCTACTCCAGAGCTACTGAATAGAGGGGCCTAGGAACCTGTGTTTGCAACAACTTTGTCACGTTGACAGTTTCTAGCTGAAAGATTACGGAGCCCCAAACTCTCCTATTTACTTTCTCATTTCTAGCCACCATTTATCGCCGTTTAACCAGCACCTCCTCTGGGGACTTAATTTACCTAAAATGTACATTAGCAGCCTGTTGCCATAGCCCTGCGCCATCAGAGACGTTTGTTTGGGAACATAGATGTTTCTTTTCTGGCTTTGTGAGAAGACAGGGATAAGCAATTGACAAACACTCTCATTTACCACCTGAGGGCCCTGAGGGGACCCTGGAGGTCAGGAGTCTACAATGGAGAATTAAGTCTCACCCAAGAAGTTCTCCCAATTTTGGCTATTCACCCTCTTTGACTTATAGCTAAGGACTTTGTATTGTCATGAGCATCCAGTGAAGTGGGAGATGTGCTCACAATTTGAAAATGTATAAGATGCTGGAATTATAATCTAGGGCAAAGGCTTTGTTGTATGTATTTTATTTTCAATTTTTTTTTTTTCCTACAGCTGGTGGGGAGAATATGATACACTTCTTAAAATTCCATGCAGACCTAGCAAACTTTCAGCAAGATCCCAGCCTAGTAGGAAAAAGATCTCAGTGTCTGGATAGATGTGATACGCATTCTCAATGCCCTACCCCCCTTAATAGACACAGTGTACACTACAGAGAGCAAAGTGTAATTTTAAGAACCTTGTAACTCTTTACAAATTAACACAGCAGATGGTGTTTATGGGAGCCACATAGTGAGGAATATTTGGGACAATGTGAGACATGTGTTCCAGGGTTTCGGCCTGCTTTCTACTTAGTTTAGTTTTTAACTATCATGCAGCAAAAATGGCATTTGCCTCATAAAGTTTTCATCAGTTCCAAGTGTGAGCAAATGCCCCAAGAGATGATTCTGTTATGGGGCAGATTCTAAGCATTCTCAGGGAGAAGGGCATCAGAGAAGCCTCAGGAAATGCCCCTGCTTGCCCCTTGGTCACATGCCAGTGGCCTCCTGGGTGTTGGTGCTGGAGGTGGAGAGCAGCCTATTTCCATTCTGGCTTGGGGATGGGTTTACAAAGTGGAGAAAGAGCCCAAGGCTTCATAAACTCTGCTCCTAGAAAATAAAAGACAACACCAAAGGATTAACAATGAAGTTAATAGCTCTAGATTGGGGATTGCTAGTGTATAAATAAAATAGTTTTTCAGTTATTTTGACTGTCCAAATATTATTTTCTTTTAGTCCCTCATAGTGCTAAGGCTTACAGGTATCAGGATCTATGTGGTTGCTTTTCAGACAGTGCTGGACTTTTGGAAAGAGCATGAGATGAAGGCTTATGCCAAGATTGGTTGGTGGTGATGCTAGAGAGGACAGGAGGAGCAGTCTTCACAGGCTTTGGCAAAGACCAAAAGAAGTCAGATTTGTTTGGGTGGGGGAAAAGGCTTGGTTTTGAAATATGAAAGGAAATCTCTTTGGGGGTCCCCGGGCATGCATAAAGTGCTCAGTACTCCTAAACCATGAGTTTCCTTTTCCCAGTGTTCACCAGGAAACTTCTTCCCTTTCCTTTGCTGTAGGGTTGGCCAACAGAATGATCCCAGGTGTTCTCTAGTATGACCTGCTTCTTTGTCCCAGTCAAGGTTCTGCTCCTCTCGTAGAAGCACCATTTCACCAAACCCATTCTTTTTTGGTATCTAGTGTCCTCAAGCTTATCTACCCTCACCTCCCACTATGCTAAGAGAAGGATTTGTATGTTTCTTGTCCCAAGTGCATGTATCTTAATTCTGTGCATGCAATTATAGTCTTTGATTTCCATCTTCTCCCTGCTTAGGTGAGATTTTTGAACAGGGAAGGAGGAGAATGAGTGTGGAAAGAGAGTTAGCAGCAATATTACTCTACCGTTGATGAAGCTACCAACACAGCTTCCCTTTCACTCTACTTCTGCACAAAAGTAGCCTTACTGCCAAAGATCCGTATCATGAAGTCATGTCAAGCAGTCAGAATACTAATTACTTCATTTATATTCAATACATATTTGTATGTACATATCTATACATATTTCTAATTTGTTTAACACCTATTCTGCATAAGGCACTCTGTAAGAAGTTTCAGGGTTTCAAGGACGTATAATTGGCTGACAACTTCCTGACTATTATGTCTCTCCAAAATTCATATGTTGATGAATACCCCAGTGTGATGGTATTTGGAAATGGGGCTTTGGGGAAGTAATTAGTTTTAAGTGAGGTATTAGAGTAGGGCCTTCATGAGATTCGTACCCTTATAAAAAGAGACACCAGAGAGCTTGCTCTTTCTCTACCACGTGAGGACGTAGTGAAAAGGTAGATGTCTATGAGCCACAGGGAGAGCCCTCAGAAGAAACCAAACCTACTGAACATTGGTCTTGGACTCTTCAGCTTCCAGAACTGTGAGAAAATAAATGTTTGTTCCTTAAACCACCCAGTCTATGGTATTTTGTTATGGCAGCCTGAGTTGACTATACACTGCCCTTAAGCTCCTGTGCCTCCAACTGGGAAGAAGGAACAGATATATGATTATATCATGACAAGTTTCAGAACAAGACAATATCATAATGATGCATCTGTATATTTGCATTTTACCTTTAGAGTGTGATATCTGAGATTCAATTAACAATGCAAGAGACTTGCTTTAGATATCAGAAATTTAATTAATGATGCAAGAGACTTGCACAATATATGAGTGTTGCCTGAGTGGGAATTATTCATAAAACACCAAATAAATAGCTATTTTGATGATAAAGATAATGATGTAGATGGCTTCAGGCACTCAGAGGAGGATGGGCTCCTGATGAACTGAGAGGTCAGGAATGTGTGATGAAGGAATTATAACATGAACTGGCCCCTGATATATTGTTAGATGTGGCATAGGGAGGCTAAGGCAAGGGAGCTCTACAGAGAAAGACTTTCCATAAACTGAGGTAACCCTCTTCCTGAGTGTTTTCTGATTTCTGTGAACTCTCAACAACATGGACACTCTTATTGACCTCTTTTTGAGAAGTTAGAAAATGCCAGACTCTAGGGATCCTTTAGGTGTTGATAGCTTTAACTGTAACTGAGTGGTTGGGGGACTATGCACTTAAAACTGAAGTGGAAGTTTAAATTCCACTGAAATTTAAATGGTTTATTTAGTGTGGGTATATATGTGTTTTTGTGTGTGTATAAAATCAATGGAAATTTGCACTTTGCCTTCGCTACTTTCATCTCAACTGTAAAGATAAAATGACATTTTTTAGCAGTTTTCCCAGGTCATGGTCTCTCACAGGCTTTGAAGGAATGTGTGGTTAATTAACCCAAGGTTGGGAGCTGGGGGGGAGGGTGGGGCTTTGATGAAAAATATCTTCTCTGCAGGGTTGTCTGGGAGATAATCATTGAGGACTACACCTGTGTTGATAAAGTAAGTAAAGGAGCAAGAATTGTAACATTACACAGGTGCCAACAACTTCCTGTGGTTTTGAGCAGAAAATTGTGAAACAGGTGAAATTTATTTTTAGGACCCTACATTTTCCAAATCATTCATCCCTTGCATACCTTCTTCCTATCCACAGGTGCCTACTTGGAGCATCCATTTTTCTATACATGAACAGGTATTTCTGGGGCTGTTCTTAGGAGTTTCATACTGAGTTTTCTGAGAGAAAACTCAAACATTCACCACCCACAAAAAGCTCAGATTCTACTCTGCAGCCACATGAAAACTTAATAAATAATGCAGGATGGTAAATTGTTAACGTCTGTATCCTTTGGCATAGTACCTGGTTGAAGGATATGGTCAAAAGAGGTGAAGATCTTCAAGGGCTAGATCCATTTAAAAATACTTCCTAGAGGAAGAGGATTTTGAGCTGTTTCTGGAAGAATGGGTAAAATTTAATTAGGCAAATGGTTGAAGAGAGAATGGCTCCTTTCTTCCAGGCACTAACATGAGACAAAAAGTTTGAATCATTGAAAAAGAACAAATTAATTAGAGAGGTGGGCTATTACAAGGGATCCAGTAAGAATTAAATAGGAACTGAGGGATTGAGCCTCAGAAGTAAAAGCTTGGTTTTGACAGGCCATACTGAGGATTATGAAGGAGGGAAATCAAAAAGGTGTTAGTGTGGTGTTAGAGGCCTACACTGGGATAGGTGGGTTCCATGGGAAGAAGGGTTTGAGGGAAAGCAGAAATCTTAGAGACTTTTTGATGGACAAATTCTCAAGGCTAGTGACTAATTGGTTTTTATTAGGATTTAGAGCTTGGGTAGAAATTAGTGCTAGAGAAAACCCTGTGAATGAAGCAAAGGCCTGAGGTCTCAGGGAGTGCTCTGGGCTGTGTCCATAGTCTTGTCAGGGTCTTTCCCTTCTACCATCTTGCCTTCAAATTATTTTGGTCTGATATTTTATGGTCTCTGATTTAGTCAGGACTTTTTTGGTTGTAGCTGAGAGAAACCCAAAATAAAGAAATATGAGGGGAATTAATGATTCACTCATCTCAGCAGGAAATCCACTGATCGACTTTGGCTTTAGGTGCAACTGGATTCAGAAGCCCATGTGTTTCATTCATTGATTTAATATAATTTATCGAATGCCTATTATGTGCCATGCACAGGTGCCAAGGATATAATGATAAGCAAAATAAAGACTATCCTCATGAAGTGTTACTTTACAAATTAATATATAATGGAAAGTATAAATGTATGTAATGGAAATTATGTCCAATGTGTGTACTGATAATGCTGGGCCAATAAACAGGGTCAGGGAGTCTTACCAATAATGCTCTCTTTATATTCTTATCTTATATATTGATGATTCTATCCTTGAGCACTGACAAGATCTCAGAGAAGTGTCAGATGCATTTTTGCCCTGACATGTTGTCATTAGTTTTTTCCCTTTCTACCTTTATCTACCCCTCCACCCAACCCCATTCATTCCAGGTTCCAGGAAAGCTGGATTGTGATATGGTCAAAGTATCCTGATCATGGGTTTGATTTGTGGCCACTGCTAAACTTTTATCCATTCTAGAGAGATATCACCCATTTCTTTTCCAAGAGAAATGGCCATAGCTAGTGAAAGGGAAATGTTTAGAAAGATCCACATTCTCAGACTGTGATTTACACATAATATAAAGGTATTACGAAATGTTCAAGGTTCCATAAATAATGGTGCTATTCGTAATAAGAATATGATTCCTATATTCAGGGTTTGAGGGTAGATGGGCAACCCTCCAAATACAATGGGATGACTGCTGGATCAATAGATAATTTTTTCTCCTCCTTCCTGTTGTCTAAATTATAGGTTTAAATGACAGGAAAATATGTTGGAGATAAAGTGCATGGCATGTTATTGCTTTCTGCCATTCTGATGATTTTGACTGCCACTTCTTTCAAATAACAACAGTTTGAAGACTGGGCATTTGATTAGCTCCCTACAAATTCAATATATTAGAATTACAGCTATGTGATATTTTGAAGATTTCTCATACATTCAATCAAGTTGGAAGATACCTTTAGAAAAAGGAAAAGAGTGATCGACATCTGCCTTCTCATAGCCATTTCCCACATTAATATCGTGCCTCGAAACTCACATAAAACCATGGATCTGGGGGAAGCACTGAGATGGTAGATTTATGTTCCAGGGCTTCCATGAGGGACCACTTGTACTGAATTATGTGTTTAGGGTGAGATGAGGAATGGCCTTTAAACAAATACTCAATTTCAGAAATATAAAAATTAATATTCCCTTTTTTGTTTTATAAATTAGGGACTTAGTATCAGTTGTATAATATTCAGCATATAATATAAATATATTGTACACCTCTTCAGTATTTCAGAAGTGGTGGTGGATATTAATATAGTAAAAAAGAGGGGTGCCTGGGTGGCTCAGTCAGTTAAGTGGCTGCCTTCAGCTCAGGTCATGATCCTGGGGTCCTGGGATTGAGCCCCATGTCCAGCTTCCTGCTCAGCAGAGAGCCTGCTTCTCCCTCTCCCTCTGCCTGTCACTCTGCCTACTTGCGCTGTCTCTCTCTCTGTCAAATAAATGAATAAAATCTTTAAAAAAATAAAATGATCTAATCAAGAAATGGACAGAAGACATAAATAGACATTTTTCCAAAGAAGACATCCAAATGGCCAACAGACACATGAAAAAGTGTTCAACATTGCTCAGCATCAGGGAAATCCAAATCAAAACCTCAATGAGATACCACCTTACACCAGTCAGAATGGCTAAAATTAACAGGTCAGGAAACGACAGATGTTGGCGGGGATGCGATGCGGAGAAAGGGGAACCCTCCTACACTGTTGGTGGGAATGCAAGCTGGTGTAGCCACTCTGGAAAACAGTATGGAGGTTCCTCAAAAAGTTGAAAATAGAGCTACCATCCAGCAATTGCACTACTGGGTATTTACCCCAAAGATACAAATGTAGGGATCTGAAGGGGTACATGCACCCCACTGTTTATAGCAGCAATGTCCACAATAGCCAAACTATGGAAAGAGTCAAGATGTCCATCGACAGATGAATGGATAAAGAATATGTGATATATATATATACACACATATACATACACACACACACTGGAATATTATGCAGCCGTCAAAAGGAATGAAATCTTGCCATTTGCAATGACATGGATGGAACTGGAGGGTATTATGCTGAGCAAAATAATTCAATCAGAGAAAGACATGTATCATATGCTCTCACTGATATGAGGAATTCTTTTTTTTTTTAAAGATTTTATTTATTTATTTATTAGAGAGTGAACGAGAGAGAAACAGCATGAGAGAGGAGAGGGTCAGAGGGAGAAGCAGGCTCCCCGCTGAGCCGGGAGCCCAATGTGGGACTCGATCCCAGGACCCTGGGATCATGACCTGAGCCGAAGGCAGTCGCTTAACCAACTGAGCCACCCAGGCGCCCATGAGGAATTCTTAATCTCAGGAAACAAACTGAGGGTTGCTGGAGTGGTGGGGGATGGGAGGGATGGGGTGGCTGGGTGATAGACATTGGGGAGGGTATGTGCTATGGTGAGCACTGTGAATTGTGTAAGACTGTTGAATCACAGACCTGTACCTCTGAAACAAATAATACATTATATGTTAAAAAAAAAAAAAAAGAAGATAGCAGGAAGGGAAAAATGAAGGGGGGGAAATCGGAGGGGGAGACGAACCATGAGAGACTATGGACTCTGAGAAACAAACTGAGGGTTCTAGAGGGGAGGGGGTGGGGGGATGGGTTAGCCTGGTGATGGGTATTAAAGAGGGCACGTAATGAGTGGAGCACTGGGTGTTATACGCAATGAATCATGGAGCACTACATCAAAAACTAATGATGTAATGTATGGTGATTAACATAACATAATAAAATAAAAAGTAATAATAATATAGTAAAAAAAGAGAAAGAAGGAAAAAGAAGATCCTTATCTAAAAGAGAGAGGAGGCTTTTATTTCCCAAAGAGGCAAATATAAACAAGTTACTGAACTAAAATATTGACTTGTTCCAGAAGACTAATTGTGAAAAATCAAAATTTCTGTTAATGGCCCCAATCCTTTT
Organism: Mirounga angustirostris; assembly: GCF_029215605.1. Taxonomy (NCBI): domain Eukaryota; kingdom Metazoa; phylum Chordata; class Mammalia; order Carnivora; family Phocidae; genus Mirounga; species Mirounga angustirostris. The sequence continues at coordinate 43,361,294 of NW_026991718.1, read as the reverse complement.
GTGTAAGATTAAATGGAAATATGAACATCTTCTTGACAGCATCTGATGCTTTGGCAAACTGGACTTGAGTTCAGAGCCAGAGAATGGGAGAATAAAGGATCCCCTATAAAAATCCAAATCAGGAAATTCATTCTCTTTTCTTCCCATCAGTTCAAATCATGGCTATACTCCAAATGTGTTTTGTAAAATAGAGCCCAAATTCTAAAACAAATAAAGTTTAATAATCATGCACCTCCCTAGCACAACAGATGGCAGCTGGGAAAGTCGCCTGCAGCAATGTGAAAGAAGACTCCCGCCTGTCGTCATCGTCTTCTTCTTCTTTCTTCTTTCTACTTTTTTAAAAATAACAGTATTTATTAAATAGCTATCTCTATTGCAGACTCGCTCACATCTCTCTGTGAAGATAAAGTAGGCAAGTGGGGAGCATGTCTGAGAAAGGCACACAAGATCACAAGATCTGTGGACAAAACGTGACAAAGGAAATATAACTCAAACTGAGATTTTTCTATTTTTAAATTTTTTTGGTAACCTTTGAACAGAAACACGTGAAACTCTATAAACAGAATCCTAGAATTTAAGAGACGGAGGATGGTTTGGACATGGAATGGAAAATCCCTGGACTGGGAGCACAGAAGTCCTGGTCAGACACTAAGTAGCGAGGTGATCAGAATCCATTCATCTCTCTGGACCTTGTTGTCCTCAGCTTTGAGGGGATCCATGGGATGGGGAAGGAGGGGAAACTAACATTGATTGAGTCACCTCTGCTGGGTTAAGGACTGTGCTAACTCTTACAAATTCTATTTCTCTTAATGTTCCCAGCAACCCCACAGAGAAAACATTATCCACATTTTAGAGATGAGAAAGCCCCAACTGACTGTTACCCCCACCCCTAGGTAACCCAAAAATAGTTTCTACATAGTTTCCAAATCAATTCTCTCATTTTTTTCCACAGCAAAAATACTTTCCTAATTACTCTGAATACTGTTAATGCCTTTTATTTTTTCTAGCACATTGACATCATGATTGATCGTCCTGCTAACCTGGTGAAAAGACAGGGCATATATTACACTACCCATTGTGTTCATGAGAAAACTCAGATATAAAAAGTGGGCAAATTGTTAGTCCAAGATCACAGAGCCTACTAATGGATGACTGCCACTAGGAGGCAAGACTTTTTTATTTTTTTTCTCTCTCAGTGATTGGCTTCTTGTCCAATTTAAGCTGATAATTTAAAAGTATTTCCATATGTCAACCTAATAGAGCCCAGAAAAGCATGAAGTGATGGTTTGCTAGTCCCCATTTGCTGTGTTAATCTGAGCATTAAGGATCAATTACCATTATTCCTACACACATACCTTATTTAAAGAAATTAGAGCTGACAAAGGGCTGATGAATTAACAACTACAGCCAGTGGCCAAAATTTCCAAAGTTCTAGTCCTTGCTTTGCCATTACCCAGCCTCTCTAAATAGTGAGAGCAAATATGGCACCCAAGTCATCTGTATTTTTTTAGTTATCTTTAGCCGAAGACTCAGAAGCAGAAGAAACCCAGGATTGTAAATATTACACAAGCAGAATCCTGACAACACAGTGACATGGAATGCTAATGTCACCAGATATCCTCTGAGTTTGAAGATCAAAATATAGTCGGCAGTAATCACACTATGAAGAAGCCTTAGAAAAGCAGCTTTTCTCTCCTATTTGTCAAACCTATCCCTTTACACCATAGAGAAAAGACTGCACCATTCCACTCACTGTCCTCCTAGAACCCACCTTGCTGTTTGTTTGTTTTTTTCTTTTAATTTTATTTTATTATGTTACGTTAATCACCATACATTACATCATTAGTTTTTGATGTAGTGTTCCATGATTCATTGTTTGCGTATAACACTCAGTGCTCCATGCAGGACATGCCCTCTTTAATACCCATCACCAGGCTAATCCATCCACCTACCCTCCTCCCCTCTGGAACCCTCAGTCTGTTTGCTGTTTCTTGACTGGATGACTTTCTTTTTGCCACCCTGTCCTCCCTTCAAGTACTTCCCTCTTTCCTATTCAGATCTTAACTAGCACTTAATGTGTAGCTAAATTCCCCCACTCCTCTGAGATTACTTGACTTCCCAAATGCAACATCTCCCTCTTTTGAACAACTAATTTAGCCTGTTACAGTGTTAGTCTCTCTGCATAGTTGTTGGTGTTCTTAATTTCATGTTCTGGTTTACTCTCCTGAATTAGGAGCTCCTTGAGCATGAGGATCATAAATCTCACTTTTTGTGAGTTTCTCACAGTGACCAAAATGATGCTTCACATCTAATGAACATATGCTTTGCAGTTACAGTTATTGATCCCAAATGGGATACAGAATCCCATTGTTGCCCTTCTTTTCACAGAATGAGGCAATGGAGCCTTCCCACATGTGTCTTTAACAACCCCAGTTACAATCTTGAGCATCACCATTACCCCTACGGATAAGGTTACCTGATCAAGCACATAATAATACAGGACACTCAGTTAAATTTGAATTGTAGGTAAACAGAGATTTATTCTCCTTTTAGTATACATGCATTCCTCAGTTTTCTTTCTTTCTTTCTTTCTTTCTTTCTTTCTTTCTTTCTTTCTTTCTTTCTTTCTTTCTTTCTTTCTCTTTCTTTCTTTCTCTTTCTTTCTTTCTTTCTTTCTTTCTTTCTTTCTTTCTTTCTTTCTTTCTTTCTTTCTCTTTCTTTCTTTCTTTCTTTCTTTCTTTCTTTCTTTCTTTCTTTCTTTCTTTCTTTTCTTTTCTTTTCTTTTCTTTTCTTTTTCTTTTCTTTCTGCCAGTTAGTTAACATACAGCATAATACTGGTTTCAGGTGTACAATGTAGTGATTCAACACTTCAATACATACATATATTCATGTATTCATACATGTATTCATACAATACCCAATGCTTATCATGACAAGTGCACTCCTTCATCCCCATCCCCAGTTTTCTTAAATTTAAAATTAAGAAATACCTGACCTACGTGACTCACTTCACTTGCCTTATCCTAATCCTTGCCCTGTGGGATCCTGTTTTTATTTAAAATTTTGGTATTTGTTCAACATGGGTTTTTTTGCATTAATTTGATTTTTGAAAATATTGCATTAAAATATTATCTTGATTACTGAGTTCTTTGGTGCCCCCTTAAATGTCATATCTGAGGTCAGTGCCTCATTGCCCTCTCCCTAATCCCAGGCCTGTTCTGGTTTTATTTTTTCATTTCTCAAATGGCAATAATGAGATGCCACTGGCAGGAAGAAATGATCCCAGTGTCTAACACTTAGTATTTTTTTTTAGTAATCATTTTGTATTTTCATACTGTCTTGATTTTTTGTTTTTTACATTGAAAAGTTCAGTGATCCAGTTTCCTTCTCTCATAGCCACATTTTAAACCAACTCATAACTGTAGTTTTTCAAAGTCAGTTTTTATTACTATCATAAATAGGACGTAGGAAATCTGGTTCTCAGAACGATCATGGGCTAGACCTTCTCATATTTTAATGGTGAACATCCTGTTTGCAAGAAGAAAGCTAAAGAGAAAAGAAGCAGCTTTGGCTGCTAGGCTTATGGCATGCCTGGATCTGGAGACAGGGCACCAGAGTCACACTTGCTGTGTAACCAGCTTCCCTCCACAGGTAATGCAGCACATTGTTCTTCTCCATACACTTTTCTTTTCTTAGAGCTATTTGTACACTGATATTTTAACACTGTAAAATGTTACCATTTTATTTTAAGCTCTTTCTACTTATAAACTTCAGTGTAAACACATGAAAGGGTCAGAATAAGAGTTTAGGGAGTGGAAAAGATATGGGGATTTATAAGATTTTAGATGGTTAAAAATATACAGACATATACCCTGGTTTTGGCTTTTTAGTAAAAACTATATAGGGTTATACATCAGACGTTTGTTCAGAAAAAAAAAATTAAGCAAGTTGCAGAAAAAATGACTGCTTTAAATCTAGTTGTAAGCAGACCTGATGTATATATATATCAGTTTTATGTATCCAGGATTTTGTCATTGGAAGAGAATATTTAGAAATCTCTTGAATGGTAATTTCTATGGATCCTCAAAACACACTATCTTGTTATCATTTCATCATATACACAAATTACTATAGAGACCTACATGACTCTACAGAGACTTGAGTATGGAACAAGAATTGACTCGCCACTAGGACCATAAATAAATAAATCTATAGGGTGTTTGACTAAAGGATAGATAATTTAATATATTTGAAAAGTTTTTGAAAATAATTTTCTCTTAGAGAGAAGATAATGCCATCCATAAAGTTATGTAGAGCTTTCCATCCATGGGAATTTTGTTGTTCCTGTTGTGGTTTTAAAAAGATAATATAGATTCTATTTTGTTTGGTTTAATTGTTTTACTATAGCCATAAAAAAAAAAGAAGGCAGGAATAAAGAAAGAAAGAAAGGAAGGAAGGAAGGAAGGAAGGAAGGAAGGAAGGAAGGAAGGAAAGAAAAGAGAAAAAGAAACTATTCAGTGAAACTCCCCAACTTCTAAGTGAATAATTTATTAAAGAAGAGATTTTTGGATTTTTCATTTGTTTGTTTGTTTTGCCTTTACCTCTGCCTCTTAGAGTCATAAGGGACATTTTCCTTATGATTTCAAGCTGTGGGTTCCTTATTATCATGTTTAGCATCCCACTGCATGACAGAACAGAAATTACAAACACTATATTTTGTAGTAAAGCATCTCTTTTGACTTTGATACAGAAGTTACAATATGGTCTAGGATATATTGGAATGAAATTCTGAATTCTGATGATTTATTTTAAATGTTTTCTAATTTGGTTTTTATCATCTCAATCATTTTCTATTCAGAACTGTGCTTACATAAGAGAGTAGCAAAAAAACATTTGTATTTGAAGGCAAAAGCAAACCTCCTGTGTTTACTTAATTGATGAATGTCTGGAGCAGGAAGAAAACATACTTGCATGAAGTTGAGTATGGACATATGTGTAAACCATCCTGAGAATATATTGTTTTTCAGCAATTTAAATTTTTATTTCAGAGAAAACCAACTTTAGAGTTTAGAGAACCAACACGTAATAGCTGTGTATTGAAAGGAATTTCCTCTCTCCCTCTCTCTCTCTCTCTCTTGCTTGGATTCTACCAGTCAAGTGTGTTTCTGGATTTTTTTTTTTTTTTAATTTTAATGTTTCTAACATTGAATTTTCTAAACCAGAGATTGTTTCTCTTCTCTTAATAGACTGGAAGAAAAGAAAAAGGAGATCCTCTAAACATTGCAATTGATAAGATGACCAAGAAAACAAGAGACCTAAGGAGACAGGTACTGTTTTTGTTCTTATTTTAAGTGCATGGTACTGAGTGGTGGTTTTCAAGAATATCCTTTTCCAGGGTGCCTTCTTAGAGCTGACATTCAAGTTGCTATTCTTCATAGCATCTACATATACACAGAAGCATTTCATCAATAAGGTAGTCTGCTGAGCAGACAGATGTGACAGCCTCAAGATGTGTGATGAAAACACCCTCTGAAGAGGCAGCATGCTAACTGCCCAGAAACAATCTTCCCAGGTAGAGACTTGGTGAATTCACTACCTTCTACAATCTGTTTTTCAGTATTCCAGATCCAGGTATATAAAGAGCCAGTCTCTGATTTCTGCTGGTTCTTACTTATCACAACTACAAAGACCTTAAATGAATAAACGAAAATGCTGATGGTTAATGGGAAACACAACTCTTAATCTGATGGGCTAATTACGGTCTCTGACCCTGTGTATTCCCTTTGGGGATCCAAGTCACCAGGGGAATGTTTGCTTATCAGATGGTTGTTTGGGAAACTGGGGACCGGAACAAGGAAAGTTAGTTGGATGATTTGAATGGCTAATGGTATTAGTCTGACAGGTCTATTTTTGGGGATGAAAAAAATCTCTGGTCAGGGCCTCATTTTATCTTGGAAGTGCTATGTCTACACTGGTAACCCTATTGTCTGGTAACCCTTACTTTCTTTCCATGGTGAGCTCCACTTTCTTTGGTAGTGTTCTTTCTAGAAGAGTTATACCATCCATAATGTTACAATAAAATCCCCTCTTGATTTCCTTTTTTTTTTTATTTTTTTTTGAATTTTTAAAAATTTTATTATGTTATGTTAGTCACCATACAATACATTATTAATTTCTGATGTGGTGATCCACGATCCATTGTTTTCTTTTCTTTTTTTTTTTTTAAGATTTTATTTATTTATTTGACAGAGAGAGAAATAGCGAGAGCAGGAACACAAGCAGGGGGAATGGGAGAGGGAGAAGCAGGCTTCTTGCCGAGCAGGGAGCCCGATGTGGGACTCGATCCCAGGACCCTGGGATCATGACCTGAGCTGAAGGCAGACGCTTAACGACTGAGCCACCCAGGCGCCCGATCCATTGTTTTCGTATATCACCCAGTGCTCCATGCAGTACGTGCCCTCCTTAATACCCATCACTGGACTAACCAATCCCCCTCCCCCTTCCCCTCTAAAACCCTGTTTGTTTCTCAGAGTCCATAGTCTCTCATGGTTCATCTCTCCCTTCGATTTCCACCCCCTTCATTTTTCCCTTCCTTCTCCTAATGGCCTCCATGCTATTCCTTATGTTCCACAAATAAGTGAAACCATATGATAATTGACTTTCTCTGCTTGACTTGTTTCACTTAGCATAATCTCCTCCAGTCCCATCCATGTTGATGTAAAAGTTAGGTATTCATCCTTTCTGATGGCTGAGTAATATTCCATTGTATATATGGACCCCATCTTCTTTATCCATTCATCTGTTGAAGGGCATCTCAGCTCTTTCCACAGTTTGGCTACTGCGGACATTGCTGCTATGAACATTGGGGGGCATATTGCCCCTCTTTTCACTACATCTGTGTCTTTGGGGTAAATACCCAGTAGTGCAATTGCTGGGTCATAGGGTAGCTCTATTTTTAATTTTTTGAGGAACCTCCACACTGTTTTCCAAAGTGGCTGTACCAACTTGCATTCCCACCAACAGTGTAAAAGGGTTCCCCTTTCTCCACAACCTCTCCAACATTTGTTTCTTTCCCTGTCCATTTTTGCCGTTCTAACTGGTGTAAGGTGGTATCTCAATGTGGTTTTGATTTGAATTTCCCTGAGGGCTAATGATGATGAACATTTTTTCATGTATCTTAGCCATTTGTATGTCTTCTTCAGAGAAGTGTCTGTTCATCTCTTCTGCTCATTTTTTGACTTGATTATTTGTTTTTTGGCTGTTGAGTTTGAGAAATTCTTTATAGATCTTGGATACCAGCCCTTTATCTGTAGTGTCATTTGCAAATATCTTCCCATTCTGTGGGTTGCCTCTTTGTTTGGTTGACTGTTTCCTTTGTTGTGCAGAACCTTTTTATCTTGATGAAGTCCCAAAAGTTCATTTTTGCTTTTGTTTCACTAGCTTTTGGAGATGTATCTTGAAAAAAGTCACTGTGGCCAATGTCAAAGAGGTTACTGCCTATGTTCTCCTCTAGCATTTTGACGGATTCCTGTCTCACATTGAGGTCTTTCATCCACTTTGAGTTTATCTTTGTGTATGGTGTTAGAAAATGGTCGAGTTTCATTCTTCTGCATGTACCTGTCCAATTTTCCCATTTATTGAAGAGACTGTCTTTTTTCCATTGCATGTTTTTTCCTGCTTTGTCGAAGATTATTTGACCATAAAGTTGAGGGTCTATATCTGGGTTCTCTATTCTGTTCCATTGGTCTGTATGTCTATTTTTGTGCCAGTACCATGCTGTCTTGGTGATCACAGCTTTGTAATATAGCTTGAAATCAGGCAATTTGATGCCCCCATCTTTGTTTTTCTTTTCAACATTTCCTTGGTGATTCGGGGTCTTTTCTGATTCCATACAAATTTTAGGATTGTTTGTTCCAGCACTTTGAAAAATGTCTTTGGAATTTTGATCGGGATGGCACTGAAGGTATAGATTGCTCTGGGTAGCATAGACATTTTAACAATGTTTATTCTTCCGATCCATGAGCATGGAATATTTTTCCATCTTTTTGTGTCTTCTTCAATTTCTTTCATGAGTGTTTTGTAGTTCCTAGAGTATAGATCCTTTACCTCTTTGGTTAGGTTTATTCCGAGGTATCTTATGGTTTTTGGTGCTATTGTAAATGGAATCGTTTCTTTAATTTCTCTTTCTACAGTTGCATTGTTAGTGTATAAGAAAGCAACTGATTTCTGTGCATTGATTTTGTATCCTGCCACATTACTGAATTGCTGTATGAGTTCTAGTAATTTGGGGGTGGAGTCTTTTGGGTTTTCCACATAAAGTATCATGTCGTCTGCGAAAAGAGAGAGTTTGACTTCTTCTTTGCCAATTTGAATACCTTTTATTTCTTTTTGTTGTCTGATTGCTGTTGCTAGGACTTCTATTACTATGTTGAGCAATAGTGGCGAGAGTGAGCATCCTTGACGTGTTCCTGCTCTTAAGGGAGAGGCTCTCAGCTTTTCCCCATTGAGGATGATATTCGCTGTGGGTTTTTCATAGATGGATTTTATGAGCTTGAGGAATGTTCCCTCTATCCCTATACTCTGAAGAGTTTTAATCAGGAAAGGATGTTGTATTTTGTCAAATGCTTTTTCTGCATCAATTGAGAGGACCATATGGTTCTTCTCCCTCCTCTTATTAATGTGTTCTATCACATTGATTGATTTGTGAATGTTGAACCACCCTTGTATCCCGGGGATAAATCCCACTTGGTTGTGGTGGATGATCCTTTTAATGTATTGTTGGATCCTATTAGCTAGGATTCTGTTGAGGATTTTGGAATCCATATTCATCAGGGATATCGGTCTGAAAGTCTCCTTTTTGATGGGGTCTTTGCCTGGTTTGGGGATTAAGGTAATGCTGGCCTCATAGAATGAGTCTGGAAGTTTTCCTTCTGTTTCTATTTTTTGAAACAGCTTCAGTAGAATAGGTATTATTTCTTCTTTGAATGTTTGGTAGAATTCCCCAGGGAATCCATCAGGCCCTGGACTCTTCTGTTTTGGGAGGTTTTTGATCACTGCTTCAATCTCGTTACTGGTTATTGGCCTATTCAGGTTGTCAATTTCTTCCTGTTTCAGTCTTGGCAGCTTATAGGTTTCCAGGAAGGCTTCCATTTCATCCAGATTGCTCAGTTTATTGGCATAGAGTTGTTGCTAATAATTTCTAATAATTGTTTCTATTTCCTTGGGGTTGGTCGTGATCTCTCCCCTTTCATTCATAATTTTATTAATTTGGGTCCTTTCTCTCTTCTTTTGGATAAGTCTGGCCAGTGGTTTATCAATCTTATTAATTCTTTCAAAGAACCAACTTCTAGTTTCATTGATCTGATCTACTGTGTTTCTGGTTTCTAATTCATTGATTTCTGCTCTAATTTTAATTATTTCTCTTCTAATGCATGGCTTAGATGTCATTTGTTGCTTTTTCTCTAGTTCTTTAAGGTGTAGAGTTAGTTGGTGAATTCGGGATTTTTCTATCTTTTTGAGTGAGGTTTGGATGGCTATATATTTCTCCCTTAGGACCGCCTTTGCAGTATCCCATAGGTTTTGGACCAATGTGTTTTTGTTCTCATTGATTTCCATGAATTGTTTAAGTTCTTCTTTGATTTCTTGGTTGACCCAAACATTCTTGAGCAGAGTGGTCTTTAGCTTCCAAGTGTTGGAATTTCTTCCAAATTTTTTCTTGTGATTGAGTTCCAGTTTTAAAGCATTGCGGTCTGAGAATATGCAGGGAATAAACTCAGTCTTTTGGTATTGGTTGAGACCTGATTTGTGACCCAGTATGTGGTCTATTCTGGATAAAGTTCCATGTGCGCTTGAGAAGAATGAGTATTCTGTTGTTTTAGGGTGGAATGATCTATAAATACCTATGAGATCCATCTGGTCCAGTGTGTCATTCAACGGTCTTGTTTCCTTGTTGATTTTCTGCTTACATGATCTGTCCACTACTGAGAGTGGAGTATTGAGGTCTCCTACAATTAACGTATTGTTATCAATATGACTTTTTATTTTGGTTAACAGTTGGCTTATGTAGATGGCTGTTCCCATGTTGGGGGCATAGTTATTTACAATTGTTAGATCTTCTTGTTGGATAGACCCTTTAAGAATGATATAATGTCCTCCTGTATCTCTAACTACAGACTTTAGTTTAAAATCTAATTTGTCTGATATAAGAATTGCTACCCCAGCTTTCTTTTGAGGTCCGCTGGCATGGAAGATGGATCTCTATCCCTTCACTTTCAGTCTGTATGTATCTTTAGGTTCAAAATGAGTCTCTTGTAGACAGCATATGGATGGGTCCTGTCTTTTTATCCAATCTGCAACCCTGTGCCGTTTTATGGGAGCGTTTAGGCCATTCATGTTGAGAGTGATCATTGAAAGATATGAAATAATTGTCATCATGTTGCCTGTGAAGACGTTGTTTTTATAGATTGTCCCTGTAAATTTCTGTTGTAGATCACTCTTGGGGTCTTTCTCCTTTTATAGAACCCCCCTTAATATTTCTTACAGGGCCGGCTTAGTGGTCACATATTCTTTCAACTTCTTCCGGTCGTGGAAGCTCTGCATCTTTCCATCCATTCTAAGTGACAGCCTTGCCAGATAAAGTATTCTTGGCTGCATGTTCTTCTCGTTTAGTACCCTGAATATGTCTTGCCAGGCCTTTCTGGCTTGCCAGGTCTCTGTGGATAGGTCTGACGTTATTCTGATGTTCCTCCCTCTGTACGTAAGGAATCTCTTCCCCCTAACTGCCCTTAAGATGGTTTCCTTGGTTCCAATATTTGCGAGTTTTACTATTACATGCCAGGGTGTTGGCCTGTTTTCCTTGATCTTGGGAGGGGTCCTCTCTGCCTCTAGGACACGAATGTTTGTTTCATTCCCCAGATTAGGGAAGTTCTCAGCTACGATTTGCTCAACTATATCTTCTAGTCCTCTCTCTCTCTCCACTCCCTCCGGGATTCCAATAATTCTGACATTGGAATGCTTCATGGTGTCACTTATTTCTCTGATTCTATATTCGTGGATTCTGCGTTGTTTTTCCCTTGCCTCCTCTCTTCCCTTTTTATCTATTAAATTGTCTTCCAGGTCACTGATTCCTTCTTCTGCCTCACTTACCTTAGCTGTTAGATTATCTAGATTAGATTGGATCTCATTGATAGCATTTTTAAGTTCTGCCAATTCCCCTTTTATTTCTGTCCTTAGAGACTCTATGTTGCCATTAATTGATTTCTCCATTCTAGTTATTGTCTTCACAGTTGCTAGCCTGAATTCCATCTCCAACATCTTGGTTATATCTGCATCCATTTGTAAATCTGCGGCATAAGTCATAATCCCTGAGTCTTTCCTATTTTGGGGGTTCCTCCTCCTAGTCACTCTGTTGATGGGTGGTTGAGGGAATGTATAGAGTCCAAATTATTGGCCAGAACCCAAGCAAGATGCACCTGTTTTCTAGGGATCTTAGGGTTGTGGCCTCTTGTTCTCCCAGCCTGTCTTCCAGGGGAGGGGCCTGCTGCACTGTTACTCAGGCAACCCTATTTGGGCAGAGTTGCCCTGCCTCCCTGTGGTGAGGGATGGGCTCAGTGAGAACCAGTTTTGGGGGCTTTTGTTCTCTGGCGGCTTTCCACATCTCTTCCGAAAGTCAGAGCAGAAGAGACCGTTTCTAACCCTCTCCCTCAGAGCAGAGAGATCGCAGTCTGTTCTTCAGTGAGCTCTGCAGGCCACACTATCTCCGTTTCTGTCTGTGCTGCTATAAACTGCAGCGTCCTGGGTTGTGTGCCCCTCCGCAGCGCCCCCATTCCTGCCTCCAGATCAGGGCACGCCTCTGCCCTTTGTGCTTCTAAAACCGCCAGCCACTCCCAGTTTGCATGCACGACCCCCGTCCCAGGGACTGCTCTAAAGTCCTTTCCCCTCCACTACCAGGCTGGGAGTCTGTGCCCCGTCCCCAGCACAGGAGGCTGTTGCTCACCAGTGGTGTAGGATCCCCACAGCCAGGCTCCCTCTCACTGCCATTTGTCCTCTGATATCTGCCTGTGGAATCACAGCTCCCCGCTTTGTACCTCAAAACCAACCACCTGCGATATTCTGTTTATAAAGATCCAGATTTATCTTCTTACATCTCAGGCTGATTTTGTGGGTGCTCAGAATGGTTTGGTAGATATCCAGCTCAATTCTGGGGACCAGTTGGAATAGGGTCCCCTACTCCACCGCCATCTTTCCCCCCTCTTGATTTCTGCCTGAGAAGCATCCTGTCTCCTACTGGTAGCTTTTGCATATATCCGTCTCATTCATTAAGTGTTGATTGTGTTAGTCACTAGAACCAACCACTTCCCTGAGGCAGCAAAGCCTTACTTACTTTGTGCAGCAGGAAAAGCTCGACTGGCATGGCTGCATCTAGCACTCGCTTCTCTTATGTGTCAAGTACAGATAAGATTAGAAAGGTGCCTGGGCAAGAATGACCAAGGAGCATGTTAGAAGTGGCTTGAATGAGAGGAAGACACCCCTTCTAATTACTACTGGGAATTTTCTGGTCTCCCTTCAGGATATCATCTGTAGGTTGTAGGCATGCTTGAGCTAATGTCCTCGAGAAAAATCACAATTGGTTCTGGAATATGAAGACTCTAGTTTACCCAGCTAACAAGTCCTTGTGGGGGAAGCATTTGCTTTTTATTTTACCTTAAAATGAGAGAGAATAAAACATTGTCCTATACCAGATGGATATTTGGCCAGGTCTATCTCTTTGCCCTCTTAGACCATCTCTTCATTCAAATCCCCATCTGATATGAAATGAAATGGGTAGTAGGAAATGGGACTGGGGTTAATGGGAAACATTGAATCAGGTGTCTGGAGCCCAAGGTTTTACTTCTAGCTCTGCCACTGAACTGGCTGTGTGACTATGGATCTGCCATCTCTTGGTCTTCATTTCTTACATATAAAAGTAGAGAGCCAAACCAAATCTGTAAGCTATCTATAAGCTGTATAAGATTGAATGAGTGCAAAAGAAATCTGCATTTATTTCCTATGCCACAGGTCCTAATGCTTGATGATCACAGATTTTGAAGCAGTGGGAGTATATCTTCTTTAGGCCCTTTCTTTGGCTAGATTGTCAACTAGGCAAAATTCATGAACTGAGTTTTCTCACCTCCTCAATCTCTTGGTTTTAGAAGAGACCATTCTGTTACATTCAGGAGCCAGGAACCTCAGCTCTCTGAGCTTATGGACCTATCATAGCAACTTTTTATGTCTTATTAGGAAGGAATGGATAAAGTAATTTTTACTCTGGTGTTAAAATTCTCAGAAAAAGGTTTACTCTTTTTTAACTGAGGATAGTGGTGAAATTTGTAGATGGAATTTATGGTAAAAGTTGAAATGTTTTGGTGACAAGTTCCTTGGAGAACTTCTTTTAGGATGGCAGTGGAAGGAGTATGTCATCCTTTGAAATCATTCCATGCATAAAAGAATTATTTTTCTGCTCACCTTTCCCAAAGATTGAGAGGAATAAAGATTAAGAGAATTGTTTCATGATACTAAGATCCAAAAGTTATGGCATAATTTCACACCACATCCCCACATTTGGTTCAAACATCTTTTCCTTCCCAATTTGCCTTTCTAGAACTAAGATGGTTCCCATCTGTCAGTTCCATCCCTATCCATATGTTGGGATATTTTTGTCTTTCTTTCCATCTCTTCTGTTTCTCCATGTACACCTGTAGTGGTACAAAAGCTTCTCTGATCTAAACAGAAGCTACCTAGCACTTACACAAATGGAATATGCAACAATTCTGATTAGCTTGGCTCAGGTAGACCTTCATCTTAGATTTGGGTAGGTAGTTAATTGGATTAACAAGGTTTTGTCTTAGTATCTAATAGTAGTGAGATATTGTGGCCCCCTGAATGCTAGTGGTTCAAATGAATGTTTTCCTGTGGCTGAAACACTTTCTGTTCTGACAAACCTTATTAGAAGAGATTTTAAATGGAAACCCTCCAGTGTCCATGTCCATTTCCCTGTATACATGTAATCCTGTATACAATATTTAGAGCAATCAAATCACAATGGGAAAAAAAAAAAAAAAGCTGAAAGCAAAGAAAAACATTTCTAGTGGCTCTCCTTAAGTTTCCACTCTCAAGTTTCTTGCTTCTTCTTCAGAGCCCTAAGTTTGGGCAGTGTCCTTCAGAAGGGTGACCCTGGAGTCTTGCAAAGTTCTAGTCACCAAATTAAAAAGAAATAAAGTCAATCATGATCATAATCTTGGACTTCCCTAATTTAAAAAAAAAAAGTAGACTTTTGTAGATAATTGAAAAAACTCAAGAGTAATTGAATAAAAAGGATTTCTGTTTAAGTAGGATCTTCAAGTGAGTGGATCCCCTTTCTTTAGACAGTATATCCCAAAGAAATGGGGAGTCATAAATTATGAAAAAGGTTGCAAGAACCCCAGGGTGTTATTTAAAATTGATTGGCTTAGAACCATCTTGCCAATTAAACCCATGAGAGTGGGCAGTGGTAGAGCAGAATCCTCTTAAGAGTATTTTGTTTGGAATTAAAAATGGATTTAGGGGAATATAACTGCCAGCTTTAAGCATTATGTTTTAATTTTAGAGCTGCGGGCACAGTATGCCCATGTCTGAGCTATTGTCACTGCTGTGATTCTGGAATCAGACCATTATAAAAACAAAAGCTTTTGGCTGACTCCCCGCCTGGGTACCTAGTAGCCCACATGGTCTACCCATCCCTTAGAGAGGACCCAGTCTGTGTCTGCCAGCTTGTTCTCCTTCTCTGTGCCACCTGTGAACTATTCTAGACGTGGTCTCTTGATTTTCTCTAAGCTTACCAGGATGCTGGTCTAGCCTGGTTATTATTTTGGTCCTGTTATTAGTCTTTTTCTTCCCAAGTTGATAAGCAAATCAGGACCCAAATGTTTCCCTATGAGAAGCTAATAAATAATAATCATAATAAGTTAGGGTGTTGCTAAACTTAGCAACTCTCTATTCCCCAAACTAATCAAGGGCCTAATTCTTATCCCTTCACCCTTAATAACCATCACAATAATTCCAGCAATGAGATTCAGTAAGTGTCAACTTGACAAAAGTGTTAATTTTGCTATTACAATCAGAACACTTTCAACTAACAACGAAAGTCATGTATAGACTGATTTTACATCCGAACGAACACTTAATGGAATAGATTATGTAACAAAGGATTTAAAAACAAACAAGCAAAAAATGTCATTGGATGGTATGTTTAAAGTGTATTTTTCAAGACCCTGTCTCCATAGAGAACTTATATAAAAATATAACTAAAGGTGGGCAGTAATCAGCAGCAGCTTCTGAAATCACTGCCCACAAAATGAAAAATAAATTATAGCTGACAGGTATTGAGTTCGTAAAACGTGCCAGGCACTCTTCTAAGTTCTCTCCATGAATGGACCACATTTAATCCTCATACCAGCTCTATGAGACAGAAGAGGTCATCATGCTCATTTTACAGATGAGGAGATGAATTAAAGTAATGCATCCAGGGCCACATCGAGTATGGATACATAAAGGTTTCAGCCCACGCAGTCTGGCTGTAGGGTCTTTGCTCATAACCCTTCCCCATCCTGCCCCTCCATTGAACCAGCATATGCATTTGGGTCACCCATATACCAAACTTCTCTGGGGGATGCAGTTGGGAAAGAAGGAAGGTTAACATAAATATATAGAGGTGCTTTATGATTTCCAACAGCACATTTACTACTTCAGGGTTTGGGATGGGTGACATGTACATACTATATACAGAAAAAAAAAAAATCTGCAGTGAATGTCAAAAAATGATGTTAGTTGTGTTATGATATTGTCTCTCAGGTTTCCAGCTGTTATGGTTCACTGGGTCCTCTTTTTAAAAAGTGCTATTATGTTTAGGTAGCTGGCTTCTCAAAGTGTGAATTATAGATTTTGCAAAAACATTTACAGAAAAAAAGGAATTTTAAGGCATTCACTTCTTTTTCCTACATCTGTTCATGACGGGGCCAATTATTTTTAGAGTCATTGTAAGATAACATTTTAAAATCACTTATTTCCAGACTTAAATCTGCTTTTCCTCATAAGGACATGAGGCTATCTATATGGCTATAATAAAAATAAAATAAAATATTGATTTCTTCCAAATGTTTAGGTTAATGTTCTTCACACTGAAAACCTATGTCAGAGTTAATAATCCCTAGAGTTTATTCCCTAGGTCAGATTGCCTTGCTGCTGTAGAAATATGGAGACCAGAGAATGATCATACAGTGACTGGGATTTGAAATACAGAACATAAACAACTTAGAGACAGACAGAGACAAACTGCATCAGAAGCACCAAAGATCAGAATCAAAAAGGCAAGGAGGAGAAGGACAGAGGTAGCAGAGGGCTCAAGAGCACTGTGAAAGGCCATCCTTTGGACATGTCTCTTAAAAATGGGTTATAAATTCAAGCCATCTCTCTACCTTAGGAAAATCCTGATATGACAGTCCTGAATGTCAGAGCACCACATATTTATTTATCTCTTGGAAAATACTCATGAGGACAAGTTCAAAGTACATGATTTCATCAGTTGGAAACAGTTCTTAAAATATCACTATGGGCAGGCTCTTCTCTTATGTGTACATTGTTCAAGTCATGAAGTGATTTCATTTCTTCTTATGAGCCAGCCTATAGTTGATTACTAACACATTAACACAGTTTGTATAGGACACCAAGCTTGACCTCTCCCTCATTAGTGAGTTTAGATCACAGAACAAGTCCAGTAGCTTGATTAACATTGAATAATCAAATAACACACTGTACTGAGTGGAGGGATCTATAACATATGTGTGAATAGGAAAATGCTCAATCATGCGGTTCAGCTACTGATTTGTTCTCTTCTGCTAATTTCTCCAAGGCCTGGAAGTCAAGGAAAAGTGGGAAGGGGTAGGATAAGTAGCAATGGTTGAGTCCCAAAACACATTCAAAAGAATATCTGTAGCTGGTCTAATCTCTGATACCTTCTCCTATTCTAGGAGAATACCATTAAGAATCTTAAACCTGACACTGGACAATCAGCTATAGGATTATTAAAAAAAAATTTTTTTTTTTATCATATTGTCTAGGATGAAATCCTCAGCAGGAAATTCTGGAAGATTTTTAACAACGATGATTTAAACAACAAGGAACTTTTTTTTTTTTTTTAAGAATGTTGTTTTAGCTCACCAGAACACTCATATTGATTAAATGAAGTTGGCCCATATTCATTGTTGGAGGCTATGTTTAGGCTGGGATTTCTTATCCAAACTTGTCACTGTAAGGGAGATAATTTTGAAGCGCGTTGCACAAGAGTTTGCCACTATGGCCTGAATTGAAGTATTTCTAGAGTTGATGGTAACAGCTAATCGCCTTGATTCTGGCTGAACATACTCAGTGGATCACTGCAGTCAGCTTGTGGTCAAATATATCTGTTCCCTTTGACCCCTCCTTGCCAACATTATCTTTTATTACCTGAAATGGCTGCCGGCATCAGTTTTCCAAGGAGAAATTTCCACCAGGGCAGCTGATATCTCTTTATCTCCCCCTTTCCCAAGGAGGCTGGATACATCTGAAATTTAGAAAGTGAGTCATCTTCCTACAGGCCCTGCCTTTCCTGCTGTGGCCACCAGCCCTGCTGGCAGCCCATTTGCCCTAGGATCTCGTCACTGTGTGGCTTGCTGGCTTCGGTGAGTGTCACTAATGAAGGCTGAGGGAATTCAACAATGCTCTTTGCTTGGATAGAAAATTGTGAAGAAGAGGATGTTGCTTATAATGTCCATCTATTTACTTTATATGCCTCTGACAAATCTTTGTCTTTTTTGGCTGGATGAAATTTCCAGTATACCTGAAAGCCAAATCCTCACCTCACCCCACCCTACACAATTGTGTGCTTCCTGCTGTAATTAACTTTCCAAGAGGAAAGCTCCTCCCATTATCATTCTTTAAATCCCCATCAGTCATTCAGTCTGGTGGATTTTAACTCCTACATGCATGTCCAGTCCATTCCTTTCTATCCACACCCATTGGCACTGCTTAATTGCTTTTCATAAAAATGATGGTCACAACCTCACAACCACTCCCCTCTACCCCAGGCCTTCCTGCCTTCAGCTCACTCTAGCTCCAAAAATTTAAGTCAGCATTCACACATCCTCATGCTTTTGCACTTGCTTCTGCCTAGAATGCCCTCTCTCCCTTCTTTTTTTTTTTCCCCCAAGAAAATTCACAATTTTTTCTGAATGCACTCTCTTCTTCTTCCCCCACCCCCCCCAAGAAAATTCACAATTTTTTCTGAATGCAATCTCTTCTTCCCCCGCCCCCCCAAGAAAATTCACAATTTTTTCTGAATGCACTCTCTTCTTCTTCCCCTGCCCCCCCTAGGAAAAGTCACAATTTTTCCTACAAGGCTTAGTTTAAATGTCACCTTATCATCACAACCTTATCCAATTCCTAAAAACAGGGCTTATCCAGTAGGCTCTGGAGCATTTTAAAATACCCTTATTATGACACTTTTTACAGTAGATTTTAAGTTATTTATATGACTTTGCCTATTCCCAAGTGTTATTATTTTTTGTTTCTTCAGGACATATCCTAGTTGCCAAAATAAAGTAAGCTTATACCACACAGGGGTTGAAAGAAGGAAGACTGCCCTGTATGCAACCTTGGCACCCAAGAAATGTCACAGTCATCAGTTTCCCTCCATTCTAAACTCTCATGTCTCTGGTTCCACTGTTTTAACAACTAGATTTGTTAAAAAAAAGTCCACTTACACTGTGATAAAATAGCTATTTGCATTTTAATAGAGAATTTCTATGCCTTAATCCAGAAGTTTCCTGTTGCTGAACTGACTTTAGAAAAGTCAGCTCAAGAACCAACTGAAATGCAGATATACAGCTCCATCTTGGGAGATTTTGATTTCATGTACATATAGTGGCACGTTAAACTCTGTACTGTAATAAGCTTTCCAGATAATCGATGATGTTCTGGCAGGTTTGAATTCCTCTGCCTTTGTTTCTGAGAGTGGGAACTTTCAGACCTCATTGCAATCTGTTGGGGGATGTATCTGAGGACTGTGAAGCCCTCCAACTTCTCTCTAATCCTTTACGAGAGCCTCTGCTAGACCTCTCCACCTCACAGATACAATATCTGTTTAGAGAGAAAGAGAATTCATGCTTGAGCCCTCTCTCCTTGTGGACCAAGATTAGAGATGGATGGTCTGTCTGAATGCTCACTATGCCATGCTCAGGGTCAAGACAAAGGCAGGGAGAGTGGGACAGTAGCCTCAGGTACAAAATTTTAGGGAACACCAAAAAACTCAGTAATCAAGATAAATAATATTCTTATAGTATTTTAGAAAATAGAAATTAATGCAAAAAAATCCATTATCAGCAAATTATCAACACTGTAAATAAAGATAGGATCAGTAACAGGACAGTTACCAGAAACTGGAAAAAAAACAGCAGTACTGATCCTGTCTTTATTTACAGTGTTGCTATTTTGTTTATGATGGGTGAATCTTTCCTCAGTCTTGGCTCTGCTCCAGAATTTCTATCTATTAAAGTCTTTACTGCACCTGCTATATGAGAAAGTTCCTCCCTGAAAGTCTCAATGTCAGGTGGTTTTCTTTTTTCCCCCTACATTAGTGGCAAAAGGGCTGACTTTTAAATTTTATGAGCTGACACCTTGGACTCTAGATTTGAAGACCTATTTGAATTGTGGTGTCTTTTAGGTTGTCTTGCTCCAAATGTATTTCTTCTCGATATTTATCACAGTGACATGGCCTTTTTATGGCACTCTGAAGTGCTTCAGAGAAAATGGAGAGCATTTTAATACTGCTGATTTACTCTTTCAGGTCTATGGTAATTTCCTTACTGCCTAATTATAAGGCTCAGTTTAATTTACTCTACACATAATGTTTACTGATGCACATATGGTGCCACATTTCAGGAAACTGTACCCAGAACAGGTATTTTTGTCAGGCTGGAGCATGGAAAATTTCCTTCATATACAGAAAAAAAAAAAAAAGCCAAGAAATGTAATCGTCTCAACAAAGAATGTCCCCCAAACAGAGGTAGAAAAAAAATCACATCTATCTTTAACTTCATGAAAAAAGATACAGTCTCTTTAAATGCTTATTTTAAAAGCTGAATAATGATTTTATATTACATGTGTACAAAGATTTCCAGTTACCCCAAAAATTGGGAGGTAGGAATTGAGGGAAAGAGAGACAAGAAAGAAAAGCAGTAATATTTTCTGAGCTTACTTCTTAACTATCTCTGAAAAAGGAAATATGGACTCAGTAGTTATGGATTCGTAACTCTTAGAGGTAAAAGCTACCTCGAAGATTTTTTTCCCTAGGGCAAAAGTTTTGTTTTTGTTTTTTAAAGATTTTATCTATTTATTTGACAGAGAGAGAGAACACAAGCAGGGGGAGCAGCAGAGGGAGGGGGAGAAGCAGACTCCCTGCTTAGCAGGGAGCCTGATGTGGGGCTGATCCCAGGACTCTGGGATCATGACCTGAGTGGAAGGCAGACACTTAACCAACTGAGCCACCCAGGCACCCCCCTAGTGCAAAAGTTTTTTATTCAACCTCCTTAAGACCCCTCCATCACCCTCCGATTTAGAGATTGGAGCTTATCCCTTCACCCAGCAATTTTAGTTGTTAGAAATTGAGTTAAGATCAGTGATTTTGTAATTATCAATCATTGATGTTGGGTTTTTCTGCAAAAGTGATGTTGGTTTCTTTTTCTTTTTTTTTTTTTTACTTTGCCTACGGTTAAGACCCAGATAAAAGTCCAGTAAAGAACTCTATTTAGAGTTCCTTAACACTTCACCTACTATCCCTACCACAATTCCATGGAGGGGGCATTACTATCAAAAGATTTTTTCTTTTTTCAGAGTAGAGTATTGAAATCCCAGAAATAAAATTAAATTTCATACTGATACAGAACTCCTAAGTTAGAAAACCCAAGTGGGCTGACTCTGAAGCCTGTCCTTTTAATGACTGTAATTGTTAAAGTTGATTCACTTTGGTCTTAGTTTATAGCTTTTATTAAAATTCCCTTAATAGGACAAGTGTCAGGTAACTATTAATTACTAATGAGTCTTGAGATTCTCAATAATAATCATAATAATAGGCTTCCTGTTTAATATAATCACCATTTTATTTCTTCCTTTAGTTATCCATATCTGTGTCCAGCCCAATGCAAGACACTGAACCATGAATGAGATTCTGATAATTATTTTTCTAATTAATTTTAAGGGTGAAAAAAGTAAAGGACTTTCATTTTAGCTGGGGGATATCTGATTAAGTGCAGATCAGGAGACTAGCAGACCTGCCTGGTATATTCAAATGGGAAACAGTTGAATGGATTATGCCGTAGTGTTCCAGGTTTAAAGGAGAACCATTTGTCCTGAAGACTTTGGTGTTTGGAGGGGATTTTCCATCTGACCCAACCATAGGTGCTTGTGAGAAGTTTGGGTGGATAACCACTCTCAGCCTCTCCTTTACCCATTCCACAGTTCCCTGGTTTGTCACTGAGTGCATCAATCCTCTTAACTGTTAAAAGCAGGACTTCTATATTTTTATGATTCCTTTAATTTTAGCAAGGATTAGGCTGCCTTAAATAGCTGTGCTCTAAGTTACAACTGTGTAAAGAGGGTGACCGAAAAGCTGAAAAGCACCTTTAGTCATGGCAAGCCAGGAGGTCTGGGCAGTTGAGCAGGGAGAAGGGGACACAGAGTTGCAGGGGCAGGAAGAAGTCCACACTAATAAAGCATGCCTGACTGAGCAGATTTCCCTCAGCCCCTCCTTTGAAATCTGCAGGCTTAGATCAGTGTGGTCCTGAGGCTGTATCCACAGATGCCATAATAACTAGTTGAAGGTGCATCACTTGTGACTGATCAAGTAGGCATTGTGTCAGCATATCACAATAGCAACCTGCTTGCCTGGTGTTCTTTGGGCACATTCTCTGTGTGTTTAGCCAGTCTATGGTACCGGCTGAAGTGCCCTCAGTTTGTTTGTTTGTTGTTTTGTTTTCTGTTTTTGTGTGTGTGGTTTTGTTTTTGTTTGTTTTTGTTTTTGTTTTTTGCCAAATTAGGGAGAAATACCAGTATTTGGAGTTTAGTCCAGGTTAGAGAACTATGTCAAGCAGGTCAGGCAACCCAGCCAGATATCCTCCTAATTCCCAAAATTTGGGGGAAAAGCAGACAACTTTTACACTTCCATCTAACCTTTCCTCTTAATTCCTTGCCTCAAAGCTTCTGCTACAAAAGGAATTACTTAGAGACCATTGGAATAACCTATGTTTTCTAGCAGAACATGAGGCAAAGGGAGAAGAAAAGTCAACTTGGTCAAATAGTACCAGTCATACTGGCCACTTGGGGGCTCTTTGTGGCTATCTCTAGCCTTCTCAGTTTCTTAAGCACATGGGTCCAGCAGATGCTCAGGTGTAAGTAAGCAATGGGTGAATGGAGCCTGAAATAGCCAGGGAATTGCAGTAGCGATGCAACATAGTGACATAGACAGAGTGGAATGCTCTTAAGACTAAAATCCATTGATGAAACTATATACAACAGGTACCTGCAAAGTACTATCTGTGACCCCAATCTGGCTCTCTGCCAGAGTTTATGTAAATAAAGTTGTATTGTCAGTTCTTGTGTTGCAATGGCAGAGTTGAGTAGCCATGGAAGAGATCAGCTGGTTGCAAAGCCTAAAATATATACTAGCTGCCCCTTCACAGGAAAGCAGGCCAACCTTTGCTCTAGAAGTAAGTCTGCTTGAGAGAAAACAAATATGGTGTAAGAGCCCAGATTTCCCTGAAAAACTGAGGGACCTTAAATCTAACTCAGTCTCTTGCCTTTCCCTGAAACATCTTTAGCACCAGTGTCATTTTATAGGATTTCTACACACTTGGAAATGTGGAGTAATCATTGGGCCTCTGTCTGAAATGAAGTCCCTCTAGGGAAAAATTCAACAGCTGTTGGAAATGCAATGCTGTGCAATAGTTAAAGACAAGAAGCAAAGAAGTATAGCATATGGTGGCGGAACTCCGGAGAGTGAAGTTAGCTCAGAGGCACACAGTTATCTATAATTGGAATAGAGCAGAGAAGCATGGTGAATGGTTTTCCGTTTCAGAAAATGTCATGGGCTCCTTAATGACTACAAATGGGCAGAAGCTTCAGAGGTTCATTTATAAGTAACATCTGAACCATCAAGTAAGGGCCCATCGTTCCTCTTCCTTTACCCAACAGCACCTTATTCTCCCCATTTCCTATCCTGCTCAAGTGAACTGAAGTGGCACTCATCTAATACCTGGAGTGGGAAATGGTGAGTTTCAGCAGGCTCCTCCCAGGGGCTCTTGTAGTTACAATGGGGATTCTTCTGAGACCCACAGGACTTCTGCTGTAAGGTGGAATGGCAGGGAATTTGCAAGTATGGGGCCAGATGATCTTACCTGGTACAAATTCTACTACACTGGGGCAGGTATGTACAATTGACCCCATCAGAGAGAAATATGGTTTTGGGGAGTTGTTCTCTGTATCTTCCTTCAAACTCTTTAACCACACACCTTTTATAGGCTTCTGCTGTTAATCTGCCATCAAATCCAGTCAGTGATTGTTTCTCCAAATTACCTATGCAGTTGTGGGGCATCGAACAGCATTTTATAAGCCTCCTAAGGGTCCTTGCTGGGCAAACTTATCTGATGCAACTGTTGACTCTCTCACATTGGATTCCAGCAGCTTACACCTATTCAGTGCCAGCTAATCAATGACAGATATTACATGCTCAGAATGAAATATCCAGGCATCTAAATTTAGATCCCCTTTTGGGGTAAGCAGTGAATGAGGGGTGAAAATGCTGGAAGGTGGTTGAATAGGTGTGGGAGCAAAGGATAGAAAAAAAGATGACCTTTGTCCACTTAGGATTTGTGAATTTGAATAACCAGATTCAGAAACACATGGACCTTAAGTAAAAGAGCACTAATCTTGGAATCTGAAGTCCTGACTCTGGCATTTTCCTCTCCTCATCTATACAACAAATAAAATGATACTCTCCCCACAAACCACACCTGTCACCCTCATCATGACATTGTAAGGAAGATCATATGAAATAATGTCTAGAAAAGTTCTCAGCAAACTATAAAAACAAACATGCACAAGATTATTATTAAAGGTAATAAGCACCCAGAAACTGAGTAGACTTTCCCAATATACAGGAGAATCATTCTGCTTTTTAGTGTGGGCTAAGGGATCTGAGCAAGGTAGTTATACCAGAAATGTCTTTTCCACCTTTACCTATGTTACCTACAATTCCACCCTTTTGACAAATGCCAAATCTTCTGGGCTAACAAACTGGGTATTTGAAAGTATGTCTGTCATGTTGGAGGTGTGGAGAAATCCTGAGAGAAAAAATCTAAGAGAAACCTGAGAGAAAAAAAATCTTAAGTAATATGATGTGAAGGAAATGTAACAAATTTGGACCTTTAAAAAGTGTTTCTTAGGCTAGCCTCCAACACATTTAATCAGAAGAACTCATGCTTACCTCTAAGCAGCATCATTTATGAAGCCAGTCAAGTATATATATGGTCAGGTTGATCATTGTAGCTTTATTAGTAAATGGGAATTGAGACAGTAGAGAAGTTTTCAGCAGTGAGAGTAGATGGCTTGTCTTGTTTTTCTCTGGGTCCCTAGCCAGACATAGTGCTTGGTAAACCAGGAGCTCCTCAAATGCTAGTAGCAGGAATGAATGAGTTAACACCAATCACTGAGTAGAGAGAGTAGAATAAAGTAAGAAAGAGATAGAGCATATTTTTCCTCTCTATGAATTTATTACTCTTATAATAGTATTTCTGCTTCCTCGAGCTAATTGTATTACTATCTACCCCATTATATTTTTGTGAATTTACTCTCATTT
The DNA here is from genome assembly GCF_029215605.1 of Mirounga angustirostris. Lineage (NCBI taxonomy): Eukaryota > Metazoa > Chordata > Mammalia > Carnivora > Phocidae > Mirounga > Mirounga angustirostris. The sequence goes on along the minus strand of NW_026991718.1, from coordinate 43,336,336 downwards.
TTCCCCCTTTGGCATAACATTTAAATATCTTTAGTAATAGTGTAGCGTTTATGTAGATTTTTCTTTATGGATCTTTTTTCTTCCTGTTTTGAGATCAGAAATTTTCTTACCCTTTTGAGATTTGAAATGCACAAATGAAGACAAATAAATAAGTGACTTTTATTGGTTTTGCAGAAATAAACATTTAGAGCCAACAATATGCAATGGGAAATGATAGTATCTTCAATAAAGGATAGTTTCCAGTGTTAGGAAGACTGGACAGCCACATGCAGAATAATGAAACTAGACTAGTCTTTATTACACCATCTACAAAAACCAACTCAAAATGAAGTAAAGACTTGAGTGTGAGATCTGAATTCATTAAACTTCTAGAAGAAATAAAGAGGGTGGGCGCCTGGGTGGCTCAGTTGGTTAAGCGACTGCCTTCGGCTCAGGTCATGATCCCAGGGTCCTGGGATCGAGTCCCACATCAGGCTCCCGGCTCAGCGGGGAGGCTGCTTCTCCCTCTGACCCTCTCCTCTCTCATGCTGTTTCTCTCTCGCTCACTCTCTAATAAATAAATAAATAAAATCTAAAAAAAAAAAAAGAAAGAAAGGGGGTAAGCTCTTTGATGTCAGTCTAGGCAATGATTCCTTAGATAAGACACCAAAAACAAAGACAGCAAAAGCAAAAATTAAAAAAGTGGGGCTACATCAAACTAAAAAGCTTCTACACAGCAAAGGAAACCATCAACAAAATGAAAAGGCAACCTATTGACTGGGAGAAAATATTTGCAAATCATGTATCTGATAATGGGTTAATACCCAAACTATATAAAGAATGCATACAACTCAATACCACATACACAAAACTTTTTTTTTGAATAGTCATTTTTCCAAAGAAAACATGCAAATGACCAACAAGTACATGAAAAAGTGCTCAACACCACTAATCACCAGGGAAATGCAAATGAAAACCACAATAAGATACTACCTCACACCTGTTAGAATGGCTAACACCAATAAGATAAGAGATAGCAAATGTTGGTGAGTATATGGAGAAAAGGGAACCCTTGTACTCTGTTGGTGGGAATATAAAATTAGTGTGCCCACTTTGGAAAACAGTATGGAGTTTCCTCAAAAAATTAAAGACTGAATCACCATCTGATCCAGCAATTTCACTTCTGGACATAGGTGACTCTTGACCAACATGGGTTTGAGCTGCACAGGTCCACTTATATGTGCATTTTTTTTTTTAATAATACAGTATAGTACCAAATACACTGTAAATGTATTTTCTTGTCCTTATGATTTTCTTAATAACGTTTTCTATTTTCTAGCTTACTTCATTGTGAAAATACAGAATATAATGCATGTAACATACAAAATATGTGTTAATCAACTGTTTGTATTATCAGTAAGGCTTCCGGTTAATAGTAGGTGATTAATAGTGATTAAGTTTTGGGGGAGTCAAAGTGATACATAGATTTTTTTTTTTAAGTTTTTGTTTTAATTCCAGTTAGTTAACATACAGTATCATATTAGTTTCAGGTATACAATATAGTCATTCAACACTTCCATACATCACCCTGTGCTCAGCATGATAGATAAGTGCACTCCTTAATCCCCATCACCTATTTCACTCATCCCCCCCACCCCCCTCCCTTCTGGTAACCATCAGTTTGTTCTCCTTAGTAAAGAGTCTGTTTCTTGGTTTGCCTTTCTCTCTCTCTCTTAACCTTTGCTTGTTTGTTTTGTTTCTTAAATTCCACATATGAGTGAAATCATATGGTATTTATCTTTCTCTGACTGATTTATTTCACTTAGCATAATACCCTCTAGCTCCATCCATGTCATTGCAAATGGCAAGATTTCATTCTTTTTTATGGCTGTGTAATATTCCATTGATAAGTTATATGTGGATTTTTGACTGTGTGGAGTGTTGGCACCTCTAACCCCCACATTGTTCATGGGTCAACTGTATATCCAAAGGAAATGAAAGCAGGATATCGAAGAGATATCTGCACTCCTGTGTTCATTGTAACATTATTCATAGTAACCAAGATGTGGAAACAACCTAAGTGTTTATCAACAGATGAATTGGTGAATACATATATATATATATATAATGAAATACTATTCAGACGTGAGAAAAAAGGAAATCCTGCCATTTGTGACATGAATGGGCCTTGAGGGCACTATACTAAGTGAAATAAACTGAACAGAGAAAGACAAATACTTCATGTTATCAATTATATGTGGAATCTTAAGAAAAAAGAAACTCATAAAAGCAAAATAGAAAAGTGGTTGCAAGGGGCTAGGGGTTAGGGGATATAGGGAAGGATTGGTCAAAGGGTACAAACTTTCACTATAAGATGAATAAGGTCTGGGGCGCCTGGGTGGCTCAGTCGTTAAGCGTCTGCCTTCGGCTCAGGTCATGATCCCAGGGTTCTGGGATCGAGCCCCACATCGGGCTCCCTGCTCGGCGGGAAGCCTGCTTCTCCCTCTCCCACTCCCCCTGCTTGTGTTCCCTCTCTCGCTGTGTCTCTCTCTGTCAAATAAATAAAATCTTTAAAAAAAAAAAAAAAAGATGAATAAGGTCTGAGGATCTAATGTAAAACATGACTATAGTTGATAACACTGTATTGTAAAATTGAAATTTGCTAAGAGAGTAGAACTTAAATGTTCTCACCAAAAAAAAAAAAAAAAGTGCACTGTAATGGGTGTGTTAATAAACTGGATGGGAGAGAGTCCTTTCACAATGTATGGATATCAAATCACCATGTTGTATACTTTAAATATCTTAAAACTGTGTTTGTCAGTTATACCTCAATAAAGCTGAAAAAAAAAAAGAATTAACATCTATCCATTAAAAGAATCACAGAGATATCCTCTCATTGGAGATTAAAGTTGGACATGCAGTCTTCAAAGTCTCATCTAAGTTTAAGCTTCTATGATTCTAGTTGGCTGGGGAGAGCCATTTTTTCTTGTTCTGTCTTTTTCAGGGAACTGTTTCATATTCATCAAATGGTTGTGGGTTTTTAGACTTTGTGCAAAACACTTTGCAGTATCTATTTGAAGGTGTCTCAATATACATCATACACTGCTCAGGTCCCACCCTGTAGGCAGACAATTTCTGGTCATTTGAGACAGTCTATTTTTAAGTTTGTGAGTTAAACTGTGTCTATCCTTTCATCACTGTGCCCTCCTGTGAAATAAGGAAGTGGATTGTTAGATTAGGTGCCATCCATTGACTGCATTCCTTTTGGTTTGCTGAGGAAAATGCAGTTATTTACATTGATGAATGGCCTTAATTGGGTAAAATAGACTGGTAGTGCTGAGCTAATACCTTTAAATGTCTTGTCTTATGCAATTAATATTCCCTTGTCACACATACATTTAAACAGTTGGAAGAAAGCCTTGTGTTCTTGACTCCTGTCAGACTTAACAAATGATTTTGTCAAGTCATTCCTTTCTGCCCTGGTTGATTGATAGCTAAATTTTGGTCTTCTAGCTTATGTAAAAAGTGTTAACTATGCCTTTCAGCTTGTAGGCAAGGGCATTTAAACCATTCTAATAGTCAATTTAGAGAGGAATTACATTGCCTGTTTACTGGAGGGGTCAAAAAATGTGCCCCTGTTCACCAGGGACACAAATCACAGGGCCCATGAGCTAATGAAGGCAGTATTTATGAGTCCCTGCATTTGCCATATAATACCAGGTTCAAGGTGCCCCTGGTCTTGGCTGCTAAGGGACCCAATTTTGGGTGTCCCTTTGCTTATGGACTATGTAATAGTTAGATATATTTGGCATGAACAGGGTTTGATTTGAAAACGCTTAAGAATGAGAATAAAATCTAGAATACTAGCTAGATTGTTACAGTACTGAATTTCATGTGAAGATTTTAGCGATCTCTCTGTAATAAGGCAGATCTCTGCTAAGCTTTGCTGCCACCTGGCTTATAGATGTTCATACATACCATGATTACCATCTCCAAGCATGCAAAGTGGATTCCAGTCATTTCTGGGAGGAGTCTCACTTCCCTTGGCTTGAGCCTTTGTTGAGAATCTCACAGTTTACCATTTTGAAACACTTTGGCCAATAAGTTGTTAAGATAGCTACATAAGAGCAAGTATAACCCATCAATATGTTTTTGCAATAGATATATCTTGAACCATGAGTCCTCCATTTTTTTTTTTTTTTACAGACTCCTAAAGCCCCAGGAAGTCACAGAGTCTCATAGTGAGTATCCAGCAGGTCCCTTTCAGCTCCTGGAGTGGGGATTCATTAGGACTCAACATCACATCTGCCTCTGGAGGGACCACTGATTCCCTCTTGTGGTGTCCGTCTGCCACTGGGTCTTGTGGTGTCCGTCTGCCACTGGGTCTGTTCTTTCATTCTCTCCACTGTGGTTTTCTTCTTTGTGCTCTTACTATCTTGGGAAGGCTTCCAGAATTCTTTATGCACTTCACTCATTAATCAGGAAGCAGGATCACATATGTGCCTGAAATTTTTTACTCCACCATCATACATACCATTGCTTTTGGTTAATAATGTATGCAAAGCTGGCACAATGTAAACACACATTATGTGTATTAATTTAGAGCATGGATTCTGAGGCCAGCCTGGGTTCAAATTCTGCCACTGCCACTGATTTATTGGCCATGTGAATGTGGGCAAGTGACTGAATTCTATTGCCTCAATTTTCTCAACTGTAAAATGGAGAAAATTGTAGCCAACTCTTTTCAGAGAAATTAACAAATTGTTCTAAACATTCAGAATAGTGTCTAGCACAAAGTAAGCATAAATAAAGTTTTTAAATATGAAATATTAATTTCCCCCAATCCTTTACTGCTCTCCTCCTCACCACCTTTCCTCCATGCCCCACTGCTACAGTTTACTTCTGCCTTCTCCATATATACCCTCCATTCTGCCAACCTCTCCTTCGCTTCCTTGTACTACACTCAGCAACTGTGGGCTCCATGTTCCATTGACATTTTTACCAGCACCAAAGCAAGCTATGTACATGCTGGCTTGAGGACCCCTGAAGATTCACAATAATCCCAGCACTCCCTTGGATCCTAAAGCAACATTTCCCTGCTTCTCCAAATGAAAACAATTGCCCTTGCCTATTGTGGAGGGAGAAGGGGACTTTGACACAGTCCTGTGCATCCTGGGCAGAAAATGGAACCAAAAGAAGGAGCCAAGCACTGCTACTATTCTTCAGGACGAGCCCCGACCAACCTTCTTTGTCTCAGTCCCCATGACTTTTCTCTTAAGTGTAACTTTTGAATTAAGGGATTTGTTAAATCTATACAAATAAGAAATTGCAGCTGTGATATTTTTAAGCATGGCCCATGGCTGTATAATGGAACATGTAGAGCAGACTACTGTTAATCCAGTGATTTTGGTAAAATAACTGAATTAGAATGATACCAAACTAGTTAATTGATTGATCAGAAATGTATTTTGATGATGTCTGCCCCAAAAGATGATTAAGTGACCACAAAAACTTATTCTAATTAAACATGTATATTATCTTATCAGTTATCTGTTGTCACAATAGTGCCGGATAACATTTTAGTGGCACACAATAATAACATTTGTTTCTCACTAGTCTGGGATGGCCACCTTGGTGGGGTCATCATGTGTCTGGGCTCAGCTGCTCTTGACTGACGTAAGATGGCCTTCACGGGAATGACTAAGGTGACTCAGTTCAATTCAGCACTTTTATTTTCCTTCTCGGGAGACAAGTGTCTAGCCCAGGCATGTCCTTCTCAAGGAAATGGCAACAAACAAGACGAAGCAAGCCCCGTGGTAAATAGGCCTTTAAACCCCCCGTATGCATCATGATGGCCAACATCTATTGGCCCTAAGCATGTCACATGGCCCAAGCCAGAGCCAAAGAGGGCAGGCATTGCAGAGTTACATGGCAATGGGCATGCATATGAGGAGAAGTGAAGAATTGGGGTCATTAATATAACAAATCCAATATAATTATGTAAGTTGGCCTCAGTGCTTCTTATTCCATCAAGACATGTTCCAACTTTTATCCTGGCTCTATTAGCACTCCTAGAGGAAAAATCTAGAGGGCAAGGACTGTTTATCAGGCCAAACTAAACCATCACATGTTTGCTGTTGGGTCCATGAACATAGGTATCGCTAATGATGACGGCTGCGTTTTGAATTAGTCCAGTAGAGCCTGAATGGGAGAAGGGGGCATAGAGAAAAGCTTGAAGCCTGATAACTGTTTTATTTTTTTTTTCCTTTTAGAAGTAATTGGTTCCATTAAGTAAAGAAGCTAGTATCCCAATTAAAATGATTTTGCTTCATAGAAGATAGTGCCATCAGGATAATGAATAGAATGGCCAAAGAATTTTTTTTTCTCTTTTAAAGGAAATAAAATAAAGCAAAACCAGTGATTATTCTCTAAATGCTCTCCCACAGCATCATAGATATGCCTCTGTCCCTATCTGCCCCCACCCCAGCCCAAACAATGAACAATACCATCATTAACAGTGGGCTGTGTGCACGGATGGCACCTTAGCTTAGTAAAGTGGCTTTCTGTGGATTACTGCACTGACTGATTACCTTAATTGACCTTCAGCCTGGCTACAATTTGCCTGACTTAATGAGGCTCAATTTTTCTCAAGCCCCCTAGGCTGGATGGCTCCTGGCCCAGACACTTTGTTGCTTTGATTTTTCATTTTTAATAACAATTACATCCCAAAGCTTGAGAAAATATGGTAAAATATGTCAGTAATCATGAAGAGCCCCGAAGGAGCCACATCCATGGAAAGATGTTAGGTTTCAAAGTGTTGAGCCCATTTAAAATCACCCTCTACCCCAAATTTGACCTTGGTTGGTATGGCTTACAAAATTCTAGGGAAGAAGCTAATACGGTTAATAGGATTTTTCTAAACATCTGTCTAAATGGCAAGACAGATGTTAAACAGTCAGACATTTGTTAAATGTCATCAGCCCAGCCTAGACACTTGGGTGTTAACTTTTATTTCTAAAAGTCAGGATGGCAGTGGATTGCTCAGATATACACAGACAATTCTGCCTAAAGACTAGAATGCAAAAAAGACAACTTGCAGGGAAGTTTCAGCAAAGAAAGCTTTTACATTGCAGGAAAAATAGGATTGATTAGTATTAGCTACCTGTGCTGAGGAGAATTATGAAATAGTGTTTGAGCTCAGCATAAAAGAATGCTGTGATTGATTAATCATGTCTGGTGTAGGCATAGAAAGGAAATGTAGCATAGTTTCCATTCCTGTCCTAGTTCATAGTTTCTGATCTTGTTCCTTATAAACAATGCTTCATCTTTAATTATTTCCTATATCTATTTTGTCCACCTTCTGCCTATGCTTGAGTAACTGAATTATTATTCTACCAGATCTATTCTTTATTGGCCATCCTTTTGTTTTTGAGTCCAGCCTCTGAATTCCCTTCCTGTGTTTGGGGAACTCCTCATTATATGAATTTTGGTATAAGAAGTCAAATGGCCGATATATTTGTTTTCGCAAATACTTTTCCCCAATACCTCCTTTCTTTACCCTTGCAACTAGGTGTCGTTGGCACACGACCCAGGATTTGAGTCTATATTTTACCCAGGTAAAAATCAAGTGCATTTGCCTAAGACTTTGGATCAAAAGCTAATGTCACAAAAGCACAAGGTGTTCTAACATTTCTGAATTCTGTTCCTTCTTCGAACTAGCAGAATAGGCTTTCTGCTTAAAACTGCCAGAATTAGTTTCTAATGTTTGCAACTAAGAACTTGACTGATGCAATAGGTCTTCTAAGGCGGTGCTCCTCAAACTTTATTGTGCTACTGAATCACCTACGCATCTTATTAAAATGCAGATTCTGATTGAAATGCAGGTCTGCGATGGGGTGGGAAGTTTGCATTTCTCCCAGGAATTGGCAGTTATGCAGGCCTGTGGTTCACCCTTTAAGTAGGAAGGATCTGAGGAAGGAAAGGCAGCCTTAAAGAAGACAGAGTGGGCAGGAAAGAAAAAAAGGGAAAAAAAAAAAAAAGGAAATATGTTTCAATGTGTTCTAGTTAAGTTAGGGCAGACTAACTAATAAACTTCAAAATGTGCAAAGGCTCCAACACAATAGAATTGCATTCTTAATCATGTAATAATACTGGACCAGTTCCAGGACACTTCATGCATTCAGGGAGTTAGATTGATTGTTGGAGAGGGGGTTGTCCGTCTTCTTCAGTTATGGCTTCCCAGGTCACCTTGGGTGTCACATCTGGATTCCACCCAGATAGAAATGGAAAAGAACATGGAGGAGTGTTCATTAGAAATGCTTGTTTCTTTTTTTAGGTTTTTTATTGTAAAATAGAACACAGATATAGGAATCCACACACTATGAACATTTAGTTTATTAAATTACTATTATCCAAACACTCATAACTACTATGCAGGTCAAGAAATAGAATTCTGCCAACCTCCCTAAAACTCCTTTCTATGCTTCCTGTCTCCCTCCAAAGTAACCATTATGTTGACTTCCTTCTGTTTCTTTGTGGTTTAATCACCCTGATGCACATCGTCAGATGATAAAATTTAGTTTTGCCCACAGTTTGGGATAGATCTCTTTAGTCTCTTAATCTGTTGCATCCCTGCTCATCCCTTTCTTTTGCTTGTAATCCATCTGTTGAAGAACCCGGATGGCTTGTACTGTAAGTTTTCCACAGTTTGCATTTGGCTGATTAGATGCATGTGATGCAGTTCCATATGCTATTCTGTATTTTCTGCAAATAACTAGGGGGATCCAGAGCCTCTACCCATTTCAGGTTTGATCCCTTTGGCAACACTATAGTTGGATTTGTGCCATTTCATCAGAAGGTACATAGTGTCTGGTTGTCTTTTGTGTGTGTGTAATATTTTCAACCACTAATGTTCATTGCCTAGATTTTTTAATTCATTAAAGGTTGCAAAATGGTGGTATTCTATCATTCTGTTTTCATTTAAGTGGAGGAAGTTTATAAACAGTTTCTTCATAAAGAATTTCAGTTTATATAGGAAAGGCAATATATAGTCTTGATTCTTTCAAGAGAAATGAATTGGTTCCTTGTCATCGTCTAAAGGTGACCAGCTAATTTTTTATTTTCTTTTTTTAGTCACTATAAACTCATATATTTAAATATATTTGATGGGTTTCAATCCACTGGATTTTTTTGTGAAGTTCAAATTGTCTGGTCTTTGGCCAAGTGGGAGGCTCCTGAGTTATTTTTACATGATCCTTAGTAGTCTTTGATAGCTCTTTGCTATTAAAGGCATAATAAGGTATTTCAGGCCTCTTGCTGTATTTGAGCCTCAAAGTACTAACCATTTCTCCAAGAAGCCCTGGTCTGTTTTAGTGGAAGACTGTGTTTGTTTCAAAATGCTCATTGTTATTGGCCTGGCCATTGTTTTTAGGCCTTTTCAATGGACAGAACTGGGAAATAGTATGTGTTTAGTTTAAAATCTTGTCTTCATATTGATATTTCTTCTTCAAATCTAGGATTATAGGGTATTTCCTAAACCTCTTCTGTATTTTATCTTCTTTCTTATACACCAATACTCATTAACAAGGACAAAGGAGATAAGAGATAAATTCTCATGACTAATTATTTGCTTTATTCTACCTTTGAACACAGTAGTGTAGGAACAATAATATTCATACTACCATTATAATTAAAGTTACATAAAATGGTTAAAATATATTTGTATATCCTCTTCCCTTTTTCTTCTCATTTTGGCAGTGTTATATTATATCTTCATTGCCAGAGCATGTAACTACTTCGTATGATAATCCCTCTTATTCAACCATCATATATTCTTAGTTCTATCAACAAGTGTTTATCTAATGCTCACTGTCCGTTTCATATTGATACTTTTTGAGTTTTTGGGTTTTTTTAAAGATTTTATTTATTTGACAGAGAGAGACACAGCGAGAGAGGGAACACAAGCAGGGGGAGTGGGAGAGGGAGAAGCAGGCTGCCCGCTGAGCAGGGAGCCCGATGCGGGGCTCGATCCCATGACCCTGGGATCATGACCCGAGCTGAAGACAGATGCTTAACGACTGAGCCACCCAGGCACCCCTTTTTTGAGTTTTTTTGATTGTTAAAGTTCCTTCTCTAACAAATTCCCTGACAAAGTCTCATGGGAACAGTATTTTCTGAGTTCTTGCACACTGATCAAATTTTTTCTGTGCCTTATATTCTTCAAAGTCAGTTTTGCTGGCTATAAAATTCTTAGCTCACATTTTCTTTCCTTGAGTATCTTAAATTATAGTATTTCATTTTCTTATGGCATAAAGCTTTGCTATTGAAAAATCTGAAGAGCATCTAATTTTCTTTCCTTTATAAGTCATGTGTTCTATTTGCCTAAATGCACAAGAATTTCCTCTCTTGTTTATTTTTTAGAATCCAGTTATTTTGCTTGAGAATATGCATCAGTCTTCTCAGGTACATGATATGTCCTTTCAGAATGTAGTTTATATGTATATGAAAGTTTTTATGAGTTATAATGTTTAGTATTTGTTCTGTTTTCTTGTTTTGATTTTCTTCTTCAGGGACCTCTGGTACCCATATATTAATTTGTTTCATCTATCTTCAGTATTTGTCACTTTTTCTCAAATTTTTAAAAATCTTTTCTTTTGGATTTTATTTATTTATTTTGAAGATTTATTTATTTGAGAGATAGAGAGCAGGGGAGGGGCAGAGGGGGAGGGAGAGAGAAACCCAAGCAGAACTCTCCATGACCCGGAGATCATGACCTGAGCCCACGATCTGAGCAGAAACCAAGAGTCTGATGCCTAAATGACAGCATCACCCAGGCGCCCCTCTTGGATTTTAAAATGTTGTCCTTCTTTTCTCTTTCCACTTCTCTTAAGGCATTTGCTATTGTGTTTATTCATTCTTTAGTCTTTTTTTTTTTTAAGGATTTTTCTTTTATTTATAACTCTTTCTTAAGTTTCATGATCTAGGGGCACCTGGGTGGCTCAGTCGGTTAAGCATCTCACTTTGGCTCAGGTCACGATCTAGGGGTCCTGGGATCGAGCCCCAGGTTGGGGGTTCTTGCTCAGCGGGGAGTCTGCTTCTCTCTCCATCTGCCCCCTTCCCCCAACCCCTTGCTCGTGCTTGCTCTCTCTCAATCTCATATGAGTAAATAAAATCTTTTAAAAATAGTTTCATGACCTCATTCTATATTTTCTTTTTCTAATCTATGTCTTTTTTCATATCTTATATCATTTTTTAGTGTACTTTAATTTATTTGAGATAGCAGTTTACAGTTTTATTCTGTTTTATAGGTATATGTTTTTGGCATGTTTTCAGTGTGTGTAAGGATGGTATTCTCTTCCTTTTTCTCATTTTTCTTGTAATAACTTTATATGAGTTTTGACCTTGATAATTTAAGTTGCTCATTTTTATGTGAACTCACTCTCCTTGAAAGTTTAGAAAGAGGCTTGATGCACTTAGCTATTCTAGCTTCACAGAGCTCTCACTTCTGTTATTTTTGTGTGATGTTAGGAAATATGGTGGCTTGATTGGTGAGATAGCCTGGCTCTCTGTTCATCTGGGCCTTCTTTTTCTTTTACCTCTATTGTCCCTGTCAAGTTCAGTTTTGATTATACTCCCAATAGTTTCTCCTTCATGTGGGATTCTGTCCTGGAAGATAGCCATGGCAGATCAGTTTCAAGTGTTTACTGCACTGTCCCCTTCAGACCTTCTTACTGTGGGCACTGCCACTTGCTACCTTATGATTGCAGACAAGTTATTTAATGTTTCTTAGTCCCATTTTCTTCATTTGAAAACCTGGTATAAGAATAGTGCCTAGGGTGCCTGGGTGGCTCAGTTGGTTAAGCAACTGCCTTCGGCTCAGGTCATGATCCCGGAGTCCTGGGATCGAGTCCCACGTTGGGCTCCCTGCTCAGCAGGGAGTCTGCTTCTCCCTCTGACCCTACCCCCTCTTGAGCTCTTTCTCTCACTCTCTCTCTCTCTCAAATAAATAAATAAAATCTTTAAAAAAAAAAAAAGAATAGTGCCTATTTGGGGCACTTGGGTGGCTCAGTCATTAAGTGTCTGCCTTTGGCTCAGGTCATGATCTCAGGGTCCTGGGATCGAGCCCCGCATTGGGCTCCCTGCTCAGTGGGAAGTCTGCTTCTCCCTTTCCACTCCCCCTGCTTGTGTTCCCTCTCTCGCTGTGTCTCTCTCTGTCAAATAAATAAATAAAATCTTAAAAAAAAAAAAAGAATAGTGCCTATTTTATGGTGTTGTTTTGGGGATTAAATGATATCATATGTAAAGATCTTACTTGAATATCTGGTACATTGTGTGTATCTGGAATATATGAGCTCACCAATAAGCCCACATTATTCCCAAGCTGTAGTTTAACACACGCCACCAAATAAGTAGCTGACTAATGTTAACTTTGCATATATTTTTTTTTATGGTGAAATATCAAGCCCCATTCAGAGGTAAACCAAACTAAGTTATATATACACACATACATACCTTATGGTAATTAACACAAAAAGGAACTGAGATTTGTTCAAAATTTTCCTTCTGACCAATAATAAATATGTATGTATCACCCTCCCAAAAGATTTGCCTGTGTATTCCTGAGTAGGTTTACTTGTTTGGAAAACATACCCATTTTTTACCATCTTCTCTTGCATTTATTTGGGTGTTTTCTCCCTCTATACATCCTGACAATTTTGAGCAAAGCAGTCCTGAGGTGATTTTCCAGGTATGGTTTCATTTTTTTTTTTTTTCATGCAGCTGCCCTGCTTCCCATTTTAACAATGTGGAAATGATGTGTAATTATGCATTGTTAGATATTTGGGTATGTTTATTTTTACTTACCTTGAAGAATAACTCTAAGTACTTCTTTCTGGAGCACTGCAACTATATCATCATAGCACTTTGAGATTATGAGAGGTTTCATGTTTCTACCTCCATCAGATTCCAACAATGGATGTAGAAAGGGCAGTCTACTGCAAAAAGGTGAGGTTTTAGGCATGACTTCAAGGCCCATCTCATCATCTAAAGCTCTCCGTACTTGCTGGTTGATGCCTAGATTTCTCCTTTTTCTAAAGAGCCTTGAACTGAGTCCTGTGTCCTTGAGATGTATCGTGATTCAAAACTTCCTGGAGGGAGACATTTGAGTCAATGAAGGAGGAAAATAGACTTTTGATAGGAGAGCGCCTATAATGTATTAAGCTACAGGCCATATATGTAACTTTCAAACTGACATATAATAAAGTTAATTCAGAAGCATTTATCAATCTCTTTGTTTTCCTTTGATATAATATGCACTGGGAAAATTAAAAAGAGTTGAAAATTATTTCCAGGGATAATGAGAACTGGGCATAGTTTAGAAAAATTTTTATTCTCAGGCAGTAATTTAATCCATATTGCTAAGTGAGTAACAGAGTCATAAATATACCATTCTTCTATTCCTTAATTGTGTGTGTGTTGTTTTTGTTTTTACTGCAGCTTCGGAAAGCAGTGATGGATCACATATCTGATTCTTTCTTGGAAACCAATGTCCCTTTGCTAGTTCTCATTGAGGCTGCAAAGAGTGGGAATGAGAAGGAAGTGAAGGAATATGCCCAGGTTTTCCGTGAGCATGCCAACAAGCTGGTGGAGGTAAGTCAGGAGAAGCCTGAAGAGAAGAATTTATTGCTGGGTTTAATCTCCACGTATCAGTCTTGGAATTTCAGTAGATAACCCTTCTGTGGTTTTCCTGGAGAAATAAAGTCTTGGAACCTATCTTTCTTTTACCTTCTGATGCTTCTATCCCTTGCAGAAGAGGAAGGTTATCAGTATTCTCTCCTTTCTCTATCCCACAATTCTAAACATGTTCTGGAACATGTGTGCTAATTTTCCCGAACAATAGGTAGAGGCTGAGACAGGAGAGGTAGAAGAGATGCTCCAAAGTGCTGAATGCCAGCTTTGATTTGAGGGAATAGAATAAAAATTGCCAAATGGAAGTTTAAACACTATACCCTTCTCTTCTTCCTTATCCCCCTCTCCACTCCATGTCCCTGAGCTTAGATTAGCTGGCCACATTATGAATTAGTGAAAAAAGTGTCTCACTTTTCCCAAAGAGATACTGGGATTCCTGATGAAGGATCCTGGGGCAGCAGGATCAAGTTCAGAGTCCTAAGTATATTCTGTGTTTGAGAATCCTGTGGGAGTTGTTTTATAAATGCAGAATTGTGCTATGTAATATTGAAAAAATATTTATTTAAGGCAAACAAAATAAAAGTGAAATGATAATCAAGCTGCTTATATCTAGGAGCTGAAAACCAACAGCATGGCAAAGGTTGGATTTAGTGATGTGGGACTGAATAGAAACTTAGAGATGTTAAATAGGAAGTGCATGAGTGCCAGAGGAAGAGTATAGAAGGGGAAAAGATCCTGACAAATTTAGGGAATAGTTATCAAGGCCAGGCTCTGAGCACTTAAAAACAACAACAACAACAAAACTCTGGTATATCTACACTTTAATTTAGGATAAAATGAAATTACTCAAAATGACAGGCAACTTAAATACAAGCTAAGAGTAAAATAGATTATTTCTTGTTTTCTTCAGATGGCAAGATTAAATGCTGGATAAGCTCATCAAATGTGAAATCTTCTCTATTTTTCTTGGAGTGAACGATAGGGTTGTGTTCCGATTTAATTGAGGCCTAAGCACCGACTTAGCTTGCTTTTTGGTTACTCCAGCACTGCTGTTGCCTCTGGTGCCGAAGACACCAGGCCAGCAGGAAGTCCTCCACCAGGGCCCAGAGGGTGCCCCTGGTCCTCTAGGACACAAGCTGAGTCATTGTCACCCATGACAGCAGTCATCAAGTTGAATGTCCAAAACCCTAGGCCACAATAATAGAACCCTTGAACTTACCTCCATAACCCCAGTGTCTTGAGGCAACACCAGTCTGGAGCTAAAAATAGACCTACTTAATGACATCAAGGCAGTATCTTGCTCTGTCTTCACCTACAAGGCAAGTACTCCATCACTCCTCAGATTCCACCTCCATGTTCCAGTTCATTTGGCCACTGAGGAATCCAGGCTTCCCAAGATTGACCTTGGAAGCCCTGGCTACTTCCTTGTCTTAAGAAAGAGAAGTTATAAAAAGAGGAGGGGTAGAGTGGGAAGGGGAGGAGGAAGAAAAGAAGTAATACTGAATGAATGCTACAAAAAGTTTTAAAGTATTCATATGTAATAAAATGGTAGTATTAACATTGAGGTAGATCATCGCATTTATATAACTTCAATGTTTACAAGATAATTGCAGAATTTATAGAAAACATTAATTAATGGTGTGTTATAGGCATGGTGGACAGAAAAAGGGACATGTGTTTAAAGTTGTGAGATAAACATAACCTACTTCCAGTCTTGGTTGTGTTATTCTGTAATTCTGTACATAGCTTCATTTGAGATAATACTTACTTGATGCCCTGTGTAAATGTGAGCCCAAGTAGCCCTCATGTCTACTCATTCTCCCTTCTCCTGTGATAGACTCTGGACACATTTACCATATCCCCTCATCCCATCTGTAGGATTCACTGTAGGGGTATCCAGCTACTGTGAATAATCCTTGACCCTAAACTTGTGGCAGAAGCAGAAGCTCAGGTCAGCCAGAACTCCGTGTTTCAGAAAATCATTGTTTTGCTTCCCTCAGTTATTCCCTTCATTACCCCTGGGTGGTTACTGCAGCCAGCAGCATTTTGGAATGTCTTGGTGCCTAGGAGATGGAAGGACTGAGATGTGGGATTGGCCTCTGTTTGATTGGAGAGGACTGGAATCAAAACCATTTCTGTAGCTTATGTCCTTCAAACAAGTGCTAGATTGCTGATGCATACATGTAAAAAAAAGCTGGAGCACTGGGCTGAGAGTCACCAGTTTTCTCATTTTGAAAGTACTTGTATAGAAGTAGGCATCTTTCTGGGCCTTAATGTTTGTGTCTGTAATGTGAAAAATTTGGTTAATATATTGATTTTATATCCATTGACCTTGAAAATTCACCAACTAATTCCAGAAGTTGGTTTCTTTTTGGATGTTCTGTATATATAATCATGCTGTCTGCAAATTATGACTGTTGTGGTTCTTCTTTTCCAATTCTTTTACCTTGTTTTTTTCCCTTTCATTCCTACACTAGCAAGGACCGTCATTACAATATTGTGAAAATTGATATTTTTGTTACTTCTAGATCTCCATGAGAACATTTTGATGTTACCATTAATTCTATCATTGTTATAGACATCTTACAGATATTTTTATTTGCTTAATTTAGTTCTCTCTTATTACTCATTCACTAAGAGTATAGAATTGTTTCAAACAAGTTTTCTGAACATTTTGAGACACTTACATGTTTTTTGTCTCTAATCTCCTTCAGAAGTGTTAGTGTCTAAATTATGCTTTCCTTCAAAAAATGAGTAGAAAATTGTTCTTTCTTTTTAGTTTTTGGAAATGAATAAGATTGCCATTACTTATTATTATTTCTTTTTAATATTTGGAGGAATTCACTGATACAGCAACTTAAGCAATAGGTGTTTATGTGAGGAAAGGTTTACAAATTGCACATTCAGTTATTTTTACTAAACATAAGACTATTTAACTTTTCTATTTCTTTTTGGGTCAGCTTTCGTAAGTTGTATTCTAGGAATTTGTTATTTTTATTTAATTTTCTAATTGTTTGACATAAAATTATCCATAATATTCTCCTTTTAAAAATAATCTGTATCTGCATTATTACTTAAAAATTTTTTACTCCTTATAGTGCTAATTGGTACCTTCTCTCTTTTTTCTCAATTACTTTTTTTTTAAGATTTTATTTATTTATTTGACAGAGAGGGAGAGAGAGAGAGCTAGAGAGGGAACACAAGCAAGGGGAGAGGGAGAGGGAAAAGTAGACTCCCCGCTGAGCAGGGAGCCTGATGTGGGACTCCATCCCAGGACCCTGGGATCATGACCTGAGCCGAAGGCAGATGCTTAACCAACTGAGCCACCCAGGCACCCCTTGATTACTTTTGCAAGAGGTTTATCAATTTAATAATATTTTCTATAACACAGCTTTAAAGTTTGCAGATTTTATTTTCTATTTTATCTATTTATGCTGTTATCTTTATATTTTTTCTGCTTTCTTCTGGTATATCTTACTGTTTTTCTAACTTTCTAAAATAAATAATCACATCATTGATTTTTAGCCTTCTTATTTTAGTAATATATGCATTTAAGGCTTAATTTTTCCCTAAGCTATGCTTTTATCTGGTTATTTTCTATTGACCTAGTTTTCAGCTCACTCATCCTGCTTCCATCTGTGTCCAATATGCTTGAAACTGATCTATTGGATTCAATTATTTTTTAAATTTCTAGTTAACTTTTTTTCATTGATTCCAGTTCTCTAGTAAATTCATTATTAGATCCTCTCTTTTAAAGAGATATGTTAATCATAGTTATTTTTAAAATCTAAGTCAAAGAACTCCAATATTTGGGTCAGTTTTGTTTTTGTTTTGTGGTTGCCCCAGAGGGGACAACTCTTCCCCAGCCACACACAAAAAATGGCTTGTATTTTGAGACTGATGACTCAGCACGCTATGAATAGGGTAGGAGCAGGTTTATTAGTCACAAAAAAAGGACTTTTGAGGAAGAGCAGAGCAGGCACCCAGGCTAGTCCATAGTAGCTTCATCACAAAGAAGAAAAAGTGGTTTTGTTTTTTATCATGTTAGGGAGGTGGATTGGGGTTGAGACCTCTGTGTGGGAGCTAGGGTTTGAATGGTTCAAACTTCCCTACTGGCATCGAAAAAAAGGTGGGCTTTCATAGCTGCTTGCCCAGTTGTGGGGCAAAATAGAAAGGGGGAAGGCTGGAGCTTAAAAGCTGTCAGCCATCAAACATTCAAAATGGAGTAAAAATCTTCATTATGATTCACCCCTGATATCTGACTGATGACTGGAATGTGCCATGTTTCATTTAATTGAATTTGAATTAGTTTAAGTAAGCTATTGTGGAGCTCTGTAAGGCGCCAAAATGGAGACATATTTTATTATGGCATCTGTTTTTATTACTTGATTTTTACCTTGATTATGGATTTTTTTATATGTCAGCTAATTTTTTATTAAATGGCCAAAATTTGTATGGAAAAGTATAAAGGGTCTGTGTTGGAATCTGTTTAGGCTGCTATAAGAAAATACCACAGACTGAGTGGTTTATAAACAACAGAAATTTATTTCTCACAGTTCTGGAGGCTGGGAGGCCCAAGATCAAGGCACCAGAATGGGTGAATTCTGGTGAAGGCCCTCTTCCTGGTTGATAGCCAGGGCCTTCTCACTGTTTCCTTACATAGTAGAAGGTGTAAGGGATCTCTGTGGAGTCTCTTTTATAAGAACGTTAATCCCATTCATGAGGTCACCATCCTTATGACCTTAGAGCCTCCATGGCTCCACCTCCTGGTACCGTCATATTGGATATTAAGATTTCAACGTAGGAATTTTGGAGGACAGACACCAACATTCAGACTATAGTCTGGATAGTGTTTTTTCTTTCCAGAAAGGATTCACTATTCTCTAAAGGGCAGAGATGTGATGAGCTGTTGAATCACTAAATTATACACTTGAAACTAATATTATACTGTATGTTAACTAACTGGAATTTAAATAAAAATTAAAAAATTAAAAACATAAAATAAAAGGCAGCAGAGAGACCATTTCAATCCAAAGACTGAAGTGACTTGAGGCTAGTCTGTAGTCTTTGTCTTTCTTTTACCCTAGTCCTATGGAATAGTCTACCAGGAGTACAACCAGAGGACTGGATGTGTTACTAAGTATATCACCTTATTTATGAAGCAGTTTCTCCAGTTTTTATTTTCCCACCATCATAATATGGTTGAAAATTTTATTTTTCTTTTTGGATTCTTTTAATTTGCTTTTTTTCCCCCTCCCAAAGAGGGGCAGAGAGTGGGAGAGGGGCAGAGAGGGAGAGAATCTTAAGTAGGCTCCACATCCAGCTCAGAGCCTACACAGGGCTGGATCTCACAACCCTGAGATCATGACCTGAGCCAAAATCAAGAGTCAGATGCTTAACCAACTGAGCTGCCCAAGTGCCCCTAATTTGCTTCTTGACTGGTTGGTATATGTAACTTAATAGAAAAGATCTTAATAGAAAAAAACCTGTGATCAAGTGCCAGTCTTTGAACCCCCCTTCTTCATGAGACCTTTGCTTCCTTGGCTGTTCCAGACTCCAGTTTTTGCCTCTCCAGTCCTATGAGATTGTTGGAAACTCTAAATAATTCTCTTCTCAGCAGCTACCTTCCATCTGGTGTCTCAGTTTCTCTTTCAACACTAAGAATTAGCAAATTCCTGGGGAAAAAAAGTGAAATGCACAAAGTTAGGCTCCCCTGAATGAGCATTCCTTTTGAGCTAGTCTAGATTTTGATCCCCTTGGCAGCTGTTCCATACTTTCAAAGAAATGATTTTTATTCTGCATTTCTAGTTGTACTCAGCAGGAGAGTGGGTCTCTTATTGGCTACTCCTTTGGGGCTAGAAGTAGAAATCCCCAAGAGAGCTGGTTAGATAAGTTTGTGGGGACTTTTTGTTTGTTTCATTAATATTTTTAGTCTGAGATCTCTTTTGCAATGGAAATATTGAGCTTCCATACCTTAAAGAAACATATTAATCAATAAGAACAGTTCTTACTGAATTGAAATAACGATCTTGTTTCCTCATCCGCTTCCTGCAGTTCCTTCACTTAGTGCCTTCTTCTGCTGAACACCACCTCACAATTCTCCCAGGGCACATTGGATCCCTGTTTGAGAACTTCTGATGGAGCTCTGAGTTGCCATTAATGAAAATTATCTAAGAGTTATATATCAGATCATTTTGAATGGAGAATGAATGAATACATAAAATAATCTATGAATCAATGGTGATAATTTTAGCTCTTCAACACTTTTTTTAAAGCTTTTATTTATTTATTTGAGAGAGAGAATGAGATAGAGAGAGCACATGAGAGGGGGGAGGGTCAGAGGGAGAAGCAGACCCCCTGCTGAGCAAGGATCCCGATATGGGACTCGATCCCGGGACTCCAGGACCATGACCTGAGCTGAAGGCAGTTGCTTAACCAACTGAGCCACCCAGGCGCCCTCTTCAACATTTTTTTTGGTTATTGAGTTTCATGATCGTATATTCAATTTTCCATCAATTTTTATGTTTTTTTTTCTCATATTTGTGGGCCAATTTCTCCCAGTTTGGTATTTGCTGTTCACAGAGATTGATGTGATGAAGTGAATGGAGGGTGTCACAACCTATAACACAATGTTGTAGTCCTTAGAAAATAGCAAAATATGAATCAGAAAAAAATTAATTTGGCTTTTCGTGATTGCCTTAACAAGTAAAATTGTATGGTTTTAATGTAGCTATTTTCCCTCATCTCCAGAGGCCAGCTAAATCATCCCCTCTGAGGTTTAGCTAAGGGCTTCAAGGCAGAGCTGACTCAGGGTGTGTGGAGCTGATCAGAGGACACCTGTTGTACCTCCTTTCCAAGGCTTTTGGAGAAAGGGAATGCAAAGTATGGCAACCTAGTACCAAAGTAATGTGGTCTGAGTAGGGGTGGCAAAGGAAGGCAAAATAAGCATTGTTGCAAAGGAAATAAAAACTAACCTGGAAAATGAGATGCAGAATCAATACAGCTGTTTTCAGACCCTCCAAACTGGTTTTATCTTTTCCATTGCTTTCTTAGTCAGTGCTCCTCTTTTCTTCCTCCTCCTACATCTCGACCATAAGCACCAAAAGATACGTATGCAAGCTACACATGCTATTGTCTGATGGACTGCAGTGTCCTCCTGGCAGCCCTCTCTCATCTGCCTGGCCCTCCTTCCATCCCTTCTGCACACAGCAGCAGCCAGGGTGAACTTCTAAAAATGTAAATCAATCGTTCAGTGTCCCTGCCTGAGACCATTCAGAGGCTTCCTATTGTTCTCAGGCAAAAGACCAACCTATTCAAGAACTGTGCAAGGCTTGCATGATTTGACCCCTTCTTAAGTCTCCAGGCTAGTCTTCCTGTCCTCCCCCACTTCCCACAACGTATCAGCCTGACACAAGCCATCTTCCACTTGTCAGGTGTGCCGTGCTCCCTCGCCCCACCCCACCAGGCCTGCCCTTGTGTTGTCTCTTTCCTGACAGACCCCCCCCATCCCACCTCTTCCTCTCATTTCTAATCATTGTCCAACTTTAAGCTCGAACATCATGTCCCTAAATGAGATCAGTTCCCTGTGTTTTTCGCTCTTGTGGAAACTTACTTTTGATTTGCACACATCCAGCTCTATGACTCTATGATATTTCTCCAGCTAGATTAGTGATTCGTTTAGGAAGAGGCCATATCAAATGGTTTCCTAACTACACTGCAGCATGTGGCTGAGCGGCTAGCATATAGCAGGTATTCAATAAACAGATGTTGCCTGAAGAATGAATAAAATAATAAATGCAGCCAGGGATACTGCCAACTTTTTGGCTCCCGAGGTAATATATTTTAATAGCACGGCTGCAGGTCCCTACACAGGTGCCTCTGGGCTTACTAAAGAGGCATTGTGCTTATTTAATTCCCTAATTAACTACAAAGGAGGAATTTCAGATCTAAGGACTAATGTGGAGACCTCCCATTTCTACCGAGGAGAAAGGCCTTGCTGTTTGCAGGCCTGGGAGAAGTTGAACAGACTCTGTCATGATGCTCCTGAGGTCGGGCCCCCCACTCTGCTGTCATTTCTCTCCTGCCCCCTGCCTCACAAGCATGCAGTTGTCCTGATCCTTGGTTACCGAGGATGCAGGACAGGGAGCTGGTTCTGGCACAGTAAAGCACACGATTGAGGCCATAACAGTGATGAGTTAGACAAGGGAATCTCCAGTCTCCGCTTCGTCCTCTTAGTTACATCTGATGGCATCATGCCACGCAGGGCGAGATTTGTTTCTGTAGCAAGTGGAAGGTTTGAAAATAGGGACAAACCCTAATATCAATGTGATCGTCAGTAAAGCACAGACTGCCTCTGTTTCAGCCTTGAGTAAATTGTTTTTCTCAATCAACCTTTCCACTTCATCCAGAAAAATTCATTCAGCAACAAATGTACTGAGTGGCCACCGTGTGCTGACAGTTGCTGGCAATATAACCATGAACAAGCCAGCTAAACTTTCTGCTCTCACGGGGCATACGTTCTTCTGGCGAAGACAGAACAAATGAGATAAATGTACAATAAGGAAGGTGGAACTAAGTGCTGAAGATCAAAATAAAACAGAGCAGTGGGATAGAGAATGATGAAGGAGGGCATGTGTGGGCAGAAGAGGCTTGTCTTCTAAGATGACTACTAAGCAGGGACCTGAAGGAAGTGAAAGAACATTCCAGAATGTGGGAATAGAAAGAACCAAGACCCCCAAGGCGGCAGTGTGCTTGGCATGTTTGATCAAGAACAAAGAGACCAGTGTGCTTGCAGCTCAGAGGGAGAGGAGATATTTCAGAGATGAGATTGAGGGCTGGGTGTAAAGACTGTATTTTGCTCAGATATTTTAATCTGTTGAAGGCTTTGAACAAAGACATGACATGATCTGACTTCCATTTTGAGAATTACTCTGCTGCTGTCTGGGAAGTATACAGCAGTGACAGAAGTAGAAGGGAGAATAGATAAAAGGATCTAATCACCCAGCGAGGGATTGGTGCTCTGACTAGAGGAGAGACAGTGGAGGTGTGGGCAGAAGTGCTTGGATTTGGGTTATATTTCCAAGGTCGAGCCAATGTATTCGATGTTAGGCTGTGAGACAGACAGGAGTCTGGGATGACCTTTGGACATGCTGCAGCAGTGAAATCACCTGGAACTCTTAAAAAACATAGCCTACACTCAGACTGGTTCTTTTTTTTTTTTTTTTGATTTTATTTATTTATTTGAGACAGAGAATGAGAGAGAGAGAGCAAATGAGAGGAGGGAGGGTCAGAGGGAGAAGCAGGCTCCCCGCCGAGCAGGGAGCCCGATGCGGGACTCGATCCCAGGACTCCAGGATCATGACCTGAGCTGAAGGCAGTTGCTTAACCAACTGAGCCACCCAGGCGCCCTCTCAGACTGGTTCTTGATTGGCTCTGCCTGCAGCTTCTTGACGGGTGTGATCCTGAAAACCCTACACAAATATCTTGGGTTTTAATAAATACAGTAGAGCTTTGCAAATTATAGGGTCTTGATTCAAACTGTGAACCAAAAAGAAAATCAAGAAAAGCTGCATCAGAAACTACATTGATGGAACTGGGTCTCCATGCTTTTTTAAAAGTACAAACTGAATATTATCTTTTTCTCAATGCTGCCCTCCCCAATCCAATTAGTACATTTGAACTGAATTAGTGGAATTTCTCAAATAATCGAGCCATAACAAATCTGCAAATCATAATATTTTATAAAGAGCTATTTTGTTCAGCTTAAGCACCTGTTAAACTTAACAGTATTTTTTTCTGTCTTTGAAGATGTTCATAGTCCAATTCCATCACTCTTCGAATTCCCTGATTCCTAAACTCTGCCATATTATATAATTTTTCCTATAGCACACAATAAAGCATTACCAAAAAGTTCAAGCATTCATCTTAAACTCCTAGTAATTATTTAAATATAGGGCTAAGTTTCTTTGTAAGCTCTCATTACCTTATTTAATGCTTTTGACAACCTAATGAAGTAGCTGTTATTTTTCCACTCCATTTTACAGATGAGAAAACTGAGGTTTCAAGAAGCTTCATAACTTACCCAATGTCATACAGATAGAGGCAGAATTCATGCACCAGTCCAGGTATCCCAGACTCCAGAGACCATGCAGTTAACCACTGCAACACTGCTCCCAGGCTCTTGTCCAAAGTGTACATACAGATTAGAGTCCAATCCTTCATGTAAGTAGTTAGTACAGTGCCTGGCCCCAAAGTAATTGCTTGGAAATGTTAGCTTCTTCTGTACAGGTTCCATATCTCTCTAGTCACATTTCAGAGAGGAGCCATACTTGACTGCACACAGCCCTGGGGATAACACATATTACTGTAAGTGAATGCCTATACACCCTAGTGTGGTAGATCATCCAAGCTGCTTTTTGGTACTGGTATTTGGCATAAGTTAATCTTACTTACTAGCTTCATGAATCTTCATCTCCACAGCCTACATCATTTATGCCTGCTCAAATTACTAAACGCCATGGACTTTCAAGGTTGCTTGCAAATCATAGATTCTAAAGACTTTAAATATTTCATGTCAAAGGTCTACTGCATTGCTTGAGTTAACTACCGCACATAATGTAAACACTTCCAGGTTACATTTCAGTCTTTACGACATAGTCAATATGCAAAGTGCAAGGCCATTTTTTGAAGTCAATTCTTTTTCAGATGTAAGATGGACTGTTAATTTCCACAAAAACTTGGTTTCCTGGCATCTGGATAAAACCTTGTCCCACCATGACCTACCCCCAAAATTCATCCAAAAGGTGAGTTAAGTACACTTAGAAGAAACATCCAGAAAAGAGAGACCAGTTAACTATGTTGCCCATACCTAAGGAGACGAGGAAAGATAATCAACACTTAGCTTCTCTATGCCAGATATTGTTGTAATTTCCACATATTATCTCTCTTAGTCCTCTTAACAAGTAGATGCTTTAATCATCAATATCATAGTTTCACAGATTAGAAAACTGAGGCCCAAGGAGACTAAAAGCAGCCTGACCAAAGTCACCCAAATCACCAGCTGATGAGTAAGTGACAAAGACAGAATTCCCTCCTCCCACCCCTCTCTCTCTCCTTTTCTGTACATGTATGTGTATATATATATATATATATATATATATATTTATAGTTATTAGCCTTTTACATTTATTAACAGTTTGTCCTCACCATAATAAAATCTTAACCCAGCACTATATTAATATTCTTTTAGTCTACTCTCCGAAGTTGAGAAGAGTAGTATTATTGTGAATTAGGAAGATTCTGAAGAACCTGGGGTCTGGGCTATGATTGTGGTGCTGCCGGATCAGACTTTGGAGGGTGACATTCAGTGTCACTGCTGCAGATGGGTAGGAGATATTTGGTCTTTTGTTCTACTAAATAATGAGTTTTATTGTTTCATCATCCATGTAGGGAGTGACTGTTCTCTGTATGTGTGTGTGTGTTTTCTCTGTAGTTATGTTTTCTGCAACTGTTTAAGGTATGTATATTTAGTCCAGTTAACTCAGAGACTTTGCTATGTAGTATAACCTTACATTATTAAGGTCAGACCCCGTCAGTGCAAAAAATGAAAAATTGAGCCCCATTAAAAATGATGTGTTTTTTTTTAATACCAAGAAGTTTTTAACTGCCCAGGAAAAAACCACTTCGACGCTCATGTGTTCAGTCTTTGTTAGCTCTAAGGGCTTTTTGTATCACAAAGCCCCCTGGCCAGCCTGGAGCCATAGTTTGGGAGGGATGATATGTTGGAGCATTGCTCTTTTGAACTAAAAACAAGTTTTCAGATTACCATTACTCCATTAGCTTTAGAAGGTGTGGAGTTTAACTTTACAGAGCCCTGTGGCCAGCCTGAGGCTCAGCATATATGTAATTTCAACCCTTACCTTAAAAATCAACTCTGGGTGCTTTGCATCTGATGACTGGGATTTCTCTGATGGTGTAATGATCTACCCTACGGCTGTGAGAATGATAAAATTACTATAATCCTCTGACCCTCATACTTTGCATCTGGCACTTCATCATTCAGGTCCTATCCATCTCTGACATTCTGTATTCTAAGGACCTTTCGTGATTTCAGATTCTAGGAAAAGGAAAGACCCAAATAATTGCCCTGTTCTAGAATGCATTTGTAGTTGAAACTGGAATTTGGGGACTACAAAAAGAACATGTCACTACAATAGTTTACTGGTGCCCTCTTGACTCAAGTAGATATACAACTGAAAAAGCTTGGGGTGTAGTTGGTGGCTAAGCTGTCTTGGAGCATAAAGTAACCAAAAATATGGATTCCATCACTACTTATCATACTCCCATGGCTTTTATCTGTGACCGACCCAGTGTCTGAAAGATAGGTTTGAATGGCTGTTAATCAACTTGGTGATTATATAGGTGGGAACCAAAGAGAGGATAGAGGTCAATGCCTGCCACAGAGAAAAATCTTCATATTAGCTAAATTGTTTATGAGATAACTTATTTATATGAATTAAAAGCTTGCATTTTTTCTCTTTTGCTGCAGGCTTATTAGTGCCTGCTGGTGAAAGCCAATAGTCATGAATGGTGCCAAGGAACAGTAGGTGGTTTGGCATTCTATAGCATATCCCACTCCAATCTCCAAAAAGTATTCTCTGCCCCTCAGAGCCACTCCATCATGTATGAGTATGTGGGTATGTATATTAGACACAGACACCCATTCTTTGATCTAAAGAACAATTTTTTTTTAAAGGTTTTATTTATTTATTTATTAGAGAACGAGCGAGAGAGAAACAGCATGAGAGGGGGGAGGGTCAGAGGGAGAAGCAGGCTCCCCGCCAAGCCGGGAGCCCGATGTGGGACTCGATCCCAGGACCCCGGGATCATGACCTGAGCCGAAGGCAGTCGCTCAACCGACTGAGCCACCCAGGCGCCCCAAGAACAAATATTTTTTTCTATCATATGTAGATACAATATGAGCCTCTTTAGGAAAAAAAAAAAAAAAAAAGATGTTTTAATTGACCTTTAATACAAAATCAAAGTAAAAACTGCCTGTAATACAAATGCACCTTCCAGAAATTTGCCCACTGCCATTTCCAACCAGATTGCTGCCCTCCTATTCAGACATTCTATGCCATAGAGTGTGAATTTCACATATCCAAGGTACCTGGGAATTGAGTCAATGTTTTCATATGCCAGTTGCCACCAAAATATAGTTTCTTACTTAGACTGACAAGTTGCTCTTTTCTATGCTAAAACAATAGGAGCCCATGATTTATCATTCCTAAATGTTTTCCTGGAAGACTGAAAACACAAACATATTTCTCCAAATCTCTAAAATGTCCTGAGTGAATGATTCCCTTACCAGGTTTATGTGGAAGGATCCAAGGCATCAGTCCCACTAGCTTCCCTCACACACCCACGTAGTTTTTATTTTTTTGTTTTCTTATTTTAAATTTTCTAAAAACGTTGGTTTGTAACTTACTTTCAAAACACAAGATGCTTTGATGTTGAAGCCTATAATGTATGGGCAAAAATGCACTTCAGACTGCCTGTATGAGGAATGGCATTGCAGATTTTCTGTAAAATGTTATGACAGTCTCCATGTGGAGACAGAAGCTTGGAGGTTGTTAACTGCAGTGGGGCAGCAGAATTTCCTGTGGATCAGTAGTTTTGCAAGCTAAAAATAGGCAGTGATTTGACCGATCTCACTGTAACACCCAGCTAAGGAGGCTGTTTTGATCCCATAGTCAAGTAGCTCAAAAAGTCAAGTCTTTTCAAGTAGGCACCTTCAAGTATCTGTTACATGGAGCTTAAAAACAACAACAACAACAACACCCAAATTTGCAATTTATATTCAAATTGGTATACTTTTCAGGTGCCCAAGGACTCCTGGCACGTCTTTGTCCCCATCAGAGGACCTCTAACATCTTAGCCTTATACCCATCTGGGGAAGAAGCTCGGGTGGGCCCCTTACTGCCCCCTGTGGAGGGTGAATCATTCCTGCCCGGGTAAAGTACAGAGTTGACAAAGACATTGCCAGACTCTCATTGAAGGGCAGTCAACGATTGAGGACAAGTCCCATTCTTTTTTTTTTTTTTTTTTTAAAGATTTAATTTATTTATCTGAGAATGAGAGAGAGAACACGAGAGGAGAGAGGGTCAGAAGCAGAAGCAGAAGCAGACTCCCCGCCAAGCAGGGAGCCAGATGCGGGACTAGATCCTGGGACTGAGCCGAAAGCAGTCACCCAACCAAGTGAGCCACCCAGGCACCCCGACAGGTCCCATTCTTGCAGAGGAAACTGGAAATACAGTTAGGAACAGTGCAAGAGGTGTGGTTCACGCTGCCATGGCAAGGTCAGAAGCTCAGGGTGGCAGGAGAAGGAAGACTGAAGGGTTCATACTGGTGGAAATTGGGAAGGGGAAGGTTTAATGGGCAGGAAGGCAGGGAATCTGGTTGCCTCCACTAACTGCTCTACCTGACACAGCTCAGAATCATAATCACAAGTTGTAATCTTGCTATTTCTTTGCCCTTGAATTTTGCCTTGAGGACCATTTCCCCCTCTCATTGACTTCATACACTCTGTTTGACCTCTGTTATTTATCCCCATGGTCCTCCTTCTATCACCATAAATCCTTTAAGTAGGCATCAAATATATCTGTAGGTTTTAGTGCCTTGTATATCTACATATACTGGTTATATTATTGCCCATTACTTGCCCTGATTCTTTTTTTTTTTTTTTTTTTTTTTTGAGGGAGGGAGAAACCTAATATCCAGTGAATTCTCTTTGTTTGATTTTTGCCTGGAATTTTGAGAGTAACAATTGCTTTTCTCAAAATGAAAACAATTCAGCCTTTGTCCCAGTTGCTTCACTAGAGTTTTGGAGGAAGAGCTTTTGCTCAAATACCATCAATAAATGGCTGCCGCAGAATTCTGAATAGTTTCTCACGGTCAGAAAGTACCAACGGCATTTGTACAAGTGATTTTCTTGCCCTGAACAAGTATAAATCCACAAGGAGAGTATTGAAACTTATATTTCTTCAGCCTGTCTTGGAGAACTTCACTGTGAAGTGACTCTTTCCATTACAAGTTTTCCTCCAAGGAGGAAGTCAGTTAAGTGAGGTTTTCATTTTCACAAAGTCACTTGTCATTTCCTAGCCACAATAACTTATTAAGTTATCTTCCACTATAGCTTTCAAAGGACTTAACTCTTTGCTCAAAGAAATTTATGATTTTGCAGAATGTGGTGTACTTGGGATTGCATAACATTCTGGAATAACATGTGGGTGATCATGATTTTAAAAGAGCTGATCTCCTCTGAGTGAAATTTTATACATGCATAGAGGTTATGATGATCGAAGTGTTTAATGAAGAAAATATAATTACAGTAGGGTTTCTCGACCTCTTCACTATTGACATTTTATGCTCATAAATCTTTGTTGTGAGAGGGTTTCCTGTGCATTGTAGGATGTTTAGCAGCGTCCCTGGACTCTGCCCACCAGATGCCAGTAGTACCTTGTCCTCTAGTTCTGACAACCAAAAATGCTACAGAAATCACCATAGATCCCCTAAGGGACAAAATAGTCCTTAGTCAAGATCACTTCTCTGTAATCTTGAAGGAAAATAAATATGTATATCATAAATGTAATTGTGTACATTTAGTGCTCCTTACCTACATTGGTTAGTTTGTAATACACGTTATTCTATCTGAATAAAATGACCAGATGACAGAAGAAATAGGTTGAAGGTCTATTTCTTAATTATAATTACCTCTGAAATTGCTGTTACTCAAAACTCTCACTAATTTCTCTCCCCATAAGTAAGTTGGTGAAAACTTGTCCCCAGATGATTTCCCTGTGATCTTTAATGTTTCCTAAACTCTCAACGCCTAAGAATGTCTTAAAGGCCTGATATTACTTCTAGAAGGGGACACTTAACTGTTCAAATAGAAACACCTCATTAGGATTCTCTCGCTGATTTCTTTTCACTAAGGCAGTTGGCTGAAACTGCGGCTCTGATGAAAAAGGACAGGTATGGGTATTAGAGGAGAAGGTAGGTAGATAATAACGTGCTCAGAGAGATGCACACAGAGAAGAATATGGGAGATGACAAGGATGACAAGGGCCACTCTCTTTCACATCACAATAAGCTTTAGGACCAGTTATTAAGTAAGACTGGGGCAGACATCACACATGCTCAATAAACGCTTATTATTTGAGAGTTAAATTTGGGTTGGAATTCCCCAGGTTGGCCTGGTCTCAATCTGCCTTGGTTTGTCTTTCTGTTACTTTCTTAATATATATATTTTTAATTTTATTTATTTTTGAGAGAGAGAGAGAATGACAGAGAGAGAGAATGAGAGGGGTGAGGTTCGGAGGGAGAAGCAGACTCCCTGCTAAGCAGGGAGCCTGATGCGGGACTTGATCCCGGGACTCCAGGATCATGACCTGAGCTGAAGGCAGTCGCTTAACCAACTGAGCCACCCAGGCGCCCTCTTTCTGTTACTTTCTTAAAAAGGGAGAAACACTCCACAAACTCTTGTGCAATTAATAGCTTTCCTTAGTGCTCTGACGTATCACAAATTTGCTATCTGAGCCTTCACTCCTGCCATTTGCTCAGGCAAATATTTGGTTATAGAAAGCAACCAAAGGAGCTGACATGATGAAAGTAATGTTTTGGGTGGTTACTTTGAATCAACTTTATTCTTTTTTTCATGCTAAAATATGGATAAAGTTTTAAATGTCACAGGGTTCAACTTCCTAAAAACTATTTGCCTCCAAATTACCCTGTCAAAGACAGTCCAGAAGGGGCATAATTAGTAAGAAGTCAGTGCTTATATTTGCCAAATCTGTTTATTTAGTTGGCAGTTTTTTTCCTGGCATTTATTCCAAATCTATTTGATAAAATGGACAATCCTAAGGTACAGGCACTATATTCATTTGCTAGGGCTGCCATAACAAAATACTACAACTGGAGTGGCTTAAACAACAGAAATTTATTTTCTCCCAGTTCTGGGGGCTGGAGGTCCAAGAGCAAAGTGCTGGTAGGTTTGGTTTCTCCTGAGGCTTCTCTCCTGGGCTTGCAGATGGCTACCTACTCATGTCCTCAGATGGTCTTTCCTTTGTGTGTGCACATCCCTGGTGTTTCCTTGTGTGCCTAAATTTCCTCTTCTTATAAGGACACCAGTCAGATTGGTTCAGGGCTCACTCTGCCAGTAACTTAATCATTTCTTTAAGGGCCCTCTCCCCAAATATAGCCACAGTCTGAGGTACTAGAGGTTATGGCTTCAACATATGAATTGGGGGGACATAATTCAGTCCATAAAAGATACCATTTGGCTTTCTTTATGAGAAAAAAGGGCAGAAATATTTACTTTCATATCTGTTTTGAAGGATTTATGCTTCAATTTTTTCTTGTTGTTTAAGCCAATAATTGCATACCGCAGAGGAGAATTTTCTAGTGCTCTCAGTTATCACTAATTCTTTTTTCTCTGGCAGGTATTTTTACACATAAAAAAAAAAAATCCTCCTTAACCTTTCCAAGCATAGAGCAAGCCTGACTGCCTTAAGAAGTTCCTCCAACACTTAAGTCTGATTTGGGCTATGGTAGTCAGTCATGAAACTCTTGGTATTCTTCATATTGTCCATTTCTTATGTATTAGAGAGAGACTCATGTGAGGTCTTCACTCTGCTGTAATTTATTCGCCAACATCTGTATTTTTTCCTCTCAGGATTCATCACTAACTGCTAACCCATGAAGCCACTATGTGCTTCCCCCTGCCATCACACACTTCTTACCCATCCATGTTAAGGTACTCAACTTGCAATCTGAGAGATCTCCTCTGAAGGTATGTTCTAAACAGCTACAAACCCACACAAGACCCTGCTAGCTGAAAGGGCTCACAGAGGGGTGAAGGGTGGGTATTGCACTGACCACTGCTTCCTGTCCTCCGTCTGGGAGTATCATTTCCTAGCCTAAGCATCTGCCATTCTCTGATCCAGCCTGTTGCCACTGCTGCTTGAGGTATATATATATATATATAAAATCCTTTTCTGCTTTTGATAATAAAATATTCACTGAAAATTATATGAGTGAACACAGTAGGGGTGGGAAGTGAGGACAATAATGATATTGAATATATCATGCAATTATGAGCTAGATTCCAAGTCTAAATAATTCCTTGACTACTTTAGGGCCTGTTGCCAGCTTCATCAACTACAACCAGGGTATCTTATTATAACTAGTGATTTACCTTAGCAACGAAGGCAGTAAGGAAAAATTCATCATCCATTTATTTTTCTTTCTACCAAAGCATTTTAATGTTAAGATATTTGCAAAAAAGATGGAAATTATATGAATAAATGAAGCATTGTATGCAGCTGTGCTTGACAATAACATCTAGTGTTTGTATGGCATTTTAATATTTTAATATTTTATATTTTTAAATTTTTCAAAAACACTTTCATCAATATGCATTTGATTCTTGGAACAGTCCAGTGAGGAAGATATAAGGCAAATTGCTTTCCCAAGAGATGCCACACTACTAGTAGGTAACAGACGTGTTTATACAGTCAAATTTCCACCATTCTAAGTTCATTTCCATTCAGCCAGTATTAACTGAGCACCTACTATGTACCAGATACTGTTCTGAACATGTGAGATGTGTTCATGAACAAAACAGAAATCTCCCTTGGGAAACTTAATTCTAATTGTAGAAGACAGACAATAAATGATAGACAAAATCAATATGTGACTTATTTACTAATTAGAAGGTGGCAAGTGCTATGGAAGGAGCAGATGTAGAACAGTAATGGAGATTTGGGGTGGGAGTTGCAATTTTAATTTGAATTGTCAGAAGAGGCTAAGGCAAGAAAATGGCAGTTGAGCAAAGTCTGGAAAAGAGTGAGTTTGGTGTTTAGTAATGTATCCACTGTGCCTTCCTTCCATTTGGACATTGGTCATATCATAATTACCCCAACAGCCTGCAAATATTTTCTTAGAAGACTTAACAATCATAGAGTGATTAAAAAGAACAATGGGCATCAGAACTCCTAAAACATGGCAATGTGGAGCTAGAGGAAAGCCAATCCTCTTCTCCCAGAGTCCTGGTAAACAGGAAATGGCAATGTCTTTTTTTTTTTTTTTGGTCCAACTTTATTGAGGAATAATTGACAAATAGAATTGAGCATATTTAAAATGTACAGTGTGATGGATATACATACACATTGTGGAATGATTACCAAGATCAACATAATAAACACATCCATCACCTCACATAGTTAACTTTTTTTTTAGTGAGAACACTTAAAATCTACTCTCAGCAACTTTCAAGTATACAATACCATATTATTAAGTATAGTCAGCATGTTGTACATTAGATCCTCAGAACTTACCCTGTAACTGAAACTTTGTGCCCCATCTTCCCCTCCCCCCAGTCACTGGCAACCACCATTTTGTTCTCTGTTTCTATGAAATTGGCCTTTTTAGATTCCACATGTAAGTGATGCCATGTAGTTTTTGTCTTTCCCTAATTGGCTTATTTCTCTTATTATAATATTTTCTAGTTTTATCCATGTTATTGTAAATGAGAGAATTCCCTTCTCTTTTATAGCTGAATAACATATATACATTTTCTCTCTATATATTATATATATATATATATACGCACTTCTAAATACATACATTTTCTTTATTCATTCATCAAAGGACACTTAGGTTGTTTCCATGTCTTGGGTATTGTGAATAATGATGCAATGAACATTGAGGTGCAGCTATGTCTTTGAGATACTGATTTCATTTCTCTCAGATACATACACAGAGTGGGATTGCTAGGTCATATGTTAGTTATATTCTTAACTTTTGGGGGAAGCTCCATACTGTTTTCCATAGTGGCTGTATCAATTTACACTCACACTAGCAGTGTACAAGTGTTCCTTTTCTTCCACATCCTCTCCAGCACTTATCTCTTGCCTTTTTGATAATAGCCATTCTAACAGGTGGGGGATTATATCTCATTGTGGATTTGATTTGCATTTCCCTGCTGATGAGTGATGTTGAGCACCTTTTCATTTACCTGTTGATCATTTTTATATCTTCTTTGGAAAAATATTTGTTCAGGTCCTTAACTCATTTTAAAAAATTTATTTGATGATTCGTTTTCTTCTGTTAAGTTGTATGAGTTCCTTTATATATTTTGGATGTTAACCCCTTACCAGATAGATGGTTGCAAATGTTTTCTCCCATTCTGTAGATTGCCTTTTCAAGTTACTGATTGTTTCCTTTGCAGTGCAAAAGCTTTTCAGCTTAACATAGTTCCACTTGTTTATTTTAGACTTTGTTGCCTGCACATCTGGTGGTGTCTTATCCAAGGAATCAGTGCCAAGACCAATGTCAAGGAGCTTTTTCCTTATGTTTTCTTCTAGGAGTTACATGGTTTCAGGTCTTACATTGAAGGCTTTAATCCACTTCAAGTTAGTTTTTGTAACTGTTGTAAGATAAGGGTCCAAGTTTCATTGTTTTGCATGTGGATATCTAGTTTTCCCAACACCATTTATTGAAGAAACTATCCTTTTCCCATTGCATGTTTTTGGCACACTTGTAAAAAATTAGTTGATGTTATATGCATGGATTGGTGTTGATTCCTGGGTTCTCTGTTCTGTTCCACTAGTCCACGTATCAGGGGGAGTGGCAGGCAGAGGGAGAGGGAGAAGCAGGCTCCCCACTGAGCAGGGAGCCTGATGTGGGCCTCGATCCCAGGATCCTGGGATCATGACCTGAGCGGAAGGTAGATGCTTAACCAACTGAGCCACCCAGGCACCCCTCCATGTTTCTGTTTTTATGCTAATACCATGCTGTTTTGATTCCTATAGCTTTGTAATGTGGTTTGAAATCAGGAAGTATGATGCCTCCATTTTTCTTCTATCTCAAGATTGCTTTGGCTATTTGGGGTCTTTTATAGTTCAAGTTTTAGGATATTTTTATGTGAAAAATGCCATTAGAATTTTGATAGGAACTGTTTTGAATCTGTAGATTGCTTTGGGTAGTATGAACATCTTCACAATATTAATTCTTTCAACCCATAAACACAGGATATCTTTCTATTTATTTGTCTTCAGTTTTTTTCATCATTGTTTTATAGTTTTCAGTGTACAGGTTTTTCACCTCCTTGGTTAAACTTATTCCTTAGTACTTTATTGATTTTGATGCTCTTGTAATTGAGATTGCTTTCTTGATTTCATTTTCTGTTAACTCACTGATAGTGTATATAGAAATGCAACTGATTTTTGTAGGTTGTTTTTGTATTCTGCAACTTTACTGAATTCATTTAGTAGTTCTAACAGTTTTGTGTGTGTGTGAGGTCTTTAGGGTTTTCTGTATATAAGATCATATCATCTGCAGACAGATAATTTTACTGTTTTCTTTTAAATCTGTATGCCTTTTATTTCTTATTCTCAACTAATTGCTATGGCTAGGATGTCCAGTACTATGTTGAATAGAAGTGGTGCAAGCAGGCAGCCTTGTCTTATTCCTGATCTTAGAGGAAAGGCTTTTAACTTTTTACCATTGAGTATCATGTTAACTGTGAGCTTGTCAAATATGGCTTTTACTATGGTGAGGTACATTCCTTTTATACCTAATCTGTAGAATGTTTTTACCATGAAAAGATGTTGAACTTTGTAAAATGCCTTTTTTTTTTTTTGCTTTTAGTGAAAAGCAATAAAGTCATATGATTTTATCCTTCATTCTGTTAATGTGTATCACATTTATTGATTCGCATATGTTGAACTTCCCTTGCATCACAGGGATGAATTCCATTTTATCATTGACTTTTTAGGACAGGCACTTTCCAACTTTTTATGGAGATCTTATGTGTAAAGAAATGAGAGATGTTTCTGTCAATACTGAATTCATGGCCATCATGGGCTGATTATCTTTCCTTATAAGATGCCCACATGAATATTTGGGCATAAGACTACTCACATATTGATAGAAAGTTAGTACTTCTCTTTGTCCCTATGATTATTCCTTAAGGGCTTTATTATATGCCATTGAAGACCTAGCTCCTTATTGTTGATGAGGGATAGAGAAGGGAAAATAGAACTTCAAAAGGACAGTTAGGTGCCTACTCTGAGCAGCAAAAAGGACACTTTGGTGAATTTGTGACTTAAATGCTATTAAACCGTATCTGATATCCCTTAGAGGAGGGCCTTTTATCCTGTGATCTCACATTCTATCTTGTGATCTCAAGTTACATCACTAGGTAGGGTAGAACAGGCTAGGCAATCCTATGGTTATAAATAACCCTCATTGTCAGTGGTTTAGAATAGCAAAGATCTAATTTTCCTTCCTACTACATGTCCATCAAGAGTTCTAGGGTTATTTGGGAGCCCCTGTTCCTTTTTGTCATCCTTACTCCAGGACATAGACTGATGGAGGGGCTGGTATTTGTGGCTGAAACATGCCAGTATTTGTAGCTGAGGGAAAAGTAATGCTTCCACTTGGAAATGGCACATGCTTACCCTAGCATTCTGTCGCCTAGAGAAAGTTTATCTGGACAGACCTATTTTTAAGTACTTATAGAATTAAATCCTCTCCTGTAACTGGAAGGAGAGAGAGCCAGAATATTTGTGACCTGTATAAGAATTAGCACAATGGGTACCATTTTGAAACTTCTATATATCCTGAGACTTTAAAAAAAAATTACTGGAGAAGTTGTTGTTTTTTTGGTGAAGTGTTCTTTTTGCTGCTCTGGCTGGATACCTGATTCTTCTTGTAAATTCTTCATTTTTCAGGGAAGAGAAGGGAGGACCAATTTGTTCAAGATTTGAAGTTAAAGAGATGAAATTGAAGGTCAACACAGATGGGAAAGACAGTTTTATTGAGAGTACACTGAATATGCATTAATGATGAACTGATTTTTCTCAGAAGCTCATGTTTGTTTGAAAAAAGGAGTCTTTTTTTTTTTTACGATTTTATTTATTTATTTGACAGAGAGAGCACAAGCAGGGGGAGCATCAGGTAGAGGGAGAGGGAGAAGCAGGCTCCCCTCTGAGCAGGGACCCTGATGCAGGGCTCGATCCCAGGACCCTGGGATCATGACCCGAGCTGAAGGCAGCCACTTAACCAACTGAGCCACCCAAGCACCCCAAAAGAGTCTTACTTTTCAGTGATAAAACCTTAAAAAAATTACAACTCTCTACCATAGACAACACTTTGTTCCCTTGTCTCCATGACTTCTGTGATGAAATTCCAAGGTATTGGGATCTGTGGCTCCTAAGAAGGGCTTATGTGGGTAGAAAATTTTGACAAATACTACAGGTTAGATGAGTGATGGGCTTAGTTAAGAAATGGAGACAGAACTGGGAGGCCAAATGGATGTCAAAGATCATACAGGAAATAAGTTGAGCCTAAGGATCAAAAAAGATAAAAGGGGGCGCCTGGGTGGCTCAGTCAGTTAAGCGTCTGCTTTCGGCTTAGGTCATGATCCCAGGGTCCTGGGATCGAGCCCACATTGCGCTCCCTGCTCAGCGAGTGATTTGCTTCTCCCTCTCCCTCTGCTGCTCTCTCTGCTTGTACTCTATCTCCCTCTGTCAAATAAATAAATAAAAATCTTTAAAAAGAAAGAAATAAACTCAGGCCTTTAAGGAAGTTCCAAAAATAAATATTTTTTGAAAATGACTGAATCCTCAATCTGCAATGACAATGAGAAGTGGTTTATATTTATATTTGTAACCTGAATATGAGTGAACTTTCTTAATCTAGTTCTAAGACCAGTCTCTATAGGGGTTACATATCCCAAAAGAAGGACAGGTCTGGCTCAAAAAGCTTTGGAGAATAGCATGGATCTACACTGAAGTTTTAACTGTGGATAGATAAGGTGAGAAAGGGCTTATATAGCCAAATTTGCCTTAAAAATTCTCTTTCGTAATCTCTTCCTTTCCTCACATTTCCTTCTTTTGTGCTACCACCCCAGTCTCTGCTAATATGGCCTATTGAGTGACCAGTGGCAGATGTAGCATTCCAATTGCCTAGTTTGAATCTTGGTTCTAACACTTGTTAGCTGGGCTGTCCCTAAGTTACTTAAACTCTGTAGAGTAGTTTGCTCATCTGTAGAATAAAAATAATGATGGGGTGCTTGTGAGGGTGAGTAGCTTATATGTAACAAAGATAGAGAAGGACCTGGCACATACCAAATTCTTATGAAGTATTAGCTCCTATTATATTCTGAACCCCAGTCCTTACAACCTTCTTCCCCACTTCCCCTACTTCTCTCTTCTGACCCTCTGTATCTTTATTTCCACCTTCTACTTATCCATGGCTTCTTCATTTCTTCATCTTTGCCTATCACTGCATCTCCATATTGAAGCAGGTTGTCTCCTCAGGAAATGGAGGAGGGGGAAAGGCAGTAAATGCCTATACTTAATGGCATGCTTTGTCTCCATTACATATTCAACAAACTCTAAAGGCTATTTGGTGGCCTATATGACCAATTTACATTTCCTTCTTAACTAGAAACTGCTAAGATCCTCACTCAGTGTGTCGAAAGTTATGTCTACCCAGGATTTTGACAAACCCATGAAATCTCCCTTAGTCCACCCTAGCCGGAATTCTCAATTCTTCATTCATAATCATTGAGAAGTTGTAGTCGAAACTTGTGCTTGATCAGTTTTCTTCACCTTATTTGATATACCACTGGCTCCCTTTCAATATGATGCTAATGATAATTAACAGCCAATTATTGAGTTTTGAGTACATGGTAGATCTTATGCTTGGTGTTTTTCATGCAGTATTGCATTTAATCTTTGTAACAAACCCTATGATGTAGGTAGTAGTTCCCCAGGAATAGGGAAACCAATGATAGGTCAAGTAACTCATCTCAAGTTACACCCCCACTAAGTAGTAGAATCAGATTTTATTTTATTTTATTATTTATTTTTAAACATTTATTTATTTATTTGGGGGGGAGCATGAGAGCACAAGCGGGAGGGGCAGAGGAGGAGGGAAAGAGAATCTCAAGCAGTATCTGTGCTGAGCGCAGAGCCCAATGCAGGACTCAGTCTCACGACCCTGAGATCACCACCTGAGCCAAAACCAAGAGTTAGACTGCGCCACCCAGGTGCCCCAAATTTTAAACCCAGGTCATACCTGAATTGAAAACCACTTCCAACATATCTCCTTGTTTCTTTACAAAGTAAGAAAATTATTGCATGATATTCTAACATCTTGATTCTCTATCCTAAGTTTTTCCTGACAGCTACCATGCTGTGAAGTCAGTGTTCTCTGCATGCTAGTGTGGCAGGTGGTTGACTTTATCTCTTTGACAGGCAAAGTTTTCTCTGATGTGGAGTTGGAACTGAAAAAACATTTCCCTAGTGAGGAGACATGTGGACACTATTTCAGTTTCTATGCAATACCACTGAACTGCCTGAATTCAGTTTTCAAAGCCATCTTTTACTGGTTGTGTGACTTTGGGCAAGCTATTTTATCTCGTTGTGTCTCTGGTTCCTCACCTGAAATATGGGGATAAATGTATTGGCTTCGTAGGTTTTTGTGAGGAGTAAGTGGAGAATATTGTATAAATTCATTGAACTATTTTTGGTGACTAGTAAGTGTGCTATAAATATTATCACCGTCATCATCACCATCATCATTGCTATTACTATTTCTTATATTCTTCTTGTTATTGTTGTGGTTAATCTCAAAGCTGTAGCTCAGAGTTACATATGTCCTAAGTTATATCACCAGCCAGAGAATGAGCAGAGCCAGGAAGCATAAAAACTGTTGCTGATTAGGGACAAAAGAGCAACACCAGTCTTGCCAGCAGTCCTCAGGGAGGAAGATGGAATTATCCCTCTCCTGCATCTTTCTGCCTGAAGACCTCAGAAAACTGACTCTAAGAAGACTAGTAGTCTGCAGAAAAAATGTGTATACCTTTGTTACAGGTTCATAAATATGACAAAAGTTACTTGTTTACTTCTCTAAAATAAATACACATGTCTATGTGGTCCATCTTTGCATATGTCTTCCCCTCATCCACCCATAGCCCAAGCCTCAGCCTTTTTTGCCATAATCCCAGAGGCCCCATTTGTGGAACAGTATGGTGATGTTGTCCATGGGTATTAATGAGCTCATCTGTCACAGCTCCCAATTAATTGATGTACACTTTTCTGGAGTAAGGCAGAGGGCTGGGACAATAGAGGTTAGTGTCTTGTTTGTTTTTTCACCTAGCCATTTGACCACACAGGAAGCCTCTGTCAGAATTATAGGACTATAGTATAAATGCTAAATATTTCAAACCAGCCATGAACCTTGTAGTGAGTTCTCATAACTTGCTGTCCTTCAACACACACACTAAGCCCCACCACACTGTGGAACCTGACTGTATCTTGCTCTTGCTTCTTAATATCTGCACTTCTGTTTCCAAGGAGCTCCCATGTACCATCTCTCGGGATACAAGGATGATTGGTTGGTATTAGAATTCCAGACCATGAATCCTCTCTCTGTTTTCTTTTTTTCCTCTCCATTTTCTGTCTGTTAAATGGAGATCCTAACACCTTCCCCTCCTCTGGAAGACAGGAGAAGAATTTAATGAATTTAAGTCTTTGAACCTATCCCCTTGCCAAACAAAACACAACGGTGAGTGGCTTCAGAGAAAGAGCCAGACAAGGGCTCATATCATCTTTGCCATCATCCACATCTTATTTTCTCCTATTAATTAGTCTGCAGATATCTCAGAACAGAAAACAGAGTGACCTTAGCTCTGACAGAGTCAAAATTTTCCATTTCTCTCTATCCTTGGCACCTTCTATAATAGCCACCTGAGGCTGGCAGTGAGAGAGGCCCACAGTAAGGGACTGAAGCTCACACTGTTTCTTTTACCTGTTCACTTGTTTTAATCTTCCTTTGGGATCTGCAACTGGGGGGAAGGTGAATTTGTAGCCCAAAAGCATTATTAACCACATGGAATAATGGAAACAGAGTTCACTTAATCGTGCCTTGGGCCTGTGTGTACACCAGTCATGTTTGTTAGTGTCGATTCAGAGAAACATCACCTGCTTTTATAAGATCGCAAGACAGTAATGGAAGCTGAACAAACCTTTAGCCCAGTGTGTAGGTTGGTTTTAGAATGGAGAACAAGGCGTAACTTTCTATGCATAATAAGATTAATTCAAACTTACAATGTGAGGAAATGAATTTTTCAGGTTGCCATTCATTTCTTTTCTCTGTCAGCCTATCAACAAATATTTATTGAGCACCATCTATGAGCTTCCCACTGAAAAGGAAAGAGAATAAGCATAAGTCATGACCTTGCTTTTACCATTTACTATTTACTTGGGGAAACAAAGCCAACATCCACGGTGTCATAGAAAGAACTCTTAACTTGGTATTAAGAGACTTGTGGTCTTGTCAGTTTGTTGAGTAGTATAGTATGTGGTTAAATGAATGTATCCTGAAATTGGGCTCTCAGAGCGATAAAATCAGGCATTGTTATTAACCAGCAGTAGAACCTTAGAAAAATTCCTCACTTCGTATTAGTTTTCTCATCTGTGACAATGAAGTTAATAGTAGAGCCCAGCTCAAAGAGTGGTTGAGGCCTTAGAGTTAAAACTTGACTAGCATCACATTTAGGACGCATTGAGTATGAGATATTATTAGTTTGATATTTGAAAGCCTTTGAAAGTTTCTAGGAAAGGAAAGGGACCTGAAATGTGCTGTGTGCTTCCTGTGCCTCCAACACCACATGGGGGCACATCACATATGCGTTTTTATACATCCTCACAAATGCCTTGTGAAGCTGGTAAGGGAGATTTGAAAATGTTAAAATAGCTTCATAAGGTCTCCTATCTGGTGAAGGACAAAGCTGGGGTTCAAACTCTGATATCTCAACCCAAAGCCTATTCACTTTCTACCACCCCAAAACCATTCTGAGATTCAGCTTCCCCTTGTCAGAAAACTTTTGAGTGGGTTAGAAGGTTCCTGAGTTCAGCTCTAAATTTTATGATTCCTAGTCATCTGACTTTTTAATGAAAGTTGATTTTAGGTTAAGGGAGATTTGAGTGGGAGAATTCAGAGACATTTTTTTGGAGGTAGTAGTACCTGAAGAAACAGTAAAATTTGGCTGTGTGGGAAAGAGGAGAGAGAGTATTTTAGGGAGACATAAATACTAGAACAGTGGTGGAATGCTAACAATGATAGGTAGGGACAATGAAAAAGTTGTCCCTACTTGCTGCTACTGAGGAAAAGTAGGAGACAAGGCTGTACTCCTTCTTAGGCTATCCTTTATGGGATCTTTAGCAGCATCCTTAGCCTACACTCAATAGATACCAGTAGCACTCCACCCTGCCCCAGTTTTGACAACCAAAAGTATATCTAGACAGTGTCCAGTGTCCGTGGGGGGGCGGGGATCACTCCTGATTGAGAACCATTGCCTTAGCTTTATCCTTTAGGTTATAATCAGAGTAGGGAAATTAACTTCATCATCTGTGAGTTTAATTTGCTACTGTGTGCTTATATTTACCTAACTTACCTCTCAAACTACTGTGTATAAGAATCACCTGGGGGAGCATGGTAAACTATGGATTATTCCCCCCAGTTGAAAACTTGGTGCAGTGGCTCTGGATTAGAACCCAAGAATTTGATTTTTTAACTAGCCCCTGTTTCTGTCACCTACCCCAGATCTGATATAGTCCAGAGAACCCGTTTTGAAAAACACTGACCCAGTTGTTATCATCAGAGTCAACCATGTCCCTGCTGGTATGGTAGAAAGCCTTGGGAACCAGTAATTAAGAATTTAAACCTTTACTTCTTCATTTACTTGGGATTTTATAGTGATCTGGTGAAGTCAGATGCCCTGATTTCAAAGCCTGGCTTTCTCAAACTTGCAGGATGGGTAGCCTTGGGTGAATCACTCATCATTTCTGTGCCTTTGCTTCCTCATCGGTAAAATGGGGAATATTGTTAGCACCTGTCTCATAAGTTGGCATTACATGTGAGTGGATACATGAAAAGACTCTTATAATTGTTCCTGCACAAAGTGTTCAATAAATGTTTAGAGGTAGTGACAAAGGTTAATTAAAACTAAGAAGTGTGGAATGTTGCCATTGAAGCATTGCTAGGGCATTCTTGACCTTTTCTTAGAATCTATGTTGCACTTAGGACAGGATTTTCTAACTTTAGAGCTCCTAAGAGTCACTTGGGAAGTTTGCAAAATGCATGCTCCCAAGGCACCCCCACCCCAACCAAGACAGTCTAATTCAGTATGTTTTAAATGAGGCATAGGAATCTGCATTTCTGTAAAACTATTCAGGTGGGTATGATTCAACTGAGGCAAAGGTAAAGACCAGCTAGAAACACATTGTCCTGGAGGGAATAGTTTGTACTATGTACAAATTTGACCTACTCACTGCATTGACCTACTCAGAGTGATAGAACATATTCTGAGACACAATCTTTAAGGCTGTTTTCCAATTAATGCCCCATATAGTCATGTCTAAAAAACATGGTATGATTTTTGTTTTGTTTTGTTTTAATACTTATCAAGCATTCTTTGATTTACTTGGAAATTTTTACCAAATTAGTTGATTGGGGTCTAAAAAAAAAAGTATGTGAGGACTTTTAAAAGGGAAGGAAGAAGATACATTGGAAAGGATACCATGTAGATGTAAAGCCTTTTCAGCAGGACATTTCAACAAGTTGGTATTTGAACTTGAGAAAATTACTTTTTAGAAATTCTAAAGGCAGCACAGATTCCTTAACAAGCAAGAATCCAGTCATATGAAATTCTAAAGCCCTGTCAATATACATTTTCATTTTGTCTTTATGCCTATTTTTTGGTGAAAATAAAAATTTTTGAATAGAAAATAATTTCCTCCTCGGATTCGTTCAGGGGAGGTTCTTTTTGCTTGTTTAAGAAAAAAGGCAAATGTATTCTGATTGTACCAACTTCCTTAACATGTACTCAAAAATCTCTGGCTTTTTCCCCCATAAATATGATGAGAATTGTGACCATCATTAATTTGTTCATGATCAAAATCAAAGACATTGCTGAAAATAGGAAGAAGTTAAGTGTTCTTCCAGTTAAATGGTTTATCTTATTTCTGTGCCTTGTGCCATTTTATTGTTTTAAGTTTATATTCAGCAGTAAGAGTAAGTTCACCATATTCTCAGTTTCATCCTCATTCATTTACAATCTGAAAATTTTCAAATAGTCCAGAAAATGAAACTATTACCGTTTCTAAGAAGCTTCCAGCAAAATTGAAAAGTCAGTAAGGTTTGCTTTTAATTCCCGTGTTTCACCTAGCCTGTGTGTTTCTGAATCCTGACTACACATCACCATCACTCAGAGAACTTCAAAAAAACCAAGCCTGGGCCCCATACCTGGAGATTCTGACTCAGCTGCTCTGGGATGGGGCCTGAACATAAGCCAGGTCAAAGATCCCTAGGTGATGCTAATGTGCAGCCAGGATTGAGAGCCCTAGCTGAAATATTTGCATACATCCCCTTTTTGCTCTTTTTTTTTTTTTCCTACTTGCCTGTCCTGGGACTAATTTTTATAGGGTCATGCTCTTAGTAGGCAAGGTGCTGAGAAGGATCATTGCATCCCAGGGGCCTTTGGATTTAACAGGGTCTCCAAAGAACCAGGAACCCCAATAATGATGCTAAAATTGTAGATTGATGGGGCAGCAGTGCTTTCATTTCCCATCCTCTTTCCTTCCTTCCCTCTTTCTCTCTCAGACTTCTTTCCTTCCATTGATTTTTAAAAGCAGTTCTTAAGGGCTTTACACTCAAAGTTCCAAATTCCTACCATGTGTTTGATCATCTACCTATAGAGCTGAGGCTAGGCCTTATGCTTTTCTAAGACTTAGTCCTGCTTATCCCAAACATTGATGATTTTTGTTTGAACATTTAGTCTGGTATCAAACATTTGAACATTTAGTTTGATTAGCCACCCACAATGAAGTTTTCAAGTCGGTAGAAGCCTGCTTAAGGACTCAGAATACTTAAAAACAAAATAAAACTCTTGTAGGTCTTTTTTGTATTGCAACAGTAATATCTGTTCATTGCAAAAACATTAGAAACTACAGATAAGTTAGAAAAAACAAACCAGAAATCACCTGTGATCATTCCGTGTGGCCATATACTTTGAGTTATCTCTGACTTTCTTTGTCTTTGTTCTTTGTTTCCAAATAACTTCCTATACTTAAAGCCTCTAACTGAGGCAGGAACAT
Source organism: Mirounga angustirostris (assembly GCF_029215605.1). NCBI lineage: Eukaryota > Metazoa > Chordata > Mammalia > Carnivora > Phocidae > Mirounga > Mirounga angustirostris. The sequence continues at coordinate 43,291,442 of NW_026991718.1, read as the reverse complement.
ACAAGATTTTTTACTAACTTTGTACTTTTGCATTGAAGGCTCATAGTTTCTTAAACTTCAGACATTAGAATGACTGTAGAATTTATATGGTGATCAGTAAAGTTAGAGTCTCAGAGAGATTAGGAGCTTAAAGCAGGACTGGTCAGTGACAGATCTAGATATAAAACCTAGGGTCACTCAGTTCTAGAGGCCATGTGCCCTACCCTACACTATGACCTTGATGTGCAATCAAGTACAAGGTCATCAGTTTTACCCAGTTCTGCTAATGGTAAATGATGCTTCTAAAAGTATTTATGGTTGTATCTACACATGGTAGGAGAAATGACTTAGGGTTCTCTATATTATTGGCCTGAGCTGAGAAATAAAGTGTCTGTGGCTGAATTTCCTGGATATTTTGGAGGAAAAATAGATTGATTATTCAGGTATGGGGAGGTATATATGTCTTATCTTCTCAATGCAGAGCTATGATGTTGAAAATGTACATAGACATTAGTCACAGAAACAATAGTATTTAAGCCAACATGTCACAAACCTTGATTTGCAGAGCACTGTTTTGTGAAATATTAATAGGTATTTTATAGAAAACCCTGGATTAAACCATTTTAACAGATTTCATAATTATAGGAATCTAATTAATATTTTTACGGGCATTATAAATCTTTATGTGATACAGAGTATGCAGATTTCCTAGTTATATCAAGAACAGTTTTGTTTTTTTGTTTTTTGTTTTTCTTCTTAAGGGCACATGTATTAACATCTTGATAAACTACTATTGTGGCCAACAGTTTAGAACATGCTGGCTTAGTGTAGTTAGGCTTTGTATATTGGGAACAAGGGACCATCAAGAGAATATCTAAAGGATTAAGATGTGCTGGTACCACAGGGTTAATGTGTAGTAATTTAGGGAACAAAAGCATTTCTTCTCAAGGGATGCTTCTTAGAGCAATTATCCTTGTCTGGAGTTATTCCCCTTAACCCTCCAACTGCATCCTTTTTATTTTATTCATATCTTTTCTGAAAGTCCTAACTTTTAAAAAGCAGGATGTCATACCTACTTTTTTTGAAAAGCCAACAGAAGAGACATTTTTCAGATGCTTCCTTGTATCTCCAGATTTCCAGGCTAGACAGTCTTAAAAAATTTTCAGAGGTGTCCAAAGTAATCAAAGTCTTCTGCTAAGGGCACTTGGTGGCAGATCTGTATTAGTCTATGGTTTATGGTGATTAAAATTTGATATAGCACAGGTAAATCAATAGAATCACAGGATTTGGTGGTAATTTGCAGCAATGGAACTTGAGAGGAGCATTTCTATTTGTTTTATAGTCTTTGTGTCTATTTGTCCTACCCAAGTCTTCATTAATAGCCTCCTGACCATTAAAGTGTCAATGTTAAAAAAAAAAAAAAAAGTATTTTACCCCTTCCCACTTTGGAAGAAATATACGCATCCCACTTATCTTTCTCTGAAAACATTTGGGGCATTGTCCTTCGCATGGCCTTCTCACCCTCCTGTGTTATTTAGTGTCACTGTGAATAGATGTGTAGAAGGTGTGACCTCACACACCGCAGTTGCTCCCATGTCTTATTTGACTGGACCTAACTCCATCTGAAGACACTGAGTTCTGAGAATCACTGCACAGGACTCATATATGATCCCAGCCCTTAATATATGATCCAGCCCTTTAATTCAGAACTCCTGCTTTCTTGGATTGGGCAGTAACCCAAATTCTATTTGAGTAAAATATCTGATATAATTATAGGATGTGGGAAAATGATTGGGATCTTATTTGTGAATTAAGTAAAATCTAGACAAAATCAGGTTTTATTCAAATTTAAGAACTATGTATTCCTTCATGCTAATGTTAGTTTCCTCAGTCCAACAATTATTCTTAGATGGAAAAAGAAGTTTCCATGTATATGTAAATCAACATGCACCAGATTAGATTTAAGTTAAGCATAAAAGAGGATGGCAAAAAATGGAATTTGGGCATGGACAAAATCCCAAGATCCAGAATATGAGGGTAGTTATATGCCAAAGCATATTCAATATATGGCTAATTATAACCATATTTACACTGTATTTGGTACTTACTATGTTCCAGGTAGTATATTAAGAATGCAACAACCATCCCATCAGATATCACAGATACTTGTATTAGTTTGCTAGGACGATCATAACAATTACCACAGAATGGGTGACTTAATAGCGGAAATTTGTTTTCTCACAGTTCTGGAGGCTAGATTCTAAGGTCAAGGTGTCAACAGAGCTGGTTTCTTCTTAGGCTCTGTCCTTGGCTTGTAGATGTCCATCCTCTCGTTTTATCTTCATATGTTCTTTCCTCTGTGTGTGTCTGTGTCCTAATCTCCACTACTAAAGGAAACCAGTCAAATTAGATCAGAGTCCATTTTACATTAATTACTTCTTCAAAAGCCCTATCCCTAAAAATGGTTACATTCTGAGGTTTTGTGCAGGTTTGAGATTCAACATACAAATTTTGGGGGATACACTCCTGCTCATAACAATGCCATTATTTCCATTTTTATAGTTGATGCAGCTAAACTTTAGTTATATTCCTTGCCCATTGTCATGCCATGAGTACACAATATAATCAGGATTTAAAACTAAGTTTATTTAATTCCAGAGCCTGCTCACAGCCATTGTGATGTGCTCTGGACCACAGCTCACCCATCCATTCATTTAATCAACAAGTATCTGTCAAGGGTCTCCTGTTTGCCAGGCTTTGTGCTCGGTGTTGCAAACATTGTTGAGTAAAACAGATGATCCCTTCTCTTGAGGTGCTGGCAATCATCCAGTCGGTTATGCACTCAGTGGCTTTAAACCCACTGGTCAATAAAGTTCCATATGTTTCCCAAATCATTCAGGTCTCATAGGGATGATTGCCAAAATGGGAGGGGTCATCTAGGCAGCTCTCACATATTAACATCTCAGGCAAAACTGACCCAGAGCATCCTGAGTCATAGACTTTACCTCGGATTCGGGCTACCTTCCTCACAAGTGCACAGAGAAAGGAAGGGTGGCACTGGCGGTACTGGGTGGTCCTTGCAGAGTGGGCTGGGGAAAATCGACTTAGACAAAATGTTCTGGAAGGGTCAAAAGTTCAAACCATCAAGTTTGATCAGAGCAGATTTGGGTTTGCATTGAAGGGATTTTGAATTTTCTCTGGATGGTGGAATTAATGAGTCGTGGGGACCCAACATCCTGGGATACGATAAGAATCTGTCTTTTAGATCAGGGAGATTTGTTCTTGGGATAGAAAAAGCTCATCCTATCTTTTGGGAATGTGTAAGCTGGAATGAGACCAGAGCATGAGGATTTAGGAAATGATGAGGTGAAGTTGTGAGGTTGGTCCTATTCCTCATGGAGCTGGAATTGAAACTGAGCGCCTGGGGTCTATTTAAAGGCCAAGAAGGCAGACTGGCTACAGTTAATGAGTATTAGTAAGGGGCTGTTGCCTAGTGTTCCTGGGGGCCCTGTGGGCTACATTCACAGCAGATACTAAGCACAGGGGTATCAAATGGATTTCCCATTTGAATACTGGTGAGGTCGGATTTCCTAACATACCCATTGCCCAGCTTTTCCTGGCTCAACATCTGTGCAAGGTTGAGAAGGCTGAGCACATGTCATCACTGGCCTTAGCTGGATATGGCCAAAGCTGGTAGGACTTTATATCCCAACCCCTGGAGGGACATATGGTGGGGGGTGTGGGGATGAGGGGGTGGGTCAGGAATGTCATTCTGAAAGCAGCGCATTGATTTGCAGTATTGGTGCAGGTCTTCACTGTGGAGGCAGTCAGTGGGTGGTTCTAATATAGTGCCTTTAAAACAGGCATTCTCGGGGGGAAAGGTGGCAGAGGACTAGGGGACTCTATTTCAGCTGGTCCCCGGAATTGAGCTGGATATCTACCAGACCACTCTGAACACCCACGAAACCAGCCTGAGATGTAAGAAGATCTAGAGCTCTACAAACAGAATATTGCAGGCAGTTGGTTTTGAGGTACAAAGTGGAGAGCCGTGATTCTGTGGGCAGATATCGGAGGATAAACGGAGGCGGGAGGGAGCCTGGCCATGGGGATCCTACGCCGCCAGTGAGTGACAGCCTTGCCCGCTGTGGACGGGGCACAGACTCGCAGACCGGGAGTGTCCGGAAAGAACTTTAGGGCAGCCCCCAGGGTGGAGGACCAGACCGGCAGGGTCGGGGTCGCGTGCACACCAACTGCAGCCCCCCCGGACAGAAACCCGGAGCAATGGTCGTGCGCACCCGAACAGCAGCCTCCGAGTCGGAAACCCGGTGCGCTGGGGTCCCACCAGTGAACTGCAACCTCCAGGGTGGAAACCCCAAGCAGTGGAGTCGCGCGCCCGAGAACTGCAGTCCCAGGGACAGGACCCCAAGCGGCGGAGATGCGCGTGCACGTTAACTGGAAGCGGCTGGTGGTTTTAGAAGCACAAAGGGCAGAGACATGCCCCGAACTGGAGACAGGACTGGGAACACTGCGGAGGGGCGCACAACCCAGGATGCTGCAGTTTATAGCAGCACAGACAGAAATGGAGACAGTGCGGCCTGGAGAGCTCACTGAAGAACAGACTGAGGTCTCTCTGCTCTGAGGCAGAGGGTTGGAAACGGTCTCTTCTGCTCTGACTCGCGGAAGAGATGCAGAAAGCCACCAGGGAAAGGCGCCAGAGAACAAAAGCCCCCAAGACTGATTCCCACTGAGCCCATCCCCCGCCACAGGGGCACAGGGCAACTCCGCCCAAACAGGGTTGCCTGAGTAACAGCGCGGCAGGCCCCTCCCGCAGAAGACAGGCTGGGAAAACAAGAGGCCAGCAACCCTAAGGTCCCAAGAAAACAGGTGCATCTTGCTTGGGTTCTGGTCAATAATTTGGACTCTATACATTCCCTCAAACACCCATCAACAGAGTGACTAGGAGGAGGCGCCCCCAAAACAGAAAAGACTCAGAGATTATGACTTATGCTGCAGATTTACAAATGGATGCAGATATAACCAAGATGTCGGAGATGGAATTCAGGCTAGCAATTGTGAAGACAATGGCTAGAATGGAGAAATCAATTAATTAGTCTCTAAGGGCAGAAATAAAAAGGGAATTGGCAGAACGTAAAAATGCTATCAATGAGATCCAATCCAATCTAGATAATCTAAGAGCTAGGGTAACTGAGACAGAAGAGAGAATAAGTGATCTGGAAGACAGTATAATAGATAAAAAGGGAAAAGAGGAGGCCAGGGAAAAACAACTCAGAATCCATGAATATAGAATCAGAGAAATAAGTGACACCATGAGGCGTTCCAATGTCAGAATCATTGGAATCCCGGAGGGAGTGGAGAGAGAGAGAGGGCTAGAAGATGTTTTTGAGCAAATCGTAGCTGACAACTTCCCTAATCTGGGGAATGAAACAAACATTCGAGTCCTAGAGGCAGATAGGACCCCTCCTAAGATCAAGGAAAACAGGCCAACACCCCGGCATGTAATAGTAAAACTTGCAAATCTTAGAACCCAGGAAACCATCTTAAGGGCAGTTAGGGGGAAGAGATTCCTTATGTACAGAGGGAGGAACATCAGAATAACGTCAGACCTATCCACAGAGACCTGGAAAGCCAGAAAGGCCTGGCAAGACATATTCAGGGTACTGAACGAGAAGAACATGCAGCCAAGAATACTTTATCCGGTAAGGCTGTCACTTAGAATGGATGGAGAGATGCAGAGCTTCCACGACCGGCAGAAGTTGAAAGAATATGTGACCACTAAGCCGGCCCTGCAAGAAATATTAAGGGGGGTTCTATAAAAGGAGGAAGACCCCAAGAGTGATCTACAACAGAAATTTACAGGGACAATCTATAAAAACAACGTCTTCACAGGCAACATGATGACAATTAATTCATATCTTTCAATAATCACTCTCAACGTGAATGGCCTAAATGCTCCCATAAAACAGCACAGGGTTACAGATTGGATAAAAAGACAGGACCCATCCATATGCTGTCTACAAGAGACTCATTTTGAACCTAAAGATACATCCAGACTGAAAGTGAAGGGATGGAGATCTATCTTCCAGCGGACCTCAAAAGAAAGCTGGGGTAGCAATTCTTATATCAGACAAATTAGATTTTAAACTAAAGTCTGTAATAAGAGACACAGAAGGTCTCTATATCATTCTTAAAGGGTCTATCCAACAAGAAGATCTAACAATTGTAAATAACTATGCCCCCAACATGGGAGCAGCCATCTACATAAGCCAACTGTTAACCAAAATAAAGAGTCATATTGATAACAATACGTTAATTGTAGGAGACCTCAATACTCCACTCTTAGCAGTGGACAGATCATCGAAGCAGAAAATCAACAAGGAAACAAGAGCTTTGAATGATACATTGGACCAGATGGACCTCATAGATATTTACAGAACATTCCACCGTAAAACAACAGAATACTCATTCTTCTCGAGCGCACATGGAACTTTCTCCAGAATAGACCATATACTGGGTCACAAATCAGGTCTCAACCGATACCAAAAGATTGAGATTATTCCCTGCATATTCTCAGACCACAATGCTCTAAAACTGGAACTCAATCACAAGAAAAAATTTGGCAGAAATTCCAACACTTGGAAGCTAAAGACCACTCTGCTCAAGAATGTTTGGGTCAACCAAGAAATCAAAGAAGAACTTAAACAATTCATGGAAATCAATGAGAACGAAAACACATCGGTCCAAAACCTATGGGATACTGCAAAGGCGGTCCTAAGGGGGAAATACATAGCCATCCAAACCTCATTCAAAAAAACAGAAAAATCCCGAATTCACCAACCAACTCTACACCTTAAAGAACTAGAGAAAAAGCAACAAATGACGCCTAAGCAACGCATTAGAAGAGAAATAATTAAAATTAGAGCAGAAATCAATGAATTAGAAACCAGAAACACAGTAGATCATATCAATGAAACTAGAAATTGGTTCTTTGAAAGAATTAATAAGATTGATAAACCACTGGCCAGACTTATCCAAAAGAAGAGAGAAAGGACCCAAATTAATAAAATTATGAATGAAAGGGGAGAGATCACAACTAACCCCAAGGAAATAGAAACAATTATTAGAAATTATTATCAACAACTCTATGCCAATAAACTGAGCAATCTGGATGAAATGGAGGCCTTCCTGGAAACCTATAAGCTGCCAAAACTGAAACAGGAAGAAATTGACAACCCGGGCACCTGGGTGGCTCAGACGGTTAAGCGTGTGCCTTCGGCTCAGGTCATGATCCCAGGGTCCTGGGATCAAGTACCGCATCGGGCTCCCTGCTCCTTGGGAGCCTGCTTTTCCCTCTGCTTCTATCTCTCTGTCTCTCATGAATAAATAAATAAAATCTTTAAAAAAAATAAAAAAAATAAAAAAAGAAATTGACAACCTGAATAGGCCAATAACCAGTAATGAGATTGAAGCAGTGATCAAAAACCTCCCAAAAAACAAGAGTCCAGGGCCTGATGGATTCCCTGGGGAATTCTACCAAACATTCAAAGAAGAAATAATACCTATTCTACTGAAGCTGTTTCAAAAAATAGAAACAGAAGGAAAACTTCCAGACTCATTCTATGAGGCCAGCATTACCTTAATCCCCAAACCAGGCAAAGACCCCATCAAAAAGGAGACTTTCAGACCGATATCCCTGATGAATATGGATTCCAAAATCCTCAACAAAATCCTAGCTAATAGGATCCAACAATACATTAAAAGGATCATCCACCACGACCAAGTGGGATTTATCCCCGGGATGCAAGGGTGGTTCAACATTCGCAAATCAATCAATGTGATAGAACACATTAATAAGAGGAGGGAGAAGAACCATATGGTCCTCTCAATTGATGCAGAAAAAGCATTTGACAAAATACAACATCCTTTCCTGATTAAAACTCTCCAGAGTATAGGGATAGAGGGAACATTCCTCAAGCTCATAAAATCCATCTATGAAAAACCCACAGCGAATATCATCCTCAATGGGGAAAAGCTGAGAGCCTTTCCCTTGAGATCAGGAACACGCCAAGGGTGCCCACTCTCACCACTGTTTTTCAACATAATACTAGAAGTCCTAGCAACAGCAATCAGACAACAAAAAGAAAGAAAAGGTATTCAAATTGGCAAAGAAGAAGTCAAACTCTCTCTTTTCACAGACGACATGATACTTTATGTGGAAAACCCAAAAGACTCCACCCCCAAATTACTAGAACTCATCCAGCAATTCAGTAATGTGGCAGGATACAAAATCCATGCACAGAAATCGGTTACTTTCTTATACACTAACAATGCAACTGTAGAAAGAGAAATTAAAGAAACGATTCCATTTACAATAGCACCAAAAACCATAAGATACCTCGGAATAAACCTAACCAAAGAGGTAAAGGATCTATACTCTAGGAACTACAAAACACTCATGAAAGAAAATGAAGAAGACACAAAAAGATGGAAAAATATTCCATGCTCATGGATCAGAAAAATAAACATTGTTAAAATGTCTATGCTACCCAGAGCAATCTATACCTTCAGTGCCATCCCGATCAAAATTCCAAAGACAGTTTTCAAAGTGCTGGAACAAACAATCCTAAAATTTGTATGGAATCAGAAAAGACCCTGAATTGCCAAGGAAATGTTGAAAAAGAAAAACAAAGCTGGGGGCATCATGTTGCCCGATTTTAAGCTATATTACAAAGCAGTGATCACCAAGACAGCATGCTACTGGCACAAAAACAGACATACAGACCAATGGAACAGAATAGAGAACCCAGATATGGACCCTCAACTCTATGGTCAAATAATCTTTGACAAAGCAGGAAAAAACATGCAATGGAAAAAAGACAGTCTCTTCAATAAATGGTGCTGGGAAAATTGGACAGCCACATGCAGAAGAATGAAACTCGACCATTCTCTAACACCATTCACAAAGATAAACTCAAAGTGGATGAAAGACCTCAATGTGAGACAGGAATCCATCAAAATCCTAGAGGAGAACATAGGCAGTGACCTCTTTGACATCGGCCATAGCAACTTCTTTCAAGGTACATCTCCAAAAACTAGTGAAACAAAAGCAAAAATGAACTTTTGGGACTTCATCAAGATAAAAAGCTTTTGCACAGCAAAGGAAACAGTCAACAAAACTTTGAGGCAACCCACAGAATGGGAGAAGATATTTGCAAATGACACTACAGATAAAGGGCTGGTATCCAAGATCTATAAAGAACTTCTCAAACTCAACACCCAAAAAACAAATAATCAAGTCAAAAAGTAGGCAGAAAAGATGAACAGACACTTCTCTGAAGAAGACATACAAATGGCTAACAGACACATGAAAAAATGTTCATCATCATTAGCCATCAGGGAAATCCAAATCAAAACCACACTGAGATACCACCTTACACCAGTTAGAATGGCAAAAATGGACAGGGAAAGAAACAACAAATGTTGGAGAGGTTGTGGAGAAAGGGGAACCCTCTTACACTGTTGGTGGGAATGCAAGTTGGTACAGCCACTTTGGAAAACAGTGTGGAGGTTCCTCAAAAATTTAAAAATACAGCTACCATATGACCCAGCAACTGCAGTCCTGGGTATTTACCCCAAAGACACAGATGTAGTGAAAAGAAGGGCCATATGCACCCCAATGTTCATAGCAGCAATGTCCGCAGTAGCCAAACTGTGGAAAGAGCCGAGATGCCCTTCAACAGATGAATGGATAAAGAAGATGGGGTCCATATATACAATGGAATATTACTCAGCCATCAGAAAAGATGAATACCCAACTTTTACATCAACATGGATGGGACTGGAGGAGATTATGCTAAGCGAAATAAGTCAAGCAGAGAAAGTCAATTATCATATGGTTTCACTTATTTGTGGAACATAAGGAATAACATGGACGACAGTAAGAGAAGGAAGGGAAAAATGGGCGGGGGGAATTGGAGGGAGAGATGAACCATGAGAGACTATGGACCTGAGAAACAAACGGGGTTTTAGAGGGGAGGGGGGAGGGGGGATTGGTTAGCCCGGTGATGGTTATTAAGGAGGGCATCATGTACTGCATGGAGCACTGGGTGTTATATGAAAACAATGGATTGTGGATCACTACATCAAAAACTAATGATGTATGGTGACTAACGTAACATAATAAAATTAAAAATAAAAAAATAAAAAATAAAATAAAACAGGCATTCTCTGCTGACTTTAGCAGTGGTTTCAGGATGAGTGAGTTTCCCATGTGTGAGTTGTGCTCAGTTAATTCTGTTTGGGTGCACAGAGGTTGTTAAAACAATCAAACAAACAAAACAGGAAAACAAGACAGAGAAGAAAAACCATCACAGAGCTAGCTACTTGCTTAAATAGGAAACCCTCCAGAACATATCTCGGTTGGGGGGCATCACAAGGTCTCACAAAACAGGAGTTGTGTAGGAGAATGTGAGGACAGACAGGATAACTTAAAAGAATGTAATTTCAGTCAGAATGATTTAATCCTCTGACCTCTGACCAAAAGATATGTTTCTATTCTCCACCCCCATATTTTCCTTGACGGCGATTTCCACTGAATGCCGAGCTTTTGTGTAATGAAATAATACCCATTCTTTGGGCACTGTTACCAGCTGTCCTAGCTCCTGTAGGAACTTTCCTTGACTGGAATAATAATAAATCATTTCAATCATTAGAAATTAGCTGCACAATTGTCAAAGCTCTGGCTTCTATTAACGTGCTGACGGAGAGAGAAGAAAGGGGAAAGAGGGAGAAAGAAAAACATATCGAGCCACCTTCGAACTGGCAAGGGAGGCTGTGTGAGAACAAAGGTGAAGGCCCGTAGTTTACTGTTATCTGGTATAACTGTTCTTTATCTTAAAATATTACAATTGACTTGATTGAAGATCTTTATCCACATTGGGAGAGGATCAAATAAATGAAAAGGGGAGCTAAGGAGGCTATCAGAGGAAGATAGATTTTTGCCTCAGGGTAGGGAAGAGCTTTCCTTGAAAGGGAGGGAGTAGGAGCTGCTCTGGCCATCCTGAGAGGCGGCAGCGCAGAGCTCACCTCGGGGAGCTCTGGGGTCAGACTGTCTGGGTGTCACTTAGCAGGTCCCCAACCACTCCACATCTTCCAAGTGTGCAGAGCAGGGAAATCAGGGCCCAAGCTTCAGGTGTGGCTTTGCAGATTGAAGGAGACAGTATTGTGCCTGGCACGTGGTAACAGTCAGCTACTTAATATTATTATTCACGAGTACTTTGTCGTTGGAGATGTTCCAATGCTTGGGTTTTTTAAAGCCCTCTTCAGTTCAGAGATTGGGTCTTTCAGTTCTGCCAGGGAGATGAGGAGACAGATGAGCAGAACCGCTGAGGCTGACTGAGGGCAAGCTCCCAAGGCAGTGGGGCCCTGCTTATTAGTTGTGCAGGGCAGCGTGCGGCACACTTGGTCTCCCCAGGTCCCCATCGGCAGCCTCTCAGACAGTAGGCTGAGCTGACATATGATATGGGGCCAGCCCTGGACGTTTGATCATTGTCAGCCTCCCAACAGAGTCTTTGCCCTGAGCACAGATTGGCAGGCGGGCAGTTGGTACTTTCCTCTCTGATGATGGGCTAGCTCTGGGACGGCCTGGAGCCAAAGGTCAGAAGGAAAAGAAGGAAGCTGGGAAATCTAATCAGAGGATGTTCATGCTGGAAGGGGGCCTGGAGTCCATTGGAGCTCAGCCTCCTCTTTTCACAGATGAGGAGCCAGAAGCTCAGAAAAGGGAGCATCAGCAGAGGCCACATCCCTGGTGAGCAGTAGAGCTTGCTCCAAAAGACAAGGCTTTCTTCCAGATTAGCAGTCACTCTGTCTCAGCTCACTGGCTGTCATGCCTGGCAAAAGGACAGTCAAAATGGTCAGGTGGAGTGTTGAGGTGGCAGGGTTTTACGAGACAGCCTCCTTACACCTGTAAATGAAATCAGAGTACTACAATGCTATATTCGATGTGCTTCCATCAAAAAGGTAAACTTCCTGTGTAAGTCTGGGTGGAACCCCTCAGGTAGGGGCAGTAAGAAAGACATAAAGAGAAGGTGTTAGCCAGTTAGTAATTGCAGGGTCATCTCCATCAAGATGGTTGGGAAGGGCTGTGTGGAACCAGTGTGAGAGGCTAGGGAAGCAGATTTAGTAAGAATGATTTTGTTGGGGGAGATTAGGAGACAGCGATCTGAAACCAGCATCTGAGTTTGCAGGGGATTAGGACTCTGCAAAACTGCAAGTTGCTGGAATTGTGTTCTTCATGCCTTTAGCTCACTTGATCTTTTGTACCTCATAACCCCTCTTCCATATCTTCCTGGGAAGAAGTAGACTCTGACAAGATGCTGTCTTCATTAAGGTGAGGAAAATAATATGATAGATGAATTCACACTAAAGTGGTGGTGGCTAATGTGTACTGTCCATGTGATCTTTGAATTTTAAATAGAAATTAAAGGGAAGACCAGTATGTCCCATCGAGCAGCGGATCTCGAAGGGCAGAATATCGGACAAGGGGAGGAGGAATTATGTGGCTAGACACACACTATGTGCTGATTTTGGTTCTAAGTGCACTGATGCATTTTAGTCTCAGGAAACTTGCCTTTACCTAAAGCGCAGAGTGGCTGTGTGATGTGAGGAAGGTCACATGACTAGAAAGAGAAGTTTGGAACTAAACCCAAACAGGCTGACTCAAGTTCTTACTGGCCCTTTTACTATACAGTACTTACGTGAACAGTTACTTTCTTATTTACAACATACTTTTCCTGAGGGCCATGAGGATTTTGATTTGAAGAGAGAGTGCCTTGTCTAAGGACGGTTATGGGCACTGAGTTTCTAACTTATACCATAGGTCAGAAGCTGGACACCTGAGCCAATTGAGACATTCTGCCCTGCAGAATGGGTCGTAGACTGATGTTTCTATATGTAATAAGTTATTTATTAATTTAGGTTTATTTATTTATTTATTTAAGCATCTCTTTTCACTGTGGCCACTTTAGTACCCTCTGGACTTTTTTTTTTTTTTTTAAGATTTTATTTATTTATTTGTCAGAGAGAGAGAGCGCGCGCAAAGCACAGGGAGCAACAGGCGGAGGGAGAAGTAGGCTGCCCACTGAGCAAGGAGCCTGACGAGGGACTCCATCCCAGGACCCTGGGATCATGATCTGAGCCAAAGGCAGATGCTTAACCTACTGAGCCACCCAGGCGTCCCACCCCCTGCACTTTGGATTGTCCAATGTGGCTATGGATTCTGTGTGCTCTGCAGCAGCCCTAATGACATCCTGGGAATCACCAGGAATCTCAGACTCATGTAGCCTTGGTACATGAGGGGTGAGGTAGCAGTGCTTTTGGAACATCAAGGGAGCAGGCTGGGGGTAGTTGGATCCCAATGCAAGGGCACTTTGCATGATGTTCCACCAGAATATATATTGTGTGATTTATCAAAGGAGTTGATGTCACTACTACAAAATTACTCAGTGTTTCTCAGTGTCTTACAATTAAATGCACTAAATATTTAAGACTCAGGATTTGAGGAGGTTAGATCTACTTTTGAAAACCTAGCACTTAATTCTAGCTGGATGGCCTTGGACAAAGTACTTAGACACTTTGAGTCTCCGTGTCCTCAGTTATAAAATGGGAATAAATCTGACCCTATGCCTGAGGGAATTGGTGAGAAAATGTGTGCAGAAGTTTTTTAGTACAACATTGGCATGTAGTGGGTACAGAACACGTTGTATTTACTAGTAACATTAGCATGAGTGTCACCAATGCAAGAAAAAAATACCAACTTCTCCCTTGGCTTACTAAGACCCCTCATTTGCCCCTAGAATTCCCTTTCCAGATTCATCATTGCACCTCTCAAGGCTGAGCACATAATAGATTCAGATTGGATTGATGGATGGATTTGCATTCTTCTTCATATTCTTTTCTCTTGAGAATAAACCTTCATGTGATGATGCTTTAAGTTTTATTTTTTCAGAGCGTTTAACATGGACTTGCTCTTCTTGTGTCCTTCTGCTAGTCTTTCTGCTCTTTAAGATTTTTTGTTTAGTGTATTTTGTTTAAAAGTCAGACACCCTTCAAACTCCCTTGCCTCCTGCCAAGGAGATCTAAAGGGGTGATCTACTTTTGAAAATGTGAAAAGTGACTTCCTTAAAATTCCAGTTACTATCCTCTACTGCCTCCCTCACCCCTGCTACTTCCTTCTAAAGTTCAAGTTAGGCTGCGCGTGAGGAGGGTAAGAAGGAATATCTCTCTATTTTTGTATCCTTTCATAAGCGCGAGGGACTCGGTAACTGCGGCTGCAGAAATAAGCTGTACATTATGTCTAACTTCATTCTAGCTCTTTGGAGAAATAAATAAGGCTTCGATTTTTTTTTTCTTAAAGATATTTAGGGTAATTCTATTTAGGCCAGTTGATAAGTTAACTCTGGTAGAACTGAGGGACTGTCTGAAAAACTTGGATGTTTCAATTATTCACATAGTTGATCTATTTTGTAGTTAATATGGCTCAGTGTCTATTAATCAGATGGAGACTACTGACGCTTAATTTATTCATAGTTACAGGAGTTAGGTAAAGTTTAAGAAGTGGACTGTGTCCAATTATAGAGTTGATTTTCTAGACTCTCGAGACCAATAAAAAATTATGTAAAAAAACAAATTAAGACTCTGGAAGATTACTGGCACAACTACAAAATAAATATTCATGTTTATGTTTGGTTGGTTGGAATTGTCTAGCTGGAGGGCTCGATTTTCCGACTCATTTTGCAGAAGTCTTTCTCTTTAACCTTGAAGAAGCTGTTCTACAGCTATTTGTGAAAAATCATTTCCGTAGCCGACTGCTTTCTGAAACTCACTGACCCTTCTGTTTGGAAAGGACCTTGAAGTTCACCTCTTTCAACCAACCACACACCAGAACTCTAATCTTGCCTCTAGCGACTTAGATAACAGCTAGTTCAGTAGTTGTCTATCTTAGGTTTACATTAGACTCCTGGAAACTCAAAAAATTACAAATGCCCAAACCTGCCCCCTCCGCCTGCCTCCCGACAATTTTGATGGAATTGGTCTAAGGTGGGGTCTGTCACTGGCATTAAAGAAAAGCTTCCTAGGTGCTTCTAAACGTACCACTACACCAGACTGAGCCCCACCGTACAAGCTGACCTGTTATATCATGTGCTGATAGAAGAGGGCTCGCAGGCCAAAAGGACCACAGACCACTCTGACTTTTGATTATGTGAAAAGACATGCATGAGATGTTCAGATCTGAGGTGTTCAAGGAACCACAATAGATTTTTAAATTCAGTGAGAAAGGGATAGTCCTTTCTTATCCTAAGGGGCTCTCACCGAGAATGTGAGCCCAGGCAGGAGCCAGGGAAGTTTGTTCAAAGTGGCAGCTTCTCCTTATTGCCTTGATTAGTGCTTGAGATCCTAACCTGGAAAGTACCCAGTCTGTGTCAGAGATATACTTGATCTTGCTTCTTTTTCCTGTTACTTTTCTGTGCTTTTGACAATCCCTTTCTTTTTTTCACCAACAGAGTCTGCCATGGTTATGTTATGCTGACTTCCCTTTGCCACTTTGCTTTGATTCCCATGAGAGAGAGCACTCGGTCCTATATAAGGGCACTCAAGTCTTTGTAGATCGGGCTGAACATGGTTGGTCAGTGAGTGAGAGCCTGCTGAGCAGGCAAAGACTTGGGGCATTCCCATGGGGCCATGATGTGCTAGAAGGTTAGGTAGCTTGTAGGGTGCCCCAAAACTCACAAGGATTCTCTTTACCCAGAGTTTACATGGAAAATCCTTAAACTTTTCAGACATCTATGAAAATATGAAGGCTTTGAAAATAAACTACTTTTCCCCCACAGCTTAATCTGGTTAAGACTATGCAAAAGTCAGGTATTGCCCCACGAAAGGTAGTTTGGGCTTAGTTAACTTCTTTATATTTTGTCCATGGAAGAAAAAAGTTCTCTTTGTGAATTTGTCCTCCTAGAAAACTGCTGTCAATCCAAAGCCTTCCTTTCTTTGGAAATGTAGAAACCAACATATGTCGTTCCTCATCTTGAGTGACAGCCATTTAGCCAGCAGACATTTGCATGGTCTTTGGAGAATTATAACCCATATTAAGTATGCCTATATGCTGTTCACTCACAGACAGTACTTTTTAGATTCTAACATGAGGTTTCCAGGAGAAAAAGAAACTGTTAGCTTTCACAGAAGAATAAAGGATGTGAAAGGAATGCAAGGTTGGCTTTAAATAAAAGCCAGAGTATGAGAGCAGTTAGTAAACCTATCCCTCTATATGCTGTATACAAGGTATATGTATTACCCCCCACCATCCCATCACCCTTCTCCATCTGTCCTTCACCCCACCATCATCAGTTCTATCCATTTAAAAAGTCTGGCAAAAACCTCACCATATAATTTATTCTACACGCAGGCACACCTGTGCACACACAATCTAATTCAACAATAAGCGTTGGTTTGCAACTTGCTTTTCTTACTTAACACATCTCAAACATTCCTGTTGTAGGTAAATGCAGGGCATCCCTTAACTCACTGTGTCTCAAACTTTCACCTGCATTAGAATCACATGAAACACTTGTTAAATGCAGACTGTGGAGGCTTATTCCCCTGAATTTTTGACTGGGTAGATCTGGGGTGGGGCCCAGTAATTTGCATTTCTAACAAGTCCCCAGGCAATATTGATGCTACTGTTCTAGGGACACAATTTGAGAAAGACTTCTCTACCTCATTCTGTTTGGCAGCTACCTAACGGTAGAGTTAAAACACAAGTTTTTCAGTCATTGCCCTGTTGACACACATGCAATACTTTTTGCCTTTACATTCAGTGCTGCAATAACTGTTCTTATATCCCTATTTTCGTGTACTGGCACTTTTATTTTGATAGGATCCAGAACTTTTTGAAACTGTCTTCTGAACTAGATCATGAATCACAGGAGAAAATCAGTCTCATTGCTTTGTGGTCACACTTCAGCTAGATCTTATTCACCGGACTTGGATCCAAGTGATGGTGACTTTTTCCAGAAATCAATTCCCCCCCTCAGAAGAATGATATTTTCCACCTTTGTGGATAATTACAGGAATGAGCTCCTACAGCAGTTCCAGAAGGGGGGCTCCAGCAGTGAGTGTTGTCAGCAAGGGCAGGTTGGTTGAGTTTTGTGCATAGCTTCCTGAGGATCTACTTTGCAAGAACATCATCCACCGTGCAATAAAAGGCTTGGCTATGTTTTATTGTTGTTTAAAAGTCAATCAACTTATTTTATATTTGCAACTCACGTACGGTGCCTTGAGGCCAGCCTCAGAAGTCTGAGGAATGAACATTGTTAATTGAGCCCCTGATGCATCCTAGACACTTTAAAAATAAAATCTCATTGTACTACACAAGCAAGGCTGGGAGGCCAGAATATTCACAAGTTCATTTTGTCTTGTTACTGAGGAAAATGAGTCTCAGGCTGGCGCAGTGACTTTTCTAAGCCTGCACATTCTAATATGTGGCCAGTTTGAGATTTGAACTCAGAACTTTCTGGCTTCAAATTTATTTTTTCTTGAAACATTATGCTGCTTCATACAGCAGGACGTAGGAGTTGCAAATGGAGTGTCTATGTAGGCTGTAATGATTGAGCTGGAGATTGTACAAGTATTGATAGATTTTTAAATTCTACTTTTTTAAGCCTTTGTTTCTTGAATCATATCTGTTATAGGCAACATCAATTTCTTATTCAATTTTTGGAAATAATCATGACTAGATTAGGCATTTGGTTTTCCAGTTGATGCCAATTTCATCTAGCTACAGTTATCTTTCTCACCCTTCCTTCCTTCCTTCCTTCCTTCCTTCCTTCCTTCCTTCCTTCCTTCCTCCCTCCCTCCCTCCCTCCCTCCCTCCCTCCCTCTCTCCCTCTCTCCCTCTCTCTCTTTCTTTCTGAATAAAGAATTGCTGGGTCATCAATTTTCAGCCTAAAAGTCACTGTTAATCTTGAAAGCAGTTTTCCTGATTGAAAGGACATGTAGACACAAGTGACAAGAATCCAGGAATTAGAGCATATACATTATTTGGATTTTATCCTCAAATTATCTCTTTTATATTGTTTCCTTTTTTGTCATGAAGTCGCAGTTTCACCCTTTTATAAATTACCACCCCACTCTCTCCACCCTAGTTTCCCTTTGATCTTTTATAGCTTATTTTCTGGTGAACTGTTTGACCTCTGCTCTGAAATCATCTTTCTATTTTTCCTTCCCACTTAACTGGCATACTAATTATTCCAAATTCTGTGGCTTCTGTTCCAGAACCTCTCAGACTTTCTCATCTTTTATCTGGTTCTCTGTGAGGTAGTGCTGTAAAGTGATGCTTACCTGATGGTTTATACTTCCATTTCTGGCATTTTTCCCATACCCTTGCAAACCACCACTTATTAAGGACCTCTGACAAACCTCTTACTCAATTCATCATCTTACTAATGATACCCTCAACTGTCGCTTTATCATCTGTTCCTTTCATGTTCATGTTTTTGTCACTTCTTTGTTCAGTAACATAGACATGTGAGCTGGAGAAAATAAAAGTAAAACAAGTTACTTAAGACTCACCAGCACCGGGTCTCAATTCCTTTGCTATTATAGAGCTTTATGCATTCTGAGGTGTTGGTAATTTTTCAAGTAGTTTACTAGTTGAGGTGAGGGTTGAATATTTCTTAGATGGGTTACAGAGTAGGGGGAGGGAGCCATTAGGCTGGAGTTAAATCTAATTTCTTTTCTCATTTTATATAAAGTTACTAGGACTGGTTCCTTGGAATTTTTAGCAGTTTTTCATGTTCATGCTGCTCTTATGAGTAACAGTCTCTGCAGGTGGATACTCATAACTTAGGATAATAAGAGGAATGAGTTTTGATTTTACACAAGAAGTTTGTTATGGGGCTTTCCACTACGTTACTGAATTTAATTACATTAATAGCCTTGTGAAGTAGATCTTAATATGCCTATTTTATAGTCAATAAACCAAGCTCAGAAGGAAGAAACAAAAAAACATGTATCCAGTATATATTTATATATATCCAGTATATATTTTCTAGGCACTTTGCCTAAAGGATAAATGATTTGCCCCAAAGCACATTGCTTGTAAGTGGAGGAATTGGAATTCATTGTTTCTCCCACTGGCTTCCAGTGCCATTGAGTCATACATTTAGGGACTGCGAGCTCATGTACTCAAGGGTTTAGAGATCAAGCCCTATTCTCCCATTTCTTCTTCTGCTTCCTCATTCCTCTCTTCTCCCCTTGCCTCTCCCCTTCATGATTCTGGGAGCCTCCTTTGTATGTCTCCATCTTTCCAGGCCAGGAGGCTTACTCTTGTTGTTCTGTCCTTAGCCCGGCATTGGAGTCTTTCCTCCTTCCTCCAAGCCTTCAAGCATCTCTGCAGCCTCTGAGAGTTCTGTCAGTCTCACCCTAGCAGCTTCAGCCTGAACCGTGAGGAGAGTAATTTCTGTTTGTCCTACGTGAACCATAAGAAGGAATCTTCTTCAACATTTGGGGCCCCAAGAATGTGTTTTGACAATATTGTGAAATCTAAATCTAAATATTTGAACTTTTCATCATGGTAACAGGTTATCCTTGGCGTATTAGATACTGGGTTAAAACTGGTTCAAAGAATGGGGTGGATAAATTCAAGCTGTGGTAAGGTGTTTCAAGTAATTCTCTTTTTCTGGGAGATTCTCTTGCCCTGATGATTGAATCTCTTTTAAGCTCTCTGTGCTTGTTTTCTTGCTGTGAAATGAGGACAAGTAGATCTGGACTTAAAAATGGGTAGAACAAGTGGTGTCTGTAATGATGGCCAAAATTCCAATCTTTGCTAGAAATTTATGCTTTATGATTTTTTTCCCCTTCCTCAAAAGCACCCATGCCTATTCTGGCATGTACTCCTAAATCACGTTAGTATGACACCTTATTTATGGAGCAAACACTTATGCAGTGTTTCCAGCATTCCAGACACTGTTTTAAGAACTTTATTAGTTCATTGAATCACATGTAAAAGGCACTAGTAAAAATCCCATATCACAAATTAAGAAATTGAGACACAGAGAGGTTAAGACATTTAGCCATTGTTCCAGTAAGTAGCTGAGCTGGGGTTAGCACTCAGGCATTCTGGTTCCAAAATCTTTGCTCTTAACTACTCTATTGCCCCCTACACCCATGGCATAGACCTTAAAAATGCATTTCACTGCATTTTATTTATTTGTCTAAAAGGTGTGTCTTCTTCCACCCTGCTGCCCTGGGATGAGAGCTACTTAAAAGCAGAAGTTTTGAGTTCTTCATATGCTCCAAGAGGAACTTTGTTTTGACTTGTTTACTGTTGAAACCTGGTGCCTACAATCAAATAGATTCTCAGTAGAGGCGCCTATTAAGGTGGCTTAGTCGGTTAAGTGTAGAATTTGTAATTTCGGCTCAGGTCATGATCTAAAGGTTGTGGGGTCCAGCTCCAGGCTCAGCTCAGAGTCTGCTTGTTCCTCTCCCTCCCCCTCTGCCTCTCCCACCGCACATGTTCTCTCTCTCTCATATAAATAAATAAATCTTAAAAAAAATAGATTCTCAGTAAATATTGGTTGGATGAACTAATCTTTTCAGCCATAGCACCAATCATAGTGACTCACATGTGATAGGCCCTATGGATGTTAAATAAATATATGCATTTGGTGGTGGAAGGTTATGATGACACGCATGTTCTCACATAATCCCCAAATATGAATTATAATGTTTACTGCATTGTCAAAATTTAATGACTATGTAGTGAGTGTTTATTGGTGTAATTCCCTCCTATGGTATCCTCAATTATAGAACCATTACAAATGAGGGAGTGGATGACAAAGACATAAATTACTCTTGATTGAAGAAGTTTAGCAAATGTTGCCAGGAGCTAATATCTCTTTGGGTACCTTGGAGTGCTTGAAGATGGCTGACACAGAGGGTCTTCCACTCCCTTCAGATATTGCTCCCAAGCTTTCAGATTAGGTGATGCATTTGGAAGTCAAAGCAGCTCTTTGCAGAGGCCAATTCTGGGAAGCAAAAGGTGTCTTTTTTCCATCCCTCCTTCTCTGTCTCTGGGTCTCTCTCCCTTCTCTCATAACTTCTTTACTTCTTTTAAAAAGGGGATTAGAAAAGCTGTTAAACCAAATAATTTCATTTTTATAATTTAATTTTCATTTTATGATACAGCTGAAATGAGCTCTTCATTTGTTTAAAAAGCCCAAACCTTCACTAGTGTTTTCCTAAATGTTATATGCTGTTCCAATATGGTGTGATGGCCTTTATTTTCTTTTTCTAAAAGTGAAGCAAACACCTTCCTTTGAATATGAATTACTAATAATGCATGTCATGTGGTTATTTAGTGACATGTTTTAATCATCAGCATGTAGGGCCATGGGTCATCTGTAGCTCTTCTGCCTTCATTTGTGGATTTTTTCTTTGTTGCTCCTTCCTGCCCTTTTCCTCCAAAAATAGAATAAGAAAGCAACTTCTTCTGTGTTCTTCCTCTGTACCTTCTATTGTAATTGTCACATTTCTGTTGTAATATTGATTTGGAAAGCTCATCGGCATTCCAGTGTATAAAGTAATAGAAATCTGAATCCTGCTGGAGGGAGTTATTTAGTCTTTATTGAGGTGATTTACAGAAAGCTTTTCATCCAGATAAGATGCTCAGAGAAAAAGGGGAGATGATTGAAAAGAAATCATGACTGTCTCCTAAGCAGCAACAAGAATACAGAGATTCGCTCTTTTTTGTTGTTTCGTCTTTCCTTAGTTTTATATATGAATAATGTTAATGAAGTAAGTAAATGTGCACCATATCTGGGTTTCTAGAAAGTTATGGATGATATACACCTGGCTAAGTGCATTTGTTTAACATTCAAATAACTTAAAATTTACTAGGAAGGCCTCTTAAAAATGGCAGGAACAACATTTTTTGTGAAAGAAAACTTTTTCAAAGTAAACATTCCCTTTTTATTTGTTTTACCCACATAGTTTTCCAGAAAGTCTTACTTTGACTTGCAACATTCAGATTAAGATGGAAAAAGTGAATTTGATTGATACATGAAAAGTGCTCCCAGTTCCCATAGCATTTGTCTAAGAGTTCAGCCAGGATGTTATTTCTATTTGATGTTATCTTGCTTAGGTCTCAGTAGGACTTCCATCAAAGAGCTTGATGAATATAAGATTATAAATTTGGGGTTCCCCAAGGAAGGACATATTTTAGGTAATAAGGAGAAGGTTGCAATTGGTATAATGGATATATTGCACTTCTCTCCTCCTAGTATCATCATCAAATATCTTTTAAATAAATGATATTCATGGGGCTGAACCACAAGATGTAGTTATACCTGCAAGCCAATGTAATGGAAAATTCTAGGTCTCCTAAAACATCATTTAGCTTAGGAGCTTCACCTGTGACCAGGCACTTCATGTGCATTCATTACCTCATCATTAATGCCTTCAAGTACACTAACTAACACAAAGAAACATCTTACAGGGAGAGATAGAGAGTCTCAGAGAGTTTATAAGTCCCACTGAAAGTAAGTCAGTGGTAGAGCTTTGATCCAAACTTAGTCTTACTTACTTCACATCCAGTACACTATCCCACTCTGAAACCCTCTATCTCCATACATAGAGACATACTCAGAAAGAAGGAAGGAAGGAGGGAAGGAAGGAAGGAAGGAGTACATGCAAAAATTGGTGAAAACCAAGGAAGATCTGTAAGTTAGCCAATTGTATTGTACTGATGTACTATTAGTCCTATAAGATGCCACCACTGAAGGAAGCAGAGTGCTAGTTACATAAGACTTGTATGAACTATTTTTGCAACTTCTGTGGGTCTATAATTAATTCAAAATGAAAGTTTGTGGTTTGTTTTTGGTTTTGTTTTTTTAACTATAATCTAGGGCACTCCTTCTGATATCTAAGAAATCAGTTTCCTGACATCTGGAAGTTGAAACTACAATGCAAGGCTAACATTCCTTTTCTTTATTTTAAGATAAACATAATAGAATATATTCATCCAAATAAGTGTTAGATTCCCTATGGAAATGTTGACACTTTTCCTACTCACTATTCCACTGTTACCAGTGTCCATGGGGCTTCTTGCAAGGAATTGCCAGAAAAGCTTGTAGCCTATTCTTTTCAATATCCCCAGTAAAAACAATTTTATACTTTGAACACAGGTTTGGCTCTTGGAAAAGCCAAGGAGCCATCTGAAACAGGTGAATTTTACTAGTAAATAAAGTAAAATAAACCAAATGGAATTCAGTGTCCACATAGCATAAAATTTGGGTCCCATTTGAAAACAAAACAACCACAACAAAAACCATGTTAAATGCCACGTTATTCACACTTGTAAACATGGAGATAGCTTTATGTAAGGCCTGAACACTGAGGCTATAGAGATGGATTTTATTCCTCATGTGCTATTTTTAAGATGAGAAGCCATCTCTGTAGACTCAGAGTTCAGCATCATGTTGCGATGATGAGTGTGAAGTTCTCAGCACAGGCCTGATGGGTAATAAGTGATCTGTTAAAATTTAGCAGCTTTAATCACAATGGGAATGATGATGATTATGATGATGAATTTTTCCTTTAGACAAATGCTTTCCCTTTTTGAGCCTTTTTGGGGTTTTTTTGTCATCTGCAAACACACGGATTGAACAAAATGAGAGCTAAATTTTGCACCTTTGTCATTCAGTTACTTAGAGACTTGCATTCTGGGTCAGGTGTTAGGAGGCAGGGTGAAGGTGTGGAGAGTACAGGTGAGACTGAGCAGATTTGTTGTTTTTGAGGTGATGTGACAGCTAAAAGGAGTCCTGTGTCTGGCACTGAGTTTCGATTCTTCCCCTCGATTTATCTCAGAGCAAGACCTTTCTTTTTTCTTTTCTTTAGATTCTGGGGTTTTAATCATTTTGCTAACATCTCCAGGCCACACTGACATATATTCTGACTAAGAAATATTGTAGAAAAAAATATCCAAGGAGTTCATTATGTGCCTGAACAGCCAGAACCACCAGGTAATTGATAATTGTTTGATAAATAGACTTGTGTCTCTCGGTGTGACTGCCATGTTTTTGGCAGGCCAGTGACTGCTGAATATCAGTTGCTTTAAAGGTAGACAGAATTTTCTAGCTGTAAAAAAAAATGTCAGTTCAGATATTAGAGAATTCATTGCATTTGGTTGGTGATATCTGACACTAATCCTTCAGTTGAAAAAAATATCATCTGGAAAGAGCAGCTTCTGGAAAGTCAACACTAGTTGCTTCCTTGGTGTGCATTGAAAGACCTACAAGCCCTGAACTAATATAATTTAGCTTCTAGGTGCCTCTGAGATGTGGCTTATAGAAGCAGAGCCTGGATTTCTTTGCAGAGTTCAGCATGTTTGCCAGTGGGGCTTGAAACATGGGCATATCTCATTGGGTAAAAGCCTATGTACAAGAGCAGGTGTGGGGTGATGGAGAAGTAGGAGGTGGGTGAGGAGCCTCTAACCTTGGTTGGTGGGAAGACTTTTATCAAAAGAGACATCATGTTTTCTCTTAACTTTTCTACATATCTCAGTATCTTATTTTTGGCTTAAAAATATCTTTTCATCATATTCTTGGCGTTGGCCATGTCAATATACTTTTAGAAAGAGACAGTACAACTCTTATACATGAGTAATAGCAGCACCTAAGCTGAGCTCTGCGCTTAGAGTCTTCCACGGTGGCTCTCCTCCAGCATTCCCCTACCCACAGGGAGAAGAGTCAGTGCAGCCAAAGGGGCATGTCCATGCAGGAGCTCACACTCCCTGCCATTTGGACCACATAGAAATCCCTGCCAAAGAGCCCAGACCCAGTTCTAGGATTTATACCTTCCTAGTCCATTTTTCTCAAGGGCAGCTTGAGGTGTCCTCTTATTGGGCAAGATAGAGCTGAGGATGAAAAGGAGAAAAAAGGGCTAGATCAAGATTTGGGGGCCATGGGCCAACTGTTTCCTATCTTCATATTCTGGCACAGAACTCCAAGGAGTCAGAGAATTCCAAAATTGAATTCTAAACTTAGAGTCTTGCTCTAGATCCCAAAATGTTATGCATAGGCTTGGGGAAAGAAAGAATGCTCCCTGCTCCCAGGTCTCCTCCTGCCCAGGGTATTACTCCATACCACAGCTAGCTGGACAACTTGCTAATGAGGATAGGTAGAAAAGCAGTTAATCACTGTTGGTTCATTCATTTACCAAACATCCATTGAATACTTACTCTGTACCAAGGTTCTGTAATGGACACTGGGAGACACTGACCCAGACAGACATATACCCTATCTCATAAGACATGGTAGATAAATATACAAAAAATAACAACTACTCTATAATTGTGATAGAAACATGAAACAGAGGGTAGGGAAAAAAATGAGAGAAGAACTAATTGAGATGAACTATTCAAGTTGAGTCTCTCTGAGCAAGTGACATTTAAGCAGAGCCCTGAAGGGAAAGAAGAAGCTAGCCAGCCAAGAGTAGAGTAGAGGGGAGGGTTCCAGCCCAGGGGACAACATGTAGAAAGGTTGTGAGGAAGGAAAGAACTTGGAATCATGTGCAAAGTCAGCTCATAAAGGACCTTGCAAGCAGCCTATGATAAAGGATTGGCATTTTATCCTAATTACAGGGGAAACCATGTAGGTCTTAAGTATAATGTGATTTACATTTTTTAAAGAACATTCTGACTCCTATGTGGAAAATGTCTGGAAGAATGGAAACAGGAAGACTAACTAGGGAGGCATTGTAAGAATTCAGGCCAAGAGATGATGGTGCTGAGTCTTACCCATTAGAAAGCCTAGATGCTCCCACACCAAGATATCTTCCTTCTCCTGAGGCAGAACTCATTAAATCTTAAAGGCTGGAACTCTTAACCTCTGTTTGGGAAGAAGAGCTGCATTCTTTTAATACTCCCTTTATCCACTCATCCAACACATGCTTATTAAACACGGACTGTTTTAAGTGCCACTTTAGGGCTGAGGATATGGAAGTGAAAGAGGCATAGTCCCTACTTTTAGAATACATGGAGAGATCCATGCTGTCTAGAGGCAGGGCCAGGGGCAGGGGGAGGGTGGCAGGAGTTGGGGAAGGAACCAAGATGAGGTAGTTATTACTGAGGACAGTGGTATCAAAACAAAGGTTTATCTGATTTTCCAGTTGGCTATAGCCCTGTGATATGGCCTCATAGTAGCCAGTTATTGCATTGCTGGACTGTGAGTGATTTTAAAACATTATTTATTTACTTTGCTCTCCCGTAATAAGTGGATGAAAAGGAGAAGGTGGATGACAATTGAAGCATTCTTTTGGGGGAATTGTGCTCCTTCCTCCTTAAGTATATTTTAAAATATATGAAGATGGAGAGAAAGGATCCAGAACTGGAAAGCTAGAGAACCTGCAGATAAGGGTGGGATTTGGGGAGAGGTGAATGAATGGAAAGAGAGTGGCCATGAATGGCTGGGGATGGGATTATTATGAGGACCCTACAGTTGCAGTGGCACTAGGAAGATCACACATTCCATGGACTGCCATGGCCAAAGAAGGAATGGCGATTTCTCACTGTCAAACTACCCTTAAGTGGAGACTGATTTGGAGGGAGACCAGGGAAAAGGATGCCACTTCACTTCCTCCTGAACGTTGCAGTGCATTCAACCTGAATCAATTCTACTGGGAAGAGGAAATCCCTGCACCCACAGGCTAGAGCTAAGAAAGCAACCTCCATTCCCATTCTCCGTATACTTAGTGCCAAATTTCTTGAAAGAAAGGATGACTTCCCACAATTTTAGTTTAGATTTTGATTAAAACTAAAGTGTGGGTCCATTAGATACCAGTTTCTCATGTACATTTATGGGAATGGATTCCATACCTCTTGGGGGAAGGAGCTATGTCATGGGGTTGGATGCTCAAGGGGAGGTGGGACCCAAGAAGGCACATTTTTCTTGCTCTAACTAAGGTGAGGAGGGATGGAGCCCAGGCAAGATTAGTCAACTCTAAGTCAAAGTGAAACCAGGATTGTGGGCTAAGTGGGAAGGGGATTAGCTGACACATTTTTCAACACAGGTTTTATATTTTTAATGGGCAGGCCTCCAGTTATTGGCATTACACATACTATTGGGCTAGGAGAGAATGAGATCTGACTCACTCCACTTTATCTTCTTGTTCAGTATGTCAGTAAAAATGTATTAAATGCCAACTGGGTGCCCATTCTTCTGCTGAACCTCTTAAAGACACCACATAGTCATCAAGTTGGCCAACACAATTTCTGCTTACAGTTTAAGTAGTCAGAATTTAAGCACTTAGTACTATTTGAGAACAATAAAGATAGGAAAGCAACTGAGCACGTATTTGAATGCTAGAGAAGGCTGTGCTGCTCAGAGTGGGGACATTTAGTATAGATCCAATGCCTCCTCAGGCCTCACGCTCCTCAGCTATTGAGCTGGGTGGCAGATTACTCCAGATGGTGGGAACACAGGAGCAAAAGAGTAGATATCAGGTTATGGTGCCCCCAGTCACTGGTGCATTGCTAAATGAGTTACAATATGGAGTAGTATGAGCTCATGTTTGTAAGAAACATATATGGAAGGACTTTCTCCAAAGTGTTGGTTGTCTTAGGGTGTTTCATTAATGGGTGATTTCTAGTTTTGTTTTGTTTTTCTTTTATTTATCCTTACCTGTGTAATTTTCCTAAAATGAATATATATGCCATGTAATATGTTTTACAAAATATGGGCACTTCATCCATTCTTGTTGAGATGAAAGTCTGTACATTTTGAAGAGGTCATAAATGCCACACTCCCTTAGACCTACTTCACCAGTAAAAGCTTATTTTATAATGAATATAGCAGTATGAGGATAAAGGATTATGTTTTGATATGTGGGTTGGGGGGAGTGGTTTCTCCACTCGGGGGAGATAAAGTCAATTATAAGAAATCAAGGCAGCAATATCATGGTTATAGAGGTTTGGGTATAAAAAAGTGGTAGTTATTCCTGAAAGCCAATTTCAGGTCAGGTATGCCTAAGGCTGCTCAGCTGTCAGTTTAAACTTTTACTAAACCTTACCAATCTCCATTCCTGAACTCCAACAGCAGAAAATGTTCAGAATCATGACTGTGGCTGCCTGAAAATCCTGTGATCAAAAATATTTCTAAATAACAGGTCAGATGCTGCAGGGAAGGGCCTTCAATTCTTCTAATCTGGAGGTCCTTGACTAGTAGCTCACATATGTGAACTTAAGTTTTTATTTGCTTTGGTTTCTGGCCATTGTGAAATTTTTAAAAAATGAGCTAATGTTAAAAACCAAGAGGTTGCATATACATATTTGAATCCCTGTCCTCTCTTGAAAACCTAGGTATTTCATACCACTGGGCTCATGTTCTTACACGGCTATGCTCAGCTCCAGTATAGGCATGGGTAATTAGTTCTTATGGAATCCACAATACTCTCTTGTTGCCCAATGCTCAAGCCAAAGGCAGTTGCCATTTATCTTGTTTTTTTTGTTGTTGTTTGTTTCTTTTTTAGTGCCAGTCTTAATTTATCTATGTTTCTATCAAAGGTAAAAAATAAAAAAGTATATCAGAAGGGCCATATATATCAAGAAAAAATGAGCATATTTCTTCATGGGAGTGAAAAATTTTCAGATAGCATATAGACCCCTCTGTGGCATGGTTGGCTTCTGTTGACATTTGAGTTTTTGAGTCTTGCCTTAAGCTTTAAGATCTTCCTCACTGTGGCTAGAGTGCTTATAAAGAAGACCTTAAAGAGAGAATGGGAGGTGGATGTTCCATATTCAAAGCATACTTCTCCATTTGAAGACTCTGCCATCATGCCCCATCCCACCTCCAAAACAACAAAACAGCAACAAAACAAGAGCTGGGCAATTCTCGGTTTGCAATGCTGAGAGATAAGGTTTGGGATTGCCTACTGATTCTGAACTAGCTTGTACTGTGCATACATTTTCCACCCACAAGTTGGACTGTTTCCTTCCAATGCTCATTAAAAGCCAGTAAAATGCATAGTCCTTGTATTATCTAGACAGTGGAAAATCAGAGGGCCTTCCCCAGTGCTCTTTATTGAAATTTTCCCGGAAGCCATGAATTCCCTGTTATTAGGGTAAATATCAATGGAAGACAGGCTGGTTAGATAGCTACTTGGAAGTATCAGCAGGAAATTAAATTTGCAAAACAGGAGTAAAAGCATGGTAGAATTCCTGTATACAGGGACAAAAGCAAGGAAATTGAATATTGAGATTTTTGTATCATTCTTCCCTGGTGATGTAGAATTGAAGAGTACACCATTTGTCATTTATCAGAAGGCCAAGCCTAAGATGACTTAGCAAGATGTTCATTGTTAAAACCAAAAACCATCTGACAGACCCAAATCTCAGAGATATAGAGGGCTAAGCAGATGAGGTAGAAAACTGTCTGAGTTAGACAGTTTTCACTCAGTATGTTGGTGTGTGTTTTATTTCTGAGTTTTTAGAAATGATGCTCTCAGTTTTTTATTGTGTGTAGTCACTATGGGATATTAGGATTTTCTAAGCAAATATGAATGTTTCCTCAAATCAATTAACAAAATATTTGTTCATAAATTCTTTGGTGTTAATAATAGATGCATGTGCCAATGAATGGAATGGCCAGTGCTACCCCTCCAGGGCGTATTTAAATTTTAACAGTGCATTTTGAGCTAACAAGAATTGGTGCATATCAGAATTCTTTTTGGCTTTCTTCCTTCCTTCCTTCCTTCCTTCCTTCCTTCCTTCCTTCCTTCCTTCCTTCCTTCCTTCCCTCCTTCCTTCCTTCCTTCCTTTCTTTCTTCTTTCTTTTTCTTTCTTTCTTTCTCTGGTAATATCTCTTGATCATGTAATATAAATGTACTGGCCGCTACAGACTTAATAAAGTGAAAAGGTAGTCCAGAAAGAGAGGAGAATTTAAAAGACATTTTAAATTTATTTTAAAGAGCATAGTAGTCACACCGTTATTTATTTACTTATTTTTTCATAAGAAAAGGACTGGAACTCTTACCTACAAATTCAAGGTGAAGTGATGAAATGTAATGCCCTCCTGTGTGAGAGTCAGGAAATCCTCTGTTTTGCTACCAAATGCCTATGAAACCTTGTAAAGCGAAGGTGGGAGATTAGGTGTCTTCGAAATCATTTCAGGCTCTGACATTATCTGATGTAATGACTTTGTCCAGATATGCATTTGCAGACCTGGCTTAAGCTTAAGATAATAATCTAATTTACTGATTGTCAACCTTCCAGGAGAGGTCTCAAACTGCCCAACTATGGATTACATGAGGCCTGTTGAGGAAATGTATGTAGTTTACAAGGTATTGTCTCATATGCTATTAGGGAAAAAAAATGGAGCTTGTTGGAAATAGTTAAACTAATAGTTAAAAATCATATTTTGTAATTGCCTTTAAAAAAATCAGCCCTGGCAATCCTATAGACCCAAACAATACTGTTAGGGCAGAAATGGAGCCACCTCTAGGGAGCATGGGAAATGTGTCCTTGTTACCAACCCTCCTGATACTGACTCACCAGTTCTGATACCCAGTCACCAGTCTTCCTGATACTAAGGCCATGTGGGTTGTTACCCTTCTCTTCACTGATTTTCATTACCTGCTGTGTGGGAAGTGAGCTAAATGCCATTTGTGAGATTAGTACCTACCTCCTTTAATTAGCCAAACCTATGGCCACTCACCCCCAAGGAGGCAGAAGCAAATGTGTTGAAATAGCTGAGAAGTCAGGCTGAAACTTTTTCACTTGGGAATAGAACACTGTCTCATAATCATGTCAGTTGGAATATGTCTTGTCAGTAACACATTTCACGCACTCCTTACGCCCTAGATATTGAGTGAGCTTTACGAAATTACCAATTTCTTCCCTTCTTCAACTTACTAGGTAAAAAGGTGAAATAATGATTGAATACACTAGCTATCAGGAAACTGGGCTTTGACTCTGAGTGTGATAATCAGTCAATTCCGAGAAAACAAAAAGTCAAAGAAGTAATTTTGTATCGGGAAGTAAAAAGACCTTTTCTCTAGCTAATTGTTTTTACAAGTAAATTATTTACATGTATTGAGGGGTTTAGAAATTATTAAATGTACTACCCCCTTGCCTCAATTCTTTGCATTTCTCCCATATATAAGAAGTGAAACTCAGTTAGATGTTTACTAGGCAGATAGACCCGCAAATGGGTTTATTGACAGTCCTGCAACACTCCTCCTTCCCTCTTATTTTCTGGCCTCACATAAAAGGGACAGAGCCTCTTCAGGAATCAAGTGGGGGTACCATGGAATGAAAAAAATGCCCTCCAAAATGAAAGTCAGCTAATTACATGTTATTCACCTGCTTAGTTTCAGAGGGTGGACTTGTGATTTATGCTTGTTCAAGAAGAAAATTGCTTGATAGCAGGGGCCGTGCTATCAGGATTCATAAGAGGAAGATGATCATCTGTTAATTTTTGAGTAAAGAGGCCTTTTGCCACCAGGCAGGAAAGAAGCAGAAATCATGCATTTCTCACACACACAAAAAAGTTCTTTGTTTTGATGGAATAATTACTATTTAGAACATATCAGGTTGGGCTTGTAAAATGACTAGTCTAGCGTTTATAGATATTATCAATGTGGAAAAATCAGACAAGCAATATGTAGATGTCATGATATTGATAAGGAATGGAATATATCTGTATCCATGTAGCATACATACATGTGCATGTGCGCACACATACTCTTTAGGAAGAAAACAGGCTTTGGAAAGTTAATATTTTTTTAAAACCCTTTTTTTTTTTAAGAGAAATTTTAGGTTCAGGCAAAATGAGAGGGAAGTACAGAGATTTCTCATAAACCCGTGCTCCCACAAATGCACAGCCTCCCCCACTATCTACATCCCCCACCAGAGTGGTACATTTGTTACAACTGATGAACCTGTGTTGACCCACACAATCACCCAGAGTCCATAGGTTACATTATGGTTCAACTCATAGTGTTGTACATTATATGGATTTGGACAAATGTATAATGACATGATTCCACTGTTATAGCATCATAGAATATTTTCACTGCTGTAAAAATTCTCTATGCTCAGCCTATTCATCACTCTCTTCCCCCATTTCCTGACAAGTAATCTTTTTACTGTCTCCATAGTTTTGCCTTTTTCAAAATGTCGTATAATTGGAATCATACAGTACGTACATTTTTCAGATTCAAAACTAAACATACTCTTATCATATGATCCAGCAATTGCATTTGTTGGTACTCAAAAGAGTTGAAAACATATCCACCCAAAAACCTACATATGGATGTTTATAGAAACATTATTCATAATTGCCAAAATGTTGAACCACCAAGATGTCCTTCAATAGATGAATGGATAATAAACTGTGGTACATTCAGACAATGGAATAACGGGGCTAAAAACAATGAGCTATCAAGTCAAGAAAAGATATGGAGGAAACTTATATGCATAATACTTGTTTTTTATTCTGATTCTTTTAGGTGGTTTTAGTAATGGTGAATAAGACTTGATTGCTATCCTTAGTAAATAGAAATTACTTTTAATTTGGGAAACATTTTATTATTTATTAAAATATTTTCTTTTCCTGACCATTATTAGGATCCATTTTTTTGTATCTACTTTTAGGATCCCTTAGAACAATGGTTATCAATCAGAAGCTATTTTAACCCCTTAAAATTGAAATATCTAGGGAAATATTTAGTTGTCGGGAGTAGGGATGGAAGGAGATGCTACTACTGGTGTTAACTGAGTAGAGGCCAAGGATGCACAGGACAGCCTCTCAAAACAATTATCTGTCCTAAAACGTCAATAATTCCTGGGTTGACAAACCCTGCAGGGAATAGTTGAAGGGATGGGATCTTTAGCATGATGGAGAAAAGACAAAGGAGAAAGCTGATGCTGCTTTCAAGTTTCTGGAGGGCTTTGTGTGTAAGAAGGGTAAAAACTGCTTTGCCTAATTTTTGCTGGACAGTTGAACCAATGGGTGGAAATGATAGAGGCAGATATAGAGAAAAGTTTTCTAATGGATTATCTGTGAGCCTGGAATGTACCTCCTTGAGAACTGGTAAATTTCTCATCCAAGGGTAACTAAAACATAAGTTTGCCTGTCATTAGAGAGAGATGTCCAGTATCTAATTACTATGCAAAATTAGTTTATTGAGGATAATTTTTTTTCCAGATAATGTGCTAGGGATTCAGAGTCTAGTACTACAGAGGCAATGTAAATAAAAGAATCTATGCTACCATTTCCAGATGCAAAACTTGAATGAGTCCATTCTTGATAATTGTGGAGAAAGCTTGGCTCCATATATGGCATTATAAGTATACGTAGGTAGCATTTAAGAAAGATATATAGACTTGTTTTAACAAACCTTTTACTTCTGTAAGTTTTTAGGGATATAACATGTTTACATCTTACCTTATATAATTTCCTAGATTAGCAACCACCAAATTTGATTGATTGTATAATCAATCAGTAATTTTTTAATCCTTTCCCATAATTTACATATTTATGTAATTTAAAATTTATCACAAATGGAAATCTTTTTTTTAAGATTTTATTTATTTATTTGACACAGCGAGAGGGGGAACACAAGCAGGGAGAGTGGGAGAGGGAGAAGCACGCTCCCCGCAGAGCAGGGAGCCTGATGTGGGACTCAATCCCAGGACCCTGGGATCATGACCTGAGCCAAAGGCAATTGCTTAACCGATTGAGCCACCCAGGCGCCCCACAAATGGAAATCTTAAAAGATGATAAAAAGAAAAATTTTATGTATTTTCCTACATGGAACTGAACCAATGGCTCTAAGTTAATGCTTCCCACCTATGAGAAGTGAAGGACCATTGTTTTATTTTTCAAATTAAAAAAATCCCAATTCATTATAAAATTCAAATGAATAGCAAAATACATTTTTTAAAAACCTACAAACAAAATACAAGTCCTAATTTTTAAAGTTAACTTTACCAGCGCGCCTGGGTGGCTCAGTTGGTTAAGCGTCTACCTTCGGCTCATGTCATGATCCCAAGGTCCTGGGATTGAGCCCCACCCACATCAGGCTCTCTGCTCGGCGGGGAGCTTGCTTCTCTCTCTCCCCCTGCTGCTACCCCTGCTTGTGTGTACTCCTTTCTCTCTCTCTCTTTCTCTGTCAGATAAAGAAATAAAATCTTTAAAAAATAAAAAAATAAAGTTAACTTTACCAGACATAAAATTACTCTCCCAAGTTCCTATAAGAGTTTCTAAATACTTACTCTGAGTTTCTGTTTGTCTCATCATGAATTAGTGACAGTTTGCAGACTGACCCTCATCTGTAGGCCACTGTGAGTACACTTTTAAAAACAACCATGAGAAGTGGATATTGTTGCCCATAAGAAAATTGTGGCCAGAATTATTAAGTAACATGAACCTACTGATAAAAAAATCCCATAATCTTAGATTGATATCTTGAATTTTCCATCCAGGGCTTGTGTGTGTTATCTTTAATAATTCAGAACCCTTCCCATCTAAAAATAGGATGCTTGATCTGGAATTAGAAGTCTGAGCTTCCACTGCTAGCTTTTACCCTAGTTATTACGTGACAGCAAGCTGTTCACTTATTCCTTCTGTATCTAGTTTTCTTATCTGTCAAATGGGCATAAAAGCATCTTGCATCCTTCCTTTACAAGATTCTTATACCTAGAGCTATCAGCTAGAGGAAAGCACTTTGATAAGGTAGTTATGACACATGAATGAGTTCTAGAGATTCCATGCCCAGGAATGTTCAAGAGATTTCCTAGCTCTAAACCTAAGTGCCTTTTGTGCTACCTCTAAGTTTTTCAAGCAAAAATGCAGTGTTCATCCAAGCCACTAATTAGTTGAAAACTGATCCTCATTGGGTTGCTTAAGATAATCCTTTTCATTACTAATGTACTTGATGTAGTTAAAATGCTAAATTGTATTCTGGCAGTCTGCAAGAATGAAAGTAACTCTGATGGCTAAATTAAACCAAAGGAACAGTTTAGATGTGGAAATAATCTCTATTCTTGTAATCTTCCTTATAGTCAAATCATGTTTAAATGCCTGTTAGAGGAGAAGCCATGGGGCAAAGATGTCTCTTCTCATTTCTTTGGGTTATTATGTGCTTTTACTTAACACCCTTTCCTGAGTCCCTTGTTTGTAACATAGGGATAATCATAGTATCTGCTTCATAGGGCTGTTGTTAAGGAATAAATTAGATAATTCAGTAAGGCACTTAAAAGTGTGTGGCACAAAATAAGGGCTCAATAAATGACAGATATTATTATTATTATTAATTTTACTCATTTTAACAGAAGTGCCTGGCCATTCAGGATATTCTAGAACTTCATACTAAGTGGTACAATCACTTGGTAAAGATAGACTGGATGGAAACTAGAAGATTGTTAAGCTTGACCTTCCTGTTGGCTCCCACCAACCAAAGGCCCTCGGAGTTCTCCCTCTTGTTCTACTTCCTGGTAGAGAGGACATCATCTTTCAGATGGACACATGGCAGTGGCCTGTTATTAACTACTACATGTTAGTGTTGAGCTTTTGCTTCACAGATCCCATGGACCAAGGACTATAAGGACGTGGGTTAAAAGGCCCCCTGTTAAGTGTGTGTTATATGAGAGGGGGAAAAAAAGTAAGAAAAAAAATGATACTCTTAAAGGACTTCATGTCTTCCATAGACCCAGGAGGCAAACGGGTGTTTACTTGTTGGAAAAGCAACTGTAATTTCTGAGGTATATGTCTAGATGGAGAACCAACTTTGGATAGCAATAGCAATATGGGGAATATTGTCCACTCCCCCTCAATAGACCTTACTGCCATGAACTACGGACGTTTAATAACAACACATACAAACTATTAAGACTAAGAATTACATTTGCTAAGATCTTTTCTTAATTTTATTTAATTCAATCAAATAATATTGTTTTTTAGAAATAAAGGCAACAGTCTTCTATCCTTTTGTTGGATGAGATCCTACTGTTTCTCACACAGGTCTATGGAACATCAGTCCGGACCAGAATTATTTCAGGAACACATTGAAATCTAAGTATCTGGGTGTGGGCTTTGCGTAATCCCTCCAATGAGGAAGCTCTAACTCAGAGAGGGTCTTTTTGCCATGTATGGTAGTTACAGAAGAACACTTCCTGGCACTGGTAGGTGGTGGCTGGAAAAGGGATATTTAGAGCAGGGGTCAGCCAACTTTCTGTAAAGGGGCATCTCATATATATTTCAGGCTTTGTGGGCCAGACAGCCTCTGCCACAACTACTCAACTTTGCCATTGTAATATAAAAACGACTCTAGACAATATGTAAAGGAATGAAAATGGCTGTGTTCCAAGAGAACCGTATTTACAAAAAGAGGCAGTGGACTGGCTTTAAGCCAAAGGTGATAGTTTGCTGACCCCTCATTTAGAGGAAGGAATGGTTGCTAGTTCAGAGGCCACCAACTGGCAGCCACTAGCCAAATTCAGCTGAAAGACTTTTTTTGACAGCATAGTATTTGTCTGCATGATGTTCTTATTTTCTATTAGTTAACAATATTTAACAATTAGGAGTTTTTGTTTGTTTGTTTGTTTTTACGTACAAATATGGAATCTGACATCTGAAAAACAAAGATCTGGTAACACTCATTTGTCTTCCTCCATGGCAACAATAGAAGTGCCCCCTTCAGAACAGGCATTCTGTTGCTTGTTTACCCCAGTACTCACCATTCTCTGGTGCCTTCCAGAAATTCAGGCTCACTTCCCTCATTTACATTACCTGTCTTACCCTTTCTCTACTTCTTGAAGAACTGGATCCTGTGAACACTTTATTTAGTAGACCCTATCTCTCTTCGTCTTTTATTCTCTATTCCTTTTTTTTAAATTATTTATTTATTTGAGAGAGAGAGAGAGATTGAGTATGAGCAAGTGGGGTGGGGAAGAGCAGAGGGAGAGGGAGAAGCAGACTCCCTGCTGAGCAGGGAGCCAGATGCAGGGCTTGATCCCAGGACCCTGGGGTCATGACCTGAGCCGAAGGCAGCCACTTAACCAACTGAGCCACCCAGGTGCCCTTATTCTCCATTTCTGAAAGCAATTTCATTTTGGCTCACTAAGGCTGAGGGCCAAGGGTACCTTGTAAACTCATATATGGATGTACAACATGATCAGTGTCTCTGGGAAAGCAGCAGACCTGAGATTCAGAAGTAGTGAACTTCTGCTTATTTTCTATTTCCATCCTAAAATAACTCCCAAGGTTCAAGACTCTCTTCACTCCTCTTTCTCTTGTCCCCATGCAATGGACCAGAAAGAGTATATGTGTCCCTATTCATGCTCTTCAGTATTTTACACATTTTGATCATATGAGTGTTCAGTCTCGTTGTCCATCTAAAGAATCCTGTTTATTGTACTATATTATTTTTTATAAAAATAGCTTATTTACTGTGCATCAATAATGCTCAGATCTGCACTGGAGGCGGGATTGTTGATTACATGATTTAATTCATTTCATTCCGTTATTTAGTACTTGCTATGTACCAGGCACTGAGACAGGCTTTGAAATGTGAGTGTCTGTCATGGAGGAGGAGAGGAGGCAAGCATGACTTCCAAATGGAGAATCTTATTTCACAGAGATATTGGGACTTATAAATAAGCACATACATGAACTAAGAACAATGGAAAACACAAAGAGCTATCAAAAACTTTTTTTTCAAATGAATAGTGTTTATTTTAGTCTAGGAAACAAAGCTTTAGGATAAATAGAAAATTCTGTGGTTTGATAAATGGGGTCAGTGGTGTTTTATTTAACATGTGCAAAACTAATCTATGCTTGAGAATACATAATGAGACTTCAGTATCTTTTCAAGTCCTACACAGGCTTATACAGGATAGCCAGGTGCTGAGGAAATAAAAATTGACTAAAAAAAAACCTTAAAGCGATATGTAAAGCAAGAAATGAACTTTATCACACAGGTCAATGGAAAGTGGCTACTTGAAGGAAAAACAAACCATTATGAGAAGGTGTCCTTTGGGCTGTCAATAATGCAATATAAAGTGTCTCTGAGGAATGTTCATTGAAAGACATTAGCCCATTATGTTCCATTATGTTGTTGTGAATAAAATATCACTAAGGTATTGGGGACCACAAAGAAATCTATAGAAAAACAAATATCTGCTTTTAAGGTTTTCTTTTTCTTTAAAATTATACTCACTTAAGTTTGGAATTCTGAAGTACTTGTCATCAATACACCTCAAGCAAAATTTGTGATATTGCTTTGTAAGTATACCTATAATAATCAGATGCTCAATAGAGAACAGTTGAGTAAGTTTGTGGACGTCCTTCTTCAGTCCATTAAGGGGCTGACTCTTGATTTTGGCTCAGGTCATGGGATCAAGCCCCTCATCAGGCTGCCTGTGCTCAGCAGGGAGTCTGCTTGAGATTCTCTCCCTTGGCCCCCCTTCAAATAAATAAATCTTTTAAAAAATAAAACAAAATTAGTAATAATAATACATGACTCATAAGGTGGTTAGGCTAAAATAAGGTGTGGTTGAAATATGTGAAACCCTAATGCTTATGGATCAGAAAACACCTCTTGCTCTGGCCCATTGCATAGGAACGGGAGGAAGGGGAGAGAGTAGGAGAGAAATGGAACTGTGGAGAATTGCTGTAGGATAGATATAAGGAACTACTATTTTGTTACCATATAATAAACATGAATCTCCTTGTTCTGTGATAATCTATACACTTATAAAGACAGAAACTGACAGAAGAACAGATACATGAATGATTCTTGAAAATACAGATTTTTTTTTTTTTGGATAGTATTGCACAATTGTGTGTATGTGTTTGTACTTTCCAAAGTTCTTAAAATAGAAAAGGAATGCGTATGTAGATTCTATTTAATTTTCATCCACTGTCAACACAGCTTCTGTGAAATACCCTAGCATATATATTGTGTATTAGCATATATGTTTTTGGAAAGTAATTGACATCATTCATCTTTTTGACCCAACTGCAATCACTACTCCATGCCAGGAAGGAATCAAAAATACCTTTACTGTTGCATTGATCCTTCCAAGAACTACCCTTCTGATAATTCCATGCAGGGTTTTTCTGAAACTTTCTGTTTCTCTGCATCCCTAACAATTTGAGATTCTATTTAGTGGCCGAATTTTATTCACCCTGGAGCCTGGACCAGGACCTCTAGCCTGACAGCCCCGTTAAGCATCGTGTAAATGGGAATAATGAATGAAAAGGTCAGACGATCTATTTAAGTCATAACATTTTTCAAATTTCAAGATGCCATAGTATTGTGACAGAATCCATATATGTTTCAGGAGAGCAAGAATGAAAGCAAGGTTTTAACCTTTAATTTTAATAAATATTTTCCAATAAAAAATAGAAACATTTTGATACTTTAACCAATGAACTGAAAATAACAACTAAAAAGAAAAAGTCAGCCAGGCCATTTTCTAGTTTCACAGAATTGGATAAAAGCAATTTAAACATACATCAGTCAATGTACATTCAATCACTATCTATTATTTAGAACAGTGGGTTTGGGTTTTGCTTTAATGGTATTTTATCTTGAATTTCATGGTGGTATTTTGCAAAGCAAGTTAAGCTTTAGGAGTTTAAAATTTGATTTCAATATATTTTGTGTTTGTGTGGTATTATTCATGTTGAATTCAGTCCTATTCTCTTTCCAGCTTCTAATTACACCCTCAGACTCTGTAAAGATGCATTTGTTCCTAAGTGCAATCATGAAGCATATTAGAAGTCAGCTGTACATAGTTAAGCTCTTATAAATGGAAAGTCTATTACATTTGTGTTAGAAACAGAATGTTCATCCTGGAATTCAATTGTAGTTGATAGACACATATCGATTGCTTAGGACATGCAAAGTGCTGCACTAGACATTGTGGGGAATACAGTAATAAATAAAATACCATCCTCCCCCAGGGAACTAAGGATCCAGAAGGCAGTATTATGTAATGACTAATAGTTCAGACTCTGCAATTAGGGCTCATGTTCAAATCTTGTTTTGTTTTGCTACCTACAAGCCCTGTGACTTCTGTAAGATATAATATTCTTCTCCACTAATGGG
This sequence comes from Mirounga angustirostris, assembly GCF_029215605.1. NCBI lineage: Eukaryota > Metazoa > Chordata > Mammalia > Carnivora > Phocidae > Mirounga > Mirounga angustirostris. The sequence goes on along the minus strand of NW_026991718.1, from coordinate 43,251,281 downwards.
AATAATAATAGTCATGGAAATACATTATTATACTATATATTTCAGATTATAAAGGCAATACATGTTCATTATTAAAAATTCAATTATGACTGAAATATATAAAATAAAATAAGGTTCACTGCTATCTTTTTTTTTTTCTTGGTTCACTGCTATCTTGTCTCCAATCCTGAAATAACCACTATGAAGAGTTTGGCATATATATTTCAAGAAATTTTTCCTAACTATATAGTTATATACTATTAATTTTTTAGTAAATTCCATTTTTTGTTATTCATACTATTGAGGAATATGCTTGTTTTTAAAATAAACTTTTAACTTCTGGATGATTGTAGATTTACATAAAAGTTGCAAAAATTATGCAGAATCCCATTTACCCTTTGTCCAGTTCCTCTAGTATTACCATCATATATAACCTTGTACATTTACCAAAACAAAGAATTTAACATTAGTACATTCGTATTAAATAAATTCCACACTTTATTTGGATTTCACCCGTTCTTCCACTAATGTCTTTCTTATGCTCCAGGATCCAATCCAGGATTTTACATTGCATTTACTGCTGGTTTGGTTGTCTCTAACAAAGTGTTTTGGACATCTTTTCTTATCGGTACATGGCATTCTGCCATGTTGTTTACAATAAGTACACAGCTTTAATCAATTTAGTCCATATAGATTAATTTATTTACCCCCATTGAGTCTTGATGTTTCTCATATGAATCTTAAATGGAACTCACATGTGACAGGACTCTCCATGCGTTATGTGACTTACCATGATCTGTATCTCCAGGATACCACACTAAGGTTCTTTCATCAATCCTTCAGTGGTTCCCTGTATAATAAATGTCAATTTATTATTTTTGATATAGTTTTCCTCTGACAATGGATCTCTTCAAATTTTAGTTGTGTTCATTTTCATTGCATAGAAGTAAAGTTTTAGTTTTTGAATGATCGAATTTGTAGATCTTTTTATTTGCGATTACCTTTATTGCTTTTAAGCTGAGAAAATTATTTGAGTAACCCAGTTTTAATAGCTAACACAATCATGTGGAATCCTATTCCTTATTTGTGTTTTTCCCATTGTTGACTAAAAATGGCAGTGACCCTCTACTGATGACTGAACTTGTTCTTGGACGAGGGTCAAAAAAGGAGCCATCAGAAGATGGCTTTAATTCCTATGAATACAGTACAGGATTAAAAATCAGGATGCTGTTTCTCAAAGCCTATTTTATTATGTAAATCCTTAAATTTCCAAAAGCGATGATGGGTTTTTTGTTTATTTGTTTTGTTTTGTTTTTCTGCCTGGCCTGGTAATTGGGAATGTGGCTGGTTGTTAGCACCTGTGTCTGGTCAGGAACGATTTCCTGTGTCTCTCAATTTGCTGCAGTCTGTGCAGTCTTTCAGGAATCATTCTATGACAGGTGCTGTCAATATGATGAGTTAGATTAGAAGCTGAGAGAAAGAAAACATTTCTGCATGAGCTGTGGCTGTGTCTAATGTCCACTGTGAAGTCGAGGGTAGGCAAAGGGTTAAAATCGGCACTGTTTCCCCCTTGGACACACAGAACTGAGCAGGAGCCTGACATAGCCACCTCTCCATTCAGCTTGTTGTTATTCAGCTTCCATTCTAATGTAGTTTCTTCTCTGCTCAATATCAGTTTATAAAAGCATGTTACATGTCCACTGACCCCAGATAACTAAATAAATCCCAGTTTGTAGTCATAGAACTAAGTCCTAGTTTGTATCTGTACAAATGCCTGCCGAGGATGGATACAAGGAATTGAAAATAATTCAACCGTTAAATCCCCATATCTTAGTGGAATAAAAGTAGGAATGAATGAACAGAACAGTCTAGCTCATACACCTTCTGCCCCTCCTCGCCCCCTGCCGGAGTGATACATTATTCATTTTCTTTGCTGGATTCATGTTTTGGGTTTGTTTTTCTTTGGCGGGCATTTATGCAGACTTGGTTGTAGGGTTTTCGAGTCCTAGACCCCAGAGAATGCCATTTACTTATTTATGTCTTTGCATGTGCCTTTGCGACATGTATGTGATAATGTTATGCGAGTCCCATCTCCCCTTTGGATAAGGTGGCAACATCCACCGAGTTATAAGTCCCCGAGATGTACGTTTCTGCAGTTCTTTTCCATATGTTTCCTGCAGAAATCTTTTAAATCATGTTCACAATGAGGCTTAAGACTACTGCTTTCTCCAGAAAAGGGGATATAATCCAGGGGATTTTTAAACTGCATTTGATAGAAATCTTTGGAGAGAAAATAAAAATCAGTTCATTTTAATGATTGGCAATCAAAAAAGATAAACCATCATTCTAAGAAGACCTGGTGTATTGAGTCTGAAAAAAAAAAAAAAGCCCACATAAACTACCTTATAGATGCAGAGCTGAATAATGTATTGTAGGTTCTTTCTTTTTCAGTCAATCATCCTGAACATATTAGCCCCAGGTTGCTGGAAATCAAAATAGTGGCATGGTGATTGTTAAGGGACCATGTTATGTAAGGATGTTCTGATATTTAAATGAATACTCCACTTCTTGTTTCTGAAAGTGATGGTTGGTAGGTTGTTTTGAATGTGTTTTGAATATTTTAATAGAACTGGATTCTATCTAGGAGAAAATAAAAGTATCTCTGCGGTAGGTGCCACAGTTCCGCTCCTTGGTTGTAAACCTTCCAGTAGCATCAGTTCAGAACGTATTCCCATTGAAATAAATTTTATTTTAATGTCCTAACATGCTGATCGTGGAAAGACAGGGTAGGAATTCAACCTAAGGGCTCAGTCTGGCAGTGAGAGAAATGTATCCTGTGTTTTTATGTTAAAAAATTTAAGAAAGGTTATCTGTTTGGGGAGACAAATTAGTACTAATCGAATGATTAGTATCAGTGGAGACCAAATGTGAAGTCACACAGGTCCTGATGTCTTCTCAGAAGTAACTCATGACTCATTTCAAGTGACAGGGAACAGGTCCTGGGAGACAGGAGAGAAACTATGGATGAGGTCTAGGTTCAAGTTAGCCTTTTTGGTACCTATGAAAAGTTCCTAAACAAAATAATCATGTGAACAACAACATAAAATGCTGTCTTTACTTAAATGAACCAACTGCTTTGAAGATCCTCATGCCATACTCATTTCCAGACATGTGAATTTGAATGTCAGTTACAAATCATTCTCATCTTTTCACTGGATCAGACCATGGAAGAATTATGAAAGTTATTTGAAAGTAATTAAAGTCAATCTTTAGATTTGGGGCTGGCAAATGTTGTCTATGAAGCATCAGATAACACATATTTTAAGCCTTGTGGGCTGCACAGATCTCTGCCGTGGGTATTCAACTTCACTGTTTTAGTATAAAAACAACCACAGACAATATATAAACTATTGAGTGTGGCTGTGTTCCAATAACACGTTATTTGTGGGCACTGAAATTTGGATTTCATATAATTTTCATGTGTCACAAAATATTCTTCTTCTTTAGATTTTATTTCAACCATTTAAAAATGTCAAGCCGCTCTCGTTTTCAAGATCTTAAAAAAACAGACTTTGACCAGCCAGCAGTAATTTGCTGAGTGTTGTGTTAGATAATTCAAGGTAATTACTAATTCAAGCTGTTTTCCACATTGGTGTAAAGGTTTTCCTATGGTTCCTTTTAAAAATAATTTCTAAAAAATAGTATGTATTTTTTTTAAGGGACAGGATGTTATCCTCCCCCAAAATAATTGGCCACTGATAATTCTTTCTTTCCTTGCCACCAGCTGGATTTGTCAGGGAGTAAGTGCTACTGCTCTGTGCTATGTTCTTTTCTGAAATTTCAGTACTAGAAAGATATTTATTTGGTTTCATGTTAAAATGCAGGTGCCATGTTTTCCAATGAACTACCACTAAAGGTACAGTAGAAAGAATATACATCCCAGGAATCTAGGGGCATAGCTTCAGGCTGGCGGCTGATAAATTTTCTCTGAAATCTAGTGTTTCCTCTTAAAATGTGATGTTATTTCTGCATTCTGTTTCACTACATATCTCTGTTTATTTTAATGTACACAAACTGACCAATTTACTTCCTCTAACCACAACCTTTGAATAATTATCCAGTATTCCTGGACTTCTCATTGCATCAGCATACCCCAGAGGTCTGGACACACTGCAGGCTGAGAAATGCAGCACTGAGTCAAAGTGGTTGTATGTCAGTCTGAATACAGTGGTCCTCTGAGCATGCTTCTAATGGTGAAAGGAGAAGTACATTGAGAATCCAGCTTGTCTTGTATGGTGACCAGAATGGCCTGCATTCCCCTGACTTCTGAGGTTTCTAACTGCAGATCTAACTCTATCTAGCTCAAGGTGGTAGGATGGCATGATCAACATCTTTGAAGACTGACGACATGGTTTTAAATTTTGACTGTTCATGTATGGTTGGGCTAATTCCTGAATTAAGTTTCCTTATCTGAAAAATGAGCGAAGATCACTTATGGTTCTGTGGTTGTAAACTAGAGACTCTGGTTAATATAATCCAAAAAGGGTATAGTAGATGGCTACTGGAAGGCATATAGAAACAAAGGAAATATTAAAATACCTGGTCAGAAGAAGGCAGAAACCAGAGAAATAGACAGGCAATCACCATTCCAGGGCTGATGCTGTGAATAAGGAGCCATCCATTCTCAATCTGCCTGGGAAAGAGCTGGTTTATACCCACTATATTGACATAGTTATTCAAAGCTCCCTTTTCATTCTTGAAAATGGCTTTTTTTTTTTTCAGATTTTGTTTATTTATTTGAGAGAGAGAGAAGGAGAGAGAGCAAGCACATGAGAGGGGGGAGGGTCAGAGGGAGAAGCAGACTCCCGAGCAGGGAGCCCGATGCGGGGCTCGATCCAGGGACTCCAGGATCATGACCTGAGCTGAAGGCAGTCACCCAACCAACTGAGCCACCCAGGCGCCCGAAAATGGCTTTGTTTACAAGGGAAATTACATTGTCACTTTAAAGGATGCAACAGTTTAATATCACTTGTGCTGATAGTTGGTCTTGTTCTTCCTTAAACACTTCAAAACCTGGTTTTGTTCACTGTGTCCCAAACCAATCCTTGTACTTCAGTATCAATTCTAGATTGTTCCAGATCCACCTAGTAGGTTCTGGTTGAACTGTCCACTGGTTGAACTGTCCACTAGTGAAGAGATTTCAGGTCTCATTCAGTTCATTTTGCTCCTATTAGTCTGAGAAGGGGATTAGATAGGATAGTTACATTGTATTTCAACATTTGCCACTATCCCTGACACTCCTTGGTCTGTCACTCTCCAGAGTTAACTTTCCTAGGTTAAACCTCCATGCTGTAACTGCAGGTGGCTTTCTGAAACACAATTCTTTCTAAAACCCCCTTTGACTGCCCATTTAGTTAGAGGGAAAATAAAGTTTAGATTGACATACGAAACCCTTAGTGACCCATCTCCTGTCTTTTATCTTTATCTTTCCTCATATCCCCCATGTATCCTATCCTGTTGATTCCTGTTGATTCAGCTACTTGTAGTCCTTCTGTTATGCCAGACACTCACCCTTTTGTGGCTGGGCACATACTGTTTCCTCTGCCCAAAATGTCTTCACTAGTGGACAGAGCATTGGGCTGATTTTTCCTTCCAGAAGCAGAGCAAAGTTTGACTTCCTTCTCTAACCCTCCTTTCTCTTCCAGGTTAGTTATTCCTTCATCTTACTCCCTTAATTCCCTAAGTACATTTCAATCCTAAAATTTAGGTCCCTGATTTTTATTCAATACTTTTCCTGTCTGACTCCCTCACTAGGTTACTGGCTTCTTGGAGGCAGAGACCATAATTTTTCCCTCTGCAGAAGTAGAATAGTCTATAGCAGCCAAGTGGTAGTTGGACGGATAAATTAAGTAAGTCTACATGAGAAAAGAGGGTTATCTCTGGAAGAAAAAAAACATAAACATGCAGATAATGACAATCAGGATTTTAATAAGACATAGAAAACTATATAGAAGACATTCTAATTACCTAAATTTATATGGGGAAAATCAGTGTGAGTCTTTATGTCTCAGTGACAGCTGCCTATTCCAGAATGGTGAAAAGAAGGAAGGATTTTCTTTAGCCAGCGAAGAAAGTTCTTACCTTGTTGTCATCAATGAACATTTCTCATTTTCTGAGTACAGGTGTTACCACAATGGTCAGCACCTCTGGTTTCTCTAGGAACTCTCTTAGTCCAATTGAATACAACTCAGAGTATCTAGAGAACTTATAGAATAGAAATTAGTGATCATTGACTAATTGTGGATGGCTTATGTAGTCCAGGAAGATTGAATATAGTTAAATGATGTTCTGAATTTTAAAAATAGTAAGAAAGTGAATTTCCCAACCTATGGGCTTTTGAGGTGGCTGCTAACTGTCACAAGTCTAAAAAGGATTATGAAGTGGATTATTTGAAAGTGTATAGTGGATCCATTGGGTTCCTCATGATCACCTCTCTTATGGGAATCATCTGGACCATGCAAATCTAGTTGTAGTGTAGCCTCTCCTTAGAAAGAATATCTAGTTTGTTGTTTGTGTGCACATCTGTCTCCTCCATTAGGTAAATAATTTTATATACGTTTGAATTCTTGGTTTCTAACACAGAACCTGACACATTGTGATCACAGAGTAGTTGCTGAATGAATAGACTGATGAACATGTGAGGGGGAAAAAAAAGTCAAAATGGGTCAAAAGTAGAATATGGCCATCAAAAAAGTTTTCTGATCCAGGACAATGTTCACAGAAGTGAAGTTTGTAGTCAGAGGGGCTTTAGACCTGTTTAATTCTGCCCCTAAAGGACAAGAATAGGAGGGTTGTATTGAATCCATCATACCCCATGTTAAGAGGAACCTGAAAAGTAGGAAATTTTTTAGAGAAGAATGTCTGGGAGGGTGACAGTCTTGGAAAACATAAGTGCAATTTAAAAAACTGGGGCAGTAATAAAAAATGATGTCTACAGAGAGTTGAACTTAAAGTGCCTACAACAAGATTAAGTGAGAACAAAAGGGGAAGTCACTGGAACAGAAGGCACACAGTCCATATCAGGAAATCTGGGGTGGTTGTGGGCCGCAGAACAAACGAGTGTCAGCTGGAAACTGACTCCAAAGATGTTCACCAAAAGATTAACAGTAGCTGTCCCTGATGATGGGAGATGTTTCTTTGATAGTTTGTTTTTTTCGAATTCTCCAATAATGATGTAGCATTAGATGTATGGTGGGGAAACTATGCATTGACTTATTTCTCTTCATTAAAAACAAAACAGAAAGAACAGGGAATTCTTGTGTGAAGAAGACTTAGGGGTAGGGGAGCAGTTAGTAGAATTGTTTTCTAGTATTTATTGGGTCATGATGTGGAAAAGAGATTAGATTAGAATTATTCTGTATGGTTTAGTTAGGACCACTTAAGGAAAAGCTAGAGGAAAATGCATTTTGGCTCATAGTAAGTGTATATTATGGTTCTGTAGTGTTAAAAGATACTTCCTAATAAAAGGCAAATTCATGAATCTCATACAGTAAAAGTGAACATGTGTTAAAAATTTCCTTAATTCATTAATGAGGGAACTGGTGTGATGTTACAACCAGTTCAAAGGCAAATCCAAAGAACAAACAAATTTAGATTTGTAAAATAGCTTCCTTAGAATCAGAATCTGATAAGGCATAATTTTCCCCTGAACTACAAAATTTTCCCTAGAGTCTTCTTTTTTGATTAAAAGTAATATCAAAGAAAGATTATTCTTGATCAGCATTTATGGAATGTGGCGTGTATTGTTTGCCACTAGAGATGATCTAGAAGTATCTGAATGATTACATGGTGGGGATATAATAGAAACCATTTATTTGTAAGACAGTTGCTTTGTCCAGGTGACTGTTAAGATAGCTACGGACCCCAAATTCCTAAGATCTTACCTCACCACCTAGGGAGCCAGATCCTGAATTAGAATCGCTACAGCTAGATTCTTTTACAAAGTCAAGTTCTCTGTAATACAAGCCAACTGCCCTTCCCCAACTAATGCAATTTTTCCCGCGTTTCACACCATGCCTTGATTGTCTACCCGGGCTTTGGATTCTAGCTCTTTTGTTTTTGGTCTGACTTTTACCAACTAAAATCTTTTCCTGTCTTAGCATTTTTGACACAGAAAAAAAAAAGTGTAGAAAATAACAGTATGTGGACTGTTATGGGTTAATGTATCTTCCTCCCCCGACCCCCTACAGAAAAAGAAAAGTTGAGGGGAAAAAAAAGAAATGTCCCAGTATTTCCGAATATGACCTTATTTGGAAATAATGTATAATTAGTTACACGAGGTCGTAGAGGAGTAGGGTGGGCACCTAATTCAATATGACTGTTGTCCTTATAAGAAGATGGCCATGTGAAGACAGTGACACACAAGAATACCATGTGAAAATGAAGACAGAGATTGGAGTAATGCAGCTACACACCAAGGATCACCAAGGATTGTGGGCAAACCATTGGAAACACAGAAGAAGGATTCTCCTTCAGGAGACCATGGCCCTATGAACAGGATGTTGGACTTCTGGCCTCCAGAATTATGAAACAGATTTCTGTTTTTTTAAGCCATCCAGTTTGTGATGCTTTGCTACAGCTGCCCCAGGAAACAAATACAGGGACAGACAAACTCCCCTGCCATGGGCTGGCTCTGTACATTGTTCTAAATGTGAAGAGCCCAGCATAATGTGTTGTAAACATACATTGCCTGGCAAATATAAGGTACTCAATAAATATCAGTTCCCCCTCACCATTTTTTCTTTAATCTTAATACCTTTAATTCATAAATGAAGTGACCCTAGTACCACAGCTCACCATAGTATGCAAGAGCATGAATTGGACTCACAGCTGAGTTTAAATCCCATTTCCACTACTAGCTAGTTTTTCTCTCTGAGCTTTCATCTTCACATATATAGACTGGATGATAAAACCATCTTTCTGCTCAGAGTAAAGATGAGAAACCATGGCTACAGATCATTTGTTACATGGTAAGCACCCAATACTTAGTGACTCATAATTTTATTCTACTTGCATGATTTTTCTTATTATATTAGTTCTTCATGACTTTCATTGCTGCTGGAGTTTTTAATTGTGATATTTGCTCAAACAATTGAATTGATGATCATTGCATATAAATTATAAAGAAAAATCTGACTTCCTTTAAAATTCTCTTTATATCCTAGACATTTTGAGACTTGAAAAATTAGTACTTTCCACTTTTATTTTAAAATTGTTACTAATTTTAGAGGACTATTAATCCCCCATGTTTATGATTCACCAATTCATCATCAACACGATGCCTTTTAAAGCAATATGTGACTCAAGAGAAACATGAACCAAGGACCTTAGAGCACTTGGGGGTGGGGAGATGATTGTGTTGGAGGTGGAGGAAGGATGTTTAGGTTTATTTTTCTTCTGAGAAGTGGAGGCTGAACAGTTTTGCTGAAGATAAAGATATTTTTTCGTGTTTGGAATTTGATTCATTAATTTTCAGTGTATTTTAAACTTAGTTTTGCAACCTTTCCTTGTTTTACAATCACAGGATCCATCAGCAGGAATGCCAAACAATAGTGCCACGGCCTTAATTGCTTTTGATTTAGCTTTTTTCTCTACCTTCCGTCAATATTTAAACAGTTAATTCTATATATGTATCTATCAGAGATGGTGCAGATAGTTCTGGAAATTAGCCTAGCTGAGAACTTCACCAGACTACAGAGGCATCCAGGGCAAAAGCCTCTGAGCCAGTGACAGGAGTTACAAAAAGGACAATTTAAAAAATAGAATTTGTAAAAAATCACTGACTATGGGCATGTAGAGTAAAAGGAGTCTTATTTACCTCCATCCTCACTGAAGGTATTCGCTTAAGTGTATGAAGATGATCCCTGGTCATCCAGAAAACAATGCATTATATTGACCCTATAAGAGGTAATGCAGTTTAGGAATTATTTTAATAATATGCTGTTTTCCTTTTAAAATGTGACCACCCAAAGCAGTTAATTTTAATTACCAGAAATATTTATGCAAATGAAATCCGTATTGCCCATGCCCCACTTTTTTTTTTAATGGGATTTTTATTTATTTATTTAATTTATTTATTTACTTTTATTTATCTATTTGACAGAGAGAGAGAGACAGCGAGAGAGGGAACACAAGCAGGGGGAGTGGGAGAGGGAGAAGCAGGCTTCCCGCCAAGTAGGGAGCCCAATGTGGGGCTTGATCCCAGGACCCTGGCATCATGACCTGAGCAGAAGGTAGACGCTTAATGACTGAGCCACCCAGGCGCCCCTCCCATGCCCCACTCTTAAATAAGTAGTGCCCATAGGGACTAAGGGGGATTCACAGGGACATTATTTGCTACCTCCTTTCCATCACCTTATTCCCTCCTAAGGCAAACATGGGCTGACTGTTGATCCATACCTTCAGGTAGCAAATTCTAGAGCTGGAGCCGCCTAAAGAATGGGGCTGGGTAGTAAGCTCTGGAGGTAATTTCTCTCTTTAAGCACTTAAAGAGTGGAGTTGGAAGGCAGAAGGCGACAGGGAATGACTTATTACTGAATTACTATATGCACAGAGAGCAGAGTGAAGAGAATCCATGGGTGGGGGTGTACTTACATGTATGTACCCACTTAGTATTCTTTTATGCATATGTGTAGACGTACAGTAGTGAAGACTATGGAACATGACTTTTTCATTCAACAGGCACTCACTAAACAGCTAAACTATGTGAGGCACAGGAGAGTTGAGGACAGTAAGGAAATTCTCCTTTGAGACTGATTTTCTGAAATACCAGATTGGCCACATTTCTGAGTGGCTAATGCAAGGGAGAGAAATCTACCTGTGATGAGGATAGGAAGACAAGTAGCTAGTTCCCTTCTTAGCTCCAGAAATCTCCGAGAGAATCTATCATGGTCAAGATCAATATTTCCTCTTTCTTAAGCTCTATACCTACCAAACAGTGTGGCTGTGCTAACGGGAAGAGATCATATAGAATTCCCCATGGCAGGGGCACCTGGGTGGCTCAGTCGTTAAGCGTCTGCCTTCGGCTCAGGTCATGACCCCAGGGTCCTGGGATCGAGCCCCACATCGGGCTCCCTGCTCCGCAGGAAGCCTGCTTCTCTCTCTGTCCCACTCCCCCTGCTTGTGTTACCTCTCTCGCTGTGTCTCTCTCTGTCAAATAAATAAATAAAATCTTTAGAAAAAAAAAAAATAATTCCCCATGGCAAAAGATGAGTTCTGTTTACTCCTTGTAGGCTGAAACCTGCTGGATGTAGGCAGAATTCTGAGATGGCATGCAAAATTTCTGTTCCCTGGTATGTACACCCTGTATAATGCCCTCCCATTGCATGTGGACAGGATTTTTGAATATGATGAGATAGTCACTCCTTTGATTATGTTATGCTATGTTATATTAAACTCCATTGTAGCAGAGAGAGAGAAAGAGAGAAAGGGAGACAAAGAGAGAATCTCTTGCTGGTCTTAAAGGAGCATGTATGGAGAGGGCCTAGAACAGAAAATAGTGGGAGGCCTCTAAGAGCTAAGAATGGCCCCTGATTGACAGCCAGTAAAAAAGTGAAAAAAAGTATAGAAAGTGTATACTCTTTAAAGTGTAGAACCTTAGCTTTATAACTACAAGGAATGGAATTCTGCCAAAAACCAGTGAGCACAGAAGAGGCCTTAGATAGGATCAGACCCCAACGGATACTTTAATTTCAGCCTGGTGAAACCCTGAACAGAGAGCCCACCTACCCTGTGCTGAACTCCTAGCCTATGGAAACTGAGATAATAAATATGTGTTGCTTTAAGCCACCATGTTTGTGTTTGTTTGTTATGCAGCAATAAAAAAGTAATACACTTCTGATTTCCAGGTATGGGATATCCAGTCTCTGAGTAAATTGATAAGCAAGAAAAATGCTCTGTGTACAACCCTATTACCAAATTATCTTTGTTCAAGTAATTCATAAAATGTTCTTCCCCTTCCCACTAACATAGCCATTCACAAGGCAGTAGCAGCCTTCATAGGCTGGACATTGCTGTGGTCTACATGACTTTATAGATTAGTCTACCTGAGCTTTTGCTGACTTACCAGAGCAATTATTTGTGTAATAACCTGTGACTGACTAAATCCCTATTGTTCCCCACTTTTGGTGTATGTCCTAAGAAGTTATTTTCTTAAGGCAAATTACAATCTCCTCTTTCTCCCCCTCAAAAAAAGACCTTGATCTTGAAGCTTCCCCTTTCTCATGTTGTTCCCACCTTTCTCTGAAATGTGAATTCTAAAGGACTCTTTCAGTATATTGCTTATTTGGAGTGAATGTGTGAAGATGCTTTTGTATGTGTGTGGGGAAGGAAAGAGAAGATCATCTAGTAGAAATTTCCCATTGATTTCCCATCTAAGTAGATCTTACTCAGACAAATGGACATCACTGAGGACACTCTGGAATGCCTCCAACATTTCAGCATCCCATGCTCCCATGCCTCATATCTCTCTTAATTGGGAAAATGTTTTCACTAATTTCTTAATATATTTGTTGTTGGTTTGTTTTTGTTTTTGTTTTTTTGAGAGGGAGACAGAGAGAGCATGGGAGCGGGGGGTCAGGGAGGCAGAGGGAGAAAGAGAGAGAGAATCTTAACAGGCTGCACACCTGCACACTGGGCAGGGAGCCTGAAGCAGGGCTTGATCTCACAACCCTGAGATCATGACCTGAGCCAAAACCAAGAGTCCGACGCTTAACTGACTGAGCCACCCAGGTGCCTCTCGTGATGTATTTGAATTAATGTTTTCCACAGCATTCCAGATATGTCTGATAGGTTTGTAGGTGTGAATTTTATGTATATAACATTTTTCTTGCTGAATAGGAAGGGTTGTTGTTTTGTTTTGGCTTGTTTTATTTTGTTTTGTTTTGTTTGTGTGTTTTGTTTTGTTTTGTTTTGCTGGGTGGGGAACAGTGGGGGGGGGAGCTGGTTTATGACTTATGGACCTGTATTTATAGCTCTGTGAGGTATATAAATTCACACCTTAAAAGAACACCTTTCCAATCTTTCAGGCACTCAGTCAGTTTACATTCGGACATAAGCCAAATGCTCTTAAAATAAAGGTGTTCATCAAGCAGTGAGTTATGTGATTTCTTAACTGCCCTTTCTGTAGATTGAGACAGGTCTATGTGGGGCAATTTTTCAAGAGTGCTGAGAACTGTCTCCCTAATATTCCCCAACTCTCTCTCTCTTTACTGGTTCCCAATATTCCATAATTATATAATGATTCCTCTGACCCCTATAAAAATGAAAGTAAGCCTGGGAAAGGTGTAACACAATATAAACCCAATTTGAGAAACCGTAAACCAGGTCACCATATTTTACAACTATAAAGGGCACAGTTCTCACATTAGTCTATGTGAATAGTGCCCCCTGGTGCTGTGCACCATCTATACTGCAATGAATTTAATGGATGTATTCTCAAGATTCTCCTTTTTTTCCCCTTTAAAGTAGCTTGCAAAATACCCTAGTTAAAAAACAAAAATCATGTGATTCAACCAAATTCTATCAGTCTTTATGTTTTCATGGGAATGATCTTATCAGTTCATCTCTTGAGAACATGTTTGATCAGAGAGAGTGTAAGGATGTAAACGACGGAGGATATCTTGGAATGGACTCCAGGAGAAGGTACAGGAAGAAGAGAAAAGTTTACTTTCCTTACCTATTTGTTGAGATCTCTCTCTCCTACTACTTCATTCAACAACTCTCCACCATTATCCTCCCACTCTTCCATCCATCCATTCATTATTTATCCATCCATTCATCCATCCATCCGCCAGTCTACCCACTCATCCACCCACCCACCACCCAACCGTCCATTCACCCCTTCCTGTATATATCCATCCATTCAACAAACTCTAGTTAAGTGTCTGTCATTTGCCAAGCATTAATGAGTGATTCAGTAGCCATTGTGAATTTCTTTACATAATACCTAAGTGGTACAGAGAGAAGAACCATTAAAACTTGACGATTGTCTGTCATTTAGAGATTGGAGACTGACATACAGCCTAATACAATCCAAACCTTCGAAAATAGCTTTTGCAATTGGGCCTCCCACTCTTCCTTTCCTCATAGAATCCTGAAAGGGTCCCAGACTCATTGATAATGGGCACAATGCACAGGCTATAGCCTCAAGGTATGCAGTGTGGTAGCCCTACAGACTTTAGGAGCTTTGTCTTACAATATAAATTTCTGTTTGTTTCTTTTCCCTTCATAAGCTCTTTTCCGTTAAAACTTAAAGTTTATTCCCCGCTCCAAGAGGCTCATTTTCTAACAAGGTTAGATAATTTTTCTCTCTTCTTTTTTTCTTATTTATTTATTTATTTATTTATTTATTTATTTATTTATAGAAGAGGAGTGCATGTCTCTATCCTGAGTCAGAGTCACTTTGATTCCTTCTTTCTAAGATGAATTCAAATGTAATGAATCTCATAAGCCAGACAGGGATTCTTGTTAAATATCACATCTTCCATTTCAGTTTAGTCTTCTACTTAATGGAAAACTGAATAGGTCCAAAGACTGCAATTCCTGCTTTATTTGGAGCAATGCCGATATAAAGATCAATTACATCTTGATTATTGTATCCCTTACACACTTGATTGCTTAGGCCAGTGTCAGTCCCATTATTTGAAGCCATCAGAATGCTTTCACCATCTCAGAAAGAGAATAACTTGGTTCTGCACAATCAAAAATATGTCGTTGTTACTCTTGCCTTCTGAAAGATAGAGCCATATTCTTTTGACCAGATGACTGAAATGAGAAAAGCTGACATTGTATTATTAACCGATCCCCTAGGCGTTTGCTATAGAATTAAGTATGACACATTGAAAGACATGGTTAGAGAACTGCTTTAGTTCTCTGCCAGCTCAAGAACATAAACAATGTGAACTGGGGCTAGAAACTCCCTAAAGAACTGATGGAAGAGAAATTCATTAAATAAGGTAAAATAGTGGGGGAGGGGAAACTGCAATAGCATTCATTTAAAATGCTCTCAAAAAGTTGTATCTTGGTGTTTCCAAGAAAGCAGCCCTAAGTCAAGAGGTTGGGTGTAAGGGATTTATTCTGAAAGTGCTTTCAGGAGGAAGCCCTAAAGGAGTGGGGAAAGCAAAACAGGAAAGGGGAAAAGGCCAAGCAAAGGTAGGATTTGACCCAAACAGCCTGGCCCCGAAAAGAAACCTCTGAAGCCTAAGTTCCAACAGACCATCCTTAGAAAGTTGTAGGGACCAAGCATGCAGAAGATAGGTGATGAGCACATCAAGCTTGGTTAGAAGGGATCTGCGGTGACTTGGATAGGCTACCACGAGTGTACACTGCACTCAAATACTGAACTCGAGACTGGAGAGTTTCATTAGAGGTTGGTTTCTGTGAAATTGTCCAATTTTGTCACAGCTCATTTGTTTCCTTTAGAATAGTAGTACAAAAGAAAACATATCTGTGGAGTCAGAGACACCTAGGTTTGAATCCTAACCCTGTTATTTACTAGCAAAGAGGAAATGCCTGGTCTAGAGTAAATTGCTCTACCACCAAATACACATACAGGCAAATGAGCAATGCCCCTCCTCAAGCACAGCTGCTTCCTCTAAAGGTTGACATTTGGAACTTTTCCACCAGAAGTCATTTAAACCTTAGTTTTTGACTTCTCTTCTCCAGGGATATTTTAATTTTCAAACTTATTTCTCATTGCAAAATGATGGGATTTAACCCAATTTAAAAGGATTCCTGGCATCTGAGAAATGGTTACGGCATGCTTATTTGTGGAAACAGAATGTCCTTCATCTTCCCAGAATCCTCTCTGCAGATGCATCTGCCCACTCAGCCTGCCCACAATGCTGGCCCCGTTTTCATACCCCCTTGGAAGAAAATTCACCTAAACTCAAACACAAATTATAAGAAGACATTGCACTTATTTTCATTGTTTTTCTAATCAGGCTCCTGACCTACAGTTATTAGTATTGTTATTTTTATTTTTCTCCTCCCACGAAGATGACTCTCTTTTCCCACTGCATTCCCTGATCCAAGGATATTTGGCAGTTAGAGGCCAGCAACTTGCCATTTGGGTCAGAATCCAGGTTACCCCTGGACCTCTCTGCTGAAGCCCTCCATATGTAACCTGGTGGTTTTGGAGGGAAGGTAAATGTCCCTCTGGGAACCAGGCAGCCAGATGGGAAGGTATGGCCCTTCTTGGTCTTGGGTGGGGTGAGACTCTTACTCCTGAGTCAGTCATTAGGTCAACAGGTCAAGAGATTCTACCAACTGCACAATGTTAGGCATAAAAATCTTTTACTCATAAGATATTACAGCTGTAAGGGGTTTTTGATCTTATCTTTCCCAATCTATTCATTTCAGAGAGGAATGGCCTGAAGCCTGTAGAGCCTAATGTCTTTCTCATGAACACATAGTACACAGTGCTGGAACAACTCTCCCATGACACCAATGGTTGCCAAACTTTTGTTTATTTATTTGCACTATAACCTTTGTTTGGAACAAGACCTTGATATACTGGCAGGAGGTGACACGTATGAAGTTGGGGACAGGGAGATTGGAACCTTGTCTGCATCGTTTTCTCTTTTTCTGCAGCTCTGTGCCCACCCCACCCCCAAACAAAACCATTTGGTGGCTTGTAGAGACCTTAGCCAGAGCTCTACATGTCTTCTTAATATTGTTTAGAGGGGCGCCTGGGTGGCTCAGTCGGTTAAGCGGCTGCCTTTGGCTCAGGTCATAATCCCAGGGTCCTGGGATCGAGCCCCGCATCGGGCTCCTTGTTCAGCAGAGAGTCTGCTTCTCCCTCTCCCTCTGCCTGCCTCTCTGCCTACTTGTGCTCTCTATCTCTCTGTCAAATAAATAAATAAAATCTTAAAAAAATATATTGTTTAGAAAGTCCAGCACTTAACATATTTCCAGCTTGGAATGTTCCTTCAGAGAGGGAAGCCCTGGTCACACAGGTGAGTGCCAGAGCCTGGTGGGAGGATAAAGGAAGCAGGAGAAGGACCCATCTAGTGGCTGATTTGAGCCCAGTTCTTCCAAACCTAGAAGTTGGAGTCCAGGGAGCAGTTTATAAGGCCAAGGAGAGGTGGCTGACCTGAAATCAGGATGATGGAACAAAGTTGAGGAGCTGGGTTGGAACTGAATGGAAGGAAAGGTAGGGGAATTGTATTAGTTTTCAATGCTATTTTTTGTTGAAATTACTATAATTATTCAAACTGCTATAATCTTCATGGCTTAAAATGATATAAATTAATCCTATCAAAGTTTCTGTAGGTCCATAGTCCAAGCATGGTTGAGCGTAGGTTTTCTGCTCAGGGCCTCACAAAACTTAAATCCAGGCATTGCCCAAGCTGAGCTACTTTCTTGAGCTCAGGGTCCTTTTCCTAGCCTGTGTGATTGTTAGAAGAATTCAGTACCTTGTGGTTGTAGGATTGCTATTTCTTCTTTCTTGCTGGCCATCAGCCATGGGCCACCCTCAGCTACTAGAAGTCACTTGCTGCCCTCTCTACAACATGACAGTTTTCTTCTTCCTTCAGGTCACCACAAGAGCAGGTCTTTGATGTTCTACCTTCTTTGAAAAGACTGCACTGTTAGGTCAGGCTCACCTAGGATATCTTTTTTTTATTAAATCAGAATGGACTGATTAACAAGGGAGTAGCAAACTCATCATATTCACAGATCTCTCCCACTCTGAAGGGGATGGGATTATATAGGGCATGCCCATTTTAGAATTCTGCATACAATAGGAATGAAGCAAGGAAAGTAAGTGCAGATTTTTACTTGAAATCCAGGCTGTACAACATAGAACCTATAAGGCCTTTATTAGGGAGCTCTCCTCTCTAGATCTCCTTTATTTTGTTTTGTTTTGTTTTGTTTTGATCTCCTTTATTTTGTACTAGTAAAATAGGACTAGTAATCACACTTATGTCTGAGGATTATAGTGCATATTCAGTGGAATTATGCACAAAAGCCCTTAGATCAGTGTCTGGCCTAGGGCCAGTGCTTAACGAATCCCAGCTTTTCAAACAGGTGGCCCATGACTCACCTTCTGAGAGCCATCCGTACTCTGGTGGATGTATTGGCTAAAGGGTCCAGGATCAGGGCAGAATTAGGAAGTCACAAAGCAGCTCAGAACCTAGTTGAGAGAGTATGTCTGCCAGGACTGTCATTCCTAATTCCCCACAAATCCTCGACAGGATGGACTGAGTCCTCGTCAGATGGTGTCCTGAGTGGATACCTTATGGAGGTTAGATGCAGAGTAAAATATTAAGTCTCAGCCCCAAGCCCAAAAGGGAACATCAGAGTTAGCTGGAGTTTCCTGATGGCAGGAGGTTTGGGTTGCGACCTGAAGGTGGATAGGATTTGGATTGTCAGAGAGGCAGGAAGAAGGTTTTCTTGATAACTGGATAAAAGTACCAGCACTTGGCCTCTCATGCACCAATGGTGGCTTATTTTCCTCCTCTCACGCCAAAGAAGAAAGTAGCTAACATATATCGTGTTAAGGTCTTATTTCCTTTTAAAATTAATTAAAACCTAATTGTCTAATTTGAATATCCCTTAAGTCTTCCCATGGTCTCTAATGTGTGTGCACCATAGTTAAAGTGTACGTGGAGACCAAGCATATCAACAACTGTCACCTCCTTTCCTGAAACTGAAGTTATATGTCTTACACTGATTCAAAGGCTATGGGTTAATTCAGCAGGGAGGATGAAGGATGATAATCATGGGGCATGATCCCTGAAGCCGCTTAATGGTGGGCACTTGCACAATGCAAATGTAGAGGAAGACAATTCAAGTTGTTCCTGAAGTCCAGTGAGTCATGTACATTTCCATTTGTTGCACAAAATGCAACTGCACAACTTTGCAGATATCTTGCTAACTCACTTCCTGCCCCACAAATGTTCCTGGATGTGAGAATTTCCAGGTGCTTTCTTTCTTTAGTTGTTTGTGCTATTAAAGTTAGTTAAAAAAGTTAACTGTAAGTGCTATACCTTTTTTGAGAATGCTGCAGCTGTTTGAGCCAGTTATAAAAGATCTGTAAAGCAGTCTCAAGGGATATATGGAGGATTTTCATCAGCTAGGTAATTTATAGTTCTATTTGGTTCCTGCTAGATGTCATGTATTCCCAAAAAAGTGACAATAGCGTCAGCTTCAGCCTTATTATTAGTGCACAACTGAAAACATTTTGGAAACAAAGAGCCATCAAAAGACTTTCAGTGGGATTTTATAGGCACAGTGCATTTGCTGCGGAAGAGTTAACATCAAAGCACCAGTGGTCACTAATGGACTTTGTCTCACCTGAGTGACCAGGGGAGTCAATCAGACAACTATTAGCATCAGTTATTGGTTAGAAGAGCTGGGGGGGTGGCGGGGGGGGGGGAGCTTCCTGGAGGAGACAGTGCTTGAGCTGATTCTTTAAAGCATGGGTAGAAACCAGTCAAAATGGAAGATGATCCTGGGGAAATTCATTCTACACAGGAAGACCAGTGGGAACACAGGTGATCAGGCAAGAAACAGAGCCTTAGGGGGAACTTCCAGTAGTTCAGAGTTGTTTGGAGGCTGAACTGTGAGGAAGTGAGAAAGGAGCGTGGGGAAGTAAAGCCAAAGAAGAAGAAAGGGTCTGGATAGATCATCAACAGCCTGGTAGGCAACATTAGGAGTTTGGGAATTTGCCGTGGGCAGTGGGAAACCACTGAAGGGTTTTAGTCAGGGCAGTGTTAAAGGTAGAACTGCTTTTAAGATGGGTCCTGAGCAGAGTCCAGCTTGCATGTCCTGGGGGGGGCAGGGATTGGGAGGGACAAGGCTGGAAGTAGGAGGCCAGTTAGGAGGTAGCTGAAGGAATTCAGACTGGAGAGGAGGAACTCCTCAGGAGATCTAAAGTGGAAGAGATGGGCAAGCGTTAGCACAGCTTTTTCACTTGTTTCCCTGTTCTGGAGAAGACTAGAACATACCAGTTACAAGGATGGGTGCAGAAACCATACTGCTCAGTGTGCGTCCTAGCTCCATTACTGTCTGGGTGACCTGTGCAAACTTCTCGGCCTCTTAGAGCTTTAGTTTCCTCCTCTGTAAACAGAGATGAGAATGTCAAATCGCCCCAGTTAATATACATAAATGCACTTAGAATAATTCTGGAAGAGTGGCACGTTTTACATGTCCAATATATGTTCATGATTGTTGTCATGAAAGAGATTAGCCTGGGAACGTGTAGTTCTCAGTCAGGCTCCGTGATTTGGAGTCCTGGATCATAAACTTGTTAGGTTAACCATTCCGTGACTCAGTCTCTCCCACTACAAACATGAAGAACAGTAATATTTACCTCCTAGGGTTGCTGTAAGGATTAAACTTGGAAATAAGGGTAAAGCGCTTAGCAAGTTCGTGACATGTCATAAATGCCAGTGACTTTTTTTTGTTTTTTTAATCGTCATCAGCAGAAGCATCTAGGCAACTCTTTCATTTCTGCCTTTTACTTTTCTTTGCAGGTGGTAAATTGAGAATTGATGTTTATTAGTTATATATAAAATGAAATGTTCCCTGCATACTTTGATTTTTTGTATGTATTTAAAATTTCTCATAATATAAAACTACTTAGCCTGCTAAATTAACTGTAATGCTTCAAGAAAAAAAATGTATAACAAGTTTGCTAATCTTATAATTTTGTATTTGTGTAGCACCTTTGACCCAGAAGAGATGAAGGTGAAAGTAAAAGTGCTAATGTTTTCTTAATTCTGGCTGCAGTTTTATTGAAAAATATCACTTGGCTCTGGTATTTACATAATCTATTTTGTAGGAAATGTCATTGCTGCTCTCCAGTAGGTTTGCTCCCTGCCAGGAACTGAGGGACAGACTGGAATTTGGCACTTGGGCTGGGTCTTCAAATATTAATGGAAAGTGCTCAATTTATTTCTACTCCTACCCATTACTCAGGCAACATTAAGCACCTACTATGTTGCCAGCTCTGGGCTTCGTGAGAAGATGGAAATGAATATGCTATCTAGGTTGGGAGACCCAACTGGCAGTGACAGGGTGCTGAATGGGCATTGTGGCCTGTGATGGCAGAGAGGCTAAGCACTATGATTTCTGAGAGGTGGGGAGATGAGCAGTTTCCTGCACCCTAGAGAGAGCTGGACCTGAAATCAGTCCTGGCAATGAAGGCTTTTGTCACTTTAGAAAAGATGTTTCTCATGTGGTGGCCTCAGTTTTGTTCTCAGTAAAATGGGGGTGGCACTAACTGATACCCATCTGGTTAAATGTGAGCTGGGAATTTTCTAGAAGCTTTCTGATGAAGTGGGACTTCAGGATGTGAAGATTTGTTTGTGTGTATATGTGAGGATTCATATCTCTACCCTTTCCTTGCTCTGTATTTTAACCCTGGATCAACTCTGATCAGGCTGTGATTGCTAGGTCCTCTATGGAATAGAGTTCCTTGAACTGAGCTATGGGGGTTATGCTGAGAAACTCAAGGTTACATTTATGGTGGATTTTTTTTTTTTTTAATTTGAGACAGAGAGAATGAGAGAGAGAGCACATGAGAGGGGGGAGGGTCAGAGGGAGAAGCAGGTTCCTTGCTGAGCAGGGAGCCCGATGCGGGACTCGATCCAGGGACTCCAGGATCATGACCTGAGCCGAAGGCAGTCACTTAACCAACTGAGCCACCCAGGCGCCCCAGTGGATTTTGGTGGAGGAAACCATTGATCTGTTCACACAGAATTCCCACCATGAGAGCCCATTTCCCTTAAGGGACTGATAGGTTTCTTTCCTGCTGCCAATGGCAAGCATGTATCAGACATGCTTCCCCTTGACTTTGCATGCCAGGAAAATCTAGGCCAGTCTAGTGACTGCCACATCCACATTTTAATGCTCCTGTTTACTCTCATTTCTCTGATTTTTATTTTTGCCTTTTGTTATTTTTCCGTGTTATTGTGTATATGCATCTAATCCACCTTTATGTATCTATGGATCAAGCAGCAGTGTGGTAAACAGAAGGTTTGGCTAACAATAGCAGAGTTTGTGCTGGGGACACTGTTCACTCTTCCATGAGAAAAGTAACCTTTCACGTGGGGATAGCACTCTTCAATTTAGAAAGTACTCCTCGAATTTTCATTATTACCTCTGAAGTGGGTGGGGAAGGTCTTTATTTTCCTCATTTTTTAGGTGTAAAAACCGAGGCCTGGCGAGGTCAGGTGATTTACTGCATGTTGCTCCATCTGGCAAGGGTGTGAGGTCTGGATTTAGGAACAAGCTTAAGTGGACACATTTGCGAGCCAAGGTTCAGCAAGAGGAGGTTCACAGTCTCCTGTTCCCTCATTATCCCTCAGAGAGGTGTGCTGAGGCCAGGGCAACACTGACACCATGCAGAAGAAGTACCCTGGTGTGAGAAACTGTCCTACTGATGCTTCTCTTATGGGATAGGCGTGAGGACAGTCTTCTCTAGGGAATCACCATATTGGGCTCAGGAAAAAAGGCAGACAAGTTTCTTCTGTTTAAGAAAGTGCTAGGAAATGCCAGCTGCTGGGCACCTGGAGATCCTGACCCCCCCACCCAGGTGTTTGATATCAAGTTTAACATAGTACCACCAATGTGGGGAAGTGGAACCCAGGCCCCTGGGAAGATACGGTCCTTTCTCCTGGGAAAATGAGTGCCATTAGCCCATCTAGCTCATTGAAGGGCAACACCACAGGACACACTAGGTCAATTATTGGATAGTCCTATTGTCTCCACATATGGGTAATATAATATATAATATACAATGGGTTATAGAGCCTGGACTGGAAGCTAAGCCTTCTGGCCTCAGATCTACAATTCTCTCCATTATCACATTAGTTTGGTTATAAAGCTGGGGAATGCAGCCATCCAAAGCAGTATCCCTTGTGCAGTTTCTCAGGATGGAAATAATGGCTTCCTCTGTTTTGCTCATTGTACTTAATCCTTTATTAGATTTGTTGACCCACCTGTACTTCTTCTTTTTTTTTTTTTTTTATTTGAGACAGAGAGAAAGAGAGAGAGAGAGCACATGAGAGGGGGGAGGGTCAGAGGGAGAAGCAGGCTCCTTGCTGAGCAGGGAGCCCGATGCGGAACTCGATCCAGGGACTCCAGGATCATGACCTGAGCCGAAGGCAGTCGCTTAACCAACTGAGCCACCCAGGCGCCCAACCCCACCTGTACTTCTTACCCTCTCCATTCCTGATGACCCTATTGTGAGTCTGTATAGGGCAATGTCTATGTTCTATTAAATTTACTAGCCTGCAGAGTTTACTATAGTTTATGGCACACAATAGACACTTAAGAAAAAAATTATTTAGCATATGAATTCAATAACTCCTTTTTAACTTTTTCAAAATAAATTTCCTGGTATGCTTCAGGTTTTTTGTGTGTGTCCATAACTCATTGATCTTTGTCACAAAACACCAAATTGGATACATCTTGTTGATGATTAAGATCTATTGAGATGCCCTTCCAGTTTCTCAGGAAGCTATTCTCTTCTCTATATCCCTCTTGCTTCAGACCTCATCATCTGTCCTTTGAGATATTATACTTTTATCTGAAGTCTCCTTACTGATTTTTCTCTCCCCTTTTCCAACTGGTCCCATCTTCCACCTTGTATCCTACCCTTATGACCTACCTATCAGACCCTAAAGACATCTGAAGAAGTCTTCCCATTCATTCCTCAAGACTCAACAATCAAAGCACCTTGTTTTGTACCACACTTACAGGTGGTTTTCTAGGTCACCTCTCAGGAGGAGTTCTGGGCTTTAGTTTTTGCTTCTGGATGTCTGCTGTAAAATTGGTCATATACTCTGCAATTTATTGATGATCACCAGTTATAATGGCATTTGAATCATTAAAAAATAAATTAACTTTCAGGCAAGAAACCTGAGAAGGCATAACTTTTAGGGTTCAGGGCAAGAGCATAGGGTTATTATGGAATTAGAGTTATAAAATAAAACAGTTGTCTGGAGCAGACCACCTGGTTCCTCACTACCTAGCAGAGGATTCTGGTCTATATGTTCTTTATCAGATCTACTCAGAGAATTGGATCTTCTCATGGTTAGTTGTATTATTGTTAGCAAAGAGCCACTGTGTTGTCTTTCCCAGAACATTTGCATTTTAGTATCATCCCTCATCATGGAAATAAAGGCTTTGGTGGCTACTTATAAAATAATTGCAAAGAATCAGTGAGCAAGCATAGAAGTTAATATGGAAAGCCACCATTTTTGCTTTGGCTATCCAGTCATTTGCTGGGAAGTAGACTCATAAGCACCCGTCATACCCATTCCTCCTTTTTTATGCCTGCTGAACTATATGTGGATCCTCAGTGTGCATCTAGTTGGGCCAGCCTAGGGCAAAAATGTAATGTATAATCACAGTTTCACAGATGGAAAGATATTAGAGATCTCTCTTCTGTGATAAATTTTACCTTGTCTACTAACATTAGTTGTAGGGATTTGAAGCCTTTTGTCCAAAATAATTGTGAAGCCAAGACTAGGCACTGTGGCCAAGATGTCATTGTCTGCCACGGTCATAGGTGATTGCAAAGCACGCCTGCTGTTTCTTATACAACTTCTTTTCAGTATAGGGAGCACTCCTACCACTTTCTTAACACACTCATGGGTCAAGACTCTCTATTTTATAACATGAGCTTGTAGCATTATATATTGACAAAATACGTATCATTGTCAAGCTCTCTGAATCTCCAGATGGGAACATACTGAATAAAATCTGAGTAAGGATTAAAAGGAGAGTTGAAGTCAGTTGGTATCTATAGTTTGTTCACCCTGGTAGAGGATAGAGTACTGAATTCCTAATACGAATTACAGAATTGTAAATTTAACCAAGGTTAAATTTAATAGTGTTAGGATATTTCAACTTCTCCTATACCAACTGTATAACCATATCTTTCAGAAATATAGCATCTGTTACAGTCTAGAATGATTTTGTCAAAATGGCTTTGTTGAGAGTATGTAGGAAGCCATAATGATGACTTTTGCTCTGGATTTAATTCTCATCTGTTAGATAATGTTGAAATTAAATATAAATAAAGGGCCTTGGAAAAATCTGACCACTTAGAGTTCATAATAGTGAAGGAAAAGAAAATAGGGCACAGAACCGTACACACAGGAGAGTTCACAAAAGCAAGTTTAAAAATAAAAGTTCAAAGAAAAAAATGGTAATAAATCTATGGCTGAGGCTCTGTAGGTTTAGAATATAAATGTTTGGACTACATTGCTGCAAAGACTTTGAGGGAATATGGGGTGGGCATTCTCTGATGAGCTTCTAGGGCATATACAGAAGATGGAAGAAGGGACTCTTGGTTCTTTTCCACCAAGACTCAGAGTACATTTTAAAGTTGTCTTACCATTTCAGAGTGACCTGATTTCTCATATACACATTTTCTGTTTTGGTGTATATAAATGGCTATAAATATTTATCTTCATCTTTTTCCCTTTATATTTTTTCCCTCTGAAAATCACATTTGTATACCTATGCCAGTGTTTCTTAATCTTTTTTTTTTATATTACTGTCCCCTAAGGAACTTTTTTAAAACTTTTTTCCTAATCACTTTTACATAAAATGTTAATACCACATTTATACTGTATATCTGCTTATGCACTGTGGTCTTTTGGAAGGCCATGTACCATTGTAGTATCTAAGATTGCTTTGCTCCACCTTCCAGGAACTAATTTTTGCCCCTCTGAGAATGCATGGTTTATGCCACAATTGTTTTCCTCTATAGACAGCATATAGAGATTTGAGCTATTTTTTTTTGACATTTTTCTCTTTCCCTTAACATTTTGCTTTGCAACTCCCTTGTCTACATAAGAGACATGTACTCCTTTTTCAGTCAGTTGCAGTTGCATCCCTTGCTTTGCAGTTTCCTGTGGTTCTCTCAACAAAAAACGGTGATGCCCTCTGCATAACCTTGAAATTCCCCTTTGCTCCTCTTTCAGAAACATAAATGTAAAATGGAAAGAAAAAAAAAATACTACCTGGCCTCTTCTTTTCTTTCAGTTTTCTTTCAGCCCAGGTTTCTTTATTTTTCTGATGATAACAGTTACTTAGCTGTGTTTCTGCAAATGCTGGTGAGCTCGTTCTTGGCAGAGTCTTTGTACTACCTCAGGTGTATACTCCAGGAAGACAAGGACTCCTGTATCAGTTTTACATGATTTCTTTCATTTTCCTCAAGAAAGATTTTTTTGGGGTCACCATACAGCTTTGTATTTATTTTATGAAAGCTGTGGTTGTATATCAGTCAGGATAAATTAGGTTATGCTGCATTAACAAAACACCCTCCAAAAAAATCAGCATCATTAGCTAGAACTAGTCATATGGTTCCATCTCACCATAAGGAAGGAGGAAATGCAACCCAGTGTGCTCTGAAACAAGAGGGACTCAAATCTTGGTGAGCAGAACTAATGAGTACCCTAGGCTAGGACTAGAATTCTCTCTCTCTCTCTCTCTTTTTTTTTTTTTTTGTATTTTCCCTTCCATAAATTAGATAGGTACTCACTCTTCAGTATTTATACATTATTTATAATTATTCCATAACACAAAGCCTCCTTTTCTTTCTCTTCTGAATCACATTCTTTTCTTCATCATCTCCTGGCCCCTTGTTTTCATAATCTTTATTTCTGCCTTGTTTGTTTTTGTAAATTTAAACTTGACTTTCCAGCTAGATTTGTGTATTTCTAGCCTGTATCTACACTCACTCTGTAAGGTGGATTATGGGGAAAGGTGCCTCAAGACCTTTGGTTTCTCCTTCCACAGGGCGTTTTGTAGCATACATTCTTAGGGAAACTAAAAGCCTTCAACTATATGAAATGAATCTCATGGTACCTATCATTTCTAGGTGAACTGCCTTCTTTTTACTGTTTCCACTTGCAAACTGTTCATTTTCTGGCCCATTCTTATGAGTTTCATAAGATTTCCCCTCCTTAGAGTTCTACCCACTGCTTCCCCATCAGCAAGGGAATGCTCAGTTCTACTTTGATAGAAATTTCTCTTCCTGTGTCTTAGGGCTTCCAATGTGAAAAAGGAGATAAGATGATAAATTAATTGCTAATGGGACAGAACAAAAGGAAGATTTGACAGTCGCCTTCTTTATACCTTTGGATGGGTCAGAAAAGCGTAATAGTACTTCTGACTCAGAAGCTGAAGATGAGACTCAAAAACAAGTACTGGGGCCTTAGATAACTTTTTGACACCTCGATGATATCGTTGCCTCTTTATTTCTCTAGAAATTGATTATTTCAGTTGCCAGGGGCTGACTTTGGAACCTTTTCTCTTGAGCTGCATTAGGGTGAGAAAGCATTTATCCTTCTCTAATGCTTAAAAGAAACTTTCGTTATGTATCCTATAAATTTGAAATGTGTTTTCCATTATTCACCACATGAGCTCAGATTTGTAAAGAAACATAGAAACCGAAGACCTAATTTACTCTTTGTTCTGCTTTGTGGGAAACAAAACAGAAAAGGATAATAGCCAAGGTCTGGTGGCTTCAGCAGAAATCAATCGGGGCTTTGGATTCTGTATGAATGGCAAAAGTCTTGGTACCGTTAAAATGCGCCTCTGTTTCATCTTCATAGTTATGTGCAAAAACATCCCCAAGTCCAGATAAAAGGAACCAGATCTGATGTGTTTTTTGTTTGTTTGTTTGTTTGTTTTTTCTAAGGTCTGACTGTGCTTTCTTCCTTATCACCTTTCCACTTTTCTGTGTCTTCTCTCCCCTCCTCTTTCCCACTCTATGCCTTTCACCTTAGGTGTTTGGATGACCTTCTCATAAGAGACAGCCAATGGAGTTCATTAAGCACAGCGTGTCACCCTAAGGCAGAGTGCAGAGGGCAGGAGGGGGCCTGCCTTTCTTCCCCTGACAGAGCCTTGCTCAAGCCACATTCAGCTGATTGGCTAATATGGAGCCCCTTTGACGACTTCATACCATGAGTATCTGGACAACATTAGAATATTTTCTCAGAGCAGGAGCAGAGAGAGTGGACGATACCAGGAAGGTGTTGGACACCTGTTTGTAAGATGCCATTTAGGTCAAAGAAGCAAGCAAGAACTCAATGGCCAAAACACAGACTTGGTTTCCATTACGATTTTGTCTTGGTTATGCACTTGTGGCAAGGGCAGGGTGGCTCTCTCCAATGAACTGCCTGCTTGCCTCACACCACAAGGCTTTGTCCCTTCCTATTAATGCCACCCCTCTGGCCCTAACAGCTCCTTAACTATGTCCATGATTAACTCCAGCTGACAGGAGTAGGTCATCTGTCACACACGGCTGAGCAAGTCGTGGGCACTGAGTGAACATCAGCTTTTCTTTCTCAGGGACGTGTGAACTTTTTTAGTGTTGAAGTAAAAGCTGAAAAATATTCATCTTTAATGAAGAGTTTGTTTATACTCTCAGAAAATAGAATTAACCATTTTTAGTTCCGATCATGCATGTTTAGTTCCCTCTGCAGTCTTTGGAAGTTACCTGCCAAGGACAGAATTTGGTCTCAAGAGAGCAAGAAATACAAATTAGGTGCCAGATTCCACTTGTCTAAAAATGGTAAATTAATAGTCCTTACCTAATGGTGTTCTTTTTACTTGAGTTAGGGCATAACTGAAATTTTCTCTTCTATATAAAAACAGAAGAGATTCTTATGTCTTTGCTTCATCCCTCTCATGGGGGGTATGCTAAGTTTTATTTTCAGTAGAAAACTCCTAA
Source organism: Mirounga angustirostris (assembly GCF_029215605.1). Taxonomy (NCBI): domain Eukaryota; kingdom Metazoa; phylum Chordata; class Mammalia; order Carnivora; family Phocidae; genus Mirounga; species Mirounga angustirostris. Next base: position 43,222,543 of record NW_026991718.1, on the reverse strand, counting down.
GTTCTAGTTGCTCTCTTTCTGTCACCCCAGCCCCTCCCCAGAAACCAATCCTCCCTTTAGTCTGAAATTAAAAAGGAAAACCAGTTGGTGCTGCTCAGAATGGTAAAGGGAGATGGATGGGAACATTTGTTTCTGACCTTCAGCAAAAGAATTCGGTTAGTTAGGCACTATAAATTTGTTTTCTGAGAATGGGAGAGCATAAATGTGCTCTATCTGGATAAAGAAAGCATTTGTACCCGAAATGTGAAACACACAAAATAAATCAATCAAATTAATTTCTAGCTGTCAGCCATGGAGGCTCATTTCCCATCAGCCACATCAGAAGGCAAAGGAGCAGTTAACTTGCAATGATTGGGAAAGGTAGGGATCACCGATGGATTTGCTCACCAGTGATGGCACGTTCTTTTTTTCATGTTCCCACCATGGATATGCTTTGTCTGTAATCACAGTCATCCACTGCTGCCAGGTGAGAGTGGGTAAGATGCCCCAAGGCCCACCTGCTCTCTAGCCTGCCACCCTAGTCTTTGGAATTGTCAGCAGGAATTATTTCTTTGAGTTAAAGAATGACAGGACCACCCAGGTACCATCCATTCTCTAACTGCTCAATCACCAGGCAAAGAAAAGACTCCTAGGGGATGAGTAATGTCAAGTTATGTGGAGAAAATTTCTAAAGTTGAGGGTAGCATTGGGGAATTCTGCCACAAAAGGGTGCTCAGGTTAAGCCTTGGGCCATATAACCCCAAATCATTCATAACACTTAAAGTTTTATGCATTGCATTAACAGAGTCACTTTCTGGACAATATTTTGTTTACTCTTTGTTGCTTAAAATTGGTTCTGGATTGCTACTTTACTGATCCAGATAACTGAACTATTTTATGATCAGGGTGTATTGCAAAATTTGGCCTGTCTGTATGGATCACACTACCCAGATATTTGCCAGAATTCACTTCCCTAAAGTAGGTCATTTCTAGGAATTACACGTAAAAAAACTTCAGGTGACAGATAGTCAATGATTGAATTGGTTCTAAAGCAAGGTATTAGAGAATGGTTGAGACAGTGGGGCTAAAAGTGCTACACTTTGCTTAAAGCTATTCGTATTAAAAGCATTGATTCTGACCTGTGGTTTAATAGTTTAAGACCCCAGTGGATTACTGTAGTGACTCTTGAAGAATGTCTTATATATTTAGTTTAATGATGAAATATTACTCAGTTAAAAGCAGAGTGAGCTGGTGATCTCTTGGTAGGTGTGGAATGTCATGATGGAATAATTGGATCAATCTGGTCTTCTGGTTTTGGAACATCATTTGCCCAATCTGTCAAATTTTCCCCTCTTCCTACACCCACAGAAGCACAGATTTTGGTTATTACACAGGGAAGTCTCCAACTGTCCAAGAACATTCCATGCCCTTCTTGTCTTTCTGGAGGATAATACTCCTGCCATAACACACACACACACACACACACACACACACCATGAATATTGGGCATATATATATATATATATTTTTTTTTTTAAGATTTTATTTTTAAGTAATCTCCACACCCAATGTGGGGCTTGAACTCAGAACCCTGAGATCAAGAGTTGCATGCTCTACCTACTGAGCCAGTCAGGTGCCCCAAATATTGGGCATATTGGAATATATGGAAGCTATTCTTGAGTTTCTGCCTAAACCTAGAACTCTGTTGGTTCTACTTCCTGGTTGTAATTACTCCTCAGTCTTTTGTTACCTCTCAGTGCCTTTTGTTCTTATTGTTGGTGATAATAATAACAATAGTCATTATCTGGAGTGGAATGTTTTAATCATAAAAATACAGTGGGGTTTTTCTATTAGATTCTTAAACATACTTGCCTTGACTATCAAAGTGAATAAATGCCATTTAATTTCAGGAAAAGTTTAGTTCCCAAAGCTGCATCTGTAAGCATCTTTTTGTTGATTAAAACCCCCCAAACTGGGGTGCCTGGGTGGCTCAGTTGGTTAAGCGTCCGACTCTTGGTTTTGGCTCAGGTCATGATCTCAGGGTCCTGGGATCAAGCCCCTCGTTGGGCTCCACACTTGGCGGGGGAGTCTGCTTGAGGATTTTCCCTGACTCTGCCTTTCCCCCCAACTCACACACACGCACTCTCTCTCTCAAATAAATAAATAAATAAGTAAATCTTTAAAAAAAAAAACAAAACCCAAAACTTATGCAACCCAATATTTGTCTGTTTGGCCTTAGTTCTCAAGAAAGTACATCTGAATTTGGTACCCAATATAGGTGATAGATTTATCTGTGAACTTGCTCATCTGGGTTTTTGTTTATTTCTGGCCCTAAGTAATTGAGAGTGTAAGATAATTTACTTACTAGTAGACATAGGAATTTTTTTTTTCTCTTGAACCCATAAGCATCATTTGTTGTCACATAGAGAGAAGGGAACTCATAATTTTTAGGTTCAACTGGGGCAGTGGAAAATATGAAAGAAATATCTGAAGGTTGAGTCGAGGAGGGATTACAAAAATAGCAGTGTGTTTGTGTGCCCTTTACAACATGTACAAAATCAGGGAGACCCAAGATGGAGAAGAATGTGTGGCTGACAAGGCTCAGGAAAGGAACATGCAGAAGGAAAACAAATTAGCATTGGCAAGTCCTAGAAACACTTTTTGAACACTGCCATGCATCATGCTTTGTGCTGCTGAAACAGGGAAACACAGAAACCCATTGCCAAGTCCAGACTAAAAGAGTAGCAAGATCATTAGATTGGTAGTTGTGGTGCCTGCTTTTAAGCCCTGGCTTGGTCGCTAACTAATAGATCATCTTTGAGAGAATCGCACTCTCTCTAGGACTCTGTTTCTTCATCTTAACACGAGAGGTAGGGATTAGATGCTCTCTAAATCCCCTTCTAGATTTAACATCATACGTCATTTAAAAAGTGCTTCCATATTGCACAAGTATTGGGAACAGCATTGTCACTCCCCAGCAGGTGGCCTGACCACAGCTCTGAGCTATAGATAATAATAGGTTGGAACTGATCTCTTGACCTGGTCTGTTCTGACCTCCTCTGGATTCTGTGTCCCAGAAATTTTTATACTTATTCAAAGGGTGACATGTCTGTTTGGTAATGTTTCCTTTAAATTATAGGAAACAACTACATGCTGGCATATTTCCTGCCCTGCCAAAATAGCACAGTAGTCCCATAGCACAGTAGTCTCAGAATAGCTCTCATGGATTTATTGAAATAGCTGAGTCCCAAAAGGCCCGGCTGCTCATCAGACCAGTCACATAAAGGACAGGAGACACCCATGAGACCACCCTATGGAACAACACATACTGGACCACTCCAAGATACTGGCCATGTCTTTCACTGACCACACTCTCTCTAGGGTGGAGTCTCAGTATTGATCTACTATTGCTTAGAAGCCCTTTCTCTTTCACCCCACAGAGGGGGTCCATCTCCTGTGTTTCCCTGATTCCCTCATTCTTCCTCCCCCAGCAATGCTAATGAAATAGAAATTCCAACTGTCACTTGCCAAATTAAGGTGTAAGACCCAGAGGTGTGTTTTTCTGAGCAGCTGCCTGAAAGCTAGTTAGCAAACTCTTAGTACCCTCCCCCACTCTAGAGGTATAAAGGGATGCATACATAGATATTAGAGGGAAGACACTTTTGGAGAGGGCCGTTGGTATGCTGTGTCAGCCCCGATCTTTGGCAAAGGGAAACAGGTTTGGACAAAAGCACTGGAGAGCCCGATAAGTCCTGCACGTGCCAGTGGAGAACACAGGTGAATGGGGTCTCATCACGTTGGGAGACTCTAACGAGTAAGAATCAGGCTGCAGCTGCTTCCACAGTGAAGCAATAAAAAGTCAGTTGCAGTGGCACTGGCCTACACTCCCAGAGTTTGTCCATGAAAAGAACTGGTATTTCCTGTGGGTTTGAGATTCGGCGTGCAGTGATCCAAGCTCCTATTCAAGATGGCCGCTTGGAGAGGGGATAAAAGCCAGTGGGAAAACAGGAGGCATTCTAGATTCCTAGGGACTGAGGCTGGGGTCAAGGGCCTGCGTGGAGAAGATGCAATAGCCCCCAGCAAGGGAAAGCCACGATGATGGAGCCGTTGTGAACAGCTGCTAAGCCCAGACAAGCTGTGTTGGGGCAGCTTCATTGTGCAGTGAGAGGGGGCATTCCTGTTTCCCCTTTCTCTTCTCCCAGCGCCTGCCCCACCCTGGAGCCCTTGAAAACTCTTGTGAGTGAGCAGGAGTTGAAGCTGCCACGTGAGGAAACAGAAGAGAAACGAGCCAAGTGCCTCCTGATACTTATTACAGTCCCATCAGGGGAAGGAGAGGAACTTTAAAGCAAGATTTAAGCTTTAACTTTTACACAGGGTTGTATGCGGTAGGCAGACTCCTGCTCCCACCCTGCAAAGAGCACCACATCCTAATCCCAGGCACCTGTGAATGTTAGTTTACATGGCAAAAGGCCATTGAGGTTATGGATGGAAAAGAGGTTGCTAATCAGCTGACGCTAAAATAAGGAGATTAGCCTGGAGCTTCCAGGTGGGCCCAGTGTAATCACTCGCATCCTTACCAGTGAAGGAGGGAGGCAGGAGAGGCGGAGGCAGAGTGAGGCGCCTGGAGAAGGACTCAACTGGACGGTGCTGGTTTTGAAGATGGAAAGGAAGCACGAGCTAATGGACCCACAGCCTCGAGAAGACAGAGAAGGCAAGGAAGTGGATTCTCCCGTGGAGCCTCCAGAAAAGAGCACAGCCCTGCTGACTCCTTGATTTGAGCCCAGTGAGACCCACTTCAGACTTCTGACCTTCAGAAATGTAAGATATTAAGTTCGTGCTGTCTTAAGCCACTAATTTTGTGGAAATTTGTTACAGCAGCTATAGGAAAGTAATACACTAAATAACTGAATTATAACTGTATTGCTTCAGAATGGCTAGAAAAGTCATGGAGAGGGAAGAACTAGCCCTAGGGAATAAATTAAATGAAGAGAGGGAAACCAAAAAATAAAGTTGCTTTAAAAATATATGCCCCACAACATGATTGCTTGCCATAACAATTTCATTACTAAATTGTGTTATCTGTTGGTCTTTCTGGAAGTTCCCTACAAGGCAGACCTGGAACCTGGGTCCTGTGTTTCTGCCGAGGGAGTCGTGCAGTCTCTGGTTCTGGATGGAGGTCATGTCTAAAGTCCAAATCCGGAGATGTTTTTTGTGGGGATTCCTTTAATTGTAGAAACAGTTCCATCAGGTGATTGGTTGTTAATGCGAGCCTCTGCAGTTTTGGAAGCATACTTGAAACAGAGGACTGAAAAGGCAGGTCTCAGTGAAGGCTGTATTCTCTTGTGGCAAGAAGATTGAAGCTGGAGATCCAGGTTGGGGCAAGCTTGAAGGGCTTTGGATACTATAAGATATAGACAGCATTTTTATCCCAGTAATCAGAGTGAGAGTTGATGAAGATTTGAACTAGGGCAATGGCAAAGGGATTATGAAGGAAGCAGACTGTAGACATTTTGCAGTTAAAGGTGACAGTGTTTCGGGGCGCCTGGGTGGCTCAGTCGGTTAAGTGTCTGCCTTCAGCTCAGGTCATGATCCTGGGGTCCTGGGATCCAGCCCTGCATGGGCTCCCTGCTCAGTGGGGAGTCTGCTTCTCCTTTCTCTGCCCCTCCCCCTGCTCATGCGTGCACATGCTCTCTCTTTCAAATAAGTAAAATCTTAGAAATAAAAGGTGACAAAAAAAAAAAAGAAAAGGTGACAGGACTGTGTTTAAACTAAATAAGACTCTTAGTTTTCTATCCCATGTAATTAAGAGACCAGGCGTGTCCTTACTGAAACTAAGCAGGAGAAAATGGGAGGGGAGCATAGTTTTTGGTGGAATCATACCTTTGAGGTGAGTGTGCGCCACCTTTTTAGAGCAATCCAACCAACTCAGAAAATTACATCAAGAGTGTAAGAAGGCATTCGGAGATTGCGATGATGATTTGGGTATTTTCAACTCAAAGATGAAAATAGTGAAGGTCACAGGAGTGAATGAGATCACCTAAGAGAGTGTTGAGAATCATCTAGATACCATACCTGTGCAGTAGCAGGAAGAGTTTTTTAATGAAAAAACCATTTATAGCAATCTTGAACATCTCAAGCAGACTGAATGGGAGAGCAGAATTGAGAGAAATTGGTGAGCAGAAATGAAAGCTGAGATGTAAACGTGACAAAGGCTGAGTAAATATTAGGTTGGTGCTGGTGAGTGGAGAGAAGCAACTTTTAACAGAATCAAAAAAGATGTATAAATCTGAGCTGTAAATTGAGAGGAGAAACTCAATGTGAATGACGAGCGTGGGAAAGGGAAGCAAAAGGAGGAAAATGTTAGTGATTTGGTGATAATGGCAGACCTGTGTGAAGAGAAAGTTATAAGGTAGAAGATGGAGTGAAGAAGATAGGCTATGTCAATTCCTATTGCTGAAATTAAACTTCAGTGACAGTATTTATGCCACAGCGGGGCTTTTTATATTGCAGTTGTGAGCATGTGAAGGGGGCTAGGCTCCAAGGTGAATTCCTCTTCCCTGTCGTGAGGAGTGAGTGGCAAAGGGACCCACTGAGGAAGGTTGCTTGCAGGAGGGTTTGGTATCTTTTGTGTTCTCAACATATTTCTTATTGAGATTAGTGGAGAGGGGCAGTCCCTGCCTTTGAGAAGCAGATGATCTAATTGGGAAGGCAAGCTCTTCACAGAGAAGAACAGTTTTAAGATAATCAAATCTGAGACGGTATTTTTAAATTAGTATGGTAAGATTTCAGAGTCCTGGGAAGATTATATTAGCCTATGTGGAGTTGGTCAGGGAAGACTTCCTGGATTACGTGGGGCTTGAACTTGACCTCTGGCTAGGTGGGTGGGGGGAGGTAAGCAAAAGCATAGAACAGGGCCTTTTGGTCTTGGCCCCCAGGAGTTGCCAATCCCTGTCGATGTTGTCTCAACTAAAAGGTCGCTATTGGTGGGGAGTGCCAGACTTCAGGTGGAGAAGGGGTACATAGTGGGGCAAGCACAGGTTTGGGAGACAGACCATGGATTAGCCTTGGCTCTGAATCTGACCGACTGGGTGATTATGGGAGATGTATGTAACCTCTGAGTCCCAATGTCCTCATCTGTAAAATAGGGGTCAGAAGGGGTACCTTTAGAAAACTATCTTGTGCATTGGCCTCCATGCACCTTGTTCTTTCTTACCTTGTGTAATAGGTGCATGTTTCTTTCCATGAGAATCTGACTCTGTAAGCATGACCTTGCTCTGTCTCATTCTCTTCCACTTCCAAACAGATGTGCAAGTGCTTTTCCTAAAACATCTGTCCAATCATCACTCTCCTGCTTAAAGCTCTCACCATTGCCTACTTGGAAAGTAAAAGTTCTACCATCTCTACCTCTGACTTCTATCCCCAGTTGTATTACCTGCTGTCCTTTCCTACACACCCAGTCTTAAAGCTTGCTTCCAATCTCCAAATACCCTAGGTTCTTTGGACCTGGCTCACATTAATTTTTTTCTCCCTCGAATGCCCTCCCTATGCTCCCAGCCTCTACTTTTGACCTTAACCTTCTGCCCCACCTTAGAGTCTGCCATATGCCTGACCTGGGACTTGTATCATTGAAGCAACCTCTGAATAACCCCTGCCCTGCAAGCCCTCTGCTCCCTTCCATTCCAGCCAACGTAGACTTCTACTGCAGCACATTTTATATCTCCCTGCATTCGCTCCTCTCAGCGCTGGCCCACCCAATGGCATTGGAGGCTCTGTGAAGGCAGAGATGATGTTGCTTGCTTTTGCTTGACTTCACAGAGCCTACCATGGTGATTGTGTTCAGTGAGTGAATGAATGAAGCCAAAGCCAAGCAGTGTTCTCTCATTAACTCTCCTTTTCTGGTGGTCCCTGGTTAGCCTGGGATAGAATTACACAGCTGGATTTTCTCTTAGGACAACTTTTGCTATCTTCTTTCTTGTCGCTTAGAGAGTCAGGAGGCAGGAAGCTAGCCCAAGACATGCTTTTAGGCTGAATTTTACTTTGGAACCCCCACTCAGGAACCCTCTCCTGCTATCTTGGTAAGATGAGCTCAGTGTGCCGCAGGAATGTCCTTGCCTGGGAGCGGGAATCTGGTAAGGCAGGTCCCTGAAGGCTTCGTTTGAGGACTGGATTGGTCAATGCCTTTTCGATTCCAAATGAGCAGCATTCATGCCAACCCCTCCATTTGGTGGAGACCCCTTCCCTCATGTTTGTGAGGTAAGAGGAAAATGATACCATGGTCAAATTAGGGCAATTTGAATCTGACAGCCCTTGGGTCTGGGTAAACCTCAGGAGCAAGACTAGCCTCAAGTTAAAAACAAAAACAAAAACAACTGTAGCAACCAAGCCTGACTCTCCACTCCCTTTCTCCAGTCTGCTCTCCACTGTCAGTTTCGGATTGCCTCCTTCATGGCGTTGTGTTCTCTCTCCTATTGAAGCCTGTTCCTTGGAAAGTGTATTTTCTGCTAAAGGTCTTACTCTAGAGGGGCATTCATCTCCCTTACCATGTCGGCTCTTCCTAAATTCCTCTTAAGAAAGTGACTTTAAGTTAAAGGTGAGAGGCAGCCTCGTTGGCTCTTAACTATCTATAAAGACAATGCCTGCCTTCCCCACTGGCAGGATTACCGGCGGTGCAGTTGTGCTATATATAGTATTAGATGCATTACATGTCTATGTATTACATACACACATGGGGCCTGGAAACAGACTCTGAGTTCAAATCCTGGCTCTGCCGCTTACTAGCTTGTATGATCCAGGCAAGCTACTTACCCTCTCTTAGCTTCTGTTTTGTTATCTGTAAAATGAAATGCAGCCTGTTTTCAAGGTTTGTGGTGAGTAATAAATGAGGATCACGTAGGAGTTTGGAGAATATGCTTTGGAGTTAGTGTGGAGTTCAAACCTGACCTGTCTGCTTATTTTTGTGTGATCTTAAGAAGCTACTAACCACTTTGCCTCAATTTGCTCATCTACAGTATGGGGATGATGATAATAGTACTTACCTCATAGGATTTTATATAACAAGAAAATATACATGAAGCTTCCTCAGAAAGTGCACAATTACTACACATTCCAAGTCGTCTTATTTCAAGTGTTGTGAGCATTGAGTGAAAAAGTGAGTCTAAAAGAGTCTTAAGCACACTGTATACATATCCAGGAATCCCTTGAATATAAACTTCTCTAAGAATCCTGGAAATAAAGAACTACATGGATTTTTATCCTCCTCTTGTCACTCTTATAACATTGGGGGGGGTGTGGGGAGTGGGTAATAAAGGTGATCATTGTGTGTGCACACATCTACATTTCAGTGGAAGAAAAATCTGAGCAATGTGACCCAGTTGACTTCACCACCCTGAATGCCCAGGAAAGTGCTTTGTGTCACATCACAGGGTTTCACTCCTACCCAGAATATTCATGAATAATTAGAGGCCTAATAATTAGGCCTCTCTAATTTAAGTGTTAAAAAAAAAAAAAAACACTTCTCAAATGGCTTCCTTTTATAGATAAAAATGTGATTTGGATCTCTCTCTCTCTCTATTTTTTTTTTTTTTTTTCAAAAAGTAAAACAGGTACAGTGTGGAGGAAATTCCTATTGGCTAGAGATTAGAAGAGGGGCATGGCTGGGCCCCACTCTGAGTTTCTGATTTAACAGGTCTGGGGGTGGGAGGCATTGAGAATATGCATTTCTAATGAATTCCCAGGGATGCTGATACTAGCCCTGGGTTAGATCAGCTTTATCTGAAATTTGCCTTAATCTTAGGCACCACCTTGGGAGTCGTTTAGAAACAGGAATTGTCAGGCCCAGTGCAGACCTCCAGAATCAGAATCTCCTTTGGTGAAATGTTTAGTCCACACCCAAGAAGTACATCAGAATCTGTGAGAGTAAATCCCTGGCGTCACATTTTGTTGTTGTTGTTGTTAGTACTTCTTGGGAGTTTTCAATGTGCATCCAAAGTTTAAAATGACAGAAATCGAAAGACCTGAATCCTGGCCTCCGTTTGACAGCAAATTAGCTGCATGACCATGGGAAGGTTTTCTAAGACCTTTAGAATAAATTTTCTTTTTGTAAAATGGCTGGAGGTGGGGCACATGGGAAAGGGAATAAGAGTTTGTTTGGACAAATCAGTAATTTTCAACCCTAGCTGTACACTTGAATCATCTAGGGGATTAAAAAAAAATGAAAATCTGAAAAAAAAAAAAAATGAAAATCTGATGTGTGAGCTCCACTCCAGAATCTCTGTGGTAAGGCCTGGGCATTGAAAAAAATTTATTTTTTTAACTCTAGATGATTAGAATGTGCATCTAAGGCTAGGTCCATTGGATTAGAAGATTTCTAAAGTCCCTTCTGAGTCCTACATCATATGTTCCTGTGTGAGTTGGTCACCAACTTCCTAAGCCAGTGTCAAGTCTCTTGCTGTGAAGAGAACTGAGGCTCAATTTTTGTGTCCAACATCTTCTATCAAGTCACTCCCACCATGCTTTCATATTTACTGCCTTGTAGTAGCTCACCTAATCATATAACAGGATTTAACCTTTTGTGGAACACTATTTGACACCATGACAACCTTATGATGGAGGAGGACATGCCAAATTAAAGAGAACAACTTACTTTCCCATCTGGAAAAACGATCCAGTTTCACATCTGATGCTGGTTGCATTAGGCCAATACTTTTTTTTTTTAAAGATTTTATTTATTTGACAGAGAGAGACACAGCGAGAGAGGGAACACAAGCAGGGGGAGTGGGAGAGGGAGAAGCAGGCTTCCCACAGAGCAGGAAGCTCGTAGCTCGATCCCAGGACACTGGGATCATGACCCGAGCTGAAGGCAGATGCCCAACGACTGAGCCACCCAGGCGCCCCCTAGGCCAATACTTTTAAACTGCAGTGTGCCTGGGGGATTACCTGAGGAGTCTATAAAATGTGGACTGTGATTTAGCTGGTCTAGGACAGACTCAGAATTCTGGGTTTCTAACTATCCCCCAGGAGATGGCTCTCCTACTAGCCTGTGGACAATGCTTTGAGTCAAAGTTCTTCCCCATATTCTATCGCTGTGAAACAGTGAGCCAGACTCCGATCTTTGGATGGACCTAATATGTCCTGGTACCTACAAGGTACAACATCTACATACAACAGACTCCTCCAAAAAAGTACTGTTTTCTTCAAAGTGGACCCTTTGTAAGTTTTAATTCTCTTTTTTTTAAGATTTTATTTATTTGAGAGAGAACATGGTGGGGGGGAAGGGACAGAGGCAAAGGGAGAGGGAGAAGCGGACACCCTGCTGAGCAGGGAGCCAGACATGGTGCTCTATCCCAGGACCCTGAGATTGTGACCTGAGCTAAAAGCAGACACTTAACTGACTGAGCCACCCAGGCACCCCGACCCTTTGTAAGTTTTGCCCGTTTTCTAGAGATACTGTCTCCAACATGATTTTTGTACTGATTCTCTGTGATTTCTCTTAAAAGCCCTAGACATATTCTTTGCAATGTTCCTTTTTTTTTTTTTTTTTTTTTTAAGATTTTATTTACTAGAGAGCGCATGAGAAAGCACAAACAGGGGCAGGGGCAGGACAAGCACACTCCCCACTGAGCAGGGAGCTAGGTGCCAGGCTCCATCCCAGGACCCTGAGAGCATGACCTGAGCTGAAGTTAGACACTTAACCAGCTGAGCCCAGGGGACCCTCTTTGCAACATTCTTAAACTTGGCAGCTTTCAGTCCCTGAGGATAGATCAGATTTTTAGGGAAGCTATATCTGGTGAATTGTTGAGTGATATAATAGGGTTTAGATAAATAAATATAAAGGAATGAGGAATAAAAAGATCCTTGCCTTTGAAGAACATTTCCCCATGCTCTTTTCTGGTATAGTATAAGCACAGAGGGCTTCATTGAACAGAGGCAAGGACATCCAGGACAGAAGCATTTGGAAAAACTCCTACCCTGGTCTGTGAGCAGACAGACACTAGAGAAGTCTTCATATTTATAAGCTTACCATACTGAGGGGGTTAGCAGACTTTTATTGTTCAAAGTACTAAATATTTTAGGTTTTGTGGGTCATATAGGCTCTCGCATACTTTTCTGTATGTTTTATTGAAGTATAATTGACATACAATGTTATTTTAGTTTCAGGTGTACAACACAGTGATTCAACAATTTTGCACGTTAGTCAGTGCCCACCACGATAAGTATAGTTACCATCTGTCACCACACAATGTTATTACAATATTACTATATTTTCTATGCTGTACTTTTCATCTCCGTGACTTATTTGTTTTGTAACTGGAAGTTTGTTCCTCTTAATCTCCTTTATCTATTTTACCCATCCCCCACCCACCTCCCCTCTGGCAAACACCAGCTCTCTGTATTTAAGAGTCTGTTTATTCGCTTGTTTTTGTTTTTTAGATTCCAAATACATGTGAAATCATACAGTATCTGTCTTTCTCTGGCTGACTTATTTCACTCTAGGTCTATCCACATCACAAATGGCAAGATCTCATTTTTTTTTTTTAAATGGCTGAGTAATATTTTGTTGTATATGATTGTGTGCATGTGTATGTGCATAAAAAGATGTGATGTGATAGGGGCACCTGGGTGACTCAGTCGTTAGGCGTCTGCCTTCGGCTCGGGTCATGATCCCAGGGTCTTGGGATCGAGCCCCGCATCTGGCCCCCTGCTCCGTGGGAAGCCTGCTTCTCCCTCTCCCACTCCCCCTGCTTGTGTTCCCTCTCTCTCTGTGTCTCTGTCAAATAAATAAATAAAATATTTAAAAAAAAAAAGATGTGATGTGATATATAGATAGACACTTAGGATGCTTCCATATTTGGCTATTGTAAATAATGTTGCAATGAACATAGGGTGCATACATCTTTTTGAAATAGTATTTTCGTTTTCATGTAAATACCCAGTAGTGGGATTACTAGATCATATGGTATTTCTATTTTTAATTTTTTGAGGAACCTCCTTACTGTTTTCCACAGTGGCTGCACCAATTTATATTCCCACCAACAGTACACAAGGGTTCCCTTTTCTCCACATTCTCACCAAAACTTATTTCTTGTCTTCTTGATACTAGCCATTCTGACTGGTGTGAGGTAATATCTCATTGTTTTGATCGCATTTGCTTGATGATGAGTGATGTTGACTGTCTTTTCATGTGTCTGTTGGCCATCTGTATGTCTGCTTTGGAAAAATGTCCAAGTTCTCTGCCTATTTTTTAATCAGATTGTCTGGTGTTGAGGTGTATGTGTATGTTTTAACGCTCTTTTATAAATGTAAAAACCATTCTTAGCTTGAAGATCATACAGAAACAAGCCACTAGTTATATTTGGCCCATGGACATAGTGTGTTACTCCTATTTCATCAGCAAATAATGCCAACTAAAAAATAGACCTCTGTGTCTGCATAGTATTCTGTTGTGAAATAATAGGTATGAAGCCCCGTGAGAGTTAGAAGTTTACTCAGGCTTCAGGGGAATGTTAAAATAATTCTATCTTTTTTAGCTAAGAACATTTATATTGACAGATACCCTCGAATATCTTTATAGACCTCTTTCGCTCCCCTCCTCTATGTGTACACACAATATTATTGGTGTTCCCACAACAAGTGTACTTGCTACACCTGGATCCCATGGAGGAAAAAAATGCAAAGTTTATTCCAGGCAAAAGGCCACAGTTAAACAGGTAGGCTGGAGAGCGCAAAGCTAAACAGAAGCAAGATGTATAGAATTTCCTCATTACGTGCTTCTCTCTGGGACTATTAGTCAGAACACCATCTTTAGCTTTATTTCACATAGCAGATTGAAAGGTCAAGCTGACTGGCCATTCACTCAGATGACTGATTCAGCTAGGAGGGAAAAAAAAATGACCCACTGAGAATGACAGCAAAAACGGTTCTGTTGTAGAAAGTTGCCAAGCTGTGGCACATTTGAAGGGTATTGTGGGGCTTGGCCTATTGCTGTGAGCATTGGTTATGAACGTAATCATGGCTGGGAGTTGACCTGAGCTTTTGCAGGCCCAGCTGTTCCTTCCATCTAGACCTGGCCATGGTCTCCTGAGGGCCTGCTGATGAAACCAGGATGCATCTGGGTCCAAACCTGGCCATGGCTCTGGACTGTGATGTTGGGCAACATCTGTTGCCCAATAAGGTGGAAGTGGCTACTTGAAGGTCACCTAAGAAGAACAGGAGTTCCATGAGGCAGAGCCCATTTGGACATGGCTCCCAGGTGACATGGACTAACCCTGCTGCATACTCTGGGGCACAGCTCTGCCCTGCTCTTTGAGCCACATGGAAATGTGACAGATTTCAGAGCTGAGCAAGGCTCTGGAACATTTGCAGGCATCAGTAGGGGAAGTGGGGCAGTCAACAAGGGAGTTTCTAGCTTGGGAGAGATTTGTAAAAGCATTGGTTATCAATGAAATCAGGAGGCTTTGGCTGGCTGTGTTCTTACAGGAAAGAGCTCTAATAGCTACAGGTAATGATAGAAGTGAGGGAGAGGGTGCCCACTGGTATGATGATGCTAGATAGCCAGGCAAAAGCACTCATATGTATTAAGCAAAGGAGAACTTGAAGCAGGATTGAGAATATGAAGGCAGGTCAAGCGAGCAGAACTGTGCTGAGAATGGACACACATGACCGAGGATTGGAGAGTATTAATGTTGCTACACATGGATGGTTTTATTGGCAATGTTTCATGAGCCTGCGATGCAGCAGACCCTGACAGCTCCCTCTCCACCTTGTCACTGAGGGACCCGGACTACCACCACCTCTGGATGTGCGAATGGGTGGGCTTGCCCTTAGGGGAAGCCCTAGAGAAGGGGAGCTGTGCTCTGTATTCACACAAGCTTGGATTCAGACTAAGGGGAGAACTGAAATTTGATGAGAGAACTGGGGGAAGAATGAAATGAGAGATCTGAAATGAAAAAAGAAAGAGCTGACAATCAAGTACAGATGAGATGGAGCAAGGAGATCTGAGGGACCAAGCCTGGAAAGATTCTGAGAGGTAATAAAGAGAAAAAAGAATATATAGGTGCCTGAGGGCTGGGAAGGTGGCTGTTAAGGGATGGAGCTTGTTTGAAGGTCATTTCAGTTTCTTCCCTTGTGTGGCCTAGGATCAGAGTCGAGTTACCTCCTGTACCCCCTTGCTCTGGTCCACTTAGAGCCCTCCAAACTGTAATAAGACAGGGTCCCAGGATTTTTCCTCAGAACAATGCCCATTGCAGTGACAGGCACATGCTTCTGCCAAAGAGCCACTGGGGGACCAGCATCTTCTGTTAGCTATACTCCAGGTTTTTGTCTTGAGCTCCCTGTGCAGACTGCTAAAGTTCAGGGGGAGACAGAGTTTCAGGGGGGTTAGGTGGAGTAGAGAGTAGTGAAAGATAAAGTGTATATCCAAGGAGGATGTGAGTACAAATGGAAGGCTGCAAAAATTGACCATGTTGGCTTATCCAAAGAAGCCCAGAAGGTAGAGAGTGATCCTCCTATTTCAGGAAGGGGTGGTTGATGGGGCTATACTGTGAGATAAGCCCAGGGCATTATTGACTCCTCTTTGCTTCTCTTGACTGCTCACCGGCAAACCTCTTGTGTAAATGGTTGGGGCAGTGGAGAATATCCTTAAGGTCCTTCCAGGTGTCCCACCACTGCCCCCCTCTCAGCCCTCCTGTCCCCCCACCCCTTGCCCCAATCTTCTTTTTTTTTTTTTCTTTTAGAACTTACTGTTAGTAGATCTGGGAGGGGCACATATTTTTGTAGGCTAAGAATGTGAGTCCCTCTCTAATCTACTTGATTTTGTTAAATGCACTTGTGTCATAAATATAATACCTTTCCCAGAAGATGCATTGGCATATTTGACAGTTCTGACAAAAATGACTGGTTGATTCTACCCAATTTTTCATCTAAGCCAGGAGTTTGCGATCTTCTTCTATAAAGGGCTAGATAGGAAATATTCGTAGCCTATGGGTATGTGAACCCTGTTGTAGCTACTCAAGTCCTCCCTAATAGAGCAAAAGCAGTCACAGGCAACATGCAAGTGAATGGGCAAAAATGTGCTCCAATACTACTTTATCTGTCAAAACAGGTGGCCAGAGAAAGGAAAGACAGAAGAAATTTTAGATAAAGATGACAGAGCTTAAAGAAAGCTCCCTGTCCTTACATATTTCTCCAATAGTTTGCATGGGGGGCCTGAAGTTTCTGCAATGTACATTTTTCCTTAAAATTCTTAAGGACTTGAACATCTTAATTGGGTTAAGGTGTTATAGTGGGAGGAATGTATTAGAGAATGTTACATCTTCTCTAGGAGAAGAAAATAACTACCTTTGTGGATAGTTACTTTGATTAATCAATTAGCATCCTTTTTCTGGGTAAACTGTGATAAGAGGGAGTAGGATTCATTAGAGGTAAGTGCAGGTGGGGCAGAAGGTAGGAAAACATCCAGGATAGGGAGCCTGCCTTGGAACCACAAGATCTTGTATAGGGAGCTGTAGGGGCCATAAGGATGAATAAAACACAACCATTCTCAAGAAGGTTGAAATTTAACCAAAGATGCATGATATCTATATTCCTGTATATCTAATTGCGCAGGTATGTATTTATCCATCGATCCGCACACATCACAAATAATAAATAAAACAAATAGCATGCAGGGGAGCCTGGGTGGCTCAGTCATTAAGCGTCTGCCTTCGGCTCAGGTCATGATCCCAGGGTCCTGGGATCGAGCCCTGCATTGGTCTCCCTGCTCCGCGGGAAGCCTGCTTCTCCCTCTCCCACTCCCCCTGCTTGTGTTCCCTCTCTCGCTGTGTCTCCCTCTGTCAAATAAATAGAATTAAAACAAAACAAAACAATAGCATGTGGTAAATAGTCACTAGTGCTATAGGCAGTAAGCCTGAAGAGCTTTAGAAGAGAGATCTATTCCTATTGGCCAATGTGAATGAGAGATCTTCAGGGACATGTGGACTGTGAATTAAACCTTGGCCAGTTACTAAGAATTTAACTGATGGAGGCACCTTCACCAACCCCCCCCCCAAAAAAAACCCAGAGGCATAAAGTAGAGGAAATAGGGACTTCTCTCTTATCAAGATGGAATTCTGTACAAAGGGGACTGAAGTCACAGAGTCAGTATCGGTTTGGATAGTTAGATTCCCTCTGAACTCTGGGTATGGCCTTGATTCCACACGTCCACCTGTCATCTTGAAATGGATGACCAAGCTATACAGAGTAGATGCACTCATTTATTCATCTGGATCTTTTGTTCAAGTTCTTTGACTTCTGCTAAAAGCAAAGCGCTGGATGGTTCCAGCCTTCTCCACTGCCAGAGACAGATCCGGGCCCTCTGGTACACAGAGGGGCATTCATCTCACATAGATTAAGGTCAACATGTTCTGTTCACATGAAATCAGAGAAAATTACATTTATTACATGGGACTCTGAGAAACTAAATACAAGTGGACCATAATAACTCCTTTCCACAAGGAAAGGTTGGTGAAAACAGAATCCCAGGAGGCCTTCAGTAATTAAAATGGCATTATATTCGCTGTATGATTTTAGATAATATATTCTCAGTCTCTCCTATCCTTTTCACAGAACTGATGAACAGGCATCAAGAAAGCATTAGGTGATATTTTATTGCATTATTTTAAGCCACAGAGGTTTTTATATATGAAGGCTATAGATTTATGCTGATGATTCAGCTATGAAGCAAGCACATCAATTTGTTCATGAATGTGAACTGGTGATTACCTCCATTAAAGTCAACAGGGCAGACTGATCACTTTAATTTGGGTAGAGACATGCAAACAGCATTTGCTAGTGGTATATCTACCTAAGAACACAAGCAAAAGAGCTGTTCTGCATCCCTGAGGAGCCCTAGGAGTGCAGATTTGTGTTCTTATAGGTTGTAAGTATAGGCCACGGTATGAAGCGTAGTGGGATCAGGAAGAAATTGCTGCCCAGTATCGGGTGGCAGGATTTTGTATAAATTTCATTAAGTATTAACTTCTCAATGCTGACTGGATGATGAACTGCCAAAAGGATGGCACAGAGAACGTACACTTGCTCCCAATTTCAGATCCTAGAACTCAGGGCCCTCCTAGGTACGACTAGGTTATGACAAGTTGAATGGTGCTCTGCTTTATACAGAGTGGAGGGAACCTGTGGGATTTAGTAAATTAAAAATTGGAATTAAGTATCCGTGGTCCCAGCTATGTGCTAGGTGTAGTGAAGGCTTCTGTCCTGCAAGAATTCACGGTCTTACTGGGGAAACGTGGAGTGACTTTTTAAGCAGTGCCGATTTACGTTTGTACTGTGTAACTGGTTTAGAGAAGGAAGGTTGGAGAGGCGTTCAGATGATGTGGTTATGGCCAAGAAGGCAAGGAAAAACAGTTTCAGAGTCTGGGACTTGATGTTAGTGACACTGGAGAATTAGCAATTCATTTGTTGCTAGTAGGGGGGCTTTCGGCAAGCACTGTGGCCATACGTAGGACGTGCTGTAACGGTTTCCCTGACCCAGAAAGTCTACTTCTGACAGGGGCAAAAACTGGATGTCTAAAGATGTCTGCTACTTTGTTCTTGATAATAGCAAACACTGGAAACTCCTTTAAATGTATGATAACAGAGAATTGACTTAACCAAATAATGAAGCACAAATGTATGATAACAGAGAATTGACTTAACCAAATAATGAAGCACAAATACTCAGGGGTCTTATTCAATCATTAAAAAAATAATTACAAGTATATACAGAATCTGGAAAATATCTGTGATATAATAGATAAGCAGTGAAAAAGATGCAAACTGAGATTGCAACTTTATAAAAACTATACATAATTGAAGGATAAATGATATGAATGATTATATAGATAGTAGACCTCCCTTTATTCTCTATCACTGCTTCTATTTGACTTCCTTTGTAGTAATATTCACAACGTGAACTTTAAAAATGCATTTGCATGTTTAATTCTACCGAAATACAAGCTTCTCTAGGAAATATGAATCATATTTAACTTGTTCACCTCTGTATCTTCAATGTATGGTACATATTGGGCACTCAATATATGAAGGGCTGAATACATCAGTGATTAGATATTGTTATTAAAAATATTTCTTTTATAGTGCCCTTTCAATAAAATGCACAATATGAGAATAACATTTAACAACTCCTTACTGGGTGCTAGGTTAAGTACTCTGGTCATGTTTCATTTCAACCTTATCACCACTTTGTTGTTATTTTATAGTTCTATTTTATAGTTGAGGAAATTGAGGCTTTATGGAGGCAAAGTACCCTGCTCTGCTAGAGAGAATAAGAGTCACGATGTAAACCTCAGGCTACTGAACTCCATAGCCCAAGATCCTGACCATTTTATGATTTTGAAAATTAAAATATATAGAATAAATGAAGAGTTTCAGATGCTTTAGAGAAGTCGTTTAAAACAAGAGCATAAAAGTATTTCTCGCTTCCTCCTGTCCCCCTCCCCCCCCCCACCTAGCGTCTTCTTACTTCCCCCAGCTGCCAGCCTCTACTGAACCATCCTTCCCTGATCAAGCGATCCCTGTTGGCTGTGTCTTACAGCCTTCAGAACCTCAGTTACTAGCAGTCAGGTTGATAAACTCCTCTCAGTCTGACGCAGCTGCATTTTAAGAGGATTCTATAATATCTCCACATGAGAGACATGGCTACAAACACGTTCTGGGACATCCAGACCTTTCGGGCTCTTCTCAAATCAAGTTGTGAAGGTGGCCATGAAGTCCACTCAGACGTCCATTTCCGTGGAAGTCCATCATCATCTTAAGGTTGAATCCCTCTGTCTTAACGTCAACTCCTTCTGTCTTGCCTCTCAGAGATTTCAGGGAGGTGTGTATCATTTTGTCTCTTACTGAATTAAAAAATCCCATCTGTAATATAGGAGGCATGTTCTGTAGAAGCCTACAAATTCAACCCAAGAGAGGCATGTATATATTAATGCCATTTGTGTGCTGATCTTATCAGTGCAGACAACTGAGTAAATCTGCAGACGGAGACCGTAGCATCCTTCATTGCCCTGATTGTTATAGAGAACAACAGTTGGTGTGGAATTTGTGTCATCATCTCTTCTCTTTGTGGTTTTATACGGCTAGGTGACTGTGGTGACTAGACATTCCATAAATCCTCTTCTAATAGTAAATAAGTTCATTTTATTCTCAAATTTATGATGATGATGCAATATTAACACAAGAAGCAAGCGCTTTATTAACCTCCGAATTGTTATCCTGCTTTATTTCAATAATGTGCTCTTCTTAAAACACCACGATGATACCTGAAGCTGTAAAAATTAATGAAATGATAAAGTGCTTTGGGGGTTGAATGCACTGAATATGTGCTGGTGTTTGGAATTGAACAGAATTGCAAATATTAAAAAATCTAATTTGATTTCCAGGACCAGAAAAGAAGAAAATGTTCTCGTTTTTCTGATGCACCTCGTATCACTTTGGAGTTAAATGCCTAAATACTTTATTAGCAGAGGTTTTCAATGTTTAATTAAAACTCAGCCTTTCAGGCATTTTGGCTTTTCTTGTGAGTGTTCAAACAGGTCTATGGCATTTTTGAGACGGAGCTACTTTCAGTAGTGATGTCCACACAAAACCAAATTTCACAGCCAGGTGAGGCTGTTCATCTGGAGCTTTGAACTGTGTGGGTTTTGTTTTGTTCTGTTGTTTGGTGGTTAAAAACATCTTGCATATTTTTTTTTAAGATTTTATTTATTTACTTGACAGAGAGAGACACAGCAAGAGAGGGAACACAAGCACGGGGAGTGGGAGAGGAAGAAGCAGGCTCCCCACGGAGCATGGAGCCCAATGTGGGGCTCAATCTAAGGACCCTGGGATCACGACCTGAGCCAAAGGCAGACGCTTAACCATCTGAGCCACCCAGGCGCCCCAGCATCCTGCATTTTAAATGATCGTGGTATATTTTTGTGAGGGCTCCAGGCATTTGTGATTTTGCCCATTTTAACTCTGCCATCATTGTCTCTGGAATATCTGCTTTTGGTCAACTGTGGCGATTATTGAAGGGTTAGGGAATGGATCCCAATTGTACAGATTCAGTTCAAGGAGCCGGTTACTTTCTTAATGGCATCTGTATCCGTTCTCCTTGCTGGCTCGTTGTCTTTCGAATCTTGCTGGTGCTCTTGTCCTTTGTTTCCCCTCTTTACAAAGTGTGCCTCCAGAACAGCCAAACATTATCATCTTTGAGCATTCTGACAATTGTGCTACTCAGACAGTCAGAAAAGAAGCATTGTAAGATGGATACCCTACCTCTCCTTGATGAGTTGGCTGATTCCCACCCAGGAGTACTGATTGTTCCTTTCTCTGGACTCCTAAAGCTCTTGGAGTCCACAGCATACAATTCAATGATGGCTGCTAAGCTTCCTCCTTTTCCTCAAGATAACTGGTTTTTGAGACACTGGGTGAGAGATAGAAGACTCGGCTCAGTCTTCCCAGCTTTTGCTTCCCCAAATCCATTGTTCTCAGAAGGTATAGAGGATTCCTTTCCTAAGTGATTGCTGGGAATTTAGTTTGGTTAGCTAAACCAAGGAGCAATGCCACTTCTACTCGTGTCGGAGTCTCTTTCAGAAATTCCCAATCAATCTAAATAGCCCAACATCTAATCGTTACTGATATGCTTTATTGTTTTCTAAGTTTCCAGGATGGCAGATGACTCTTGTTGCCTCAGCTAAGCTGTAAACAAATCAAGAACAAAGAAAGCAGAGGCCACAGGCAGCCCATGAATGTTACTTGCTTGGTTGATTCAAACAGGTTTCAAAGTTTTATTAAATTTAATCATATTGGTCAACATCTTTTGGGTTGCAGCCTAGTAACACTAATCAATTAATGATCTATTGTCCATTTTTTTTACTCACATGAATCTTTTTCAAATGTCTCATGATTCTAGTCCACCGATTTCTACCTGCCCCCCACCTCCCAGTTTAGGAAGATCATCGTGCTAAATTGGTTAAAAAACAAGGTATATGAAAAAAACAAAAAACAAAAAAAACAAGGTATATGGGGGGAATATTGTGACTTGAAAAATAGGACATTTTATTTTATCTGAGTTTCTAGTATCCTACTATCAGAACTGTAGTTGAAGAACAGGTAAAATAGATCATCAAATACTTACTATGCGCAGTAGTCTTGGACTGGTGCTGGAATGTTAGCTGGCATTTCAAGCTACAGTAATGATTGGGAACTGCCTCAAAGACCAAAACTTAGCATTTGGTGCCAGAGTTGTAGAAATCTCAGTATATTAAAACCATGTTCAGAGTCACCATGCTGCAAAGGGTCCAGTGAGAAGCAGAAAGGCAAGCCTAAAGAAGATAGAAATTCGGATGGAGTCCATGGCCAATTTAAGATAAGTAAACCTGACTGCCTTTGGAGATATTGAAATCCTGAGCATCATGTTGGAAATATTTTCAGAGTGTTTCAGAATACAATACAAGGTAAATAAAAATCTGATTTTAAGTGGACTTAAACAGCAGGAGTACATTGCAGAGTGGAAGCTGCCAGACTTGAGGATTTATGGATCAGTAAATTAAAGAGAATAATTAAAGGACTATCAGGGGTTGCCAGCTCTTAATTTTTTCTAGGTGTTATTTGCACTCTTTCCCCCTAATTAGATTCTACTGGGCAATGAGGTTCCCATATTAGATCTAAGCCATAATAGGGTTTATTTAAACAAAGAATGAAGACACATTTCAAAAGATACGCAAAGAAAAGTTCATTATCACCATGCAGAAGTTACTGGTTGGCATCTTCTTCACTCAGGATCCGATCCCCTTTTTCTCAGCCCTCAGGCTCCCTTGTTGTCATATATAGAGCCACATGCCAAAGTCTTCAGCTTAAGTCCAGGGCTGTGCAAAAGTGTGACCTCAAGTCTCACACACCAAGCAAGGATGATAGAGAGCAACAAAACCATCTGAAATCCTCATTTCACAAAGTGGAAGGCTGTCCAACAGCAGAAATAGGAAGAATTTAATTGAAGATTAAAAGAATTATAAATTAAATACATATATCTTTCTGGAAAATTCACTCCATCCTGACTTTTGTTCATGCCACTGTAAACAGGGACACTGCATTCTGGACTCAGACAATGGACCAAAATATAGGAATCATTGTTGAGTGCCATGGTGTTGGCAAATATCTGCTGGAAGTTAATACAAACTTTGTTTAGCCAGATTGAAGGGGTAGTTCAGCTAGATCTTTGAGAGTATCTTTATGATCTATTCCACATAATATATGTAATAAAAAAGCTATTAAAAGCTCTTCTTTAATTCAATACACACATATTGAGCACCAATTCTATATCACATACTTAATGTGGCTCTTGGAATATAAAATGCACTCAAATACAAATATAACAAAGACTAATAAAATGTGGAGTGGAGACAAAAGAACAAAAAAATCGAGAACATGCATTATTCTTGCTCTGCCTCCAAGAAGCCTCATGCCTCTGGGCATTTAGTATCCTATAATGGGTACAGTAAGGCATATTTGTCTTTAAAAACAGACTTAATTTTCAACATTTTACTGAGTTTTTAAAATATCTGAAGAATCAGAGGTAAACTATAAAAGAAGCTGATAATGTTTGGAATTCCACCTGTGGTGTCTCCTAGTACATATTCTCACTGCAATAGACTTCAGGTGTTCTTCCTTAAAAGCTTCAAAACGGGATTCTTAATACTAATGACTTATTGAAGTCATCTTTGAAAGTATTCCTAGTATCACCATCTACCCATCTCCTTTTGCTGATAAGAAAACGGTCCTCCAGATGTGAAGTGACTATATAACTAGTTAGTGGGTAAGCCTCCCTCCTGACCTCCAATTCCTTGCTCTCTGCACTGTCTGACTAAGCTTTCTTTTGCATTTGGAACTACACACATGTGTTGTGCATTTTAATCTCCCAGAGCATTAAGGCATGGTAGGGAGGCAGCCTGGTTTTGGAGAGCAGTGGTAGCAGGATACAAAAGGGCAGATGGCCACAAGGCTCAGGGGATTCTTGCTCTGCTAATCACTTTTTCTACTTGCCCTACTGCTCCTGGCCCTGATGTCCCTTCTCTGCTCTTGTGCCCTTTCTAATCCCCATCCTCTTGTCCTCTTGGCACTAGTCTGATGGGACTGATCAGTGTTTTGATGGTGGCTTTGTGTGCTGTTGATCTTGGCCAATCAATCTGACCAGCTCTCCCTCCTTGAAGAGGAGGAATGACACAAATTGAAATGCTCGACCAGGGAGCTTGAATTCAGTGAAGCTATTTTGGTTGGCATTTTATTTTTAAATATCAAAATTGAATGCCTTTATACTAGACTCACATATTCCAATTTGTTGTACACTCTCTCATTGCCTCCTGGATTAAGTCGGCCTTTTCTATGGGTTTCTCAGGACTGCCTGGACGCTGAAAGCCCTTGAGTGGGCTACTGGTGGACTAGCGTTTTCCTGACAGACTCCAGCAGGCAGATGAGGGTTCCTTTGGGTAGAACTCTCTCATTTTCAGCTTCCTGTGAGTCTCTTTTAAATCTAAAGTGCACTATAGTGTTTCCCTCATTGGTCAGCGTTTAGCGCTTGTGTGGCCAAAATCATAGTGTTCCACACTCCATGGGGAGGGTCAGAGGCGCAAGTGAGAGTGTAGGTCATGAGAGCAGTCCATAGGGGAAAATGGATCAAAGCAACCCAGTTAAAATGCATTATTGTGTGTGCTCGAAGCAATGATTTGCTCTTCACTCTGCTTTTCTGGCATACATGTCTAAGGTAACATAAGAACTAGTAATATTTGGTAAATCATTAAAAGGTGGCCTTACTTGTGGCAGGATTCCCCTGGATGCAGGACTCCAGAGAAGGTACCAGGTCATGCAACAGTGTACTTCCCCTTTGCCCCAACATGCCTTTCATTCCAATCCTCTTCCATCCAGGTTGCCAACTTAGCCTGTTCCATTTCCAACAATGAGGAAGGGGTAAAATTAGTCCGGATGGCAGCCACCCAGATTGACAGCCTGTGTCCCCAGGTAAGCCTCATTCACTTGTTTCAAAAGCCCATTGGTGGCCCAACACTCAGGGTCCTTGCCAGTCAGGCCCTCCTGTCTCTTCCTGACTTGCCTTGCCATGCCATCATTCTGGGGCTGTTTCGAGGTCTATCTTTCTCAAAAAGGAATTCTAACTGCCCCGGTCTTCAATTACTGTGGTAATTATTGTGTTTTCCACTCCTATTGACTTTGTTCTGTCTGTTTGGGGCTGTTATTTAAATGCTCCATATCTATTTACCTTGTCTCAACTAAATTCTAACCTTGTACATGTAGGATAGCAGTTAGCTTTCTACTACATCTGTGCTGAGTAAATACAACTTGTCCAGGAAACACTTTTTGAAACTTGAGGCTGATGACTATATCTTACAAAAAAAAAAAAAAGGCAAACAAAAACTAATGGTAGTTGATAATGTACTTCATCTTTCATGTTTTTGATTGTCTTTTGAACACTGAGAACCCACTTATCTGTAGAAGCTACAGGGTCCAGGGTTTTGATGTGGCCTTTGACCTTCTTGTTTCTTTTTTGAATAGTGTAGTATGTTTCTGGATATTTCTAACAAATAGGTCATCAATGCTGCTCTCACACTGGCTGCCCGACCACAGAGCAAAGTTGCCCAGGACAACATGGATGTCTTCAAAGACCAGTGGGAGAAGCAGGTCCGAGTGCTGACAGAAGCCGTGGATGACATCACCTCAGTGGATGACTTCCTTTCTGTCTCAGGTAATCACTAATAGGCCCCTTCCAAGGTAGCTGGAGGAGAAGAACAGGATTAGGAGCATCTTGCAAGGGTCATGGGTGTCTGTTTCAAGTGTTGTTCTTGGCCCTTTGAGCTTTCACTCATCTCAGCAAATGTGATTGGAACACCCTTTTTGGAAATTCTTTTGTGTGCACATTATTTCAAAACACTGAGCCAAAGCACTTGAGAGGAAAACACAACATTTCTGATAAAGAGATCAGCAACCTGAAAAGATTCTTTAAGGAGACATGGGTTCTATTTTAGTTCCTAGAGTTTTTAAAGCAGGTTGGCCTTGCATACCTCTGAATTACCCATCTTAAAAAAGGATATGGTATGTGAGATTGGTTAATCCTCATGGTTTATATTTAAAAATCAAAAAAGCAATCAGCTAGCCCAATTTGGCCATGTTTAAGGGGGTCATTTTTTCCCAATAAATGAAGTTACCCAGGTTTGCCTTAAGGCAGGTAGAAATACTAGTCACCGAATGTACCCATTAAGAGATAGTTGGGAGCCATGGAGGTTTTGAATGCTTATCTATGAGGATGTGTAAGGAAGTTAGAGAAAACAAGTAGAACCAGTCATCCCTTGAAATTGTAACTTTTTTCTTTGTAGAGGAAGCCAGACTGAAGGATGTTAGTATATTTGAATAACCATGTAGTCCCATTTGACCTTAATGGTACTCATCAATGCTGTTTTAAAATTGGGCTACCAGCCAGCAAATGGGCCTTTTTCCAAATACCTTTGTCCAAACACATTTGGCACATTTCACTTAGAAGAGTCTCTGTGGGAGGAATGTGAGAGGAGGTTGCTGGAAACATCAGACTCCTTTGTGAGGCATTAAAATAATCAAGTGACCCTTGAAAATTCAGATTGACTAGATGTTGACTCTTCCCACAGGTAGACCTAGCCTTGACCAGGGCCTGCCTGTCCTTGGCCACCTGAGGCCTGAGATGGAAGGGGTGGCAGCTGGTGGGATCCAGGCAGAAGGAGCTTCTGACTGCAATAATTTAGAAGGAATTTCTTGGGGAGGTGCTCAGAGATTTTGTCTAGGTGCAGTCTTTGCTTTCCTGGAAGAAACAGACAATGGGTTCCTACTGGGGGCTTCTGTTTGAAGCTTGTCTGAGAGCAGCAGAGTCAAATCTGTAGGTCTGATGGATAACTGAAAACCCAACTTTGAAACCATGGAAAGCAAGAGAAGGCAGATGGGAAGAACGAGTAAACAAACACAAGTTCAGTGTCTCTAATTTACCTGACTCTCTGCTGTTTGCTTTAATTCTTACCAAAATTCTGTAAGATAGGTATTAGTATTCCATGTCTTCCTTAGAGTAGACTAAGTCACTGAGGGGGTAGGTAACTGGGCAGAGGTGGTATGAAAATCCAGGTAATCCTCTTTCTCAGAAGCTATGTAGTTCTCAGTAAGTCAAGATAGCAGGAAATTTCCTATGGCACATCCAGCTTACACTGGTTCTCTTCTCCCCACCTCTGGTATCCTCATTCCACTCTCTCATTCCTTTCAGAAACGTTTCTTGTTTTTCATTCCTAAGGTGGTATGTTTTGGTGACTTTTCAAAGCAGCTATTCATTTAAATACACCCGAATTTGAGGGCTAGCTGATAAAGAACTCAATACGTTGCCCTTTCTGGGATTGGCTTTGGCGATGGCCAAGTCCCAACCATGTAAAAGGTATCTGAAAAATGCATCTCTCGTGCAGTGCTTAGAAATTGTTGAGATAGGCATGTTGGGGAGATTTGGGTGGTGTGGAATAAATGAGTGGCCACCCCTTGTATCTAGTCAGTCTCTGCCAGGAGACTCTAGTGGCCCCCTGACAGGGCAGGGGCTCTCCCTCACCAGCCTCAGATCTCACAGCAATCCTCATAGCCCCTGGAAATTTGCTTCTGCATCCCCTTTTGCCTGCGAATGAGTAGAAAATATGCCTGGACTGCCTTTTTCAAAGATGCATCATTTCAGGCGCCTGGGTGGCTCAGTCGTTAAGCATCTGCCTTCGGCTCAGGTCATGATCCTAGGGTCCTGGGATGGAGCCCCACATCAGGCTCCCTGCTCCGCGGGAAGCCTGCTTCTCCCTCTCCCACTCTCCCTGCTTGTGTTCCTGCTCTCGCTGTGTCTCTCTCTGTCAAATAAATAAATAAATAAATCTTTAAAAAAAAAAAAAGACGAATCATTTCAGAATTTAAAAACTTCCCAACTTCTCCTTTTCTTTAAATACATGTACAAAATTTTCTGAAGGTAGGGAAAAGCAAGGTGAGGCGGTTTTATCTCAGACTGTTTCAATTCTGCAAAGCTTTTTCTTAATTTTCTTCCCCCAGCCCTGCCCCTTCGCCCCCTTTCTCCCTGCCATTCCTTTGTACATCTCATTATTACCAGCAACAAGGAAAGGCTTTGGCTTCCACTGATAACACTGTGCAGTCCAACCCCAGTGGTACAAATACTGTGGCATGCCATGACAGGAAAATGAACAGGCGTTCTCCGGGAGCCAGCCTTGGCAGGGCCTGCTGGAGCATGCCTTTGGAGTTGACAGTTGGAGGTGGCTGGTACCTTTCCACAGCCGGGCTTGACAAATAATGACACAGTCTACTCTGTCCTGCCAGTAGGCTATGGATATGGCCCAATTGTTGGGGAAACTACTTCTCCTCTCCTCTCCCGAGCTGAAGCCAAAACATTTGCATCAGTAAATTGCAAGTTTGGCCCAGGAGATCTTTTGGAATGGCATTAATGACATTTTATGTATCAGTTTCTTCTTAAGGGAATATCTGTCCTGGCAGGAAACTCTGTTTAAAAAAAAACAAAAACGAAAAGCAAGCAAAGATCTTTGTTTTTAAAAGACTACAGTTTTGTTTTGTTCATGCTACCTGAATCTGTGTACCTGAGAGTTTAATTTGTCCATAAGAAATGCAACAAGTTTGAGGAGCAATGATGCTAGCTATTAACATTACAGGAGCAAAACCAATTTTCAGAAGTGGCCCGGGCTTGTAAAAAAGTGAAATGGCTGTGTTAGAACACTTACGTTTTTCCCACTGGGTAAAAACTATAATTTTTAATAGTGGTTTAAAATGAGTGTCTTGGCATTAACCATGTGACAGTTTAATTCTTGGGTTTGGCTCACATAATAGCAGGCATCTAAGATCTGAAGAAGAGATTAACTCCATCCCATAATGTCCAAGCGTTTTGTTGTTTGCCTGTTCTTATTTTTCTTTTGGCTCCAGGGTCTTGAGTTTGTGTGAGTTCTTAAAAGGAAACAGTGAACTTTGGTTTTGGATTTAGAATCTGTACCTTTGATGTTTATAATAAGTCCTTTGGTCATCAGTGATTTTTTATAACAAAATTACATCTTTTCTGAAATAGTAAGGCTGCAAAAATTCAAGCAAGTTTATTGCAAAATATATTGCAGTCAAGTATTTTATGATATATTTAAAAACCACGCTTCCTATCCAAGTGTAACGTCCAAAGAACCTGAGGAGTTTTTCCCCGCCATGGAGCCCTCTCTGGAATACCCATGCTTTTTATTATTACTTTTTCTACTGTATTCTTTTCTAGTTGGGAGAGCATTCCTGTTTTGACTTCTTGAGTTCTTTCTCTTGAAAATACCTTAGGATAAAAATACATAATGGTTTCCTTTCAATAGACATGTTTAGTCAGTGCTTTTTCTTTGATTACCTGCTGTGTATAAGGCACTGTCAGGAATGCAAATATGAATGAGGGACGGAGTCCGCCTTCAAATAATTCACTGTATCTCTTGATAGATCCTAGACTGGTGTGCTTCCAGACTTGTGGGCCCTACACCTGAGGGTGGAGGGAGAAGGAGAGGAGGGGAGAAGTTATTACAAGGGGTCGGGACTCCATATATACACTGTGTAGGATCTTTTGATCAATTAACATGCCTATATGAACAGGTCCTATTCTTTCGCATATACATTGTCCATACTGAGCTTAAGAAAATGCAAATCTGGTGCACCTGGGTGGCTCAGTCAGTTAAGCGTCTGCCTTCAGCTCAGGTCGTGATCCCGGGGTCCTGGGATCGAGTCCCGTGTCGGGCTCCCTGCTCAGCGGGAAGCCTGCTTCTCCCTCTCCCACTCCCTCTGCTTGTGTTCTCTCTCTCACTGTGTCTCTCTCTGTCAAATAAATAAATAAAATCTTTAAAAAAAATGCAAATCTGTTTCAAAACATTCCAAATCCTAGCTTTTACATATATACCATCCGCCGATATAACTACTATCAGGAGGGAATTGTGATTCATTTTCCCATAAAAGGGGTACCCCTAAATGGAAAATGCTGGGAAATGTTGAGTAAACTATCTTAACATTTCAAAAAAAAAAAAAAGCTGATTAAGAAAAATTAGTCAATAAATTGTAAAATTTACACTTTATTCACACAGCATGATTAACTAAACTAACCACTGAACAAATTAGTTGATGATTTGACTAATTAAAAGCAATGCTTTTGATATCCTGGATTTCCAGCTTCTGCTAGCCTCCTTCAAATACGTATCATTTAGATCTATTAAAGCATATTTTTTTCTGGTGTCCTAATTAAATTAGTTGCACATTTCTAGTTTGGGAAATAGGTTTTAAAGAAAAAAATTATCATTTCATTTTAAGATATTAGGTTATGAGTGGGCTTCTTAGAAT
Organism: Mirounga angustirostris; assembly: GCF_029215605.1. Taxonomy (NCBI): domain Eukaryota; kingdom Metazoa; phylum Chordata; class Mammalia; order Carnivora; family Phocidae; genus Mirounga; species Mirounga angustirostris. The sequence goes on along the minus strand of NW_026991718.1, from coordinate 43,192,123 downwards.
TATTTTTTTTTAAATCAACTCCAGAGAGATTATTAGGATCTAATATAATTAACACATTCCATCTCTGTTCTGCTTTCAGAATAGAGATGGAATCTAAAATTCAATCTATAAACTATGCATGGAAAAGCAGTAGTGTTGCTGTTCTTCTATTGTTTTAGTCAAAGAAAATAGAAGATGGATGCAGGGTTTTGACATGCAGCCCCTCCCAGTTGGTTACTTTTGGGGACAAGGGCACATTTGAATAGTCTGGCAAGATCCAGCAGGGTGGTAAGCTGGGCAGTAAGAGAGGCCTTTCAAAATCAAACTTTTGTATTTGAAACCCTGTACCAAGTTTGAGTAAACCTTTTTCTCAGCTGTCCTTTTAAGTGAGTTTGCATAACACAAACCAGGATCTCAGAAAGAGGTGGTTTTCAGAAGTTTCTTAACCAAACTGAAAACTCCTTTTTTTTTTTTTTTTAAGATTTTATTTATTTGACAGAGAGAGACACAGTGAGAGAGGGAACACAAGCAGGGGGAGCGGGAGAGGGAGAAGCAGGCTTCCCACGGAGCAGGGAGCTCGATGTGGGGCTCGATCCCAGGACCCTGGGATCATGACCTGAGCCGAAGGCAGACGCTTAATGACTGAGCCATCCAGGCGCCCCCAAACTGAAAACTTCTTAAAGTCTGTATTTTCACATTTGTTTCTGTTTTACTCAGGAAAATGTCAGCATTCAGGAAGTACTTTTTGTGAGTTTAAATCTGAATATTAAAATTAAAATGCCTTTTTTTCTATTTTAATTTTGATTTGAAATTAAAGAACTAGAGAATGTAGAAATCAGAAATTCATAATGGTTTGAATGAGGAAATTCTATTGTATGAGGTCAAAACAGAGGTTCCATTATGAAAAGTAAGTTATACTTTGCAAGTTTCTGCCTAGGGGCCTAAAAGAACAGATATTCGTTCTGAGTGACTGGTTTAATGAAAGCAGGAGAGATCTGTGGTGGAGACTGGTGGTGGCTCAGTACCTTTCCCTCTTTCCCTATTTAGGAATTTTTAATTCAGAGCTAGCCCGAGAAAATTCTCAAGGAGGTAATAATTTATTTTAATCCTTTATTAACTATTTATTGAATTTGGCAGTTATGATTTTTTAAAAGTTACCAGATTATTTAAGATTATTTCTCACTGTTCTCTTTATTTATAGTGTGTGTGTGTATTTTCAGCTTAAGTTCTTTTCTTTCCACAGAGCACTAAACTTTTTCAACATTCCTTAAAATTCTGTTTCTAAAGAGTGTTCAAGAGACATAATTACAGATCTCACTTTGGGCATAAGAAATACAAAATTGCATATGTGCAAAACCATAAGGGACCAAATTGCATGTATTCACTCTGCCACTAGAGAGTGAAACTCGCAACCTGCCTGCCTGGATTCTACTTTGGGCAATGAGGGAGAGTGATCACTGACCTTGACTCTAATCTGAGGGAGCCAGCCACAAGACTGGATTATATTTTAACTGTGGAAAACACTGTCATCCCCTTCATCTGGTCTGTTTTCCTGTTGTATGTACCTTGTGCATGACATGACATTAAAAAAATGATTAGGTGGTATTGGTCATTTTAGAGTTTCTCTTAAATGTCTCCTTAATAAAAACATGATCAAACGAGCATGCACCCCGAGCTTGATTCTGGTCATGTTTGGAAATGTTTCTGCCTGATCAGGTTGGCTTCATGTTCACTGCCACAACCACTTTTTATTTTATTTTTTTAAGATTGATTTACTTATTTAGGAGAGAAAGAGTGAGAGTGTGGTTGTGTGTGTGGGGGGGGAGGGTAGGAGCAGAGGGAGAGGGACAAGCAGACTCCCTGCTGAGCAGGGAGCCTGAAGCAGGGCTGGATCCCAGAACGATCACGACCTGAGCTGAAACCAAGAGTCAGATGCTTAACTGACTGAGCCACCCAGACACTCCTGCCACATCCACTCTTAAAATGCAATAAATCTCAAATATTAAAGGGATGCTCAAAGTATGGTGTTGAAAGTATGGTCCCCAAACCCACGGCATTAACATCACCTGGGAACCAGGTAGAGATGTAATTTCTTGGGCCCACCCCAGACCTACTGAGTCAGAAACTCTAGTAGGAGTGATACCTTGGCATTCTGTATGATGCTATGAGCCCTCTGGCTGGTGCTCAAGTTTGAGAACTGCTACTATAATTATAAAATACATTCTTTAAATGTTATTTCAGTATTGTATGTATTGAGATGTGCAAGGTGATGGCTCATGAAGTTGATGAATCTCTCTTAGGTTGCTTATTAAGTGTGTGAGTGGTATAAAATCATATAAATATGTATGTGTTTCCTCTGCAGAGAATCACATCTTGGAGGATGTGAACAAGTGTGTGATAGCCCTGCAAGAAGGGGACGTGGACACCCTGGACCGGACCGCAGGGGCCATCAGGGGCCGGGCAGCTCGAGTGATACACATCATTAATGCTGAGATGGAGAATTATGAAGCTGGTGTTTATACTGAGAAGGTTCTGGAAGCTACAAAATTGCTCTCTGAGACAGGTAAACATGGATATTAGATTCAACCAAAATGTCAATGCCATGATTAATTTCCATATTTGGATTAATCTTTTTCATTGTCTTTTATAGGCCTCTGTGCTTCTAAATTACACCTGATCATAACAGAGATACTCTTGATTTCTTGAGTTTGAATTTGAATAACTTTAGCAGAATAACAACTTTATTGCTTTGCATGTACATATTACTTTATAGTTTTCCCCTATAATCTCCCTTGATTCTCACAAGGGCCTTATGAAGTAGGCAGATTTTTATTATCTGCAACTATGCATGTGAAAGTGGAGGTTTAAATGACTCAAGAGACTGGAAAAAGGTCACAAGTGTAGAAAACAGTGGAGATGTGATGGGGACTTGGAATCTTGAACTAGAAACCATTTCTCCATCTATTTCTTGAGAAGATAGGACCTCGAGGAAGGAGAAAGCATAAAGGCTGTAGGTAGTATCTGGATATGAAATGCTCACAGAAAGGGGGTGGTTGCTGCCAACAAAGGGTCAGAGTTTGAATATGTGCCTTGCTCCTCTAGGAAAGCCTTCCATGCCCTCTTCCAGAACACGTGCTGTCCACTAGGGGATCACTGCTGTGCTAAGACTGGGTTACACATCGGAGCCTGTCATAGCTCTCTGGTGCATTGGGGTGGAGAAAAAAAAGGCTTACTTTCACTAAGTTAGCAGAACAGCCCATCCCTTTGAAAAGTTGTGTCGAAGACTGACCTGTTTTTAGTAGTTTTTACTCTTGACTAGTGTCACTGGGCTTCAGACCCTTTCTCATGTCCCTAATACTGTGTGTGTGTGTGTGTGTGTGTGTATTGGGTGGGAAACAGTGGTTAGAAAGTTCAGGGAAGGAAAGAACACAAAGGGATAGAAAAAGAGAATTTAAGTTTACTTTGGATGGGGTTGTGGATAGGAAATGAACTGAGTCCTATGTAGGCACACAAGGACCTCTCAAACTTCAATGTGGGCCTTTCCTGGTCTGTAGATGGACTGTGGAACCTATTAGGATTTAAAAAAACAAATGTGTTTCTGAAAGGTCACATAAAGCAGTGTTCCAAGTTCTACATGAAACAACATGTTAGTTGAAATAGGTTTCCTTCTACAGGGAAAAGGTTATTTACAAAGACTTCTGTAGATGTTTGTTAGTCTGAAATAGCAAGGAAAAACAGCAATAAACATGGACCTTGGTTGTTCTCTTTGAAATATAAGCAGAAAGGGAATAGGGTAACATCACATCATAAAGAGCACATCTAAGGATTGTTGCTCTTGAGAATCATCACAGACTTAGAATTAGAAATAATACCAGTAATGATAATAAGATATATCTACATTTTAATTAGTTGAAATTTAGCACTCTTTTCTTTCAAATAGGCTTGTCTTTTGCATTCAGTAAAGCAGCACAAAGCAAGTGCTACAGTTTCTTCCCTCACTTGGAAGAATTAGAAACCGGCATTTTACTCTCCAGTATAAGGACTTCTTTTTTTTTCTTAGAGGACCTCCTCACATTTCTGTGGCTCTCAGTTTCTGGCCCTTTAGCTGTAATCTGTTACAAAGTCTCAGCTTTACATGGGGTATTGACCACTCCCTTGGGTCTGACACTGGGGAAAGAGTAGCAGAGAAGGGTGGAAGGTATGAAGACAGGACTTTCAACGCATGCCTGCTCATGACTGGGTGGAATGCTCATTGTAATAGTTGAAAGACACAGAGCATATTGCCAATTTACATGTGACTTTGTGCACACCAAGAACCCAGGCATTGTTTAAGAGACATTCTGGAGTTGTTTTCTCATTGTATTTTGGGCTGCTTTAATGAACAGAAGGTACAGTGCCCATTAGGTCAAAATCTGCTTAAAGGCAAGGGCAACGTGCTTAGTTGGTTGAACTATTTTTACCTAATTTCACTCAAACTCTTGAAATGTAAATAATTTTCTGGTTGATTTTCTTTCTTTCTTTCTTAAACAACAAAATCAATGAAATATGAAACAGAGCAATCCATCCAGGATTGTTGTTGCTCATCAAGATTTTTCTCTTAGTTGTTCACTGTAGAGCTTTTAAAACTCTCATTTCAACCCTTCCTTGCAGTGATTGAATACTCTGGGGACTTAACTAAAGATACCTTTGAGATTCTGATGTTCACATACAGTTCTTAATTGAACAGGGAAGATGGACAAGGCTCTTTAAATTTTTCAAGAACTATTGATGATAACTAGGAAAATAATCAGGTAGAAGAGATTGAAATAGTTTCTACACAACTGTAATTGAACATACAGGAATACGTGTCAAGGAAAAGTAGATGTTGTTGGGCTCAGAACTAGAATATACAATGGATATACATTCTTTTGCTTCTTTCTTCAGTTTTCTCTCTCCTAAACCGAAACAATACTGCTTCTTAGGAGTAACTAGAGAGGTTGTCAAAGAAATGAAAGCAAAAGCTTGAGCTGTTAACTCACCCATGCTAATGAGAATTGTTAGGACTGTACTAGACACTTGGAGTTGGAGGGAGCAGTTCTGCGATTGTGGTTGTGCAGTTTTGTTCAGTTAGTCTTTTTGTCACTGTCTGGCTGTGCTCTGGAGACCTATGTCCTCAATATAAAAACTGCTATGCATATCATTAATACCCAGATTTCTACCTTTGGGCTAATGCTTTGTTTGATTTTTTTTTTTTTTAATGAGAGCCACATTGTTCACTTTTTTTTATATGAGCTTATTAAACTTTGTCCTGAGAGTACATTTTATTTTGGGGATAGAACACAGGGGTAGTGGGCAAGGGGGGAGAAGGTACCAAAAGGAAGGATGAAGAAAAAGAAGAGGAGTCCAGAATACGGAAGACAAAATATCATGTTTTCTTCTGCCTGCCACCACCTACCAGATTCTACCCAGTTTTATGTCTGAATTGTTATATCCCAGACCTTAAGGCAGAAGTTCTCAATCTCTGTACCACTGACTTTTTAGTTGAGGTAATTATTTCTTGAGGGAGGGGAGCTGTCCTGTGCATTATAGGATACCTAGCACTGCTGGCCTCTACCCACTAGATGCTTAGAGGACCTCTTTTCTTCCCCGTTCCAAGTTGTGACCATAAAAGTCATAAAAGACCATAAAAGTATCTTTAGATATTGCCAGATATCCTTGAAGGGTGGGCAAAATAACCTCCATTCAGAATAGCTGCTCTAAGGGGAAGAAATATCCCCAAATAGCGACAAGTTTAAACAAGGCAAAATGGATCTTATGTACCATGACCATAAAATAAAAGAAGTGAAGGGGGTGGGGTAAGAGAAGAATTACATATATATTACAGAGAAGAATCTAAAAAAGGGCTGAACATTCCAAGTCTTGACTAGACCAGACTTTGCTGCTGAAGGGGTTTGCAAACATAGGCCAGCCCCCATTTAGACATGGAAATGTTGCCAGGGACAGCCTCTGCAGAAGGACTCCCATTTTACCACCTGGCTGCCTTCTCTGAGTGGCTAGAAATTGAAAGGGATCCAAAGAGTGACATAACAGTCTGTAGTTGATTCTCCATGAATTACTTTCTCAGTAAAGACAGTGTTTTGTTGAAGAGTGCTTTTTGTGTTTTTATGAATGCTGAATTAAATTTGTGAAAATAATTTTGTGGATTATTAGTATGCTAAAATCCTAGGGCAACATTATATAAAAATTTACCTCTTTTTTTTTTATCAAACTATCTAGGGTGATGAAAACACAAACCTGATCTACATCAGACCCATTAAATACTTACATAGTATATTTGATGGGCTTTTCAGTAAAACCTGAATTATAACAAATTGCCAACAGCATGCACAGTTGACTAGACCCATCTTCAGAGATCTCATTTACAAAATCAGATTGCTCCAGGAGATTGAGGGGGGTGGAAGTACATTCAGTCATAGCATATTTAGATGTATAAAGAGTAGCTCATCTTCACCAAATGGATGATATTGAAATGTCATTTTTATAAATTTGATATCTGATACAAGTTTGTGGCAATGTGAATGTGGTTGGGTTGAGAGATCTTTGAGATTCTGCTGGCAATTCCCTCTTCAGAGGGCACAGATAAAAAGAGGTGAAAAAAAGGAAATAGAAAAAAAAAAGTATTTTAAATGAGAACTCCATGTTAGTGGGTACTCCATATGTGGAGATTAAAATTCCAGTATTTTGGAGAACATGTCCAAACAGATGGTATAGTTTTTCTTTCTTGCTTGCTTGCTTTCTTTCTCTCTCTCTTTTTTTTTAATTAAGACTATTTTTTAGAGCAGTTTAATGTTCATAGCAAAACTGAGGGCAAAGTACAGAGATTTCCCATGTACCCCTTGACCCCACACATGCATAGGCTCCCCTGTGATCAAAATGCCCTTCAGAGTAGTACATTTGTTACAATTAAAGAGGCTGCACTGACCCATCATAATGGCCCAACGTCCATAGCTTACAGTAATGTTCACTCATGTTATACTTTTTGTGGGCTTAGACTAATGTATAATGACCTGTATCCATCATTACGGTATCATACAGCATATTTTCACTGCCCTAAAAGTTACCTGTACTTCACCTATTTATCCCTCCCCCCCCCACCCCTCACCCCTGGTTCCACTGATCTTTTTACTGCTTCCACAGTATTGTCATTTCCAGAATGTCATGTAGTTGGAATCATATAGTATATTGCCTTCTTAGATTACTTCCTTCACTAAGTAGAGATGGTATAATTTTTACTCCTATGCTTTTGTAAAGTTTTCATAAGAACAAAGGGGAACTTTTTATACCATTTCTATATATTTTGCCTAGAAAATGTAAGAGGATCAGCAAACAAAGTATCAAAATTGGAAATAGTAATGAGCGGTAAAGCTGTGTCAGTACAATGTAGTTGAACAAATCCAGATTAGGAATCAGAAGAACTTCATTCTTTGACTTCTGGCAACTAACTATAACTTTAAACTAGTCAATGCCTCTGGGCCACAGCTTCTCCTATGTGGCCTGATGTTTTGTTGTCTGAGGTTGGTCAATATCATTGATTTTGGAATAAATGTATCACTGTTTCCTGGCTTTCTGGTGACTGCACCTAACATGGACAGTTGTTGCCCATGAATCCTCTGTTTGAACACTCTGCTTTATCCAGACAGGCGTGGTTATTATTTTCCAGGCAAAACACATCCATGCTGCCTCCACTGTCCTTCCTGTGTCCTTCCTGTCCCATTTCTTTTTTTTTTTTTTAATTAACATATAATGTATTATTTGTTTCAGGGGTATAGGTCTGCAATTCATCAGTCTTACACAATACTCACCACAACACATACCATCCCCAGTGTCCATCACCCAGCCACCCCATGCCCCCACCCCCTCCCCTCTAACAACCCTCAGTTTATTTCCTAAGATTAAGAGTCTTATGGTTTGTCTCCCTCTCTGGTTTCATCTTGTTTCATTTTTTCCTCTCTTCCCCTATGATCCTCTGCCTTGTTTCTTAAATTCCACATATCAGTGAGATCATATGATAGTCTTTCTCTGATTGACTTATTTCACTTAACATAGTACCCTCTAGTTCCATCCACGTTGTTACAAATGGCAAGATATTTTTTTTGATGGCTGTGTAATATTCCATTGCGTGTGTGTGTATGTGTATATATACATATATACATATATATACACATATATATGTGTGTGTATATATATATATATATATATATATATATATATATATCACATCTTCTTTATCCATTCATCTGTCGATGGACATCTGTGTTCTTTCCATAGTTTGGCTATTGTGGACATTGCTGCTATAAAGTTTGTGGTGCAGGTGCCCCTTCAGATCACTACATTTGTATCTTTGGGGTAAATGCCCAGTAGTGCAATTGCTGGGTCATAGGGTAGCTCTCTTTTCAACTTTTTGAGGAACTTCCATACTGTTTTACATTGCACCCCAAACCATAAGATACCCAGGAATAAATCTAAACAAAGAGGCAAAGGATCTGTACTCAGAAAACTATAAAATACTCATGAAAGAAATTGAGGAAGACATAAAGAAATAGAAAAACGTTCCATGCTCATGGATTGGAAGAACAAATATTGTTAAAATGTCTATGCTACCTAGAGCAATCTACACATTCAGTGCAATCCCTATCAAAATACCATCAACTTTTTTTCACAGAACTGGAACAAATAATCTAAAATTTGTATGGAACCAGAAAAGACCCCGAATAGCCAAAGGAATGTTGAGAAAGAAAACGAAAGCTGGTGACATCACAATTCTGGACTTCAAGCTCTATTACAAAGCTGTCATTATCAAGACAGTATGGTACTGGCACAAAAACAGACACATAGATCAACGGAACAGAATAGAGAGCCCAGAAATGGACCCTCAACTCTATGGTCAACTAATCTTTGACAAAGCAGGAAAGAATGTCCAATGGAAAAAAGACAGTCTCTTCAACAAATGGTGTTGGGAAAATTGGACAGCCACATGCAGAAGAATGAAACTGGACCATTTCCTTACATCACACACAAAAATAGACTCAAAATGGATGAAAGACCTAAATGTGAGAAAGGAATCCATCAAAATCCTAGAGGATAACACAGGCAGCAACCTCTTTGACCTCGGCTGCAACAACTTCTTGCTAGACACATCTCCCAAGGCAAGGGCAAAATGAACTATTGGGACTTCATCAAGATAAAAAGCTTTTGCACAGCAAAATAAACAGTCAGCAAAACCAAAAGACAATCGACAAAAGGGGAGAAGATATTTGCAAATGACATATCAGATAAAGGGCTAGTATGCAAAATCTATGAAGAACTTTTATCAAACTCAACACCCAATGAACAAATAATCCAATCAAGAAATAGGCAGGAGACATGAACAGACATTTCTGCAAAGACGACAACCACATGGCCAACAGACACATGAAAAAGTGCTCAACATCACTCAGCATCAGGGAAATGCAAATCAAAACTATGATGTTCTCCATTTCTTCCTCCCCCTCTGTGTATTGACCTTATACTTTAAGACATGGCTCATTCTCAGTTGAAGACAACAGGGAACATTATCAGTCTTTTGATGTTTAGTGTGTCATCTTCGTTGTCTGCCTCAGTGGTCCACAACTAGGTTGTCCGTTCCTGGAGGCAAGTGTTTCTATAACTACCTAGGATCTAGAGCAGTGTTACCACACAATTAGCACTTAATATACATGCATTGATAAAATGAATATAAAGAGTTAGGACATTACATTTCATTAATTTTCAGTGGAGAATAAGCCCAGTAGCAGCCACTGGCTTTCAGCTTAAGATTCTACAACAAAGAGAAACTTCCTCCACCACCACCCCCTACTTTGTATATAGCAAAAGAGAGCAATCTGTTTGGCCATTTTCAGGGTACGCTTACTCTACTTGGACTGATTACTGTATTTAGTGGGATTAGGTTTTATGATTGGATAGGTCTGGGTGACCTGCCTATCCCAGTGATTGGGTTGTGGAGGGTGTAGACAGAGGTAAGATCAACATCAGAAGGAGGTAGTAGGGACAGCTTCTTGGGAAGATAAAATATTAGATATTATGGGTAGGAAAGGCCATTACAGTCTAAGGCACTTCTCCATGACTGACTTTGAAATTAGATTATGAAAGTAATGAATTTCAACAGAAGCTATAATGACCAAGATTGTTCACCCTAGACATCCTAATATATTTTAAATGCATTTTAATATAACCCTGACTATTGGTATAAAGTATCTTATTTCTCTCTGAAAGGTCAAAATGATTAGGATATTCAGGAAATATCTTACTTATTTGGTGGTTGTGGTATCCATGGTGGTGGGAAATCAGAAGTAGAGGAAGAATGAGAAGGAAATCTCATCTACTTAGTAGTCCTTCAATAGGCAATGTGTAGTTTGTCTTAGTGCCTTTTCTGTATGATTGAAACCTCCGTACTTTAGATATTTTAGGGATCTGGCTGATGTGTTTTATTATCTATGTTTACTTTATCCTGAAAGAAAATGCAAAGCTTCTGGCTGAGAGGACAAACTTACTACTCACCATGCCAGTTTCCCATGCCTCATTGTCCCTCTTAAGGCAGTGTGATGAGGGCAGGTGAATTCCATGCCCACAAAGGAGGTCCATGCGACAGGAGAGGAACCACGAAATTATGCATCTGGGAGCTCATCTAGGAATTGGTGTTCCGCAGCCTTTTTCCCCTCCCGAGAGGAGAAGAGAAGCCTTTGCTCTTTAATGTTAATAAACTCCCTCTAGGAAGGGTCTCCTACTTGTTATAAGCCTTTGAGATATAAATGAATGTTGCCTGGTTTTATTCCCCTTTGAAATGTAAACACACATTTCTGGGGAGATAAACGCGTAAATCTCTCCTGGTTCCTTCACTATTTTAGGACTGCTACCGAGTCATGCTTTAAACCAGGTTACCAGTGATTTTAGCTCAGAAAACCCTGGCTAAACAGAAACATGAAAATCTCTACCCCACATTGGCTTGTTCATAAGTACTGTGTTCTGCTAGAATTCAGACGTGTCCAGCACTCTTAGCATGAGGGGCTGAAGAGCCATAGGAGAGGATACAATTTGAGAAAGTAAGAGATACAATTTTAGGCTGGTGATAAACCTCTGATGTGGAAGTGGAAATGGGATAGGGTGGATATAGAAAGGCCAACGATTACACATTCATGTGCCATAAGTTAGGAGAAACATACTGGAACAAATAGCACTTTTCTAGTGCTTGTTTGTCAGAGTAAAACCAAGAGGAAGGCTATTCATTTAATTCTGTATGATTCACATTATGGATGTAGAATCCTAGAGACTGCAAACAGCGTGGTACTTCTTTGTCACTTGAAGAGCATTAGGGGCATCCATGGTGGGAGCAGTGGGATGGCAGAAGGGCCTGCGTATTTTGTCCAGCAGGGCTAGTGTTGGTGTCCATAGGACTTGGTGGCCAGGATATATTTATTGTGCACAACTGAGGCAGTAGTAAGTTCCCTTTACCCAGATTCTCTGCCGCATCAATAATAGTTGTTTGAATCCTACAGAAGAGGAATATGCTGACAGTCACTTGTTTGGGAGCACATGTGATATATCACTGGAATATCCCAGAAATAGTTTGATTTGGAAAAATGGGAAGCTTTGCTTGTGGCTGGACGACCTGAAATACAAAAGGACATAAGAACCAAAGTTCTGTTTATTCTTGTCAAAGTGACTCTGAAATAATCTTCCCACCTGGTTTGTCTTTCTGTATTTTACCTAGTCTCTAGCACTAGCTGGATTCTTCCTTCTCAGTGAATTCCTCTCTCTCTAACCACACCAGCCAATCCCACCTCTCTGTGCTCTCATTACTCATATTATCTGTGTCACTTTTTAGGCACCTACCACTTACTGCCCTGGTTGCAAACTCTGTTTCCCCATTTGTCTCTTAATGTAACTATCTGCCCTCTGTCTGCCTTTCTATCTAGATAAATGTAGGTGTGTATTGCTTCCGAATTAAATTTTAACCCCTTGAGAACTGAGACCACCTCTTCATTTCCTCCAGGCTGATAAGAGTTGAAGCTGTAAAATGTTTTTTTTTTTTTTAAACATAAATGAAAAATATAATTAACACTGTATAATATCTTATTTGGGGGTTGTGCCCTTTTTAAAACTTACATGCCTAATGATCAAGGTCAGAATCTTAGCAATTATAACATCTTAATCCTTTAAATCTCACTGATGCCAAATTTAACTGTAGTTATCAAGTTTGGTTTCCACAAACACTATAAGCTCAATAAAGCATCGTGCTCAATTCTTTATTCATTCCTTAAGTTTCAGAATTAAATGTGCCATCCTTTCCTTTTAACTTATAAACCATTTGTAATTATTTTTGAAATGCTTATTTTAAAATATAAGAACTTTCCAAGCAAGCATTTTCTTTCCCTAGGGAAAGAAAGCTCTTGTCTAGACAAGAGCAGATGGATGCTCCCTGATTCTCTTAGGGTAGTTATCATGAATGAATTTTAGAGGGTTTTTTTTTTTCCCTCCTTCTTCTAGGCAGTCCTTTTTCATCTTTCATCAAACAATTCAGCTCATGGGTTATGTATGGCCTTCTGGAACTTGAATTTGATTTTGATGTTTGAAATGTACATTATAATTTTCCAAACATGAATTTATGAAAATGGCAGCCTTTAGAAACTCCCACAGAGGGAACAGATGACTGACTCTGACGAAAGAAAGTCCAGGAATACACACAGAATAGAGGGGGAAAAAAAGAATACACATGGAATGGAAGAATTAGGACTAGCTAGGATGATGCTGATGGTTGCTGGAGAGTAGGAACAGCTGACAAATAGTCACCAGGGAATAAGGAGCAGATTAAACTGGGCTTCTTTTGTCTTTGCCCCTAGTTTCCAGTGCTCAACATCTTCTAACTTGATTATGAGTTATCAAGATAAAGCATGGTGAAAGCTAGTAAGTGTATCACTGGTCTGGACAAGGTAAGATTTAAATTTAGGGAGTATTTAAATATTATTGCTACTACCCCCTCTACAGCATTTCTAAAGGCATTGAAGGATACTTCGCTCAAAATTTAAATTCAGTTAATCAACTAAATAAAATAGTGGCATAAGTTTGAGATAGAAGGAGAATACTTTCACAAGAATATTAGATTAAGTTGGAGGTTTTTGGGGGGAAAAATGAGGTAGGGAAGCTGGTTTTGATTTTTTTCCAGTTACGAGCTTTTTGATTAAGTCTCATAACTTATTTAAAGACTCCCTTTCCTCATAGATCTGATGAGGACATAATGGATACAATGTTTAACACTGGCCTTCTTGGATAAAATGGAAAATTCTAGGAGTGAGTATATCAAATCTTGCCCTGAGGGCAGATTTCAAAGGAAATTCACTATTTTTTTTAAAGATTTTATTTATTTATTTGAGACAGAGAGAATGAGAGACAGAGAGCATGAGAGGGAGGAGGATCAGAGGGAGAAGCAGACTCCCCGCCGAGCAGGGAGCCCGATGCGGGACTCGATCCTGGGACTCCAGGATCATGACCTGAGCCGAAGGCAGTCGCTTAACCAACTGAGCCACCCAGGCGCCCAGGAAATTCACTATTAAGAATGTAAAACCATCAGAAAGGTGATGGGGTCCTGCCAAGGAGAGAGAAGGGCATAGAAGTGGGGAAACTAAGTTTTCAAGACAAGTGGTACAAACTTCCCAATTAGAGATTTTAGCACTGATTTGAGTATTCTCAGTTTATTTTGCTCTCACAAAGCCACTTTTTGGTGATGAGTTATGTAGTTGCATGTCTGTCCAAAGGAGACTGGATGATTCTGCCTGCTTATAAACAAAGAAAAAGGTGTGTGGATTAGTAGATACAGAGGCTCATAGTGTGAAGATGATAACTATAAGAGCCATTTACTGTGCATCTTATGTGCCAGGTATGATGGTATCTTGCATATATTCACTTTTTTTGTGCCTTGACGGCAAGATCATACTTGTTTTGTCACTTTATTCCCAATGGATAAGTACTGCCTATGTTTATATATAAAACTGTATACAAAATTTGTTGAGTGTATTATTTTTAAACCTTATATAAAACCTGAAGGGCAGCTATCATCCTTGTTTTACACTTGAGTAAACTGAGGCTCAAATTGATTAACTGGTGAAAAATTGAATATCAAGGTTCATGTATGCATCTTCTTGGACCCAATAAATATCCAGAAGCCTAGACCAAGCATAGGTGCTGCAAATGAACATAAATTTAATATGTCCTGTTATCTATTTTTGCTGATATTTCTACTTCTGGCATAGCACACTTATTAGTTAGCTGTGTAACAAATCACCCCAAGGCTTAATGGATTAACATTATAAACATTTTACTGTCTCATAATTTCCATGGGCCAGGAGGCTGGGTACAGTTTAGCCATGTACCATTGCCTCCAGATCTCTAATAAGGATGCAGTCATCTTAAGGAACAATTGGTGAAAGAGCCATCTCTAAACTCACTCATGTGGTTGTTGGAAAGCCTCAGTTCCTCATTTGTTGTTGGACTTAGGGCCTCAATTCCTTACTGGCTGTTGACCAGAGAGGCCTCTCTCTGTTACTTGCCATAGAGACTTTTCCATAGATGAACTGTCTATCATCAGAGTGAGCAAGTGAGAGAGCAAGAAAAGGCAAGCAAAATGAGAAGTCAGCATCTTCTTGTAACCTAATCTCAGAAATGACATCCCATCCTCCTTGCTATATTTTACTGGTTAGGAGCAAGTCGCTAGTCTCAGCTCATGTTCAAAGTGAGAGGATCACACAGTGGCATAAATACCAGGAGAAGAGGGATCATTGGGGCCCATCTCAGAGACTATCACACCTACATATTTGCAAATGCATCAAGATGGGATGGACTATATGGGTGATGACTAGTATAATTAGGATAGAACATTAGGACATGTGGACAGATCCCACAACATAGACTTAATAGTGACTTATTTAACTTCTGGCACAGTGTACCTATTTGCTTATACAGTGGCTTCCAGGACACAAAAGATCCACTGAATCAAGATAGAGCTATGCAATATGTGGCCAGGAGGGTCATGAGAATAGTGGAGCTAAATAGTGGGGAAAGGAAGGCCAAGACTGGCTCAAGGTGATTGGTGAAGGGATTTGGAGCAGAGGACAGATCTGAGAAACTGTACAGAGAAACAAGATGAAGCTAGTATATAATTCGAAGATAACAGTGTGCCATGTCAAAGAGAAGAAACAAGTAATTACCTCTCTAGGGAAAATTCCATTTGACTTAGGTTCTGATATTCAGACATTAATCTCAGAATCTGAAAGAAGCTATGTTGCCAGAAGTGACTAAAGTCATAATCAGATTAGTGAGAGGATACAAAATCAGGGTCAGAAGTGGAAGGTCTGGATAATGCAGGAAATCCTAGCCAAGTGCTTCAGCAAGATTCTGGCCTTTCTTGTATCTTGAAGGAAAGCATCTATGTCTAGTGGGAGTATATGCTTCTGTAAATACTTACAGAAATGAAATAGCCATTATTCATGAGGTAGACTTACAGATCCATTTGATTAGCAAGCAGCTCAAAAAAAGATTCTAAGTTCAGAATTTTGAAAGATCCCTGTTTAGATGGGGAGAACCTAGAACGCCTCTAATAATTAATGATCATGATATTCTTTACTAAAACTACCGAACTGGTATAAAACGATGGCTGGCTTCTTTGGTTTGTCCTTCATTATTTTTGAGTGGTGCCAAAGCTACAAAAGTGTCAGCTTCAGTTTGCATTGGACCCTCCTTCTACACTGAGTATGACTTG
Organism: Mirounga angustirostris; assembly: GCF_029215605.1. Classification (NCBI taxonomy): domain Eukaryota; kingdom Metazoa; phylum Chordata; class Mammalia; order Carnivora; family Phocidae; genus Mirounga; species Mirounga angustirostris. The sequence goes on along the minus strand of NW_026991718.1, from coordinate 43,176,318 downwards.
GAGCTTCAGACTCTGATGGTTTCCTCACTAAATGATTATACTTCATGAATGTGCTGAACTGACAAGGTACACCCAGAGCCTTTTAAATGCCAATCAGTCTTTCCTTTGGGCAAATTTGTGCCCCCAGTGGTTTGGATCTACTCTCCTATATACTCTTTTCTCCTCTTACTTAACATCTAATTGGGGGCCACTTGAATAAAATCCCTTAGGAGTCTCTGATAGAAACCATTTTGGGGAAAGAATGCATTACCTATAGAAAGCACATGAAACAGTACTCTCTTGCTATAAGGGAATATTATTCCCTCAGAGGCTCCCCAAAATAATACCTTCTGTCTCCAGTTATTCTGATAATGTCTAATTCTCTAACTCCAACTGTTAAAATGGAGGCGTAATAACTGTTTGTGATTGGTGGGACAGTGGGGGAGTATAATGTATTCCTCCACTGGAGTTGGCCACAATTCCATCCCACTTTTGATATTTTATTCTCTTTCTAGATTTTTTCAAATATTTTCATTCTTACTTTTTATTTTATATTAACACTTATTAGACTGGTTCTTTCTCTAAAGCAGAAGGTCCTTGTCCATTTTCTCTTCTCTTTCCTTGGTATTGAAGTTTGTGCAAAGAACACACTCGCAAGAGTGTGTTGGTTGACTGCACCACCACAATTGAGAGATCCATATGCATGCAGATATCCTAGTTTGGCCCTGGTGAACTAGTCAAGGATACAATAGTGAATCTTTCTCCTTGCTCAGTGGTGATGCTCCTACTCAAGCAGTCCTGGAAGGCTTCTGTGTTCAGGTTTCTGAAAGGTCCCTAGTGATCAAACCTAGAATGCCCACTATTAACTTGGTTAATGACTCATGAAACTATTTAATAAAATTATTGAACTAATATGAAATGATGGGCAGAAAGAGACTTAGTAATTGAAATATGGTACTGCTCATCTGGTCCCTGCAATAGTGAATGACAAGGGAGTTCTTTTCTACATTCCATTCTTTCATTTCTCATCCTTCTCCCACTTGGATAGATTAGCTGTGCCAGAAGCATGATAAGGGCCTAAGATGTAAAGAAGAAGGAAGAGCTGGTCTCTTTCTAAAAGTGACTCCTAATGTAAAACAGTTGACATACAGAAATGTCAAACAATTTTAATATATTGTACTAAGTACTATAACAGTACATACATAATTAGGATGCTATAAAATTATAGAGAACTGACAACTTTGTGAATTAAGGAAGGTTTAACAATAGCAGTTAATTCTAAATGAGATACCAGAGATTGAGGAGGAATTCACCTGGGCCAAAGAAAAAGAGGTATATTTAAGTATAAGAATAAATTAATCATGAACATGTTGGTATGACATGGCATGTTTCCATGTCACCTTTGAAGACATTAAATAAGTCAGTCTAATTGGAACATTTAAATATATGTAGGAGTAGGTGGAGAGGCATAGATAAAAATGATAGGCAGGTGTCTGATGTTTGTGTTTATATCTTGTAAAGATTTTAGAGTCCCTCTATATTAAAGGGAATCATTGGAGTGTTTAAAGTTAGATGTGGACCTTTTAGGTGTTTACTTAGGGGCAGTGGAGTTGGTTGGCCATTCATTTCCACTACCTCTAGTTAACCTCAGATTTTGCTCTTACGGTTGTCAGCAGGCCTATTTGCATCTTTAGTGAGACTTCTTGTTCGTTTTACTGATTCACCCTGTGTTCTGAAATGTCACTTCTAATGTCTCTCTGGAGGATTAAGTCTAGATCTTCCTCACCTCTGTTTTAGGATCTCAGTAGGCACTAGAATGAGGCGACCTTGATTTTTATATGCATGCTGAACTCTGATTTCATTACTCTTGGAATGTCATCATTCTGTGGCCTAGTGTGCACTCTGCATACAAAAGTAAAACAAGAACTTACAAGTTTATTTCCAAATTTGGTCACCCTTTCAGGATATAAGCTATTAAGAGCAATTCAGTATTTCTGATAAATAACAGTAAAGTGGTGTCTACATTTTGGGATGTAATTCAGAAACTAGAAAGAAACTTCTATTTATATAATCCTATATCAAAAACTCTGTTAATATATAATGTGTGTATCACAAAGGCAATGCTGTATTCTGTCCTAATTAGTGGGAAGCAGAAGCAGCATCATATTTGAAGTATATGAATAAATATATTTTTTCAGACTTTTTCTATCTCAGTATTACTTTTGGGATATTTAATTTCTCAGACATTACCAGAGGCGTTAGAAGAATTCATAGCTTAATATCTTAGGTTCTGTCAAGATGGATCATTGTTCTATGAACTTTTTTCTGTCTTATCACTTTAGAAAACAAAACAGTATAAAACTAAAACAAGAAAGAGTGCAGCAGCATGGAGAGCAAAGGTATATTGGTTAAAGAGTGGTAGCAGTTGACCAAGCCATAAATAAATGAGTATTGAATGTGCTTAAGAGCAGAGCACAGAGAAAGATTTTCTTGAGGGTCAGACCCAGAAAAACACTGACTTGAGGTAAGAGAAATGAATGTCTTCTCAGTTAAAGTAAATAAAACTGAATTAGTTCAAGTTGTGGGTTTTATCAGGTTGATGAATCTAATAAGATCATTGGAATATTAAGGATAAATTTAACTCTGAGCCCCCATTTGTAAAGTGAGGATTCTGTACCTCCTCTCCCACCATTTTTTCTCCCTTAGAAGGTTGATGTTATGTTCTGTTCCAATCTTTTTATTAAAGAACTTTGTTTTTTCTGCCTCTTCTGATAATGCCACATCCACAACAGTGTTGTTCACACCAACATGCCACCCCTTCAGTCTTCCTAGAGAGATCCTATACTCCATGTTGGAGCAAACAGAATGCTTTTCTCCAAACTTGGGGTTTCAGAGCAGTCCTAGGCATGTTTCGGGCCCCAGAGCACCCCTTATGAAAGTGGTCCCTTTTTAGGTTTTAGCTCTCCTCTCTCTCCCTTGGGCACAGAATCAAACCTGGAGGCTGGTGAAGAAAGATAACATGTCACCTCCTGCTTTTTCCTCCTCCTTAGCTCTTCTTCAGAACAATCTTGCACAAACAGAACAAAGCCACACAACAACACTGATGATCACCCTTTTATATTCCATTGAAGTTCTTTATGAAAATAGAGGTGTGTGCCCAAGAGCCAGGGTCCAGTGGGTGGGTACTACCTAACTGAACCTTTTTTTAAAGATTGATTGATTGATTGATTGATTGATTTGAGAGAGAAATGGGGGGGGAGGGGGAAGAGGAAGAGAATCCCAAGCAGACTCCCCACTGAGCGTGGAACCTGAAGGGGGGCTTGATCTCACAACCCTGAGATCATGACCTGAGCCGAAATCAAGAGTGGGATGCTCAACCAACTGAGCCTCCCAGGCACCCCTACCTAACTCAACTCTGCAGTGGGCAGTTATTAATTAAGGTTGAATATTAGGCATTTGATCACAGTCACAATTTCTGAGGGACTTAAATAATACTGTTGATCAAAATGGTTTCTTTTACATTCTGGTCCAAGAGCTAGAACTTTATTTTTTCAGAGCCTTATTCTGTAAAAAGTACAGTCTTGAGGATAATGTGTTGATCTTTTTAAAATATTTGAATTATGAGAAGATTCAAAGCAAAAAGGAACAGAGACTAATATAAGTGAGACCCTGCTTCTACCCTGAGGTGTAACAAATATTAACATTTTGCAATATCTGATTCACATTACTGTTTTCTTAAGAATTAAGATATACTTGAAGCCTCCTTAAGACCTCTGCCTCATCCCATGTCCCTCCGTCCCCCTCAAAGGCAACCACTGTACTTAAGGTGGTGTACATTTTCAGAACATGTGTAGTAAAATGTATATATGTTTAAATTATGCACAGTACTCTTTTATGAATTTTTAAATTTCTCACAAATGATATCTCTTTTCAGTTTGCTTTTCCTGGTCAACACTTTGACCTTAGAACTTACTCACTTGACTACATTGGCTGTCTCCTGAGTTACATCCCGAAGTCCATTTTGTTCCATCCTGATGTACTGCCCATGAACCTGGAGTGAACAGCTTCCTGTGTCTCCCCAGCATCCCACTTAGTGGACTCAACAGTCCTGGGATAGTGCCAGTTGGAAGGGATGCCTTAAAGCTGTTACTTTTATTCCTAGATTTAATATAACTCTTATTAACTCTTGGAATATTCAACCTATTAAGAAACAACTATAACCATAGAGACAAAAAGATGTTCCTATGACTCCAATGTACTCAGCCCTCCTAATCAGTGCCTCTTTAGAAGTCAATATTTGGCTCTACTGTAGAAAATGTCTCAGCTCACTGGTTGGGACTGGAAGGCTTCACTTAGATTTTGTCAAAGTGTTTACCAGAATGATGTGTGTCCATTTGACTCCCACCTACAGTAGAAGGGTTCCCTTCTTTCCCCATGCTCAGTAAGATCGGTGTTATTAAGCTTTAGTTTATTTGCCCATTCCAAGAGGTATGAAATGATCTCTCATTGTTTACACTGTAAGTTTTCCAATTATTAGTGAAGTGTCATGTATTTATCAATAATATGGGATTTAGTATTTTGTGAATTGCCTGTTCTAATCCTTGGTCTATTTTTCTATATTTTGCCAATTCATTTGTAGGTGTAGTTATTTTATGTACATGTAGAACTAATTTTCAGTGAAATGATACGGAAAAAACTTCAGGCAGTTAACTGCTACTGATGGTACCATACAAATCTGTAAAATTGTTGATGGTCATGATGGCACTTAGACATCAAATAGAATGAAATTAATATTCAGAATTTTCAGTTTAGGAAGGGAAGGGAATTTGTAATTTCATTTAAGAAAGATACTCATGGGAAAATACCAAATACATGTAACAATATTTTCATGCCCAGGGAGGTCAATTTCAATGATCTAGATTATTTAGTCATGTAAAACAGTTTATTCCCAACACAAATGGATAGCTGGAATGGCCTTAGTTTAATGTGGTAGTTTTTAGAAGTATATTTTTGTTTGATTTTTACAGCAGTACAACTCAATGTCCACCAAATTCCTTTTATGTAAAAGTATTTCAAAGGCACAAATGAAAAATTCAAATGGTATAGAGAACCAGTCCTAGTAATTCACTCACAGAAGGAAATTCACCCCATGCATGCTTTGGTTTTGATCATTTCTATTGAAAGAACGTTTTCCTGTAACCCTCCTCTTTTTTTTTTTTTTAATATACTTTTAAACGCTGGACTTTTCCTAGTAGAAATACATTTTTCTAGGAAGGTTTTATCTTGAATACCTTGACCCTAGAAAGTAAAGTAATTTAGCAGAGTTTCTCTCACTAGGGATTAAAATGGATGTTAAAGTATCCACAGAGGATGAAAATGAGTAAAAAGATGAATCAGGCATGAAGGTTCAGAAATGGAAAATGGATGAATGATGTTTCTATTTTATTGTCCTTGTAAATAAAATGAATTGTGCTTTTGGCTTTCATTTGCCATATGAATTGATTGTTACAAGATAAAACCTGAGAAAATTGAATTATAATTTTCAAGAATCAGTGAATCAGCAGCATTTTTTAAGTAGCCAGTGGAAGTATTCCAGACATTCCACTGAATTTACTTTCCGCAAACCTCCACTATGTATGTAGGTGTCTTAATGTTTAAAGAAAGAGGTGCTAACATTTTAGGAATTTATATATGTATCTTCTTTCACATCAAAATGGTCCTGGTAAAATGAAACAAAACTGAATTCAGCTTTGAGCCTACTGGTCTCTAACCCTAGGCTTAGTGCTGGAGTGCCCTGGGATTGCCTCTCCTCTCTTGTAAGGTCCTTCTGCGAGCCTCCCTCCACTGCCATCCCCCTACCTCCAATCTCAAGTTCTATTTCAACAAAAAATGGAATACGTTGGATCACTTCATTCACCTGTTACTATGAAGTCCTACAGGTTAAAATCTATTGCTCATCACCTATGACTTCAGCATATGATATTAGTTAAATATTTATCAAGCTTTTTGAGGGCCAAATACCATCCAATAAATGTGTATGCATTATTTCATTGAAACTTAAGATTTTATGGATTTCTTTTATAGACAAAGAAGCAGGTTTAGAAGGAGTTAAGAAAACTTGGCTAAGGTTTCATAGCTAGTAACTAGCATAAATGAAATTCAACTCAGGTTATAATAACACAAAATATGTACGCATATACACTATACCACACAATCCTGAGCAGGTTTCAAAACTTGCCGTTGCATAACATCACCACTCGTGGAGTAATGGTTTACTTCCTCTGCTGAAAGTAAGTGGTAGACCACTGAATCGGGTCCACCCCAAACTGGAAAGGTAGGCACACAGCTCCACTGAGCTGTTGGAATACATGGAGCATACCACCTTGCCCAAGGGCTGGAACAGGGAGCATGAGAGAAAGTTCACCTAATACATTGTTTCTCACTTTGTTTAATGCAGTGATGCCACGCTTTGCCGAGCAAGTAGAGGTTGCTATTGAAGCCCTGAGTGCCAACGTCCCTCAACCATTTGAAGAGAATGAGTTCATTGATGCCTCTCGCCTAGTGTATGATGGTGTTCGAGACATCAGAAAAGCTGTGCTGATGATCAGGGTATGTAAGGCCTCTCTAGGTTGGAGCTGATCAGAACTTCTGGTGTGGACTCCAAAGAATTTACTTTTGTTGTTTTAATTACTTAGTTTAATTTGTTAAGCTGTTTGGCTCCTCATTTAGTCAGACAAGGGGGACCGTTTAGTCAGACAAAAGGGACAAGTGATCCCAACAAGCCTAGATTCACACTGAATAACCTGAAGAGTGATACTCTGCCTATTTCTTGCATGCATTGTTGTCTAAATTTGATACTAACTTTCAGGGGCCCCTGCTATTATCCATGTGCTTCTCTGGCTAACATTTTCCCATCAGGGTCAAAAAGCCATGGGATGGAAAGAAAGGAAGAGAACCCAGCGTAGTAGTAGTAGTAGTAGTAGTAGTAGTAGTAGTAGTAGTAGTAGTAAAAATAATAATAATAATCTGATACACAGTCACATTATCTTTATAACAAATAATTACAATCTTATAAATAAGGCTGTATAACTTTGCAGCAAACCTCTTCCCATCACTCACCCTACTATCTTCCCATGTTCAGTCTTCTATTGTCAGCTGTGAGTCTTCCAAACGATTGTCCAAGTGATTATATAGAGACATATGCTAGAAAACATATAGTAGGTTTTAAAACTCAACATAAGTATCATTTACAACTTGCTTTGTTCACCCACAATGTACCTTCATTTATTTACATTAATACACATAGCTTCCCTAGTTCCATTTAACTGCTACATAATATTTCATTGTAAGATGAGATTTTGTTTTCTCCTTACCTTGCCAACAATTTGGCATGGTTTTCAAATAATTTTCTTACCCATAGATCTCTTTCTTAAAATAAACTTAAATATTCAAAAGCATAATTGATGACACAAATACATTTGTGGCTATTACAGCTGAAGCAGAGTTGGGGCTTCTGCAGTGACAGTCATAAGAACATGAGAACATGTTGTCTGATAGCAATATACTGTGAGCCACAATTGTAATTTCAAATTTTCTAGTAGACACATTGGGAAAAAAAAAAAAACAGTTGAAATTAATTTTAATAATATATCTAACTTAATCAAATGTATCCAAAATGTTACCATTTTTGACATGTGGCATTAGCTACATTTAAAGTTCTCAGTAATTCATTGTAGCTCATGTCTACCATATTGGATGAGATAGTACTGGAGTGCATCCCCACCTTCATCCTCTACAGTTGTCTCTGAGGCTGCTCAATAAAACCACAAGGTATCTGCTGACTGCATTCTGATAAACTTTCTCTCAGGGTGATCATTGAACATCTAAACTAATATACCCTCAAACACTGCAAGACAATAATAACCAAATAATATCTGTGGTATTTTGTTCTCTTTGGACAATATATAACTAGTACTTTGAGTATTTCATCTATGGCATTAATTCTCCTCTGAATCTTGTTATCTTTGAGGTCATTAAATTCATGAGTGATCCTCTTCAGCTGTGGTATCCAGAGTGCAACATGGTGCTTCCATGGTGATCTGAGCAGGTGGAGTAGAGTATCACCAGGAAGAGTCTCTATTCCCTCTTCGTTGGCATCCATGCTTCCCCTGAAACATTATCAAACGCCTTCACTTGGGAGCACAAAAAGCATCTTCGAATTTTCTTGTCTTTAAATTCAGCTTGATTGTTTTCTTGTTAAATATGTCTGTCTTTCATAATAATTTCATGATCAATTCAAAGTGTTCAGATCATTGTATAAGTTATATCAGACGATTCTCTTTATACTTAACAATGTGGCGTTCATAGTTGGAATTTGGAGGCTATCAGATGTATTTCCTGTTCTTCTAACTTGCCCATTTTAGATCTGTCAAACTCTTACCACCTTGCAAGACTTGACTGAAACCTTCAAATTTTCTCCATCAAAAATATTGACCATCTCCTTTAACTATGTATAACTGTTTCTGCTTATGATAGTATTTATTACATTATTCCCTTTTATGTCTATTACCTTCTTTAGACTGTGAAATTTTGGAAAGCAAAGGCTGTGTTTTTATTTTCCCTTCACCGTGGTGCATTGTCTGGCACAGTGGTTAATTGTGTGTGTGTGTGTGTGTGTGTGTGTGTGTGTGTGTGTGTGTGTGTGTGGTGGAGGAAACAGATACCCAGGGAGATAAAGAAGGTGACAGAAAAGGGATGAGAATTGGAGAAGAAGGAAAAGAGAGGTAGTCAGGCTTTTAAACCTGTAACAAATTAGATCATTTTTTCCCATTACATACTAACTTGTGAAATAGGTAATAGACCATGAGAGTTATGTTTTCAAAGCATTTGACACTAAATCCCACTATAATCCTCAAGACATATTCCCTCTTTTGCCATTTTTCTGCTTTGTTAGCCTTCACATTTTTGTGACAACCATTCATCTGGGGGGCTGGGGAAGTTTATAGCCATCATTCATTTATTCATTCATGAGCTGTAAAAAAACATAATTTTAGATAAAATGCCATATCTTTGTTGCATGAATTTCATTCCTACATCTCGACATTTCAAGTCATCTGATCAGATGGATTTCACACCATGTAAAACTTAAGAGAGAAATGTACAGTATGTACAAATTGATATTTTTAAAATCCTTCTCCATTCAGCACCCACATGGCTTCATTTTGTACTTAATATCTTGCTTTGCTTTTTGAGTATAATGATTAAGTCTACTTAAAGAAAAAAAAATCCATTGCACTATTTCTAGAGAAAGACAGTGAGACAAGTAGAACTGTTTCAGTCCCAGCAAACCTGGCCATGCCTCCTTCCCTCCAGAGTGTTGTTTATACTTTGTAAAAATAAGAAATCTTTTTCCCTGAAAAAATAAATGCAGAACAGACCCTGAAGGGTTAAGTTTTCCATCACCTTGCCTCGCAGTGATCAATACATATTTAATGTGATGTCGGTATCCAGGCACTCCAGGCAACCCTCTGAAGTAGACAGAACTATCTTTCCTGTATCCTAACCTCACCTTTCAGAACCCCACTTCTCCCTTGAACAGGTCTACTCTGCCCCTCTGCTGTGAGACTATTTCTTTTTGTTCGCTTCTTGCTGAGACTTGTCCTTGGTGATCTATCAGCTACGAAAGAATTTACAAATTACCCTAGCATAGTAATTTAAAAAGCGAACAGACCAATCTGGCACACCACCATACCGTTGATTCTCATTATTTGCAGTAGTTATATCCTATAACGTTGCTGTGAACATTGAGTTAGAGAATGCTGAAACACTGTTCCTAGGGGAACATCCTAGGTTCCTATGAGCCTCTGGTTACATTTTCATTCACTGATCAATATTTAGCTGTGTTTTATGCATGTTTTTGTTTGAAGACACATTATTTTGTATATATTGTTGACTCATTAACATTGAACTCACAGCTAACCTCACTATAACTCATTCCTGAAGGAAGCTCATCTAACACATGCCTTTTCTCGGTAAAGGCACATCACAACTTTCTTACACTTAGGACCACTAAACAGCACTTCAGCACTGCACTTGGAAGCCATTGTAAACAGAGAAATCACCAACAAAAGGCACAAAAATGCAAAATATGTGGCATTAAATGAATGCAAAAGATTACTTATTTGCAGTATAAGAGCTGAAACAAAAAGGCAGAACTTTGTGCTGTTGGACCTCAGCTGGGAAAACACACAGGTTAGGTGACTCACATTTTTTGCCATGTTGTACATATCTGTGAAAAACTACACAAGCATTGCTTTGGGGATTACAAAGAAGCTTTTGCTGCATAGACAAACTCACAAATAAGGTGTCTGCAAGTAATGAGGGCGAAGTGTACATTTAAGACACAGTTAGACATTTAATATTAGAAATTAAGATAACTGGGTAGGGTAGAAGGAGGTAATATCTTGGTGTTAGAATATCTATATTCAAAAAAACAAAAAACAAAACAAAACACAGTAGTTTCTTCTTGTAAGAACAACCCTGGAAAAAATCTATTATATCTATATTCTTTTATAATGTAATTGGAACCCATTAATTTGGTTGCACATGATACTTTTGAAAGCAGGTCGTGGAAAATAGTTAAGGCCTGATAAAAGTCTAAAGTTTAACTTCATAAGTCCCAAACTGTGCCTGAAAGGGCCCTTGGAGCATTGCAAGATGTTTTAAAATTTCAAGGGAAACATACAGATGTCTCTCAGATATTATGTGAAATAATAGCCAACAGGAGCTCACAGTTTAAACAGTAGGTTGGTATATTCCTTTTAATAACATCCTATATTTGTGAAGCTGGATTTTTGGTAGTTGCCATGATAAAAAGAAAGCTTTGGTTATATTCCGAGATTTGAGAAGTCATGCAGTGTGCAACAGGCACCAGGCACTAGGTTGTTAAGTTTAATCAACTTTATCCATTTTTGTTATCTAACTGCTTAATCAACACAACTGTTTGGTTTGTGGCTGTTTTGTTTGCTTTTTGTTTTGTTTTGTTTTGTTTTTAGCCAAGGGGCACCTTGAAAAAATTACTGAGGTTCAGTGAGAGTATTTGAAACAATAGAGTTTGGGAACCTATGGCTTAAATATTTTTTGTTTTCATCTCTCTGCTTCAGTTTCTGTATCTGCAAATGAGGACAGATATTGCCTTTGCTATAAAGCACTAGCCTAGACCTGGCATTTAGTAGGTTCCCAAGAAATATTTTTCTTTTCTCATCCTGCTGGGATGAAGTTTCTTATTACAATCAATTAATGAAATACAATTTGTTAAATAAATTAACAATATTATTAAAACTGCAGGGATTGGAGTTACTCATCAGAGCTAGGAGTTGAAAAGACTTTTATGACAAAACTGATTTTCCTATTACAGACTGCTATTATCCAATTAATTAACATGGTCCTGTAAGGTTCCCAGTTTTGTTTTCCTAACTCAAGTAATTAGAAATAATTTCATATGAATTTTCAGAAAAATTCAGTAATTTAGTCTTGGTCATTCATTTATTAAGTATTTGTTGAATGCTTACTAGATGCCCCACATGGTTGGAGGGGCCCTGAATGGAGAGGTAAACAAAATAGAAGTCCCTCTCTTCAAGAAATTTATATTCCTCTGATGGGAGACAGTTTTATGAAGGGTGGTCACTGACTGGATGGCATTTGAGAACAGACTTGGAGAAAGAGGAGGAAACAAGCCATAAAAATATTAGGAAAAATGTGTTCCAGGCAGGGGGAAATGTCAGGTGCAGTCTAAGGATCACACTGAATGAGATGGGAGCCCTTGATGTGTTCTAAGCTGACTTAGCTCATACAAGGATCATCACCCTGGCTCTGCTGGAGAGAGTAGAATGTATGGAGAAAAAATAGAAGTAAGGAGATCAATCAGGAGCCTTCCAGAATAATCCAGGATAGAGATGCCAGTGGCCAATCAGTCCTGACTGTGAGGGGATTTTCTTCTACATTGACTTTGGGAAAATGTAATTCCAGTGGTATAGCTTTCTGTTTGGAAAATCCTCCTTCTTGCATCACCCAAACTCCTGTTGCCTCTCCATGTCCTCATATTTCTACTCCCAGTTAAGCTCTCATACACATTTGAGCCTTTCTTTTAAATTGTCATTAATATATCTTTCATGTGTCCTGGTGAAACGACTCTAAATCCTACAGTCTTTTCTCATTTTCCTTCCCTCCAGAAACTGTTGTAGAGAAGACCGAGCATTTGATTGGGAGCCAGGCACGTAGATTGATCCTGTTCTGTAACTGACATGTGGTGTGACCCTGGACAAGCACATGATTTTCTTGAGCCTCTGTAATAGGCACGCACTAATCTCATAGAGGAGGAGATTTTAGAGGCCAAATACTTTAATTGTGCCATTTTACAAATAAAACCCACTTTTGCAATCTAACAGATAATAGACCCAGGGAACCAAGAGTAGATCCAACATAGTTTTTGATGGTTGTAAAAAGGACTTCCCTGGGGGCACAGAAAGGCAGAATTGAGGCTTGACCCCCCAGTTTCCAGCTTCCAATCCAGTGAATTATACATTTTGGTGATTCTTTTTACTCTATATAAACACTACCTAATGATACAAGTCTTATTATCTTTGGGCCCATTTGCAGACCTTCACTATTTTTCCATGTCTCCTTTAATGTATGGAGGTCCTTGGCCAACCAAAACCTAACACTGCTACTTGTTAAAATAATTAATTCAAAAAATAACAGCATGAGAAGTAGGCACATTTACATGCAATTAGCAAACTGCACATGCACAGAACTGTTTATATGGCTTGGATGGGTTTGCTGCATGATTAAGGCACAAGAAAGTATTTTAAGCTCATCCATTCGCCTGGTGTTACTTGTGATGGTCAAAAGCATAGGGTCTGGAACGGCCTCAACTTGCTAGGTGTAACACCCTGGAAAACTGACTTAACAACTCTGAGCCTATTTATACAACTGTAAAATGGACATTAAATTTTTTGGGAGGGGAGGGGCAGAGGGGGAGAGAGAGAGAAGATTAAGCAAGCTCCATGCCCAGCCTGGAGCTTAATGTGGGGCTCGATCCCACAACCCTGAGATCATAACCTGAGCCGAAATCAAGAGTTGGAGTTTTTCTGACTCCATTTAGAGTCAGTACCCTCCTCCATAACCCCCTACACGTAACTGCCCACAAGATCTCTTTCCTGGGAGCTACTTAGTTTTTGTAGCCGCAGAATATATGGCTTAACTGACTGGGCCACCCAGGCACCCTAGGCATTATATTTATTTCATTAGGTTGTTACAAGGATTAAATCCTTTAGCTGAATGCCTGGCCCATAGTGGTAGATAAAAATTATTTCTATTATTATGATTATTGCAGTTGTTATTATGTATGTGTTATCACTTATTACTTGAGTTCACTTTTACCATTTACAAAGCATTTTCGTATGTATTTTATTCTAGAATCCTGTGAGGCAGACAGGGCAAATAGGAATTATTATCTCCATTTTATAAGTGAGGAGAGAGAGAAGCAGAAAAACTGTAAGTGACATAAACAGTTATTGGTGGCAGAGTTGGGCCAAAAACACTCAGATTCCCTGGGTCCACATCCAGGTGTGTTTTTTGTTTGTTTGTTTGTTTGTTTTCATTTTTAAACTCTGTTTTGGTTTCTGAGCCCTAGTCATTTGAATGAAAGCTCATCATCATTAACCTTATGCTGCCAGGTTGTGTCTGTCACTGACTCATCTGTTAAATACACAGATCATTGAAATGTTTGGACACAGTACTATAGGCCCTGTCATATTTTCCTTTTTTCTATTGAGTGAGGTTTTTCATTTTACTTTTCTCTCTCCTCTTCAAAAACTAATGATGAAAAGCGCTTGCAATCTTGTCATCTCATCTGTCAGCAGAATTTACCAACTTGCTGTAATTGTTCTGCAGCACATTCCAGAAGAGTGAAAAATGATCAGAGATTATTGTCTCTGTCCACAATGGAAATACAACCAGTTATTGGAACCAGGTTCTGCCCGCCCCACCCCTGCTTTAGTTAATAAAGTGTGGGAACAAAACCTCTTTCTTCCCTCTTCCTTTTAATAATTCTGTGAAAGAAAATTGAACATCTGTAGATGACTGAGTGAATATTAATAAGGTTGATGGAGAGAGAGAAGGAAAACAAGGAGATGCCAAGGCTTGGAAATTACTACTCATAGTGTGATATTGGCACGGAGGCCCCATTTTGTGCCTGTCTGACCAATCTCAAGGCTTCATGAATAACCACACCTGATTAATTACACTGGTAGCCAAAGAAACCAGCAGAATCAAAGTGCCCTTTTGGGAATGGGCAACAGCACCATCAGTATTGCAGTGGTCTGCTGCCTGCTTTTTGAAATACAGAGCCCTGGGAGGGGGTGCTCCTTGTGCCAAGGGGCAGTTTGTGGGTAAACTGTCAGCTTTCAGTCTAATGACCGTGGATCTGAGAAGTTCGCACTAATGCACTCTCTCCCCTCATGCACCATCCTCACCAACTCCACATTCATCTTCTTAGGACTAACAGAGGATGATAGTCTACAGTACATGCTGCATGATTTAGAGGGCTTTAAGCAAGGCGTAACCTCTCATGCCTCAGTTTCCTTATCTGTAAAGTGGAGGAAATGGTGTTTACATCATAGGACTGTGAAGAAAACTGTATGAATTAGAATATGGAAAGTCCTTAGAGAAAACCATGATGGGCGCATGAAAAGCACTTAATGTATGTTATCTATTATGGTCATTAAAGGTATGGAGTATTTTTATTTCTGGGTTTATGGATTAATTCATGCCTTTTCTCTGACAGGATGGATAGGATCTTCATGTAGCTACTCACTTTAAAGCCGTTCCATAGCTCCAGTTCTTACCTGAATTTTTTTTTTAAGATTTTATTTATTTGACAGAGAGAGACACAGCGAGAGAGGGAACACAAGTAGGGGGAGTGGAAGAGAGTGGGCTCGATCCCAGGACCCTGAGATCATGACCTGAGCCGAAGGCAGACGCTTAACAACTGAGCCACCCAGGCGCCCCTCTTACCTGATTTATAATGTGAAAAAGATAGACACATTTGGATATTTGGGTCTGAATTCTAATTCTGTTATTAACTAGTTTAGAGACACTGGGCATGCTGTTTCTCAGAACCTTGGTTTTCTATCTCTTAGAATGATCCTTATTTCACTGTGCTGGTTTTAGCTAAATTGATACTATGAATGAAAGAGCTGTTTAATCCTTGATGGTTATATAGTGATTGGTAGCTTCACTTTTTAAAAGTGTTTGAATGAATTGATTTCAGAATCTTAAGTAATGATGATGGCAAACATTTTTTAAATGCCTATTATATGCCAGACACTTTACACAAAGTACATTCCTTAATCTTCACAAAAATCATAGAGGAACTTTTATCAACACCGGTTCACAGGGGAGGAAACCAGAGCTAAGAGGATTTTGCCAGTGGTCACACAGGGATTCATATTCAGGCAGTCTTGACTCTGGAATCTATAGTTGCAACCTGCACACTACACGGTTTAGTGACCACATCAGATATTTCATCTGGACTAACCATTGGCTTGGAGATGATCAATTCTTTTTGCTTATTAAGACTAGAAAAGACTGGGAATAGAGCAAAAAGGGCATTATAGACCAAGTATAGGTACAACTTTTGTTGTTGATGGTGATTTTCTATCTTAGAGTAGATTTCTATGGGTGGAAAAACACACGAATATATTTTTCTTAAAATTAGAAAGCATGTCAAGAGCTAAACAGACTTTTTATACCTACAGGAGGAAGTAATAGAGTGTATTTTTTTAAGAGATAAATCAGGGCAACTTGGTTTTTCTGACTCCATTTAGAGTCAATACCCTCCTCCATAACCTACATGTAACTGCCCACAAGATCTCTTTCCTGGGAGCTACTTAGTTTTTGCAGCCGCAGAATATATGGGTGGAGTTGAAGTTTATCAACTTAAAATATGCTGATTCTTTTCTTTTCCTTTGTACCTTTAGACCCCAGAAGAACTAGAGGATGATTCTGACTTTGAACAGGAAGATTACGATGTGCGCAGCCGGACAAGTGTTCAGACTGAGGACGACCAGCTCATTGCGGGACAGAGTGCACGGGTGAGTGGACATTCACGACTTGGGTTTCATGCACTGGGACTGTGTACACCAAATTGGTTTGAGGAGATTTCTGATCCAGGGTCTTGGAATCCCAGAGATTTATAGCTCAGAAATCTGTGCTTTCATCAGTGGTTGTTCTTAGCAATTCATATTTTACACAATGGAAATAACCGTCACTGCTTCTGATTTCTGTTAACTCCATTCTCTCTCCATCACTTGAAACTTAGCAGTCACACCAATGCAAACAGTTTAAGAGTCTAGTGGATTTTGTTGGGTTTAGCATCATGATGAGATGCTTCAACAGCTAGGGGGCACAGGAATGCTCAGATCTTGCATTGGCACAGACACCATAGTGCCGCTTGAAGTCACCAAGCTTGTTAACACAAGAGGCAATGACAAATGGAAAATTAGAGTACTATTTTGTTAATGGCTGGGCTGTTACTGTTCCATACTCTGATGTAGGGTCTCTGATGAATAAGACCACATCTTTGAAATTGGTTCAAGGACATCAAAATAGAGACAGAACTCCCCCACCCCCTCCGCAGTATCTATTTATGGCAAGGGCAGTAGCCCTAGATCTGTCTGCCATATGATAGAGGAAGAAATTATCGAGACATACTAGAAATATGCCAGCTTAAGGCATGGAGCAGGAAGCAACAGAAGGATCGTTTCTCTGGCTGACATTTGAACACTCTGGAGCACTCCATGACACTCTCTGCCAACACAAGTGTGTCAAAAGAGGATTCTGACCAATTCTATTAATCGTATCTCCTTGAGGGTAGATGCAGGTAATCAGGAGATTAAATCCCTGGGGATTACAAAAGGAGGTGAGATTCTCCTCCCTTTAAAGTTTCAGTTTTTATGTGGTAAAAACAGTCCCATTATAGATTGTGTTCTTATTATATTCTAATTAGAATTACATTCTAATTCTCTGTTAAGTTTTACTTAAGAAAAAATAAGGGAGAGGACGCATGAGTTTGAGACAGAGGTGGTAATTTAGAATAGTGGCTAGGAAACCCCAGAAAGCTTACACTGGTTTAGGAATTGTGAAAGAAGAGTAAGAATACCCAGTCAGAGGTTAAAATAAAGAGGACTCAAAGAAAAGACTAAGCCTTATGTTGAGTCAAGAAAATCTTTGTACTTAAAACCCAATTTTTCTTTCGTGCTTTATGTCCTGATAGTTTCATGCAACAATGAAATGATTCACAAGATATAGATGGACATTGATAGGGGAAATGTGAGGGTAAAAGCCGGAATATTAAAGATGCACCAGCTTTGATTTTAGACAGACTTGGTTTTGAATTGTAAAGAGTGGAGTGAGGACCATGCTATGCTCCATTACATGTTGCTTAATTTCTCTGAGCTTCAGTCCTATTATCTGTAAAATGTGAATAATAGACTTACTTGATAGGATTCTTTTGAGGTTTAATTACTTAATATTTGTAAAATAATGAACACAATACCTGACATACATTAAATACTCAATAAAGGGTGACTAAAAATTGCCATCCCTTGGAAGAGAAATTATTTTGGATCACAGATTGGTGACAGTAGAAAAGTACACAAAAGAATATCAGACACCCTACCTAGAAAATCTTTTGTAGACTGTAAGCTCCCCCCGCCCCGACCCCCCCCCCGCCCCGACCCCCCCCCACCAGTGTTGAAAACTAAGAAATTCATTAAGCTGAGAGGCTTTTGAGCCTGTGTTGGCATAACACTAAATCAATTCATCCATCAAGTCAATTCATCTTCAAAATTAGGTAAAACCAGCATTTTTATAACAATGATAAAGGGCAAATTTGAGTAATTCATCCAAACATTAATCAATTCAAAGTCAAATTTGATTGACTGCAACTTGGTATTGAAACAGTCCAGTATCCATTGACTTGTTTTCTCAAAGACCAAGGCATATTATACTACCTTTATCGTACTTTATAATCACCATCTTGTCAAAATGGCATGATTAGTCCCACTTCTTACCAGGAAGAATGCAGTCCCATTGTACTTCTGTTTCATGCATCTTATGATAGATATCAAGTCAATTAAGTGGAAACAAAAGTCAGATAGCCCTGTCTGTATCATTTATTATTTTTTTCACCCAATAGGTGAAAAGACAATAGTCTTGTTTGAAAGGTTTTTCAGCGTGAATTATGAACATGGTCCAGGATGGTAAGAACAAAGTACCCCTATAATCCAGCACTTGCTGATTTGTCTTTGAGATCCATCATGTGGTCTGTGTGATTAACTTGCAGCAGACAGCATTAGTTATTGAGTCAGCCTATTTTAGCCTGTAATTATATGATGACAAATCAGAGACCTAGAATTATGGCTGTAAGTTGGAAATAAGAGGGTGCATTGAATTGCTGAGATGACAGATGGTCGAACTTTTGACCAGAGAAGTACGGTAGCAGGAGGCAAAAGTTGTCTTTGACAGAAGTCGTTGCTCTTTGCAGCACCCAGTCCTTCCCCGATGTTCATGGACTTCACTTTGTGTTCTCATTCAGATAAATTCTTCCTCTCTGAAAAGGGTAAATTAATCTAAAACGAGGTTAAGGTAGGAGAAGACTTTTAGTATCCACTCCAACTTTTCTCCCAAACTCTGAAATTAGAGTGTTTATTTCCTTTATGTTTCCCTATGTGCTGCTTCTCTACAGCGTTTTATGAGCAAGGGAGAGGCAGAGAATGATCATACTCTGATCCCATCAAATGTAGAAGTAATCAGACCTTATGATCCTAGACACGACATCTTATAAACTGTTTCCTCACAGGTTGATGTGGTTAAAATTGGTCAGCAACAACTCTTGGACACTTAACCTTGGTGATGGAATATATTATTTGGAGGCACACAGACCTTATTTTAAATATGGGCTTGGCCAAGCTGTGTGACTTTGGGCAACTTTCTTAACCTCTCCATGTCTTATCCGTGTATGTGTGTGTGTGTGTGTGTGCACAGCATTCTACCTCATGATGTCATTAAGAGAACTGCATGGTAAAATGTATCACAAGATGTGTCACATGCTGTCAAGTTGACAAAGAAGATGATGATGATGCTTATAGCATAAGGTAGTTCTTCATTACAAGGCTGGTCAAATAATTGAACTTAAAAAAGCATGGACAATTTAGGAAATCATGAAAGTTTTTACTTGACTAAATGGGACAATTACTTCAATTTTCCTATTTACTTCATGGTCTGAGACTGGTAAAAGTCAAAGGACCCATTCTTTAACTGCTTATATTTATTATTCCGCTTTAAAATCAAGTGAGTAGGAATGGACACAGTGAGTTTTAGCCCTTTTAATCATTATTTATAAACATTCTTGTATTTGAAGCCTAAATGTTAGAGTCTTGCTCTAGTTTAAGGAACTAATACTTGTCAGTTTGGAAGCCCATAGACTTCAAATGTCATTTCTCTCTTTGAGATTGGAAAAATAATCATATCAAAAGCTCCTGAGATTTAGGTTGAAGAAAAGATTCTGGGCCGAGTGATTATTGGCTTGTTTCAGTGATTTATACTTTCATTTAGTAAGTAGAGTTTATAACTTCAATCACAAAAAAAAAAAATAATAATGGCTGGCTGTTCAGAGGAAAGGCTGGGAGCCTGGGTGGGGGCGCAGGAAATTCTGTGGATTCAAGTCTCTGATGCCACAATTTCGGGCCCCAGATCAGCCAGATCAACAATCTGTAGAGCTGTGCTTGACTCCTGTGCATAGAAGCAGCAGAAATTCTCAGACCGCCCCAGGTGATCACATCAGAGAAACAGAAAAGCTGATTTGTTCCCTTTCCTTTTGGCCATGAAAATCACTTTTCTCATGTTCACTTAGTTTGAGGGAAGGAAAAATTGCATGTTACGTATTTTGTATTCAACTTGATGTGAATGTAGTCAGCCTCTTTTTTTTTTCTAGCTAGAATGACTTTAATGTGTTAACATTTCAAACTGCTGAGTTACATTGATAAGACCTAATTAAAACTCATGTGTTGAATTGAATTTTAATTTGATTAACTGGCAAATTTCTCAGTTTGTGATCTGTTTATAGATAACCTTTTTTTTTTTTAAATTCCAGCTTCAGAAAAGGTCAGTTATGAATTTTTAAAAGCCAGGAGCATTTTAAGAATATTTAGGAAAAGACTTTGGCTCATCGATAGCTACATAAGCAGAAGCAAATGTAATGACACTTGCACCCAAGTCACACACCATTAAGTGCATTATGTGGGTCGAGCACCCCTAGAGTCAAAATAACATCTTCTTTTGCAAATCTGCTTTGAAGGGGCCTTTTTTTTTTCCCTTCAGAATTGTGCCGTTAGAAAATGTTTGTCAGTTCTGGTAAATTCTCTTGAACTATGTTGATGCAGTGAGCGGAAAAATGGTTACACAGTCAATCAAAAGATATTTATTGAGCTTCTATTCTTTGCAGGATGCTGAAACCTCTACCCTAAGGAAGCTCAGAAAGAAGTCAGAAGTAGAACATTAATAGGAATTAGAGAGTGGAGCAAGGCAGTTAATACTCAAATCCTAAATTATACAATTGAAACTCATGTGATACAGTTGAAAGATAAGTGTACACCCTTCAATGCACAAATTAACTTTTGAAACAATGAAAGTTTCATTGCTTTCCATCTGGGGATTGAATGTAGAGGCTGGAGTTCTGCCGGGTAGTTTTACAGATTCTTCGACAGAGAAGCACCTAGTGAATGGCTTAAATGATGATGGTCAGGACTTGTGAGGTCTAAGTAAAACATGATTATCAGCTTTGTATGAGGAGGACAAATTAATGTAGGATAGTGTAAGATCATCAGACAAGGATGCTTCAGGAGAAAAGAGCATATTTAACTTCTGCAAATCCAAATCTATCTAAAATGCATTGGAATAGCTGTCTTGTTATTAGTACAATATTGTATATGTGAGTTTGTAACCAACTCTTTGGTTATATATTAACCACCTTTTTTTGGATACAGTTTTTAAAGTACTTTAAAATATCTTTCAGAAATAGTGTTTTAAATATTTTAACTATAGTATTTGTAGCAGTCTGGCTTTTTAAATATGGGTTGTAATTTCTGTATATACACATGCACACTCACACACATACACAGAGACTCACATGCTAGTTATATGAAGTCACACACGTGCATGCATGGAAGTTAGTAAACATAGCTGTGTATTAGTAAAATGTATCTGTGCAGGTAATAGTCTGGGACACCTTCATGCAAATCAAAGACACCCCTTACTCTGGCAGGTAAAGCCTCATCTCTAGGTTGCTCAGCCTGGTGAACAATGCTTGTGATTTCAGCAACCCTTGCCCCACTGGGATGGGATCATTGTGCAGTGTCTAACCTGCATGGTTGTGCATGGTGATCCAGTTGTGCTCAATAATTAAGCATGGTGTTAGTTGACCTGGGTATGAATCCTATTCCTGCAGCTTATTAGTTGTGTAATATTGAGAATTTAATTTCTCTGGGCCTTAGTATCATCATTAATAAAATAGTAACACTATTATTAATCTTGTAGAGTGATTAAGTAAATTAAGTTTTTTAATAAACATAAGCCTCTTAGCACACGACCTGGTATACATTTCTGTACTCAAGGAATCCTGTCAATCTTCTATTTATGTATAGTCCCGTAGACTCTGGGCCCATCCCTGTCTTTCATGGCACCTAGATAATAAGCTAGAGAGGTAGCTGAAAGGAAAACTAATACAGACATGATGATAACATGTTAGCAGTAATCCCATATATGCTTTCATTTTTTTGACAAAACATTTATTATTTCATTTGCTGTCCACCATAACACTTTGAGGTAATTGTTTACTATACTTAGATCTGAAGAAGTTAAGAATATGATCCAGTAACAAATAGGTCTTAACCGAAGTCAGTGACAGAGCCCATTGAGCCCAGTTTTTCGGAGCTTATGTCCATTGATGTTTTTATTAGAAATCAACTACCGTGGGTAAGGGGATGGGGTAATTGAGGGGTGATGGGCATTAAAGAGTGCACTTGATGTAATGAGCACTGGGTGTTCTATGCAACTGATGAATCACTAAATTCTACCCCGAAACTAATAACGCACTATATGTTAACTAACTTGAATTTAAATAAAACCAAGTAAAAAAAAGAGAAAGAAATCAACTACCTTTCCTTCCAACGATTCACTTACATTGGGAGGAGCTTTATAATTAAGGAAGCAGAGTTTTCTTGTATGTGTTATTTTACTTGTCCTTTGCAAAAGCTGTAAGTTCCCCAAATCATGCTCTCATTGGTGAATACACATATCCCAGAACCATAGGGCTACTAGTGTTGTCATACTTACCCACATGTCCTTTCTCTGAATCAGGTTGCACATGGTTCTAAGAAGATGCAATGAGGTGATGCCAAACATTGCATTCAGGGCTTGCTATATACATGGTGTTTAACAGATATGGTTGATTGTCTTCATCTGTGATACTTATATTCTGTAAAGTCACCATGAACACTTAATTAACAACTACAGAGTCATTGCTTCTAGAGGAAATAGAGCGTTAGGTTCCTAAGAGCTGCTAGTCTCAACATTTTGTTTCAACCAATCAATAAACAATGTTTAATGAATGTTTCTTCTCAGATACTTTATTTTATAGTTTTGATTCATTATCACTGAACTCATGGCCAAGGGCACTATAGCCCCTGCCTGCATGAAGCTTATCTAACGCACATATATTTCTCCATAAGGCACATCACAGCCTCTCTGTTCTTAGGAGCACTAGGCAGCACTTGAGCACTATGCATGGGGGCCATTTTAAATAGCAAAATTACCAACAAAGAGCACAAAGATGTGGAAAATGTGGCACTAAATAGGCGACAGAAAGGACACTTGTTTAGTGCTGAAACAAGAAGACAGAAAATTTGTTGTTCAGCCACATCTGGAAACAGGCCTGTTAGGTGACTCATTTTTTTTGCAACTCTGTGCTTGTCTGTGAATGACCAAAAGTATCAGAAGTCTTGATTTTAGGGTTGCCAATAAATTTTAGAGAATAGGCAAACTTGTAAATAAAGAATCCATGAATGACGAGAATCAGTTCTTGCTTTTCTACATTCCCATCCCGAGCAACTATTGAAAATCGACCTTTGCTTCCTAAACCTGTATTTTATCCCATCACAACTTCTTCTACATACTTCTAGGCTCTGTGGTTAGCCATGGTTACCTCAGGATTTGCACAGAGGAGGTGGAAGAGGGCTGGGTCTAGGTATGCCATCCCCGAAATACCCTGGGCTAGGGGATTGTTAGGTATCTAACCGTGGATTCCTTCATTAACGCTCATGGCAAGTCTCCCCACCCCACCCCCAACTTGGATGCTCAGGTATTGTTTAAAATTCCTGTCCTTCCTAGCGACAGAAAGCCTTTTTTTTTTTCTTTTTTTTTTCCTTCTCTGAACAGATTTCAGTGTTGAAAGAGGTGCATTCTTTCATCTGGTAAAAGTTTCCTGAGACCAAATATAAAAATTGTCAAGAATAGATTCTTTTGAACAAACATATGTCATCAGAGAGACACAGAAGTTCTGTTACTGTCAGTGTGCACCTACCTTTTGGATCTCTATATTTTCTGTGTATAAGAATAGGGATGGGATTTGGGGGACCTTACCAGTCTGCGCTTTTGCCTTCCTGGGAATGGAGAAAACATCCTTTCTGGAATGGTGGGGCAGCCTGTAAACCTGGTCAGGGTCTGGCTTTGCCATTAGCTTGAGGCAGAGTCAACCTAGTGTCTGTATTTACTTCGTCACCATTAGTCACACTGATTCTGTAACCCACACAGGCCATCATGGCGCAACTACCGCAGGAGGAGAAGGCAAAAATAGCTGAGCAGGTGGAGATATTCCACCAAGAGAAAAGCAAGCTGGATGCCGAAGTGGCCAAATGGGATGACAGCGGCAATGATATAATTGTGCTGGCCAAGCAGATGTGTATGATCATGATGGAAATGACAGACTTCACAAGGTGAGGCCCAGAGACAGGAAGATCATTTTCTCATTAAGCCCAGAAGTGTAACAGTGTATATTAGCATGTGAAAGCCTCCTGAAAAATTAAAATACTACATCAAAGCAAGGTAGTGGTATTATAAAATTTACATGTGTAAGTCAAAATGATCTGGACCTAATTCTTAGCAGATAGTCAAGGAGGACAGATTCATTTTTGTGATTATTATTGTTTTAATTATCTATCCAAAGTCAGTCATAAAATCTAACCCCTTGGGGTTGAGTGACTCATTTTTGTTCTGTGCTGTTTTGCAATGTATTTAAATACTGTTTTGAAGATGAGGTGAATGATTTGTTCATATCCCTTTGGAAAAAAAGTGTATCGATACATATGTGTGTGTGCATCTGTACATGTAATAGTCTGAATGCTAGGTCATGACCTAGCATTAATTTCAGCTCATGTTTTACCTTTGCATATAAAGAATCAGGTTCAACAATCTGATTCCATAATTTTGACAGGGAAATTAAAAATTGTATAACTTTTATTCCCTTTTGCTCTAAGCACTGCTTTTAATAAATCAAGAGACCAGTCAGAATTTTGTCAGGAGCATTTTCTTCACCAGGGGTCATTGCTGTTTTAATTTTAATCTCCTCTTTAAAGGGAGGTGACATTTCTGCCCTTCCTACTACACAAAGGGCAAATCAAGGGAGAGCAAAGCTCAATGAAAAAAAAATGCCTGGATTTTGAAGCTGAATACCAGGTGATTTTGGACCAGCCTCTTACTGTCTTTGTTTATTTTGCAAAATGGGGAAATAATGCTTTTCTCATCAACTTCACAGGAGAGTTTTAAAATCCAAAGAGGTAATGCAGTTATAAATTATGTTGCTATACAAATATAAACTGTCACTTTACTGTAATTTCCCCCCCCCGGGAAACACAAATACACATGAGCAGAAATGTTTTAATGATTAAACATGATACTGGTTAATAAAACTATGTAAGATATATGGCAATGTCAAAACATCACCTTATGGGTGACAATATTTTTAATGATTATTGAATGCTTCTAATAAGAGAAGGCTACAATTGATTTTAGGCTATAATAAAATATAGAATATCTCTGCTTCATCCCCCTTACCCTTTGCCTCTGGCCAATATATACTAATGACATTGCTGGGCCCTTTCTCTAAATATTTTTAAATTGTTTTTGACTTCGGTGGAATTACTTTAGTGTTATGAGGGTGACCTTTGAGACTTTTAAATGTCATTGTATTCATTAGAAGTTCAAATTCGTACATTTGGTTAGTCTTTGTTGGCTTCACAGATTTATTTCACACACGAAAAATAATAATAGGAGAAAGCAGTCTGAGACATTATTTTGGTCTGAATTTACTATGAATCAGACTATCCTGGCAGCCTCAGTCATTGCTTTTCGAGGCCTGTGATGACTTAATTCTCTTGTTTTCAAGATTGTATTAGTATTTTATCTGATGGATATTATGCAATCCATTAATAACATCACTTGAACAAATAATCTCATTAGTTTAAAGTGAATAATGAATCTAGTCAAGTTGCTAGTTTAGATCAGAAGAACGCTTTATAACACTCCAGATTATAAACTGTGGTCAAAGAAGAGAGAGAGATTTGGGGGGGGGCTTGTTAGATGACGTTAAATAAGATGGACTTTCTATTAGTCAAAGTACAGTTTTAAAAGTGAAAAGAAGGCGACTTCAATTTCCTAGGGATTTCATATAATCATTTTATGCTGATTTGAGTAATGAAATGTCTAGAATGCTACTGGTTATCATTTTTCCCACTGCCTGATGAGTAGTTTTGTGCTTCTTTGTGAGGGCAAAGGGAGGAGCACAGAAATTAATGATGAGAGAAGCAGAAGAGGGCGTGCATTGGAAATAGAACACAGGAGGCTGAGCTTTTGCTGCTGCCTCCATCTGCAGAGCCTCTTCCTTGGCAAAGAGGAAGCTGACTTGAGCTTTTTTTTGGTGGACTGTCACCTGAGTTCTCTACACTTAACCATATGCAGTATTATTATTATTGCCCTTGCATTTTCTGCTTCAAGGAGGAATAATTTCAGCTGTATACCTCCAAAGAGCCCTATGTCCTATATTCTCTATTTAAAGGAAAGGCGATAGCTGGTTAGGAATCGAAACTTGACTCTTCTCAAATCATATGTTTAAATGGCATCTGGGGGCAAAAAAATACCCTTGCATTTATTATCTTGTTGTTTTATTCTTATCAGTAGCTAACTCATTAATTTGATTCAGTAATTTCAGTGATCTACACTCCATTATTATTAAAATTGGAGAGGTTCTGCCTCATTATTTGTGAAATAACTTCCTCATGGAGAATAAAACTAATTATGCCTCATGTCTCTTTCCTGTTGAGTTCTTGACTTCTATCTCATGGGCAATGGCAGAAGCACTGTCCTGCAGAGGGTGAATCCATATTTCTGATGTTATTCTCAGTAAGAAATAGCATGTACCAGTCTTCTGTCCCAATAACATAAGGTGTGCAGATGGCAGAAGCTCAGAAAAGAAACCCAAGTTTAATTGTATAGCAAGGAACAAAGCTTGTCTTTTGAGATCAACTGTAAGTTCTGATCTGTAAGGAGAAGGAGTTAGGCTAAGAAAAGTGACTTTCAGGGTACAGTCAACTGTAAAATGCTGAGCACTAGGCTCAAAAAACATGTAATCACCCCCACTCTTCCCAAACTTCATTTCTGCTTTAGAATAGACACTCAGTACCTCAGCCTAGGTGTCATTTGAGCGGTCTTTCAGTTCCAGTTCTTGACACTTTTCTTTTCATTCCAAGTCACATCTGGCCATTAAGGGGCAACCGTCTGCCTCCCTTTACACCAACACCCTCAATTAGTTCTGTTCATAGAAAAAAATAAAAGTACTGAGTTTGCTATACAATGCCTACCTTTTTAAAAATTTTTTATTGAAATACAGTTGACACATACTACATTAGTTTCAAGTGTACAACATGATGCTCTGACAATTTTGTATATTATGTTATGCTCACAAGTGTAACTACCAGTACAACTGACTGTATTCCCTATACTGTGCCTTTCACCTCCATGGTTTATTTATTCCATAACTGGAAGCCTGTATCTCCCTCTCCTCTTCATCCATTTTACCAGTACCCCCATCCCCTCTCCTCTCTGGCAACCATCACTTTATTCTCTGTATTTATGGATCTATCTCTGATTGGGGTGTGTGTGTGTGTGTGTGTGTGTGTGTGTGTGTGAGAGAGAGAGAGAGAGGGAGAGAGAGAGAGAGAGAGAACTCATTATTCATTCATCTATTGATGGACACTTGGGTTGCTTCCATATCTTGGCTATTATATATAATGTTGCAATAAACATATGGGTGCATATATCTTTTTGAATTAGTGTTTTCATTTTCTTTGAGTAAATACCCAGTAGGAAAATTACAGGACTATAGGGTATTTCTATTTTTAATTTTTTTTAGAAACCTCCATACTGTTTTCTGTAGTGGCTGCACCAATTTACATTCCCACCAACAGTGCACATCCAAACCAACACTAGTTATTTCTAATCTTTTTGATTCAAACCATTCTAATAAGTTATAAGGTTATATCTCATTGTGGTTTTGGTTTCCGTTATTCTGATGATTAGTAATATGGGGCATCTATTCATATGTCTCTTGGCTATTTGTATGTCTTCTTTTAAAAATGTCTATTTAGGTCTTCTGCCCATTTTTGGATTGGATTGTTTTAGTGTTGTATAAGTTCTTTATATATTTTGGATATTAACTCCTTTTTGGATATATCATCTAAAAATACCTACTCCTATTCAGTAGGCTGTCTTTTTGTTTTGTTGATGGTTTCCTTCACACTGTGCAAAGGATATTTTTTTTTTTTTAGTGTAGTCTCAATAGTTTATGTTTGCATTTATTTCCCTTGCCTGAGGAGACATATCTAGAAAAATGTTGCAAAGGCCAGTATCAGAGAAATTACTGTTTTCTTCTTGGAGTTTTGTGGATTCAGGTCTTGCATTTAGAATCCATTTTGAGTTTATTTTTGTGTGTGGTATTAGAAAGTGGTCCAGTTTCATTGCTTTTGCAGATAGCTATCTTCATCTGGTTTTGGTATCAGGGTAATGCTGGCCTTGCAGAATGTATTTGAAGTTTTCCTTTCTCTTCCATTTTTGGAATAGTTTGCAGAGAGTAAGTATTGATTCTTCTTTAAATGTTTGACAGAATTCACCTGTGAATCTGGTCCTGGACTTTTGTTTGTTGTGAGTTTTTTTTTTTTTTATTACAAATCCAATTTCATTACCATTCAGATTTTCTGTATCTCCCTGATTCAATTTTGGAAGAGTGTATGTTTTCTAGGAATTTATCTCTTTCTTTTGTGTTATCCAATTTGTTGACATATAATTTTTTTGTAGTACGCTTTTACAATCATTTGTATTTCTGTGGTGTCAGTTGTTACTTCTCCTTCTTCATTTCTGATTTTATTCATTTGGGTCCTCTCTCTTTTTCCCTCCAGTCTGGCCAAAGACTTACTGATTTTGTTTATCTTTTGAAGAAGCAGGTCTTGGTTTCATTGATGTTTTTCTATTATTTTTAGTTTCTTTTTCATTTATTTCTTCTCTGATCTTTATTACTTCCTTTCTTTTACTAATTGTGAGCTTTGTTTGTTCTTCCTTGTCTAGTTCCTTTAGGTTAGATTGTTTGAGGTTTTTCTCATTTCTTGAGGTAGGCCTGTAGTGCTAAAAACTTACCTCTTAAAATTGGTTTAGCTGAATTAGAAACACTTTGAACTGTTGTGTTTTCGTTTATTGGAACATGTAGACCATTTACATTTAAAGTAATTATTGATTGGTATGTACTTTTTGCTATTTTGTTCATTGTTTTCTGGTTGTTTTTATAGTTCTCTGTTCCTTTCTTCTTGTTCTCTTCCTTGTGATTGGTGACTTTCTGTAGTGTTATGATTGGCTTTCTTTCTCTTTATTTTTTGTGTATCTAGTCTAGGTTTTGATGTGTGGTTACCATGAGATTCATATATAACATCCTAAGTATACAGCATCCCATATTAAGTTGATGGTTACTTAAGTTCAAACACTTTCTGAACAACTTCATTTTTATTCCCCTCTCCACATTTTGTGTGTATGTTATATTTTACATTTTCTTTATTTTGGAAGTCCCCTTGACTAATTTTCTTTAAGATTTTATTTTAATTCCACTTAGTTAACATACAGTGTTACATTAGTTTCAGGTATACAATATACTGATGCAACAATTCCGTACATCACCTGGTGCTCATCACAAGTGTACTCCTCAATCCCCATCACTGATTTAACCTATCCCCCCACTCACCTCCTCTCTGGTAACCGTCAGTTTGTTCTTTATAGTTAAGAGTCTAATTCTTGGTTTCTCTTTCTCTCTCTCTCTCTCTCTTTTGCCTTTGCTCATTTGTTTCTTGCATAAACATAGGGGTGCATGTATCACTTTTGATTAGTGTTTTTCTATTCTTTGGGTAAATACCCAGTACTGCATTGCTGCATTATACGGTAGTTCTATTTTTAACTTTTTGAGGAACCTCCATACTGTCTTGCACAGTACTGCACCAGTTTGCATTTCCACCAAAAGTGCAAGAGGGTTCCCCTTTCTCTACATCCTTGCTAACACCTGTTGTTTGTTTTGTTGATTTTAGCCATTGTGACAGGTGTGAGGTGATATCTCATTGTAGTTTTGATTTGCATTTCTTTCATGAAGACTAATAAGCATCTTTTCATGTGGGGCACCTGTGTGGCTCAGATGGTAAGCATCTGCCTTCGGCTCAGGTCATGATCCCAGGATCTTGGGATCGAGTCCTGCATGGGGCTCCCTGCTTCTTGGGAGCCTGCTTCTCCCTCTGCCTCTCTCTCTCTCTGTCTCTCATAAATGGATAAATAAAATCTTTTAAAAAAACAAAAACAACCAAAAAAAAAATCTTTTCATGTGTCTGTCGGCTATCTGTATGTCTTTGGAGAAATGTCTGTTCATGTCTTCTGCCCGTTTTTAAAATTGGATTAATTTTTTCTTGGGTGTTGAGTTTGATAAGTTCTTAATATATTTTGGATACTGTTAGATATATCATTTGCAAATATGTTCTCCCATTCTGTGGGTTTCCTTTTAGTTTTGTTATTGGTTTCCTTTGCTGTGTAGAAACTTTTTATTTTGGTGAAGTCCCAGTAATTTATTTTTGCTTTTGTTTCCCTTGCCTCAGGGGTCCTATCTAGAAAAAAGTTGCTCAGGCCAATATCAGAGAAGTTACTGCTTGTGTTCTCTTCCAGGATTTTGATGGCTTCCTGTCTCACATTTAGTCTTTAATCCATTTTGAATTAATTTTTGTGTATGGTGTAAGAAAGCGGTCCAGTTTCATTATTTTGCCTGTGGCTGTCCAGTTTTCCCAACACCATTTGTTGAAGAGACTGTCTTTTTCCCATTGTATATACTTTCCTGTTTTGTCAAAGCTTAATTGACCATATAATTGTGGGTTTATTTCTGGGTTTTCTATTCTGTTCCATTGATTTATGTGTCTATTTTGTACCAGTACCATACTGTTTTGATTACTATAGTCTTATAACTTGAAGTCCAGAACTGTGATACCTCCAGCATTGCTTTCTTTTTCAAGGTTGCTTTGGCTATTTGGAGTCTTTTGTGGTTCCAAACAAAATTTAAGATTGTTGGTTCTAGCTCTGTGAAAAATGCTGGTGGTATTTTGATAGGGATTGCATTAGATGTATAGATTGCTTTGGGTAGTATAGACATTTTGACAATATTTGTTCTTCCAACCCATGAGCCTGGTATGTCTTTCCATTCTTTTTGTTGTCTTCAATTTCTTTTATCAATGTTTTATAGTTTTCAGAGTGCAGAACTTTCACCTCTTTGGTTAGGTTTATTCTTAGGTATCTTATTATTTTTTGATGCAGTTGTAAATGGAATTGTTCTCTTAATTTCACTTTCTATTGCTTCATTATCAGTGTATAGAAACGTAACAGTTTTCTCTATGTTGATGTATCCTGTGACCTTATTGAATTCATTTATCAGTTCTAGTAGTTTTCTGGTGGATTCTTTTGGGTTTTCTATATAGAGTATCATGTTCTCTGAAAATAGTGAAAATTTTACTTCTTCCTTGCTGTTTTGAATGCCTTTTATTTCTTTTTATTGTCAGATTGCTGTGGCTAGGATTTCCAGTATTTTATTGAATAAAAGTGGTAAGAGTGGACATCCTTGTCTTGTTCTGACCTTAGGGAGGAGACTCTTAGTTTTTCCCCATTGAGGATGATGGTAGCTGTGGCATTTTCATAATAGCCTTTATTATGTTGAGGTATATTCCCTCTAAACCTACTTTGTTGATGGTTTTTTCATGAATGGATACTGTACTTTGTCAAATACTTTTTCTGCACCTATTGAAATAATCGTATGGTTCTTATTCTTTCTCTTATTGATGTGATGTATCACACTGATTGACTTACGGATATTGATCCATCCTTGCAACTCAGGAATAAATCCACTTGACTGTGGTGAATGATTTTTTTTTTTTAATGTATTGTTGGATTCAGTTCACTAGTATTATGTTCAGGATTTTTATGTCTATGTTCATCAGGGATATTGGCCTGTGGTTTTCTTTTTTAGTGGTGGTTTTATCTGGTCTTTGTATCATGGTAATGCTGGCCTCATAGAATGAATTTGGAGGTTTTCCTTCCTGTTCTATTTTTTGGTGTAGTTTGAGAAGAGGTATTAACTCTTCTTTGAATGTTCTGTAGAATTTGCCTGGGAAGCCATCTGGTCCTGGACTTTTGTTTTCTGGGGAATGTTTTGATCATTGATTCAATATCTTTACTGGTTATCAATTTGTTCAAATTTTCTATTTCTTCCTGTTTCAGTTTTAGTAGTTTATATGTTTCTATGAATTTATCCATTTCTTGTAGGTTGTCCAATTTGTTGGCATATAATATTTCATAGTATTCTCTTATAATTGTGTTTCTGTGGTGTTGGTTGTTATTTGTCCTCTCTCATTTGTGATTTTATTTTTTTGAGTCCTTTCTCTTTTTTTCTTGATAAGTCTGGCTACAGATCAATTGTACTGATTTTTTTTCAAAGAACCAGCTCTTGGTTTCATTGATCTGTTCTATTGTTTTAGTTGCTGTATCATTTTTTTTTCCTGCTCTAATCTTTATTATTTGCTTCCTTCTGCTGGTTTTAGATTTTGTTTGTTCTATTTCTAGCTCCTTTAGGTATAAGGTTAAGTTGTTTATTTGAGATTTTTCTTGTTTCTTGAGGTTGGCCTGTACTGCTATAAACTTCCCTCTTAACACTGCTTTTGCTGCATTCCAGAGGTTTTGGACCATTGTGTTTTCATTTTCAGTTGTTTCCATGTACTA
This sequence comes from Mirounga angustirostris, assembly GCF_029215605.1. Lineage (NCBI taxonomy): Eukaryota > Metazoa > Chordata > Mammalia > Carnivora > Phocidae > Mirounga > Mirounga angustirostris. Next base: position 43,143,831 of record NW_026991718.1, on the reverse strand, counting down.
TTTTTTATTTCTTTTAGTTCCTGGTTGGCCCATTCATTGTTTAGTAGCATGTTATTTAACCTCCATATGTTCGTGGTCTTTCCAGATTTTTTTTTCTTGTGCTTGACATGCCCTTAAGTAATTTTTAACATGCAACTGATTTTACTACTTTTGTCTTTTAACCTTCACACTAGCTTATAAGTGATTGACCTACTATCTCTACTGTATGTTTGCTTTTGCTCATGATTTTTTTTTCATAATTTTCTTCCAATTATGACTTTTTTCTTTTCCATTTAAAGAAGTTTCTTTAACATTTCTTGTAAAGTTGGTTTAGTGGTGATGAGTTCTTTTAACTTTTGTGTGGGAAACTTTTTATCTCTCCTTCAATTCTGAATAATAACCTTGCCTGTTAGAGTATTCTTGGTTGTAGGTTTTTTTCCTTTCAGCACTTTGAATATATCATGACACCGCCTTCTGGCCTGCAAAGTTTCTGCTGAAAATCATCTGATAGTCTTAGGGGGTTTCTCTTGTATGTTACTAGTTTCTTCTCTCTTGCTGCTTTTAAAATTTTATCTTTATCTTTACTCTTCAGTGTTTTAATTACTATGTGCCATGGTGTGGGCCACCTTGGGTTTATCTTGTTTGAAACTCTCTGTGCTTCCTGAACCTGGATGTCTGTTTCTTTCTCCAGGTTAGATAAATTTTCAGTTGTATGTCCTCAAATAAGTGGTCTGCCCCTTTTGGTCTCTCTCTTCTCCTTGTGGGACTTTTATAATGCAAATGTTTCTTCACTTGATACTGTTTAAGTGATCCCTTAACATAATTTCAGTTTTTTAAATTTAAATTTTATTTATTTTTTGCTGTTCAGCTTAGGTGCTTTCCAGTACTCTTTCAGGTTGCTAATCCATTCTTCTTCATCCTCTGATCTGTTGATTCCCTCTAGTGTATCTTTCATTTTGGTTTTTGTATTCTTCAACTCTGGTTCTTTTTTATATTTTCTCTTTTTTGAAATTCTCACTAAGTTCCTTCACTCTTCTCTCCAGTCCAGTGAGCATCTTTATGGCTATTACTTTGAACTCTTTATCAGGTATATTGTTTATCTCCATTTCATTTAGACTTTTTCTGAGGTTTTTTTTTCTTATTCTTTCACTTGGAGCATCTTCTATCTCCTCATTTTGCTTGACTCTGTGTTTGTTTCTATGAATTTGGCAGAATAAATACTTTTCCTAAACTTGAAGGAATGGTCTTGTGTATGGTTTTCCCCTTTGTTCACTGGGTGTGCCTGATGACTCTGGTTGGTGGGCTGGAGCTGTGGCTAGTGAGAGATGAGGGTCTTGGGGAACTCCATGTTGGGGCTGCCCTAGTTTAATGGCCAGAGTTGATGTAGGTGTGGGCTTGGTGGCCCTAGGACTCTCTACACAGAGGGCATACTGGCAGAAGAGCTGAAGCTGAAGTGGGTGGAACCTGGAAGGTCCTGGGGCTATCTGTGTAGAGGGCATACAAGTAAGACAACTGAAACTAAAGTGGATGCAGCTGAGGTGTCTCAGGGTGCTTAGTGCAGGGGGTGCCCTTATAGGGTGTGCATGGACCGGGGGTTCCCAGAATGATCTTTGTAGGGTGGTTCCCTGGTGGGGTAGCTGGAGCTGAAGTGGCCTTGAGATGTGAGGTCCCAGAGTGTTCTGTGTCTGGGGTGTCCTGGCAAGTCATCTGGAGGTGAAGTAGTGCAAGCCTGGAGTGTTCCAGGGTACTTTGCACCTCTGTCACTTTGGTGAATAGTGCACACTTACCAAGGGTGTCTTAGTATGCACCACACTAGGGCCACCTTGGTGAGACACCTTAGACTAGTGTGAGCTAAGGGCCCAAAGTTCTCTGAGGTGATAAGCTAGCCAGAGCACCCAGACGCTGCTCTCATCCGTGCTATGAAAGTGGAAGGGAAAGGTAAACCATGGCACTCACTAGGCCATCTGAGCCAGAAAATCTCAGCAGCTCCTCCACCATTTGGCAGAGTTCTAGGGCTGAATCTTTTATATTCTAGTTGTTCTTTTAAACTATAGTTTTGGTTTTTTTTACTATGCCCCAGATCATCCCAGGCTTGTGTAGTCCAGGGGACTCAGGGATCCCTGAAGTGGCAGGCGAGCAATGGTGCCTAGACCCTGCTCTGTATCTGTTATTAAGGTGGAGGGGGGACATAAACCATGGTGTTTGTCAGTGCGTCCAACCTGAAGAGAGTTTCAGCAGCTCCCCCACCATTTGGCAGGGTTCTGTTATATGCTAGTTGCTCTTTGAAACCATGGCTTTTTTCTTGGTGCCCTAGGGCAGATAAATCTGTTCATAGTCCCTCAGTGCTATTTCTACCCACTGTAGTTCCCAGTGTTGGGGTAGGGGTTATCTTTGTTACTGGGTCTCTGTCTCTCTTGCTGATCTCTCTGTGGGCTCTTGATCCTTTAGTGTGCAGAATCTGTTCACTCAGACCTCAGTTCATCTTTAGGAGGAACTGCTCTATAAATAGGGATAGATTTGGTATCTCCATGAAGGAGGTGAGTTCAGGGTTTTTCCTCAATGTGATCTTGGACTGAAACTCAAGCCCTGCCTTTATTGACCCTTAGACTTATTTCTCATCTTTGTACGTATTTTTACTTCAAGGCCATAATGTAAATGTGACTTCCTTTAATAGTTGAAGTCATGGTCTTGCAGTCCCATTGACTCATCATTATTCCCCATATTCATTCAACTTTTCTACTATATTGTTTTCATACATCATACTGCATCAACTCATTGGTGAAAGTGGTATTTTCCAAGCATGTTTTATGGAACTCTGTTTCTAAAAAGAAGCTTCTATAATTCAGTACATTTGCAGATACATTCCTATATACTTTATATCGTTATTGGAGAGTCACAGTATATTGACAAGTTAGAGGTATAACAAATAAACCTTTTAATTTGGAATAACTCAGAATTTCAGAATTCTGGGTACTGAGTACATTAATTCAGAATGTACTCACACATTGATTCATCCCATTAATACTTATTACCTTTCCATGAAATAAATGTGAATTCATTGGTAAATGTAGATAGCAATGATATAGTAATAGTTTCCATGACTTTCTTTTTATGAGTGATTACTTCCTGGGAAAGCTTCCAAATATTGAGCCTTATATAAGAATGACCTATTACCAAAAGAGAAGAGGAAGAGGTTATGTGAGCCTTTATAGTAGAGCCAATTCTATGACTTGATGTTCTTTCGAAAAAAAACCCAAAAACCTAAAAACATGTTCCAGGTGGAACAATATTATGGTTTCTGTCTTTAAGATCAAAAGATTCCTCAAAGCACCTTTTAACATGCCTAAAATAGTGAATCTGGTTTAAGGTAGGGAAACATGAAAAGTGTAAGCCATCATTTTGAGACTAAAAGCTATACAGTTAATGGGGCCAGTTCCTTTGTCACCATTTCCTTTCACTGATAGAAGACTCAAACATTATCTTCTCTTTTCCAGGCCTGATAAATATTTTTTTTCTGTTGGCCATTTGTTTGTGGTTTCTGTCCCACTTTGCATTATTCAGATGGCTGTGGTTCATTTAGACCTGTGCTGTCAAATACAGTAGCCACATGGCTATTTATTTTTTATTGCATAAAAATATAATAAAACCATTTTGACCATTTTAAGTGTACAGATCTGTGGCGTTAAATACATTTATATTGTGTAACCATCACCATCATCAATCTCAAGAAATTTTTCATTTTCCCCAACAGAAACTGTACCATTGAACACTAACTCCTCATTCCTCTCTCTCCTCTACCTCTGGCAACCACCATTCTCCTGTCTGTATGAATTTGACTACTCTAAGTATCTCAGATAAGTGGAAACATCGTGCATTTGTCTTTTTGTGACTGGCTTATTTCACTTGGCATAATGTTCTCAGGGTTTGTCCATGCTGTAGCTTATGTCAGACTTTCATTCCTTTTTAAGACTAAATATCATATTGTATGTATATATCATATTTTGTTTATCCATTCATCCATGTTGGAAACTTGGATCGATTCCAACTTTTGGCTATTGTGAATAATGCTATAAACTTTGGTGTACAGATGTCTTCTTGAGACCCTGCTTTTAGTTCTTTGGAGTATATACTATGGAGTAGAATTGCTGGATAATATGATACTTAATTTTAATTTTTTGAGGAATCACTGCACCATTTACATTCCCATCAACAGTGCACAAAGGTTCTAATTTCTCTGCGTTCTTGCCAACACTTATTTTCTGTCTTTGTTTGTTTTTATAATAGCCCTCTTAATGAGTGTGAGATGGCATCTCACTGGTTTTGATTTGCATTCCCTAATAATTAGTGATATTGAACATCTTTTCATGTATTGATTAGTCATTGTATATTTTTTTACAGGAATGTATACTCAGGGCCTTTGCTCCTTTTTAAATCAGGTTCATTTATTTTTAGTGTTGAGTTGTAAGATTTTTTTTATATATTACAGATATTAACTCCTTGTTAGATATGTAATTTGTAAATCTTTTCCCTGATTCTGTGGGTTTCCTTTTTACTCTGTTGTGTCCTTTTATGCACAAAAGTTTTTAAAATTTTGGTACAGTCAAATTTATCAGTTTTTCTTTTGTTACCTGTGTTCTTGGTATCATATATAAGAAATCATTGCCAAATCCAATGTCAGGAAGTTTCTTTGTTTTCTTGTAATACTTTTATAGTTTAGCTCTTATGTTAAGGTCTTAATCAATTTTGAGTTAATTTTTATATATGGTATAAGATAAGGGTCCCACATCATTTTTTTTTTTTGCATATGGATATCAAGTTTTCTAAACACTACTTGTTGACAACACTGTCCTTTTCCTGTTAAATGGTCTTGTGACAACCCTGTTGAAAAATCATTTTGCCAGATGCATGAGGGCTTACTTCTCGGCTCTCTATTCTGTTCTGTTGGTCTATGTGTCTGTCTTTATGCCAGTATTACACTTTTTTGAAAAAAAAGTTTATTTTTTAATTTTTTAATTATAGTTGACATGTAATAACATTACTTTCATGTGTACAACATAGTGATTTGACAACTATATATGTTACAAAATGCTTACCATGTTAAGTGTAGTTACTACTTGTCACTATACAAAGTAATTGCAATATTATTGACTATGTTCCCTATGCTGAATATTACATCCCCTTGACTTAACTGGAAGTTTGCAACCCTTAATCCCCTTCACTTATGTCACCCCCCACCCCAACCCTGCCAAGACATCCCAGTATCAGACAGCTTGCTTGTTTTGTTTCTTTGTTAGATTACACAGATAAGTGAAATCATATGGTATTTATATTTCTCTCTCTGACTTCACTTAGCATAATACCCTCTAAGTCCATCTGTGTTGCCACCAATGTCAAGATCTCATTTTTTATGGGTGAATAGTATTCCATTGTGTGTGCACGTATACACCACGTCTTCATTCATCTATTGATAAACAGTTACATTGCTTCTGTATCTCAGCTATTATAAATAATGCTGCAATAAACATATGGGTAGATGTACTTTTCCAATTAGTGTTTTCATTGTCTTTGGGTAAATACCCAGTACTGGAATTAGTGGATCATATGTATTTTTGGTTATTTATTTATTTATTTATTTATTTATTATTTTTGAGGAACCTCCATATTCTTTTCCACAGTAACTGTACCAGTTTGCATTCCGAACAACAGTGATTAGGGTTCCTTTTTCCCCCCACATTCTTGCCAATACTTGTTATTTCTTTTTGATTTTGGTCATTCTGACAGGCGCAAGCTGATATCTCATTGTGGTTTTGATTTGCATTTCCTTGATGATGAATGATGTTGAGTATCTTTTCATGTGTCTGTTGACCATCTGTATGTCTCCTTTGGAAAGATTTTTATTTAGATCCTTTGCCCATTTTTTATTTTATTTTTTATGTTATTTTTTTAAAGTTTTTATTTAAATTCCACTTAGTTAATACACAATGTAATATTAGTTACAGGTGTACAACATAGTGATTCAACACTTCCATACAATACCTGGTACTCATCACAGCAAGTTCACTCCTTAATCCCCATCACCAATTTTATCTATTCCCTCACCTGACCTCCCTCTGATAACCATCAGTTTGTTCTTTATAGTTAATAGTCTGTTTCATGGTTAGTCTCCCTCTCTCTCTTTTCCCCCCATTTGTTTATTTGTTTCTTAAATTCCACATATGAGTGAAATCATATGGTACTTATATTTCTGTCACTGACTTATTTTGCTTAGCATAATACTCTCTAGCTCCATCCATGTCATTAAAAATGGCAAGATTTCATTCTTTTTTATGGCTGAATAATATTCCTGTGTGTGTGTGTGTGTGTGTGTGTACCACATCTTCTTTATCCTTGCATCAGTTGATGGACACTTGGGCTGTTTCCATAATCTGGCTTTTGTAGATAATGTTGTTATAGATATTGGGATATATTATCCCTTTGATAGTATTTTTTAATTCTTTGGGTAAATACCTAGTAGTGCAATCGCTGAATCATAGAGTAGTTCTACTTTTAATTTTTTGAGGACACTCCAAACTGTTTTCCATAGTGGCTGCACCAGTTTGCATTCCCATTGACAGTGCAAGAGGGTTCCCCTTTCTCTGCATCCTCACCGACACCTGATTCTTGTGTTTTTTAACTTAGTCATTCTGACAGGTGTGAGGTGCTATTTCATTGTAGTTTTGATTTGCATTTCCCTGATGATCAGTGATGTTGAGCATTTTTCATGTGCCTGTTGGCCATCTGTATGCCTTCTTTGGAAAAATGTCTATTCATGCGTTCTGCCCAGTTTTTAAATGGATTGTTTTTTGGGTGTCGAGTTTTCTAAGTTCTTTATATATTTTGGATACTCACCCCTTATCAGATATGTCATTTGCAGATATATCCTCCCATTCCATAGGTTGCTGTTTAGTTTTGTTGATTGTTTCCTTCACTGAGCAGAAGCTTTTTATTTTGATCAAGTCCCAACAGTTTATTTTTGCTTTTGTTTTCCTTGCCTCAGGAGACATATCTAGCAAGAAATTGCTATGGCTGATATCAAAGAGGGTACTTCCTGTGTTCTCCTCTAGGAGTTTTTTTTTTTTTTTATGGTTTTACTTATTTATTAGAGGGAGGGAGGGGGAGAGAGAGAGGAAAGAGTGGGGGAAGAGGCAGAGGGAGAAGCAGACACCCCACTGAGCAGGGAGCCTGATGCAGGGCTCCATCCTAGGACCCTGAGATCATGACCTGAACCAAAGGCAGACACTTAACCAACTGAGCCACCCAGGCGCCCCACTCCTCTAGGATTTTTATGTTTTAAGGTCTCACATTTAGGTCTTTGATCCATTTTGAATTTATTTCTGTGTATGGAGTAAGAAAGTGGTCCGGTTTCATTCTTTTGCGTGTTCCTGTCCAGTTTCCCCAACACCATTTGTTGAAAAGACTTTTTCCCATTGGCTATTCTTTCCTGCTTTGTTGAAGATTCCTTGACCATACAGTTGTGGGTTCATTTCTGGGTTTTCTGTTCTGTTCTATTGATTTGTGGGTCTATTTTTGTGCCAGTACCATACTGTTTTGATTACTACAGCTTTGTAATATAACTTGAAGTCCAGAATTGTGATGCCTCCAGCTTTGCTTTTCTTTCTCAAGGATGCTTTGGCTATTCCATATCTTTTGTGATTCCATACAAATTTTAGGCTTGTTGGTTCTAGCTCTGTGAAAAATGCTATTGGTATTTTGATAGGGATTACATTAAATGTGTAGATTGCTTTGGGTAGGGTAGACATTTTAACAATATTTGTTCTTCCAATCGATGAGCATGGAATGTCTTTCCATTTCTCTATGTCATCTCCAATTTCTTTCATCAGTGTTTTATAGTTTTCAGAGTATAGGTCCTTCACCTCTTTGGTTAGGTTTATTCCTATGTATCTTATTATTTTTGGTGCAGTTATAAATGGGACTGATTCTTTAATTTTCCTTTCTGCTGCTGCATCATTGGTGTATAGAAATGCAACAGATTTCTATATGTTGATATTGTATCCTGTGACTTTACTGAATTTGCTTATCAGTTCCAGCAGTTTTTTGGTGGAGTCTCTTGGATTTTCTATATAGTTACATGAAGTTACACATGTGATAAAATGGCCTGTAACTTACACACATATACACACAACTGCATGTCATCTGCAAATAGTGAAAGTTTTACTTCTTCCTTGCTGTTTTGAATACCATTTATTTCTTTTTGTTGTCTCATTGCTGTGGCTAGGACTTCCAGACTATGTTAAATAACAGTGGTGAGAGTGGACATCCCTGTCTTATTCCTGACTGTAGAGAAAAAGGTCTCAGTTTTTCCCCATTGAGGATGATATTAGCTGTGGGTTTTTCACATAGAGCCTTTATTATTATTATTATTATTTTAAAGCCAGTTTTTTTTAAGGTTTTATTTATTTGAGAGAGAGAGAATGAGTGAGAGAGAGCATGCACATGAGAGAGGGGAGGGTCAGAGGGAGAAGCAGACTCCCTGCTCAGCAGGGAGCCCAATGCAGGACTCGATCCCAGGACTCCAGGATCATGACCTGAGCCGAAGGCAGTCGCTTAACCAACTGAGCCACCCAGGCGTCCCACATAGAGCCTTTATTATGTTGAGGTATGTTCCCTCTAAATCTACTTTTTTGAGGGTTTTTATCATGAGTGGATGTTGTCCTTTGTCAGATGCCTTTTCTGCTTCTATTGAAATGATCATATAGTTCTTATCCTTTATTTTATTAATGTGGTGTATTACATTGATTTTTTTTGTGAATATTGAACCACCCTTTGCAACCCAGGAATAAATCCCACTTGATTGTGGTAAATTATTTTTTTAATGTATTGTTGAATTCAGGTTGCTAATATTTTACTTGGAATTCTTGCATCCACGTTTTCAGGGATATTGTTCTGTAGTTCTCTTTTTTAGTGGAGTCTTTATCTGGTTTTGGTATCAGGGTAATGCTGATAGATTTTTGTATGTTGCCTCATAGATTTTTGTATGTTGGTTTTATATTCCACAGTTTTGCTGAATTCATTTATTCCAGTTTGTTTGTTTTAGAGTATTTTGGGTTGCCTACATAAAAGATCATGTGTCTATGAACAAAGATAACTTTACTTCTTCCTTTCCAGTCTGGATGACTTTTATTTCTTTTTCTTGCTTAATTGCTCTGGCTAGGACTTCTAGTATTTTGTTGACTAGAAGTGGCAAAAGGGGCACCTTTGTTTCTGCTTTCAGAATAAAAGCTTTCATTCCTTCACCATTGAGTGAAGGATGTCAGCTCTAGGTTTTTAAATTTTATTTAAGATCAGATAAAATTGAAAAATAATATGACAGTTAATTTTAAAACTAAAAATGGATTAATCATAGGACCCAGTAATTTTGTTCTTGGTTATTTATCCTGAAGTATGAACATTTATATTTATCCAAAAACCTATACACAAATATTTATACCAGATATATTTTTAATAGCCTAAAACTGAAAACTACCCACATGTCTTTCATTTGAATGATGGTCAAATAAACTCTGGTGCATTCATTCCATAGAAAACTACTTAGCAATACACATATGCAGCAACTAGATGAACTTCATGGACCTTACACAGAGTGAAAAATACCTACCTCAGATGATGACTATTATATGATTCCATTAAGATAATATTCTTGAAATAAAAATAAAGAGATGGAGAACAAATTATTGATTATCCTCTATGGGTCAACTATGGGCGATTACCATTAGGGAAGGGGGGCAGGTGATACAGAGTTAGTATAAGAGAACCTTGTGTTGATAGTACATTTCTGTACCTCAATTGTGGTAATAGTTACATGAAGTTACACATGTGATAAAATGGCCTGTAACTTACACACATATACGCACAACTGCATGTGTAACTGCTGAAATGTGAATAATCTCTGTAAATCTTATTATCAGTTTCCCACTTTTATTGTACTGTAGTTATGCCAGATGTTAACATTGGGGGAGGCTGGATCAAGGGTGCATAGGACATCCTCATATATATCCTTGTAAGTTCCTGGGAACTTCAAAATGCAAAGTTAAAAATAGAAGAAATAATTAAGTCAAATTAAACTCAGTTCCTCAGTCATACTAGCCACATTTAAGTGTTTTATAGTCACATGTGTCTAGGGGCTGCTATATTGGACAGTGTAGAATTATAGAACATGTCCATTATTACAAAAATTCTCTTGGACAGCACTGCTATAGATAGATACTCTGACGTCTGAAGGAGTTTCATAATTCACTCCTGACCTATGCAATGATAACATTAAAAGAAAATGCTACCCTTGTACATATGTTGAATTCAGGGTCTCTTCTTTTAAAGATACTGGTTGTTACCCCACAGTTACCACCCAACTTCCAGTAAGAGCAGCCACACAACCTGGCACAACATAAAGAAGCTAGTAACTTTGATTCCCCCACTCCCCCAAGAGACACAACTATCTTTTCTATCTCCTTTCTCTTCTGTTTATGATGTGGGAAAGTGGGTCATGTCACTGATTCTATATTCAAAGAAATCTGTGCTTTGAAACTTTTTGAAACTTGCCTGATGTTCAGAATCCTATACTAGATAGGGTTTTCCAGATGTTTCAAAGAATTTTCTTAATTCATTTTCAAGAAGCAATGAGGATGAACATAGCTTTAACTTCACTTTAGTACCTAAAAGTACTTATGAATATCTAGACTAGTCCATTTAGTAGTTGATAGTTTTTCTTGTGCTATTATCTGGGTAATTATAATGCTTTCTGTTTTTATATTTACATTTTTAAATTTGATATTCATATATATTGTGAAATTATCACAGTAAGTCTAGTTAACATCCATCACCATACATAGTTACAAATTTTCTTTGATGAAAACTTTTAAGATCTACTCTCTTAGTAACTTTCAAATTTTTTTTTGAAAGTAAAGTAAGAATTTTTTTCTTTGATGAAAACTTTTAAGATCTACTCTCTTAGTAACTTTCACATATACAATTTATTATTATATTATTATTGTTATTATTATTATATCCTGACAACATAATTTTACAGCTGGGGGTTTGTACTTTTTAATTTCCTTATCCCATTTCACTACCTGCCCTCCTCTTACCCTCCACCATCCCCTCCACCCTGGGCCTCTGGTAACCACTAATTTGTTCTCTGTATCCATGAATTTGAGTATTTCTGTATGGTTGGTTCATTGGTTTTGTTTGTTTGTTTGGGTTTTGTTTTGTTTTGTTTTAGATTACTCATATAAGTGAGCTCATATGGTATATTTCTTTCTCTGTCTGACTTATTTCACTTAGCATAATACCCTCAAGGTCCATCCATGTTTTCACAAATGACAAGATTTCATTCTTTCGGGATGAGTCAAATTCTATCCCAAAGGAATGAAATCTGTATATGTATACACACACAGTGGGGTAATAACTAGTATCTTTAAAAGAGAGACCCTGAAGTCAACATATGTACATATAACATATATATACATATGTGTATGTATATATCTATCACTTTATCATTTATTCCATTTAAGATATTTAGATTTTCATATCTTGGCTATTGTAAATAAGCATGCAATCATTGGTGTTTTCATTTTCTTTGGGTAAATACCCATTAGTAGTATTGCTGGACCATGTGATAGTTGTATTTTTAATTTTTCAAGGAGCCTTCATACTGTTTTCCATAATGGCTTACCAATTTACATTCCCACCAGTAGTGCATGAGAGTTCCCTTTTCTTCACCTCCTCACCAACACTTATTTCTTTTCTTTTTGATAATAGCAGTTCTAACAGGTGAAAGCTGATCTCTCATTGTGGTTTTGATTTGCATTTCCCTGGTGATTAGTGATGTTGAGCACCTTTTTTAGGTTTCTGTTGGCTATGTGTATATCTTCTCTGGAAAAATGTCTATTCAGGTGTCTCGCTCATTTTTAAATTGGATTATTTGCCTTTATTGCTACTGAGTTTGAGTTCTTTATGTATTTTGGATATAACTCTATCAGATATATGATTTGCAAATATTTTCTCCCATTTGGTAGGTTGCCTTTTCATTTTGTTGATGGTTTCCTTTATTGTACAGAAGCTTTTTAGTTTGAGATCATCCCACTTGTTTATTTTGCTTTTGGTGTCAAATCCAAAAAATCTTCAAGACCAGGGTCAAGTTGCTTATTGCCATGTTTTCTTTCAGGGTTTTTATGGTTTTATGTCTTATGTTCAAGTCTTTGATCCATTTTGAGTTTATTTTTATGTACAGTGTAAGATAATGGTCCAGTTTTATTCTTTTGTGGCTATCCAGTTTTTCCAACACCATTTATTGAAGAGACTGTTCCCCATTGGATAGTACTGGCTGCTTTTTCGTAAGTGAGCTGACCATATATGTGTGGGTTTATATTTACATTTTAAAGTAATACATTTACTCATGTAGAATTTAAAAATAAAAAAGTACATAATTTAATCATAACAAAGACTATAGAGGAAAAAATTTACTTTTCAGTCAATGATCGAGGGACATTTGGCTACTGGTATGAAAAACTAAAGTAGGATTGTGATTTCTATCTTATCTTATACACAAAAAAGAAACTGCATGTGGATTCAATATCTAAATATGAAAAGGAAACTTTAAAATTTTAGAATAAAATGGGAGACTATATTTATGATCTTGGGGTAAGGATGAGCTTTTATTTTCCAACTTCATTGAGATATAATTGACATACATCGTTGTGTAAGTTTAAGGTGTCCGGTGTATTGATTTGATACACATATATATTGCAAAATGATTACTACCATAGTGTTAACACCTACAGCAAGGAAGAACTTTTTTTTTTAAGATTTTATTTATTTATTTGCGAGAGAGACAATGAGAGACAGAGAGCATGAAAGGGAGGAGGGTCAGAGGGAGAAGCAGACTCCCCGCCGAGCAGGGAGCCAGATGCGGGACTCGATCCCGGGACTCCAGGATCATGACCTGAGCTGAAGGCAGTGGCTTAACCAACTGAGCCACCCAGGTGCCCCAAGGAAGAACTTCTTAAAGACCAGAGGAAAAGCACAAACTCTAGTAGAAATGATTTATACATTTGGTCCAGTAAAATTAGAATTTATATTAAAAAACTGTAATGAAAGTAAATATACAGGCTAAGACTAGAAGTAATTTGAAGCATGAATAAATAACAAAAGATTAGAAACCAAAATACCTAAAGAGCTTAGATACCAATTTAGGTAAAAACAAGCAAGCATTAGGAAAATATGCAAAAGCTTATATTAACAACTCAGAGATAAAAATGATCAATAAATGATAAAAACAGACCCAGCCTTCTCTGTCATTAAGGTAATGGAAATTAAATTTTTTCATATCCATCAGAAATATAAGCATGACAGAAATATAAGCAAGTAAATATTATTTAAATTGACAAATATGTACAGAATAGTTCATGAAATATGAATGTACAACTTGAACATCATTGTAAAAGTAACCTGTATAACCATCACCCAGCTCCAGATGCCCCCATATACCTCTCACAGATCACAGTACCCTTGCTCTCCACTGGTTGTAACTACTACCTTAAGTTTTGGCAGTGGTGTGCTGATTTTGTGGTGGGGGGTGGAGTGGGGAGTAACCCTTACTTATGCAGCATTTGCTGATTTCCATGGAGTAAGTACTCTTATCATGTCAAATTTCAAGCAACCAGCAAGTCAACTGACTCACCAAATTCTTTAAAATTTAACAGCAGCTCTTATGAGAATGTGCAAATCTACTCTAGCACTCAACTGCCACTTCCTAACTTCTTTGCTTTTTCTTCTTTTTCTTCCTTTTTTAAAAAAAGTTTTATTACCTAAATAATAATCCTCAAATAGTTTGTATTAGTTGCTTCTCACAACATCAATATTATTATATTACTTAATTAAATTGTTTTTGAAGGCTTCCTGTATTCTGGAAGAGTTTAAATAACATTGAGATTATCTTCTTTTTAAAGGTTTAGTGAGTTCCTCTGAGACACCACCTGGATTTACTGATTATTTGGACTAGCTTTCTCTTTAACAGTTTTATTTCTTCCATGGAAATCAGACTCTATAGATTTTTCAAAATCTCCCTTCTGGTCAGCACTGGTAAATTATATTTTCCTAGAAAGCTAAGTCCTTGAGGTTCTCAAATTTATTTATATGTATTAAAAGTAGTTTTATGATACTTTTAATTTTCTGTTTTCTAAGGTTATTTCAGTGTTACCTTTTTTTTACTTCTAAATATTTGTTTTCTCCTATTTTTTCTTGATAGTAATCTAGGTATATTTCTTTACATCAGTTTTGTCTTCTTTCTTTCTTTATTTTTTTGAGCCTATTCTAGATTTATTTCCAGTGTTTCATTATTCTCTAAATCATTAATCTGTTCTCATAATTTTGTTAATTTTTTCCTACTTCTTTCTAAATTCCCTGAGTCAGATCATTATTGTTTCCATTATTTCTGGTACATTCATGTTTGTAATGAAGGCCATTTGTTTTCCTCTGAGATCACTACTTTAGCATTCTTATAAGAATGAAACATATATAGTAAAAAGAGTAAAGAGTACTAAATTGTGATTCAGGACACAGAGGTCCCAAATGTAATTCTCTTTTTCTGTATCAGTCTATCTGCCAGTATCATCTTGGGCATGTCAGTTAGCCTTCCTCCTTCAGTTTCCTCAACTAGAAAATAAGGAAATATTTGATGATCTCAGAACTTCTATTTTGCTGTTTCATTTAATGAAATACATTCCTATCACCAGCTTGCCACTTCAGGAATTTGAACTGAGTCTACAAAGTGAACTCTAGTCTCAAACTTCTTAAATAACAATATACTAGTTTGTCTAAGTACTGTAGTCTCCTGTGTAATCACAAAAACTGTTCTAATCATTCTTTGGCTGCAAGATGGGAGTCTGCGCCTTAGCCAAATCACTCTATAGGTGTTCCTTACTAACTTAGCATATTTTGTAATAATCAATCAGCTATTGAAAGTTATATAAAGTTGATGAGGAATCGTTTTCCCAAATCCTTTGAAATTCTTAAATAAACACACACGATTGTCAGTAATAAAAAAAGTAGGCAGCGTCCACCTATTTGTGAATGGATTAAGATGAGGCAAAAAGTAACAAATATTATGTCAGAGTAAAATTGTAAAAAAGAGAGATTCTAAGGCCTGGAAGTTACAGAAAAATGTGTAATAATGACAACAGTATTAAACATTGACAGATTCTGCATCTAAACCTTCCTAAGAAATATAAAGCAAAAACAAGGAAAAATTTATTTAGAGATAGCAAAAAAAATTTTAGAAAATGGGAGCCAGATTGTCCCAGAATCTTATCCATATCACATAATATTTGCATGTAAAATCCCTGTCATATTTAAAAATCTAAGTAGTAATTTAAAAAAAAATCAATGTCCTTTGTGGAAGAATTGATGTTACCACAGCAAAATGAAATATCTTTTAAGTTTTGAATTTACCAGTGTGTGTGTGTGTGTGTGTATTTAAGCATTGACATGAACACAATATATTTTTGTTTTTGCTATGAATGTAAAAAATGCCAGAAGGGAAATTGGGAGGAAAACTGAACAAAATGCCCTTCATTTACATTTATTTTCTGAAGCCATTTGAAGTCTCCCATTTTATAAAATGTTATTATATAACAATGGCAGTCATTGCCCACTTTATAGATCTCTGCATGTTCTAAATAAATCGCTTCTGAGTAGTTTTTCTCCACATCTCACCACATCTCTAACTATAGGAATGTAATTTTGTAGCCTTAAAAAATGCATTGATTTTTAGATGCACATACGGAGAGCAGAATATGTAATAATGCTTAAAAAAAGAATAAATTTATTGTTTTATTTACCTCTCAAGAAAAGAGAAAGTAAAGTTACATACTACATTTTAAGGATTTATGATGCAGCATAGTTTCCTTTTCTTTTATAATAAATATTTAAAATACATGTAATATTAAACAGTCCACCAAATTGAAAACCTTACATGAAAATATGGGACAATGGTTTGGAAGCATAAAGATAACTGCTGTCACACAATGTTTCGTGTGTTCCTTCATAAATCAGTACCAGAAACATATACAAGCCAATGAGAGTGAGAGCTCAAAAGATTTCTGAAATTCTGGCCGAATAGTTCCCAGTTATATACAAGAGACCATTGCTTTCAAAGTGTCAAAGAAGACTTAAAAATATAATTAATACAACATAGTGCTGGCCATGGTATGAAAGACAATGCATGTGCATTTATTTTGGTTAGACTCTGATTTAAATGTAGAATTTACACTATGACCTTTATAAAAATTAGATGAGTTAATAAATTTTAGTTCGTTTTTCTCTCCTCAAAACTGGGAATAATGATGCTTACTTGCTAAGGTTGTAATAAACACAAATGAGGTAGTGTATATAAATAGCACAGGCACACGTAAGTATTTAAATATTAAATTCCTATTGCCCTTGTAGTGATCATCTTTTTTTAATGAACCGCTGTTTAAAAATAAAGAAATTAATGTAAAGAATAAAATATGAGCATGCACATCAAAATAGGGAAAAATATTCCTTAAAAGTGAATGGAAGTAAAGTGCACTATTAACATGGAAAATGAAGTGAATCCAGAAAATGTTCAAAATTCCTCTAATGTGGCCAGAATAAAATCAAATATAAAAGCAAAGTCCTGGACAAACAATATGGTAGGTTTGTTTATTTCTTCTCAAAAGTGAATTTCTAATTATGTTATATATGTTGTTTCAGAGGCAAAGGCCCATTGAAAAATACATCTGATGTTATTAATGCTGCCAAGAAAATCGCTGAAGCAGGTTCTCGAATGGACAAATTAGCTCGCGCTGTGGCTGATCAGGTAATGTTAGAGGGAAGAGCAAGCACATGCTGCGTGGTATCATTAATTAGCGCTTGGGTTCTGCAATGGATTTTATGTACCCTATTAAATGCTTCTGAAGGATGAATTGTAATCACTAACATTTTACAAACAGGACTCTAACTCTGCAGAGACTGAGCTGATGGCAAAGGTAGGGTCAGTTCAGGAGGGATTCATTAAAGCCCATGACCAAAACTTCTTGAGAAAGTAGAGTACCTGCTACTTAAGAGACATAACTCCCAAAGCTTGGATTATGCTGGCTGCCCTCATTCAGCAAGTCAAGTACACTACATAGGGAGGAAGAGAAAGAAGAACTTTAACTTTTGTTATTTCATATTGATCTTACTGTATTGATGCTCTTTATAATTCATAATAATTAATGCACTAGCATAAATGGGATGAATCCACACATAATCAAGAACCTCCAGATCTCATTTTCATCCGGATTTGAAGGTATCACAAATAAATGAAATTCACAGAGTATCTTTTCAGACTGAAATCGGATACACGTTACAGTAGTTCTCAATCTCACCTTGAATATTTGAGATAATCTCCACACTTTTCATGTTATGTGGCTTAAACTGGAACTCTAAAATCCTGTTCTAAATATGTCTCATTGCAATAATGTCCCATTCCTTATAAGAGTACTTTAGGCAGTAGACTTTTACAGGTAACTAATTCTTATTCTTATTATGAGCATGAATTTGCTTACTAGACTGCAATGCAGTGATGCTCTCTGGAGACACTAAGAGGCATAGGATTATTCCTTCTCCATAGATGGCCCTAATCTCCTATGATTTTTGAGTTGCTTCTCATCATTTTCTTCCTTCATTCCTTAATATTTGGCTGTTGCCATAAATACTTGCTGTCTTCTTTTTCCAAAGAAGACATCCAAATGGCCAAAGACGCATGAAAAAGTGCTCAATATCGCTTGGCATCAGGGAAATCCAAATCAAAACCTCAATGAGATACCACCTCACACCAGTCAGAATGGCTAAAATTAACAAGTCAGGAAACGACAGATGTTGGCGGGGATGCGGAGAAAGGGGAACCCTCCTACAGTGTTGGTGGGAATTCAAGCTGGTGCAGCCACTCTGGAAAGCTGTATGGAGGTTCCTCAAAAAGTTGAAAATAGAGCTACCGTATGATCCAGCAATTGCACTACTGGGTATTTACCCCAAAGATACAAAAGTAGGGATCTGAAGGGGTACGTGCACCCCGCTGTTTATAGCAGCAATGTCCACAATAGCCAAACTGTGGAAAGAGCCAAGATGTCCATCGACAGATGAATGGATAAAGAAGATGTGGTATATATATATATATACAATGGAATATTATGCAGCCATCAAAAGGAATGAGATCTTGCCATTTGCAACGTGGATGGAACTGGAGGGTATTATGTTGAGCGAAATAAGTCAAACAGAGAAAGACATGTATCATATGATCTCACTGATATGAGGAATTCTTAATTGTAGGAAACAAACTGAGGGTTGCTGGAGTGGGGGGTGGGGTGAGAGGGATGGGGTGACTGGGTGATAGACACTGGGGAGGGTATGTGCTCTGGTAAGCGCTGTGAATTGTGCAAGACTGTTGAATCTCAGATATGTACCTCTGAAACAAATAATGCAATATATGTTAAGAAAAAAAAAAAAGAAGAAGGTAGTGGGAGGGGAAGAATGAAGTGGGGGAAATCGGAGGGGTAGACGAACCATGAGAGACGATGGACTCTAAAAAACAAACTGAGGGTTCTAGAGGGGAGGGGGTGGGAGGATGGGTTAGCCTGGTGGTGGGTATTGAGGAGGGCACATTCTGCATGGAGCACTGGGTGTTATGCACAAACAATGAATCATGGAACACTTCATCTAAAACTAATGATGTAATGTATGGGGATTAACATAAGAATAAAAAAAAAATACTTGCTGTCTTCAACCTCCCAGATTCTAAAGTTCTTCGGGTCAATACCAAATTCACTCATCTTCTAAACACTGAAAAGAAAAACACATGATTAAACTATTAAGTCTACATTTAAAATAAGCCAACAGGTTGTCTCATTTTAATTTTTTTTACATATATGATGGCTAATCCAAGGGAATGTATTTTGCTTGCTTTAAAATTTTTGAGAAACACTTAATAGTAAAGATTATTCATTAAATATTACCATCATTTGACTATCCCCTAAAATTTATGTGGGTTGAAGACCAAACCATTACTGAGTTGCTAATTTCAGGGCACTATCAACTGCCAGGCTTCCTGCAGTTTGCAGCATATTGAACTGCTTTATACAGAGTTCCATATGTATCCCAGAAAGTTCATGGAGACAGTGAATATACTTGGAAATATGCATGGGTGTCTGCAAACAAACAAAAATACACCAGCCAGGAAAAAATACCACATTTTTTTCCTTGCAAATGTTGAGGGCACTTGCGATGAGAAGAGTGAGAAGAGATTGGTGGTGGTCCTGAAAAGAGTTTTCTGAGGAAGAACTTCTTCCCAGAAGGGAAAGTGGATGGAATTTGGATGTTTTTTCCATTAAACTCTGAATCTTAGTCACTGAAACTGTTTCTTAGTATGTTTAGGCTCCTTGAGTTCAATATTTTTTATTGTGATTTTTGTTTTTGCCTTTGCATTTTTAGACCCTTATTTCCAACCATTATGCAAGTTGAATCCTAGCCAAAAACAGTTTTGCTATCTGGAAAGCATACCACACGTGCACACAAACAAATCCCAGGATTCTAGATGTATTTGGAAATTAAATGACAGAGTATTTAAATGCTATTCTATGATGACTTTTAAAATAAACAGATGAGGGTTAAATATAACCCTCTCTTTGTGGCATTCTGTCATCAGCTGTGAAACAACTTGCAATTTTTGCTAATGTTTTGTCTGAATAGGATGCTTCTTTCTCAAAATCTGCACCTATTTCTATGATACAAGAGTTATTTTTCTTGGTCCGTCATGCTTTTATGTGTGTTTTAAATAATAGAATAGAATGAGCAATAGCAAGGAGTGTATTTGTTGCCTTTATTTTGCCTGAAAATATTTTTATGAAGATTTGAGATACACAAGCAATATAAACTTTTTACGGACTGTTGCATTTTTAATTACTGTTCCATTGAGATAGAATTTCCAGTTTAATTTGCTGCAAGGTATTTGTATCAAAAGCCTTGTCAGCCCTCTAGGGAGATATCATTTTAAAGTTAATTCCTTTCAGTATATGGGTCTCTGGAGTAGGATAAATATTACAGTATTAAGTACTTGTAGAAAGCTAAAAACAGTCTCTGTGGAATTCTTTCTTGATAAATGCAGTTAGTGAAAAAAGTACCATAATGGTGTTATATATAAAAGAGACCCCTATGTCATTTATTAAAGAAATGGTTATGTCACAACTGCTGGCTTCACATTATTAATGAAAAACTGCCTGCCTTTCTTTTCTTTTCTTCTTTCTTTCTTCTTTCTTTCTTTCTCTTTTTTTCTTTTTCTTTCTTTCTTTCTTTCTTTCTTTCTTTCTTTCTTTTTATTTCTCTTTCTCTCTCTCTTTCTTTCTTTCTTTCTTTTCTTTCTTTCTTTCTTTCTTTCTTTCTTTCTTTCTTTCTTTCTTTCTTTCTTTCTTTCTTTCTTTCCTTCCTTCCTTCCTTCCTTCCTTCCTTCCTTCCTTCCTTCCTTCCTTCCTTCTTTCTCTTCCTTCCTTTCCTTTCCTTTTCTCTCTCCCTCCCTTCCTCCCTCTCTCTGTCCCTCCCCTTCTCTCTCCTTCCCTCTCTTCCTTTCCCTTTCTTTTTTTCTTTCTTTTCTTTCTTTCCTTTTCTTTCTTTCTTTCTTTCTTTCTTTCTTTCTTTCTTTCTTTCTTTCTTTCTTTCTTTCTTTCTTTCTCTTTCTTTCTTTGCCTTTCTTCAGCTTGAAGAAAACCTAGCTGGAGTTTTTTTTTTTTTTTTCATTCTCTTATTCTAAATAAGTTACTTCAGTTTTGGGTCTAGGTACTTATTTCTTACAGTGTTTCATCAAGGATCTGGTGAGTGTATGTCCTTTACAAGTGCCAAATTGAGCCAGAACTATGGGATAGCCTGCAGAATCTTGAAATGAACTCCGGATAGCAATAGAAATATATTTCAATGACTGAATAGCCATTGGTATTGAAGCCTCAGAAATGCTTTAGGGAGTCATGTAAATGTCTGTGGAAGTGTTCAGCTAAGTTCAGTTGTATCTGATGGACATCTACCCACTAAGTAACGAAGAGAATTCAAAATCCTGGTCCTAGTTGACTCTGGAACAACCTTTGAAGAGTTCTGTTTTTACTCTTAGGAGTTTGTTTCAATTGGCTTCACACTCATTCTACTTAAATCTATTGCTCTAACAGTGGTCATGATCCTTCTCAGAGTCTCTTATTTAAAGAAAGTTTATAATGTTAAAATTTTGATGAATATAAAAATCCAAAAAGTGTAATAGGCTTCCTTTAGTGAATGATACTTTTCTGAGAAAGCCAAAGGAAACAAGTGATTTCTGCCCCAACTAACTGAATTGAAATTCTATCCTATGCTGTGTCCCAGAGATTGCTACCCAGAGTGATTTCCTTCTAGCTTCTGTTGCTTTTGTTGCCCATATTAAAATAACTACACAGGGTGAATGTTGGATGGGCCACTAGGAAAAAACCTGGAGAATATTTAGTTTTCTTAACAGTTCAGAAGGCAACTAGTAAAATTACTCATAAATGTGTACAGAAGTTCCAATAAAACTTTCTGGAAGATCTTCAATATTCTTTTTATAGAATTGTATCAAAGTAGAGCTGACCATCCTAAACTACTGGCTGTGGCCTTCCTAAAATGTGCTGTAAAGTGAAGTTAAATGGATGTAATTAAGGTATATGACACTAAAACCTTTTCTTCTTATAGCTCTTATAAAGTAAGTATTAGAAACTGAAGAGTACTTACTAATTGAGATCACTTTTTTTAATGTTTTATAGTGTCCTGATTCAGCATGTAAGCAGGATTTATTAGCCTACCTTCAACGAATTGCCTTGTATTGCCATCAGCTTAATATCTGCAGCAAGGTGAAGGCAGAAGTACAGAATCTGGGAGGAGAGCTCATTGTGTCAGGGGTAAGCCGGGACTTGGGCTTCACAATTAAGGTTCCCACTGTTGTACTTCCAAGGCAAGCATTCTTGGCAACAGTACTGCTAAAAACACCAAACTACAGTGATTCATAGGGAGTTTGTTTGTTTTTTTTTTTTAAATAAATGTTATCACCATTATTCCAGACCTTACAATAACTCACAGAGAGCAATTTGATTTTCCAATTACCCTGTGTTTATACTAGCCTTGTAAAATCTCCATTCTTCACAAGAAAACTAATTTCATAGTCTGGAAACTCATTGCCAAGCTGTGACTATTATAATTATTTGGAGCTTTTATACATTTACTCATTGTGAGTCTACTTCCCTTTGTTAGTCCTAGTAATTTTCAGTCTCTGTTCAGGAGCCAGCCTCTCTATGTGTGGATTGTGTTCACATGTTAGAGATGATGAAAACAATAGGAATTCATTCATCAGGTTCCAATGCATACTAGGTTATCAGTAACCCTTGAAAGCCAGAAAATATTCAAATTTAATACAGGTTGATGTGCTGTTGCCAAAACTAACATAGTTGTCAAACACTAACAATTATGTATTCTTTGCTTAATCACTCCAGTATTTCCCTTAGTATCTGGTCCACTTTCATCAAATGTAAAGAAATAAGTTCGATTAATAGAAGCATTATGATTTCTTGGCAAGATTTCCAAATGTATGTGTTGAGGTTCTTCACCTTGGCTTCTCCTCCCTCAGTCCCTTTCTTTGAACATGAGGTGCCATCTATTGTAAACTATTTGCGAATTCCAAAGTGTGGCTCTGCCACCTTTAGTTCTTTTCCCAGTCAACCACAATGCTGCCATTTTAAGTGTGGCATTACCAGGAACATAACATGATCAACATGGTGAATGCCTTATGAGAATCAGACTGGTCATGAAGCTCAATTCTTTACTGAGACATTTTCAGAAATTCAGCAGTTTGACCATTTAATAAAAATATGTGGAAAAATCATTCTTGAACCCAAAGGTTTCAGGTTCTATATTGTTTGGCTTGCAGAAAACAGCTGGGAAAAGAGCTGATCTGGCTTGCATGGAGATGCCATCTGGAAAGCCTGTTCCATGCAGTCTCACCTAGAGTCCAATAAATTGGCTATTTTATGCCTCTTCCCAAAGCATAGTCACCTCTTTGCATTTCCAAAATGATCCTGCTTCAACATTCTTCAACAACCAAGAGCAATCTGTCTTGCAATGTGTCCTTTCTGCCGAGTTGGTAATTACCAAGATTCTCTCTGCCAAGAAGTGATCAAAACATTGCATATCCCTTGCTTCCTTTCTTATCTTCAGACTCGATGGTATAGTCTCCCATACCATTCGGCTTTCATGTCCATCTGTATATAGCACCTGTGGAACTGAGTGCTTTTTGTTTAGCTTGCCTTGTGTGCTTTCATTTGTCACTTTCCAAATCTTATTATTTACATGGATGCGCAAAGCATCTTTGTGGATCTCAGACTCCACAACCTCATCTAGGTATTTGACTGGCAGAGTTGCTCTCCATTATCCTCTCAATACCCATTGTTCATCACTGCTTCCAGAGCCTCATTTCCATTGTCTTTTCCTCATTTAGATGTAGTCCAAACCATCACTGGCTTTTATAACTTGCACTGTTGGCATTTGTAGAGGTGTTTAAGATTGAGAACACCATCAAGAAGCCTGTTTCCTTCTTTGAGTCTTACTGGCAAAGTTCAAAAATCCTTGCATGGGAGAAGGCTTCTTTCAGTGGAATGTTATATGACTTTATAATAATTCTGTGTCAAATGCATCATAAAGGTTTGCTATATATTGCTCAGTTATGGACCTGCTCTTGGCCTCCTCATTTTTTCAAAGCTTGGTTGCTATTTGGTGCCATACCTGCATCTGTAGTCTGCTGTCTTTGCCACTTCTGCCTCCATCTTATTCTTCATCCTCCTTCACTGATGGCCAATGAAGAAAAAAAAAATCAATGTTTATTTTGCAAAATAACCACAAATGACTGCCTTCAAAGTCCTGAAAGAGTCAAGAATGTAAGACCCCATACACACAGACTTTTCAATGATTTTGCCAAGAAAATGTGCCCATGCTTTGGGCCCCATTTATTTTATTGTCTGGCATGACAAAGTTGCTACATTTTTAAGGAAAAACACTATAACATGCAATCAAAAAAAGAGAAACGTTTGAATCTTCCTTCCTTTTTCCTTATGTGTTTATGTACATGGGGTTCAAGGTTGATGCTTCTCTGAAATATATGAAAGCCCCCAAGAAGGTATACGTGTTAGTAGTCAAAATTTCCCCTACAATAAGTGATTTGGGTAGGTTATTCCCATTTTGCCAAGAAAAATCACTTGAATTTCAGTGCTGAGAACCATATTTTTAGAGCCTTGTGCTAGCATGATGAACAAAATGCACATGTGCACAGTTATGTACCATGTCAGCAAGTGTATGTTTTATGTGATTCTGTGTGTACAAACTGGGAAGGCTTCTGTTGTATCTGAGTTTGGCTTGAGTGGTTGTGGCAGGAAACTTAATAGGTCATGGGCAGAGGGACAATGGGTACAAAAGCTCTTGAATCATGATGGCAAGCTAGAGAAATAATTCAATCCCGGATATATGCCTACATGTGCTCATTCACACAACTGCTGTCTAAGAAGCACCATTAATTTTCCGGCTAAATATCTGTTTTTAAAGTTATTGGCTTACGTCTTTCTCACCAGCCAAAAAAGTACTGTTCTTACTAAATCTCAAAGTAGAAGATGTATTTGTGAGCCAAGTCAGCTTAAGCCATTTGTATGGTTGCTAAAGGGGTCAATGGGGAAGAGAAAATTAAAAAACAAAAACTAAAACTAACAGTGCTAGAAATGCTAACGAGAAAGTAGAGGAAACCAAAGTCCAGAATATTAAACATACATTCATTTATAAACTGGCTTTATTTGCTTAGTGTTTGTTTATTTAATCTCTTAAGTCAGTTGACATGCTTTTTGGAAAAAGAAATGTTCAAAGAAGAAAAGAAAAAAGAAAGGGAAGGAGGGAGAGTAGGAGGGAAGAGTCATGAAAGAAGGAAGAAAATAAAGGAAAGAGAAACTTAACCATAGCATATTGTAAATTATTTTAGTGCAGGTAATATCCACTAAACACGACAACATTATATTCACCATGGCAGAAAAGTTGAGCCAATTTTTTTCAAGTATGTAAACATATTTTGAATACAAGTTCGTTCCAATGCTATGATGTGGATATTACCTCTATATTTGATTGTTGTGTTTTTAATTTTTTTCATTAGGTTTCAGAGGTTTTAATGGATTCTTTTAAATTTTAAAATGAAGATTTACATATGGATCTGGAGAAATAAAAACCATTCCATAACCTTTGATTAGCTACCCTAAAATTTATACTTTTGAATTTTTCTGAAGGAGACTGGAAATGCTACTGTGGAATTTTAGAATGGAAAATGCTAAGCATCAAGCATTCTGATAAATCTGAAAAATTCCACCTAAATTTTTTTGAAGTTCAAATACATCATTAAAACAATGAAGCCAGAACACAAGAGCAGTTAACCCTACATTGGACAGGAATTCAGTGTTTAGGTTAGAGACGGAAGGACACAGATTGTAAGTAATAGTTGACTCCACATGAAAATGCTACAAATTTTAATAGATTTTATTGCATATAAATATCTTTTTCTCATAGTTAACAAAATATAGGAGCAGAGTTCGGAGGCGAGTAATGTTAGTTTCCTACATCCTCAGCCTGATGGAATGGAGCCCTACCCTATTCCTGAGGGATTGAGTAACCTGGTCTAATGTGCACTTTTGTTCTTTGCCATTTAAATCTCTCCTTTCCAAATTTGAATCCCTCTCAATTGGGTTATGGAGAGAAGCTTGACAAGGTGAACAAATATAATTTGTGATACTAGTAGGATTTGAATTGGTAAAGAGAAAATTGGAGAATAAGCGGTCAGTTATAGTCTCTATTGCCTATGTTTCACATCATTAAAAAAAATTGGACTCAATTAAAATCAACATGAATATTCATGGTAATAAATGAAAACCATTCATACAATACTAGAAACTGATAATGGTCAAATCAGTCCTACCTGACTATGGTATGTATAAAGATACATATGCACAAACATACATATGCAACAAATACACATGATTTGATATTTACTCCCTTACTCCCTGAATAAACAGTAATCAGGAACTGAACTAGTGGTTGATAACTGTGACATATCTGATCCAAGACAGTTTAGGGAAAAGAAAACGTGGGAATTATTTGTACAATGCTATATATATTATATATTTTAAAATATATACTATAGATTATATTTTTATACATTTGTATTCCATATTTTAAAAACGTGATTTGTTGAGATGAGAATTGCATTTTATTTGAAAAATTCTGTATTTCGTCTATAAAAAATAGTGTATTTTGTAATGGGCTGAAGCAGTCATTGAAACAAGTGTTGTACTTAGTTGATAGCCTTATTCTTTTGTACAACTTGTACCCTTATTTGGGGAGTCTTTTTTTTTTTTATATATTCTGTCTATTGTCGATTCTTGATTATCTCTACTGATCGGAATGTAGTAGTAATGGAAACAAATCTAAATTGCTAGCTATTTCAGTTTGGGCTCTGGGATGCATTTCTATGCTTCATTTGAAAAAAAAAAAAAAAGGCTATGTATTCAGGAAATTAACAGCAGTTCCAAATAATTTTCTCCAGATTTTCAGAGGGGAGGCCGTTAAGTGTTTGGGTTTTACAGACTTTTCCTGAACTAAACAGTAGGAGAGTCCAGATCTAGAGAGAGTAAGACTAAAACAAACTTCAGATTATAAATCTGGATAGAAGGATGGTGGAAATACTCTGTAGCAGTAAGAAAATTAAACAAGTATTTATCATTGGCAGAATGGCCATAGTTCTTTGCATATACTTTACTAGTAAGATGGGTTGCTGAATAATTCAATCTTTCTCCAAAAAGCCTAACCCTCCCAATCTGTTATGATAGTAAAACTATAACCATTTAAGTTC
The DNA here is from genome assembly GCF_029215605.1 of Mirounga angustirostris. NCBI lineage: Eukaryota > Metazoa > Chordata > Mammalia > Carnivora > Phocidae > Mirounga > Mirounga angustirostris. The sequence continues at coordinate 43,116,827 of NW_026991718.1, read as the reverse complement.
TGATTCCTGCATTAAGTCTTCCTTAGTTACATTTATATCAGTGTACATGGTCATTGATTTTTTTAAAAGATTTTATTTATTTATTTGAGAGAGAGAGAATGAGAGAGAGCGAGTACATGAGAGGGGGGAGGGTCAGAGGGAGAAGCAGACTCCCTGCCGAGCAGGGAGCCCGATGCGGGACTCAATCCTGTGACTCCAGGATCATGACCTGAGCCGAAGGCAGTCGCTTAACCAACTGAGCCACCCAGGCGCCCCATGGTCATTGATTTTTATACAACCAAAATTATGCAAACCTTCAGGGAAAAATAACCCTGAAGTGATTTTTCAGTGCAAATTCATTCTCCCAATGTTATAAAAGTGACATTTAACAAACTCAAGGCGTTACATGTGAAAGAAATTGGAGATGGGGATTTTTATAAGAAAAGTGAAAATCTCCTTGAGTGCCAGGCATCATAGGAAGTTTTGAGTGTAGTGTACCACACCTGTCAGGTGTCTCCCTAAATTTAAATAGTCTTGTGCAAAGGAAGATGGTATATTGCTCTGTTATAAAAAGTAGCTCTGTGGTTACTCGGTGACGGTGACCCTAAACTTATCAATTCAATCTATTCATTAAAAAAAATCAGTTTTTCACTGATGAAATTAAACCAGTTGGTTATCCAATTTGTTTTATGCATGGAAAAAATTCTTTATATTCTAATGCTCTCATTTTAAAGTAAGAAGACTCATTTGTGGCAAAGTTGGAACATGAACCAAGCAAAGAACTCTTTTTACCTTAAGTGGAGACGTGGGTTGACCTAACTTGGATCTACTCAATGGATTGATTTGATTGCATCACCTGTGCTTGTAAATGGACACATTTCTATTTTAGTTTGAGGGCGTTCATTACTGCGCATTAAAGTAGAAGTGGCTAGTGGCTTTATGAAGAATGTCTCTGCCTCAGAAATGTCAGTGCCATTACTTGTCCTTCAGTCAGTGAACTTTCATTCCTTTAGGTTTTAGAAGCTATTCAAGTTTTGAAAGCCTCGAATTAAAAAGAAGGCAAATAATTCATACCTTAATCTATTAGAAATTAATGTTTTAGATTTCATTAATATTCAGACCATTATTTGGCAGCCAATGATGAGTAATATTTCATGAAAACTTGGAAATTAGACACATGGGAGGTACCTGGATAAGGGACACTAATTGTGCATAGCTTTTGATATCTGTGCAACACAGGCAAACCTATTGAAGAAGTACTTGTTTTATAACATTTTCCCATGAGACATATTCTAATTTTGAGATACTGTTTGTTATAATTGATTTCATCCTAAGATGTTCTTTCTTTATTAATATATTTTAAATAATTAATGTTTATAGTAGTGTCTTAGGAGCTGTCTCCTCATTTTAAACTAGTTTTGGATATGTGAGAACAAATCCAGATAATACCTGTTCCCTTAAATTGAACCAAATAATTATGGGAAGCCACAGTGTTGGATAGAATACCTTTATTTAGAAACAGCATCTGTAATTTAGTTTATGTTTTCTGGTTTTCCTGTGTACACTTGGATTTGTCAGCTTTAGTCAAGAAATACATTATTTTGAATTGGTTACCTAAATCCATTGTGATTTTGTTTCCTTGTTCTTACTTGGATATACCTCAAGAATTCCTGGACTGAAGGCAGTTGGAAGAAGAAGAAGCTAAAATGTGAATAAGTTGATATAAAAATATATAAATAAATAAGAGAAGATGAATATTAAAATCTTACACTAAATATTATCTGGGGAATCTCATGACTGACTTTGCATAATTTTCCATTACCTCAGATGACTCAAAATAAAGGAAATTAAGAGACTCCATAGAAAAACTGAGACTGGATTTTATGTTTGGTACTAGATTTGATAAAATTTTGACAATCCTATTCTAGAAAAAAATGAGCATTTCCGTATATTGTTCCTAATTTCTAATGACAAACCAGCAATCAGAGCTTCAAAGAGTTATATACTTCCTGTTCACATAAGGATATTTTCTGATTCATTGAACAACATTTCTAGGGTGTTGGAACTACTTAAAAGGCACAGTGCTAAATATTGGTTGGGAGAAGGTATTCAAAGTCCTTTATTTCTAATAGCAAATAATTTCCATGAAGAGGATAAATTTTTCTGTCCATTGTGCTTTTGTTAGATTGTGTAGTCCATTGGGTTTTCTTTTTTTTTTCATTTAGTTTCTCATCATCCTGTTTAGCTCTCTCAGCAAGAACAGCAGGGTGTCTGTTGATGGCTATCTCTGTGTATTCACTGTTGTTCTTGATTTACTATATTCTAGAAATAAAAGTGTATTTAACTTACTATCTTCTCCTTCTTTCCCTACAGATTATTTTGTCAAATGCTTTCTCCAGCTTAATTTAAATGATTTATGAAATACGGCTTTTATCACAGCCCTTAGGAGAGAAATATGTGCCATGTTATGGCCCATGTATCTTACAAGTAGGAAAGACTTCTGGATGGGCAGTGTGTAGTTTTCTTAAGTTCAGATTTCTTTTACTGCTTCAGAACAGATTATCTTACTCTATCTTGAACAGTCATTTTCTTTGTGGGCAATAAATATATTTCAAATATTTCATCCTAATCCAATTTCCTTGAAGGCAAGTCTTACTTAATTTAGACTTTAATCTTTTCTTTCATCATCAATACTATATCTTATTTTATTGCTTTTCTCTGAACACCTTCATCTGTGCAGATGCCTTGCTGATAATGAACTTGACTGGAACTCTGGCTAGATCTTCTGTCAAATCTGCACAATCTGTATCTTGACCTCTTTCATCCATTTCCTTCTGCAAATCTATTTCTCAACTTAGAGAAGTTCCTGGAGAAGTTCCAGTCAGCAGCATCTTATACGAACCATGTACTCTTTTAAGTCCAAGGTTCTATGTATGAGACATTATGATAAAAGAAACTCAAAATAGAATCTCTTTATCTAGGAACTCCCAGTTTAAATCTGTTGCTATCAAAATTATTTGGATTCTGTCTTGCTGAGATATTTCTCTTCAATAATAACATTTTGGTCAGATTGCATGCCAACTGCCTGATCGTGTCTTCCACGATTAATTAATTTATAAATACACCTCCAGATTATTCTTTCGGAATGTACAAATTATTCCACCTGACTTTTCTTTATCTTTTGCACTAAGTCAAATAAAAACACTTTTTCAACAAGCAAAATTTTGAAACCAATTCTACATCTCTGATCAGAATAAAGTTATAACCATGACTTCAATAATGGGGTCTCTTGACTGAAATCTTACAATCACTTCATACCTTGTCTTGAAAGGCTAACTCATCCATTTATATGATATCATAGAAAGTATGAATCAACCCCATAATTGTAGTGACACTTAGTTTTCATAAAAATGTCAAGAGGCTAGATCCTAAGAAGAGTTGGAAATTATCTGATCCTGGCATTGCATTCTGTGTCAAAGAAATTTTTTTTAACTAATATAACTAAAGACATTATTGCAATCAATCATACTAAATTCACCTAAAAAGTCAGCACAGTTCACCACTCTGCATCCTTTTGATGCAGCCTAGTTTTGCATTGGGTTCCTGAAGTCATGTTCCATTTCCAAATAAGCAGTAGATAATAAGAAATATCAGTAGATTATAAGTTAGTTTTATTTCAATATTTAAGTGTTTAACTCCATTTTTATTCTGATTTCTTAACATTGGCAGATGTGTACCTTTTTTGTTGGGTAGTAAAATTTTTAAGGTGTTTATTGGAAGAATGAACAATTGCCATCAGTAATCTTAAAATAATGAACTTTAAATTTTGTATGAAAGGTGAGATGACACAAATAAGTTTCTAATACATAAGAATAATTTTTGAAACTGAGAAATAATGGTAAATGAATAGCACATTCCCTATAATGGTAAAGTAGGAGATGCCTAATTTCTAAAACAAATGGGATCATTATAAAACATAAAAAAGCAAGGATAAGCCAACTAGTCAATGATCCAATAAGTAAAAATAGGAAGAAAATAAGGCTTCATAGGGCCATTAATTGTGAAAATTCACAGAAAATGAGCTGTTGAATGTAGAATTTGAACTTAGATTTAGAATTACTGAAAATAGAAATATAATAATACAGAGAGGGAAACATACAGAGTATCACTGCTTCCTCTAATAAGCACAGAAAACGTCAAGTATAAGAAAAATTCCATTTTTTCTTCATAAATTCCAGATATTTTTTTCTTTTCTATTGTCTATAATTCTCTAAAGACATTCTTTAAATGTCTCTAACATTTATTTTGAAGTGAAAGATGGGAGTAATGTTGCCAAATCCATTATCAGCTTGAATTTAGTAGCATCTGTGTTTCAAAATGCTCCTAACCTGCCTATTTTGCTTAATTTTTAAATTGTGATTATTTAATACACTTACATATTAGTGAGCTAAGAATGGCAGGACTAAAAATAGAATTATATTTGCTTGAAACATAAGAAAAAATCTTAAATAAAGAATATTTTTATCTGCATATAGAAACAAGCTTTCTTTGAGCTTTACCCATTTATGATGCCATGAATTGTAAGCTATTACTTTTACTAAAATATTTTCTGTGGAAAGAGTGGGTTTCACTTTTCATATATCCCACCAGGCAGATAAAAATCTGGCTTCCATGTGGATGGTTTCTGGACCTACCTGCCCTTCAATATCACCCCTTTTTATCATACTACCCACTCAACTTTGAGTGGGTCATCATTTTTAACTTCTAAATCTCCATTTAAAAAAAAGATCTTAGTGTTCTCCATATTATTCTCCCATCTCGCCTGATTTACTTCCCCGCCCCCGCCACCCCACCCCCCCCACCCCCGCAAATGGACTCAGAGGTTAAATAAAGCTATATGACTTTAGCTTTCCTGCATGTGGCACAAATGTTTGGTCAGTTAGAATCACTGGGTCACTTAAACTTGACCTTTGACTGTGGCAGTGTAGGGACCCTATGGTTATAGAAATCTTGATTTTTCTTCGATTTTGAAGGTGGGCTCTAATAACCCCATTTAGATATATGTTATATTCCGTACACACAGAAAACCTGGTCAAGATTGACTAATATTTTATGCTGAAGATAACATGTTAAGAAGTAGAAATAGGCATTGGTTATTGGCTTATCTTTTAAAATGTGCCTGTCACACAGCCCCTCCTTGGGTACAAAAAGGAAGAGTAAAAAGAGTTGCAGTTGTAGCAACAATGAATGCATTAGTTCTTCAGTGATTCCAGTAAAAGAGGTAAGTATCCTTTTAGTACCATGTACTGGCTGGAGATGCAGAGGCCAAGGGCTTGATGAAGGTCACACAGCAGGGCAATGGAACTTCCAAGAAAGACATCTGAGATTCCCCACATACCGTTCCAGGCTTTAAGAGCTGCAGCCCTTGCTTTCTCTCTTGGTGATCTTCAATGCTTTAAACAGGGGTTTCATCCCCTTTGAACTCCACTATGATTGTCCCTGACAATGCCTGACAAGGCAGGGTGCTTCTTCATTCTCCTTCTCCCAGATGGTCCATTTATCTGTTCAAGAGAGCCAATGAGGAATTCATATGGCCGGGCTGCTTAATATCACAGATGCCCACCCATATCTCTTTCAGCACCTAATTCCTTCATATGCCTCTTTCACCCAATGACCCACTTCCCTAATCCCTTCCCAATAGGGTACGTTTTTTTATTTTTCTCTTGCTCTCTCTCTCACTCACTCTTTTCTGTATCTCTCGGAAATCAGACAGGAGTTCAGAGCACTTTCACTACCTTTTATGAGGTAGATTGTGATGTCATAGATGGGGGCAGGGCTAGTCAACTTTCTACCCACCTCCCAACCTGTGCTGAGGGAGCTCCGATCGGGAGTGGAAGCAGTGATTCCTCCATGGTGAGTAACTTTGCTTTCTAATGTAATCTGTCTCATTGTAAATATTAATTTTGAAAGCAGGTGGATGGGGATTCAAAGAAGTAAAGATGTGACCACTCAAGTCTTCTTTATTTACTATTAACCAACTTTGGGCAAAGGATCTACGTATTTATTCTTTGTATGATTTGAGAATTCCACAGCACAGACATATTCTTCAAGCATGATCTAAACTTGAGATATAGAAATGGTATTTCATTCCTTTATTTCTTAGTCTTTCTTCCCATTGGGACTGAAAGTCACTGCATATGTGGAATGAATCCATTCTCTAGTTCTTTGGTGAGCTTCTTTAAGGAAGGCTAGTTAAGAGAATGTGTTCTTCTTCATTTGAAAGATTCCAGGGTCACAAAATATCCTTTATTGATGTTGGCCCAGAGAATCAGTCTGCTCTTTTAAAATTGTGGGGTAAAATTGTGAAGAAACTGATATATAAAGAATTAACAAACTTGGTTTTGATGTAAACAAATGAAAACATTCTAATGTAAAGAAAAAAATATTTAAAACAAAGGAGTCACCACTCTTGCAAGATTAAGGGTGCAGCCATTTCAAGGTGTCACAACCAAATTTGCTAACTTTTTTGTTGATGTTGTATGTCATAACACTGATGCTGTTTTGTAAGATTTCTTTGTAGTTAAGAGCTGTGAAATGTCACTGTTCTTTGTTTCATTTTGGTTTCTATAATACTGATTAATCCTTTTGTATGCCTTAGTATTTAGAAAGAAAAAAATCAACTGGAGTGAGCATTTTTCCTCCACTTGCCTTGTTCTCTCCAGGGTACCTATTAAAACTGTCAAGATGTCAGCTTTTATATAAAAGGGCAAAGGAAGTTCATGGAGGTGGTTAAATCTTTAAAGGATGTTGAAGCATCAGGATGGGTGTTTTTAAAAGGGTTTGACCATCAGAATTTGAGGCCCTCTTAGTTTTCATGGGGTGGGATAAAAGCTTCTTGGTGTGGATCATGGGTATTAGGAAATATGTTAAGAGGATATCATTCATTTTCTTCAAAGTGTACATCCCTAGTTAACTGCGTGTGGATATTGGTGTTGGAACATTGGAGGCAGTTTAAAAGGAAGAGTCCTTTCTCATCATTAGCTTTTCTGTTATATGTAGAAACCTCTCTCCCTCCTGCCCCACCAAGTTATGCATTCTTAGAGCTCAAAAGCACTAGAGCTAATCCTGTTCTTTTCATTACCTGGGGTGAAGTAGCATGGCAAGTTCTGAAGTGATTTTCCCACCTACACTTTCTAACTTAAAGAAGTGACTGTAATGGTAGAGATTTCAGGTACAATAATGAAAAATAGAGCATAACTGGCCAATAGGAAGACTTAGGTGATAATCACCTATAGTCAACTTCATATTGCAATTTGGGGAACAATGCCAAAGTCTTATATATTTGGGTGATCTCTCTCAAGTCTTTGGCCTGCCTTCCTTTAAAAATGCTAGCCCCTCAAACTCAGGTAGAAGGAAACCTTCAGTGCCAGAAAAATCTAATGTCTAACTATAGCTCAAGTTTTTGATGTCTTTTATCAACCCCTCATACAGCTGCCAGGTAAGAAATGCTCATATTTACAAACAATCATCTTTAACTTCGTGAGTTAAGAACAGTTGTGTTGTGCACTTGTGCAAATTCAGAGAGTCTATCATGGAATGCATTGTGCATGCACTTGTTTATCTTCATGTGCATGTTTCATTTATAGTGGCGTTCATTATTTTTTAATTCATTTGTATGTATTAAAATTCTAATTTAAAAATACTATATATTGTGCTGTAAATAAAACAATGAAGTGTAACAGAAGTTGAATTAATTTGGGGTCTCAACACTGGTAATAGTAATTTCATTTCTGTCACTAATTAGGTAACTGAAAGAAAATTACTTAGATCTCTTGCGCTTCAGTTTTCTTTGTAAAGTGGTGATTGATTATCTACAGGATATATCCTAAAGTACCCTGCTCTAAAATTGTGTGGTTTTATAATATATTTTTTAAGAAATTGCTTATGGGAAAAAGACTGAATAGTTGATGAGACATTGTTTTTGTATGAGACATAGCATTCTATAGACCAGAAAGAAAAGTTCAGTCCAAAGTAGGTTTCAGAATGTACCCTATATTTGATGTAGTGTTACTTGTTTAACGAGCGGGCTCTGTTCTTTTAAATGGACAATGTCAAACCTGTGTTAGTTAGCTATGTCTTTTTGGGGGGGGGGGAAGCTTTTATTTATTTATTTGACAGAGAGAAACAGTAAGAGAGGAACACAAGCAGGGGGAGTGGGAGAGGGAGAACCAGGCTTTTCTCCTGAGCAGGGAGCCCAATGCAGGGCTTGATCCCAGGACCCTGGGATCATGACCTGAGCTGAAGGCAGACGCTTAATGACTGAGCCACCCAGGTACCCCTAGTTAGCTATGTCTTGATTTGGAAGATTGATTTGTTTTTTTAACTCCATAATTTTGTTGTTCTGATATTTTGAGATTAAAAAAATCCTTAACTACTAGGTAATAGATGGATCTAGATATCACTGGGAATGTAAAATTAAAAACTACTTATGCAGTATTGTAGGAATTCTTTTGTGGTATTGGTAAGAGTTGATAAGTAGAGAATTGGTGGGTATTAAGGTATGTGTTATATGGGATAGAACACATATAGGGCCTGGCTCCTGCTCTTGAGGAATATGCAACCTTTTTGGGTGTCTAGACATGTGCCAAATGTTAACTTAGAGGTGAAGGCAGTACATGCCTAAAGAACTAATATATATTCTTGTGGTGTTGGGTAGACTGGATTGCACTGGGAAGGCTTTTTGAGAATCTGAGAGCTTCAGCTCACTTAGAACACAGCAGTGGTTTAGATTTGTGTTATTGCACATAAGGAGAGCAGGGAAGCATTTCAGGTCATCAAGACCATGGAATTGTAAATCTTGCAGAGGAGGTCTTGTGTTTAGATGTGCCATGTATCAAAGCCACACATCAAAATATTTACATATAATCCAGCCCCATACCTTTCTGAGCCCTTCCCTTTAATCATTTGCTGACTTTATAATATATGATAGACCTGTTTAGAAGTTTTGAGGAGGCTGCAAGCGAGTGAAGTGTAAAGATTATTTATTAAGATGTAATCAGGCAGCCATTTTCTCAGTTATAAAAAAGGTCATATCCTCACTCACAGCCAGCAGAAGAGAAATAAATAAAAGGGAAGGAATTAGGGACAGGAGACTCTATCTCTGAGACATTCTGATTTTCTGACAGAAGTGGAAGGGGATTATGTTACCATTGACAAATTTAGAAATATTGATGGCCGTGAAGAAATGCCCATAAGCTAGAGAATCCATGTAAGCAGGACAATTTTCCAAAGCAAACAGAAGGTTCTCTGTGTACTGAGCAGGAATTATGTCAGACTTTGCTCTCAAACAGCCAATTTTGAGAAGGCTTAATCACTAAAACCTCACATGATTATATAAGTTTCCTTCCCCAGTGCACTTGGAAAGAGGGTATTCATCTGGGCATGATTTGCCCACATTGACAACAAAGCACACTTATGTTTGAAAGCTTCTCTGGTGCTGTAGATTCATAGATGATTTGCAGTGTATACTTTGCATCACTTAGAGAGCACTATTTCTTGTATTTCTTGCCATCCAAATTCCTTCTAAATTATTACTTTGGCTTTTCTAATAGACTGGAATTCCATGAGTAGAACTGCTTTTTCACCTATCCTAGATTCTAAAGACTTAGTTTACATCATCCAGTAAAATGTTTCTTAATTTCCTATCATGGCATAAAAATGAATTTCTAGAATATGCCATCTCAGGAAATCACTTTCAAAAGCAAAATTTGTATATATGGGAATGATGAAATAGCATGATCAGTCTGTGTTCTCTTAGAAATAATTTTTCCCAAAATTCAAGTAGAACTTAGATAAAATTTTGTCAAACAGTATAAATTATTAAAGGAATATTAGAGATATTAGAATTATGTTTGTCTCAAAAGAACAATGATAAATGCTGGCACCTCTAGAGGTGATTCTATATCAGATTATAATTCAAGTGTTTATTGAGTAAATAATATGTGATATTTACTGTCCTGTGAATGGACATGGAATTAGCATGGAAAACAGACCCATAATCAGTAACTGTAACAGTAATTATAGGTTTTAATAATCACTGTAACAGAAATATATACAAGGTGATGTGGGCATTCCTGAAGAGAAGGAGGAAGAGGAAACTTCATAAAGGGGGTAATATTTTTTTGAACCTTCATGGATAAGTAGATGAGAGTTTCCAGGTAGAAGAGGAGAGAACGGATTAGCTCAGGAGAGGAACAGAATGCCCATAGTTTTGAGGTATAGATGTATTCTGTGCTGATTGGACCTGAAAATGTCAGAGATGGGTGGAAAGATGGAGAAAAGTAAAAAGTGGAGTTAGAAGTAAGACAAGTAAAAAGTGGGGTCTGGATAGCAAAGAAAATTTTCTGACCTATTCTGATTTTAATGAGTGTTTCTCACAATGATCAAAGGATCATCTGCATGCCAAACCCATCAAGTGGTGGGAGAAGACTGCTAAAATGCAGAGCTGTGGCTAAAATGCAGACCTGTTAAAATCAGTATTGTGGGGAGTACATTTTAGAATCTGTAACCAAATACCCCACCCTACCCCCAGGTTTTAGAATCTCTACAAGGCAACAAAACTGACTCATTATGTTTCTGTGTTCTTGGAAAAAGCTTCAAAAAAAAAAAAAGAATTAAAATATTAAGAATAAAAGACTTGGGAAAAATAGGATTTAAAGGTAATATAAGAATGTTCCTGAGAAAATTGGCTTAAATTTTTATGCTTATGACTAAGCCTAAAAACCATTATAAGAATGGTGATTATTAAGTGTAAAGAATTGCCAAGTGATGCTATTACATCTCCTTGAAGGAAAGGCATGAGACTATAAACATTTAAGGGACCGTCTTGCATCTTTCATTTTTATGCTCCTATACAAGGAGTTAATGAAGTTTAGGGCTAAGTTGTTTTACAATGGTCCAGAGCAATATTTATTTCTGGGTGGTATTTTTGGTAGAACTATTTGGCTACTTTTACATTTTAATTAGGGGAACTTCTTGAAAGAGAAATAAATGTATAAATTAGCATTACCATCATGACTGGAAAATCAAACATTCATGCCAATATAGAGTCTAATCTATATGGCCTGTGTTGAAAAATACAAATCATCTAAATCAACAATCATTTGGAAGTGACTTTTTTTTTTCTTCTGTATTTTTCTTCATGGACAAAAACTATTATTTTCTACCCATCAGTATGTAAACGTTACACAAGTGTTCAAAGATGCAAGAAGAGAAAGGCACTAGAGAGGTATTTCACATTTGACTAAGACATGAGAATGAACCCTGATCTGGAAGAAGGTGGCCCTCAGATCAGAGCAAGGAAAATCCATTTTTTATTCAACCCCCTAACTGTTTTGCACTCAGTTCTCCTGTTTCAAATTGCCAGAATCTCTTGTATTTGTTTTTTGAAAACTTTGTTTAGAAGTTAAGTGATAAGGAACCTGGCTTTTTTTCTCCATACTCACCTCTGTGCAGATAATTGCAGTAATTGCTGTGGCAGAGATGGTGATCCTGTCACGTACTAGAAGCAGTTGACTGGCAAAATGCCAGTGCCTGCCATTCATTGAGCAAATTGATTTTGGCATGGTGACCTAAAGATCTTTTTTAAAAAATGCTTAGATATTTTTTACTAAGGATGTGTAGCTCTGTTACTGACTGTATCACACCAACCCAGGCAAAAATGACCTTGAGTGGTTCTTAGAGGACGTGCCAGGCAAAATTATTTACCTGAATAAGGCCTTGCATTTTACATCAATAAAAGTCAAGCAGAGAACAGTAACAGCCACATGGTTTTGATATCAGCTGTCTGAAAAATATGTTCAAGTACACCATATTCTCTTAAGGTAGATATTAAAATTATAAGCAATGTATTGCTGTTAGATGTGAATTCAGAAACTGACTCTTTTACAATTTGGGTGATACTGGGCAACATTCCTAATCTCTGAACTTTTGTTTTTACTTTATAAATTAGAATAGCAGTACATTTAGAGGGACAACAGGACAACTGCATGTAGTAAATAACATTATTATACTAGCCAAGATACAATGAGGGCTCAGTATGTTCCAGGCACTGTGCTAGGTATTTTAAATGCAGTATGCAATGTTTTTAACAGTTATCCTTTGGAGGAAACACTGTCATCCCCATTAAAAATGTTAGGAAAATGAAGTTCAGAGAATTGAAGTAACTTCCTGAAGGTCACAGAGTTAGTGACTGACATACTATAGTGCTTTCCAAGAAGACTCCCTTGACATTCTCCCACAGCATGATGTGTTTTCTGTGTCATTCCTAGTAGGACACTGCAGTGTAAGAACTTATCTAATTATATGTCTCCCAACTACTCTGCGAACTCCATAAGGGTAGGGAATGTGTCTGGATGTTGAATTTTTCCCTGATTCCTTGCACAATAAGCACATAATGTGTGCTTAATAAATCAGCTTCCTAATTTTTTTTCTAGCTTACTTAACTCCTTTGTAACTTACTTTGTTAAATTTTCTAGTACATTACATAGACTGTTTTCTAAGATTATAGTATGGAAACATGCAAAATTTCTTCCAAAATAGCTGAATTAATCAAATCAATAATTTATTTTAAAAAGGAACTTGAAAGTAAGGGCCACAGTGACAGAGTTCATTTGCTTTCTCACATGAAGGTTATGATACATTAAAATGTTAATTATATCTAGATGTGAAATATTGTGTTTTAATTAACTACCTTAAATTATTAATGCCCAACAATAGTATTAACAATCTGTACAGTCTTTCACATATTTTTATTAGATACAGATTCAGCTCCATATGATAAAACCTCCAAAGAGAGAGTTATTTTTCTGTCATATAGACTAAGTCTAGATGTGGTTCAGGGCCAATATAGTGAACTCAGAATCATCAAGGACCCAGAGTCCTTCTGATTTATGGTCTGCTCTACTTAGTGTGAGGCTTCTACTCTCAAATTCATCTTTTGGTCCAAGATGACTGCTTGTGCTCCTTCTATTTTCCATACAGGAAGAAGAAAAGAAGTGTGAGGGCAAAATGGTGTGCTTCCTAGCTGTGTTAGCACCCTTTAAGGGGATTTCCCAGGAACATCTGTCCCCCTACCCCAACAGCTTCTGTTTACATCATATAGGAAACCTGAAAAAATGGGAGAGTTAGGCATGGAGTGGTAGTTCTTGCCCATGTATACCCTTCATTAAATGGAACACAAATAGAATTCTGACTTTTACTAGTTGCTTTGTGATCTTGGGCAAGTTGCTTGACTTCACTGAAGCCCATTTTTCTTAGCTGCAAAGTGAGAGTGATATTAGTATCTACTTCAGTGTGCTTTTGTTAGAATTAAATGTGTTAACATATGTCACACACTTAGCACAGTGTACAGGATGGAGAGGTACTAAATAAATGGGTAGCTAATTCTATTTTTCCTTATCTTGTCTCTCCCAAAAGATGACATTATTTTTGATGATGTAGATGCCACTTGTTTTATTTCATCATGTCTACTCCAATTAAACCATTGGATGTACAGTAGTGAATAATCAGCCAAGGTCTGTACCCTCATAGAGATTCAATTAGGTTGTCATGGGGAGTCCTGGAGGAATCACTCACAAAGAAGTGATATTTGCAGTACAGAAGAGAATGACCTCAACAGAGAAATGAAGTAGTGATTTTCACATTACAATCTATAAAGAATCACATGGGAAGCAAATAAATATTTGCTGAGAATTCTGAGCTCTGCCTCCACAGTTCTAATACCACATCTGAGATCAGGAATGTACAATTCTATTCCTAAATGTTTCTGATGCAGAGGGCTCATGGATCACACTTTGAAAAATACTGGTCTAGGAAGCGGAGGGAAGAGAGCCTTATGAGCTGTGGTGAAAGCTTTCCAGTGCTTGACGTCAGTTTGGACTCTTTCCTAGAAAACCCTTTTTGGCTTGCTGCATTAGGCTATTTTAGTCTAACCTAGCGTGGATAATTCCCAGTTTTGGGGAGCTGGTTGCAGTTGTCCATTGCAGGATATTTAGCAACATCTCTGGCATCTCCTCTATAGATGCTTGTAGCAACTTTCCGTCTCCAGTAGTGACAATCAATCAAATGTCTTCAGACCTTGCCAAATGTATCCTGGGGTACAGGGGCAAAATTGCCCCTGGATGAGAACTATAGATCTGGTTGATCTTGACCCTTCACCTAGAATGTACATACTATTTGAAATGGAGTCTTTTATTCCTTCTGGAAAGGTGGGAGTTGACCGATAAAATGGTCCAGACTCATCTGCCAAATGTCCATTCCCAGAATGGCAGCAGGGTGTGGATTTGCACTTTCCTGGAGACAAGACTCCTGAGAATCCATCACAGTCCTCCTCTGGCCATAGCCTTCATATACCTTTTAAAGGTCTCCATCCACCTCTCTTCTTGTTTACCCCAAATAAATCTTCCTGTCTTAGAGATGCAGGCATTTCTACTATTAGAGGCGATTAAGGGCTTTGGTGAGAATGTTGCTCAAAAGAAAGTTTTAAACAAGGTAAAATTTCTTCAGTTTCTTGCTTTTTATAAACAAGGGTTTTGAAGGTTAAAATAATTCAGTTGTTTTTATAACACTTTTTTTAAAACAAATCCTTTTCACATATTATATATTTAACCATTCTTTCTATATTTTTAAATCCTTATAACAAGTACATTTTTTTAAAATATGAAAAAAGCTAAGCATATTTTTTCCTTAACAAAGTAATATTAAGATGTGCATCAAGTCAATGGTTTCCTTGAAATTCAAATGACTTATGCAGGTGTTTTTGAGGTAATATTTATAATGCTGAAATTAGTGGGTGAGCCCTTGAAACCAAGCAAGTGGTAGGTAGAAACTGATTATGTTTCGTAGCTTAGCATTAATTTCTTTAAAAGAAGTTTGGAGAGCTCTAACAGGTGGTGACTCCAGATATAACAGAGATCACTCTTTCAAAGGTGTAGCTGTAGTGCATTTGAAGAATTTGCCTTGGCATTTTTTAGTATATCAGGTAAAGAAATAATGAGGTAGCCTTTACATCTTATAATAAATATGGAGGTGATTTAACTTTGTCAAAGGCTAGATTCACAGGGACTCTAAGATCGGGATTGTGCCTTGAGGAAGCTTTCATCTTAATATTAAGTACGATTTTTAGTAGGGGCAAGATACTGTATCAGACTCTCAAACCCTTTAATGTTTATCTTTGTTCACTGGTTAAAAGTTGTCATTTTCATGAACGTTTGTGAAGTCCTTTTTTTTCAAAGAAGTTTTCCAATTTCATAGATTTGATGCTTTCTTTCAAAGAAACCACTAATATTTTTCTGTGATTTTTGGCAATACTGTTATGCATTTCTAGTCTTTTGAGGATGCTTTGTCCTTTAATCTCTGGTTTTGAAAGTTTCTTGCATAGTTCAACCTCTTTTACAAAGAAACACACAATATGTTGTCCATCCATAGAGGTTCTTTATTAACCAAATAAATCATATTTCCAGTTTTAGATTGAAGTGAACCCTCTGGTGCTTTTGCTGCATTTCCCCTAAAGTATAGTCACTCCAGGAGAAACAGATGATAAGGTTTCAAACCAGGTCAAGCCCTGGCAGGCATATGTAAGGGGAAGCATCCTGGCTTCTCAGGGGAACTACCTTAAATGGCCTTTATTCTTATTTTATTCAAAAGCAGTTGGAGCTGCAGTATATTCCTAAATACACCAGGAACAGAAGTCATACACTTGTATTTCTGTAATTGTCTTATTAGCTAGAAATTTAAGCCTCAGTTCCCTCATCTATTGGATAGTGAGAGTAAAGTAATATAATACTTTATTTTTGTGTGTGTGAGGATTAAATGGTGTAACGTATACGAAAGATCTAATTGGTTGGGATGCTCAATATGTATTGAACCTGGAAAATATCCAGAGTATATTAACCCAATAAAGAGAAGTTATCAATCAACTTTTATCAGTAGGCTGGTCTTTTATAGGTCAATTTAAGAGGCAGCCTGAACTAAAAAGCCATCATTCAACTGACTAAACACTGGTATATGTAGACCAAATCCCAATATGGCTTATGTAGTGCTAGCCTCTGTGGAGGACATAACCAGTAAAGGGCCAGAAGTACTTGTTCATATATATATCCAGAAGTCTAGCTCTGGAGATAAGACTTTCACATATATACAAAGCTTTTGAAGATAAAGTAGCAGATAAGTAACTATATGATGCTGCAAGTAATGTAACCAAACTTAAGCTGGAATCACTAAGGAAAGCTCTGTGAATGAGTTAGCTGTTCCTCTTGCAAGAATGGTTTATCTTTATTTTCTGGTTGATCTGCATCTCTTTTTGGACTGCATTCCACAGCCAGTTTTTGGATCCCAAACAGAGGGTTCCTGTGTTGTATTTTTTGAGAATCCTATTTCCTGACCATTCACCATAAATGGGAAAAGTGGGATTGGAACCAGACTTCTGCAGCCATGCTTTATCTTTAGCAATGTCCACTGTCAGGTGGAAGAAGAAAGCTTCCCTTCTTTTGGAAGTACCTTGTTCTTGTCTTACTTGGGCTTATGGTACTCTCACACTACCCTGGGCATTTATTGAAATACTTTTACCTTTGCGGAGTTTCTTAGGCCTACATTACCCAGGTGATCCAATAAATTATGATAAATACTCTAAAAGGATTCCCAAAAGGTATCATATTATTAATAATACTTTATAGTGACATTTTTAAATTTAAAAAAGTGTTTTAAGTTTACTTTCTCACTTGGACCTCAATGACTGGTGGAAGTGTATTGGTATTATTAACCCCACTTTATAGCTGAAGAAATAGAAGTTCAGAGAGGTTACTATAGTGTCCAAAACTTTCACAGTCAGTGGTTGGCACAAGCAAGGTTGGAGCCCGTTTCTCTGATGGGTAGTCTTGTGCTTTTTGCAATGTTGCAAAAGATGTTGCTGCTCCTAGTAGTTGAACTAGTTGTTGAACAGGAGATACAGGAAATAGTATGTATCAGATGGTGTAGATGAGGGTAGCAAAGCATATTAGGTTCTTAAAATTTGTATCAGTCAGCCTGACATCATATCATGGTACCCATTATATGGTGGAGTAAAAAGCTAAGTTGTAGAAATTTTGAATAGTCTTTTCATACTATGTGAATAAATAGCAAGCAGTATATAGTGTGGCTAGGGGAAAGGAGAACTATAGGTTATATTTAATCAAGTCTTCTTTGAACATGTAGCTGGCAAGAAAATGAGTAAGTAGATGATGTCCCTGATTCTTGCCTAGTTCATATCTCATGTGAATCATGATTGCAAGATTAGAAGTTAGTGTGACTTTTTTTTTTTCTTTTGTGGCTTAGGGAAATTCACCTCATTACTCCTTTGGTCACATGACTCATACTTGAAAATACTGTGGTAGATTTACCTGGTCAAAGAAGACTAGATGTTATGTGTCACATGGACTGAAGCCCATTTCTATCAGATATGAATTTTGTGAACCCAAGTTCACAAAAAATTTTTCTGTATTTGTTTCCTCATATGTAAAGGATGGTGGCATCTACCATATACATACATATTATTTTTTGTAGATTAGAGATTATGTATTAAGATACCAGCTCTATACCTACCAAACACAAGTCAAGCCTCAAAAATGCTGGTACTATTAATGAGGGAGATGATCTTTAATGAAAACTCAGTACTTTATACATAGGAAGCAATAAGCACAAATTAGATTGTGAATGTTTTCTGAGCAAAGGATGATCCTGATTATACCAGTGAAGCACAGTAAGAGGAAGAGATCATAAGATTTGTGTAGCAGTTTAGCTAATGTTTATTTTGTCTATTATGTCCCTAAATTCCACTCTCCTGCCAATATCATTGTTTGGGTACTCTTCCATGGAAGAATGAATAGGTGGAAGGCCTGGAGAGTTGGATACTATACTAGACATTGTGCCCCAGTTTGTCTTTGGACAAGCTTTGTCATCTCTTATTTCCTCATCTATAAAGTTTCAATTATTCAATAATATTTAGTAAATATTTATGGAATACCCATTTGCCAGACACAGTTTCAGGTGTTTGGAATGTAGCATGGGGTGGGGGATAGGAAACCTAGAAGAAAATATTTGTTAGATGGTGATGACTATATGAAAAAAATAATAAAACAGGGAAAGAATAGCAAAGTAAGGCAATAGGGTGAGAATGGAGTTTCAATTTGAAAAGGAAAGTTTTCAGTACAATATTAGTATTTCATCAAAGATCTGATGGAGATGAGGGACCAAGCCTTACAGTTTCTGTGGGAAGAACATTTAGGCGGAGGCAATAATAAGCACAAAGTCCTTGAAGTGTAGGCATGACTGGTCTGTCTCAGCAATAGGCAAGGAATCAGTATTTTGAAGTGGAGTGAACAAAGGAAAAATCAGAACAATTGGGGATCAGAGTATATGACCTTGAAGGCCACTTTAATAGCTTGGATTCTACCCATATTGAAATGGGGGACTGCAGGACAATGTTGAGAAGAAAAGTGACATTATTTGAGTTCATTTAATGGGATAATTCTGGCTTCTGTTTTAGACCAAAGAAACCCATGTTGTGATGAGCACTGGGTGTTATATGCAACTAATGAATCATTGAATACTACATCAAAAACTAATGATGTACTATATGTTGGCTAACTGAACTTAAAAAAAAAAAAAAAAGAATAGACCAAAGAAGTAAAAGGGAATGAGAAGAAAAGTAGTTTGTTAGAGGAAGATACTGCAACAATCCAGCAAGATATTCTGATGACTGGGCCTTGTGGTAACAGTAGAGAAAGTGAGGTCAAATAATGGATAGATTTCAAAAATGCTGTTGCCAAAAGATGATGGCAGATTGGAGGAGGCTGGATCTAAGAGATCCAGAGAACAAGATATGTAACATAAGATTCTGGGTTTTTAACCTAAACAGGTGGAAAAAATGTGTTGCCAATGACTACAGGAGAAGCAGGTTTTAGGGAGAGGTGGAGTTAATCATAGAGTCCTTGCTATCTTGGAATGTTGGGAAGAGTCAATAAGAAAACTTCAGATCAGCTTAGATCATTCTCTAAATGTCAGGAGTCATCTTTGTGAAAGTAACAACTCTTGCAAGAACATGAAGTGGTACTAGGTGGAAGTTAAAGACTTAATGATTACATCTAATTGAGTTGTGTTTTGAAGTAAAGATAGGAAACCTCTACCTAATCTGCGACTGTGTACACTGTGAGTGCTTGGAAATTATTTGAATATGTGATAAAATTGTAGTGGGATTACATCTCACAATGGGAAAATAAGTGACCAGGAAGAAAGGAAAAGATTTAGAGGGTATTACTCTATGTCTACTCAAAAAATGTTTCAGAGTAGGCAGAAGAATGTATTCAATTATAAAAAGCCAGGGAATAACTGCTCAAATTTAAAACTAATTTAATTAAAATTACTGGTTTTACTATGCATTATGCTGAAGACCTCTTATGAGCCCTTGATTAATGATATCCATTTCTTCTTGTAATTCTCATTTCTCTAATGAAAGAAGAGTTAATTTTGGGTTAGGATAGTGAATTATTTTACCCCGTTACATATGTGTCTAACAGTTTTCTGCATTATATTTAAGATATCATTCTTTATGAATTATATGAGGAGAAATTAGGATAATGAGAAGTGATATTAATATACTGCTCTGAAAACACAGCCTTTTATCGGAGGGGGGTGGTTTAAAAGGCCCATAGTGGGTATGGTAAGTGGGTTTAATCTGTTTTTTTTTAATTGGTTTATTTATTTCAATGGATGTATAGTTGGCACATAGTGTTACATTAGTTTCAGGCGTAGAACATAGTGATTGGACAACTCTGTTATACTATGCTTACTACAAGTGTATAGACACTGTCTGTCACCATACAAAAGTGGTACTATAATACCACTGACTATATTCCTGTGCTGTACTTTTTATCCTCATGACTTATTCACTCCATAACTAGAAGCCTGGTATCTCCCACCCCCATTCATCCATTGCACCCATCCCTCCCCAATTCTGCTCCTCTGGCAAATACCACATTTTTCTCTGTATTTATGGGTCTGTTCCTGCTTTTTTTGTGTGTTCATTTATAAGTCAAGTCATATTGTATTTGTCCTTCTCCAACTAATTTCACTTCACCTAATGCTCTCTAGGTTCATGGATGTTGTTGCAAATGACAAAATCTCATCCATTGTTATGACTAATATTCCATTGTATGTATATACATATTCTTAATCCATTAATCTATCCATGGACACTTTGGTTGCTTCCATATCTTAGGTCTGTTGTAAATAATGCTATTATAAACATACAGGTGCATATATCTTTTTGAATTAGTGTTTTTGTTTTTTGGGGGGTGTAGATGCCCTGTAGTAGAAATACTAAATCATACAGTATTTCTATTTTTAATTTTTTGAGGAACCTCCATGCTGTTTTCCATATTGGCTGCATTGATTTACATTTCTACCAACAGTGCATGAAGTTTCCCTTTTCTCCAACATCCTTGCCAATACTTATTTCTTGTCTCTTTGATTTGAGCTATATTGACATATGTAAGCTAATATCTTGCTATGGTTTTGATTTGCATTTCCCTGATAATAAGTGACATTGAACATCTTTTCATGTCTGTTGGCCATCTGTATGTCTTCTATGGAAAAATGTCTGTTTAGGTCCTCTGCTCATTTTTAAATCAATGATTTTTTGGTGTGGAGTTGTGTAAGTTCTTTAATATATCTGATAAGGGATTAATATTGAAAATCTGTATTTGCAAATAAATTCTCTCATTCAGTAAGTCACCTTTTTTTTTTTTTTTGATGGTTTCCTTTGCTGTGCAGAAGTTTTCTATTTTGGTGTAGTCTCAATAGTTTATTGTTGCTTTTGTTTCTTTTGCCTGAGGAGACTTATCTAGAAAAATGTTGCTAACGCAATGTCAGAGATTACTACTTACGTTTCTAGGATTTTTATGGTTTCATATCTCACATTTAGTCCCTTAATCCATTTTGAGTTAATTTTTATGTATGGTATAAGAAGGTGATCCAGTTACATTCTTTTTGTATGTATCTGTCCACTTTTCCCAGTACCATTTATTGAAGAGATCATCTTTTCCCCAGTATATTCCCCAATATATTTCCTAATATATTCTTGTCTCCTTTGTCATTAATTGACCATATAAGTGTGGGTTTATTTCTGGACTCTATTCTTTTCCATTGATCTGTGTGTCTGTTTTTTATGCCAGTACCATACTGTTTTGATTTCTAAAGCTTTGTAGTATATCTTGAAGTCTGGGATTGTGACACCTCCAGCTTTGTTCTTCTTTCTCAAGATTGCTTTGGCTGTTCAGGGTCTTTGTGGTTCCATAGAAATTTTAAGATTCTTTATTCTAGTTGTGTGGAAAAGGCTATTGATATTTTGGTAAGTATTACATTGAATCTGTAGATTGCTTTGGGTAGTATGAACATTTTAACAATATTCTTCCGATTCATGAGCAGGATATAGCTTTGCATTTGTATGTGTCATCTTCAATTTCTTTCACCAGTGTTTTATAGTTTTCAGTGTACAGGTCTTTCACTCCCTTGGTTAAGTTTATTTCTAGTTATTTTATTCTTTTTGGTACAATTATAAATGCAACTGTTTTCTTAATTCTCTTTCTGCTATATTATTAATGTATAGAAATGCAACAGATTTCTATATGACTTTTGTATCCTGTGACTTTACTGAAATCATTTATTCTAATAGTTTTTTGGTGAAATCTTTAGTGTTTTCTACGTATAATACCACAGCATCTGTAGATAGTGACAGTTTTACTTCTTCCTTGCCAATTTTGAGGCGTTTTATTTTTTTTTCTTATCTGATTGTTGTGGCTAGGACTTCCAGTATTATGTTGAATAAAAGTAGCAAGAGTGGACATCCTTGTTGTGTTCCTGATTGTAGATGAAAAGCTCTGTTTTTCATCATTATGATGTCAGGTGTGAGTTTGTGATATATGGCATTTATTATGTTCAGGTATGTTCCCACTAAACCCACTTTTTTGAGAGCTTTTATCATGAGTGGATGTTGAGTTTTGTCAAGTGCTTTTTCTGCATTTTATTGAGACAATCATTTCATTTTTATTATTTATTGTGTTGATGTGGTGTATCAGGCTGATTGATCTGTGCATATTAAACCATCCTTGCTTCTCTAGCATAAATCCAATTTGATTGTGGTGAGTGATCTTTTTAATGCATGGTTAAATGCAGTTTATTAACATTGAGGATTTTTGCATCTATGGTCATCAGCCTATAGTTTTTTGTTGTGTCTTTGGTTTTGGTATCAGGGAAATGCTGACTTGTAGAATGAGTTTGGAAGTTTTCCTTCCTCTTCTATTTTTTTGGAATATATATTAACACTTCTTTAAATTTTTGGTAGAATTCATCTGTTCCTGGACTTTTGTTTATTGGGACTTTTTGATTGCCAATCCAATTTCATTACTGTTCACATTATCTATTTCCTCCTGGCTCAATTTTGGAAGATTATATATATCTAGGAATTTATCCATTTCTTCTGTATTGTCCAATTTGTTGGCATATAATTTTTTTGTAGTAGTCTCTTATAATCATTTGTATTTCTGTGGTGGTGTTACTTCTCTTTCATTTTTTTATCTTATTTGGATCCTCTCTTTTTCTGGATGAGACTGTCTAAAGGTTTATCAATTTTATCTTTTCAAAGAACAGCTCTTGATTTCATTGATCATTTTTTTGGTCTCTATCTTATTTCTGCTCTGATCTTTATTTCCTTCCTTTAAAAAAAAAAAGTTCTTTTGATTGGGGGGGAGCGGAGCAGTAGGATCCCCACTGAGCAGCGAGCCCGATCCCAGGACTCCGGGATAATGACCTGAGCAGAAGGTCATGATCTTAACCAACTGAGCCACTCAGGCACCCTTATTTCCTTCCTTCTACTAACTTTGGGCTTTATTCTTCAAGTTCCTGTAGGTATAAGATTAGATTATTTATATGAGATTGCTCTTGTTCCTCAAGGTAGTCCTGCATTGCTATAAATTTCCTCTTAGAATTGCTTTTGCTGTGTCCCAGTGACTTTGGACTGTTTTCACTTTTCTCCTTCATATTTAATAAATTTGTCAACATGTTGGTTGTTAGAACCATGCTGTTTAGCCTCCACATGTTTGTGTTTTTTCTATTTTTTCTTGTAATTGATTTCTAGTGTCGAACCATTGTCGTTGGAAAAGATGCAGGCAGGATTTCAGTGTTCTTGAGTTTATTGATACTTGTTTTGGGGAATAATATATGATATTATGGAGAATGTTCGATGTACACTTGAGAACAATGTGTATTGTTTTTAGATGGAAGGTTCTGTACATATCTGTTAAATTAAACAGGTGTGATGTGTCATTCAAAGACAGATTTTCTTCCTGGATGATCTATCCATTGATGTAAGTAGAGTGTTTAAATCCCCCTACGGCTGTCTGTTAATATCTGCCTTATGTATTGAGATGTTTCAATGTTGGGTGCATAGATGTTTGTAATTGTTATATTCCCTTGGTTGGATTGACTCTTTATCGTTATGGAATGCCCTCTTTGTCTCTTGTTTTAGTCTATTTTGTCTGATATAAATATTGCTACCCTGGGTTTTTGGTGTTCCATTTGCATGGAATATCTTTTTCCATCTCTTCATTTACATTTAGTGTGTGTCTTTAGATCTGCAGTCAGTATTTCTAGGCAGCATATAGGTAGGTACTTTTTTTTTTTATGTATTCCATCACCTTATATGTTTTGATTGGAGAATTAAATCATTTACATTTAAAGTAATTATTGATAGTCATGTACTGATTGCCGTTTTGTTCATTGTTTTTTGGCTGTTTTTGGAGTTCTCTATTTCTTTGTAATTGATGATTTTCTCTAGTGTTATGTTTGACTTTATTATAAGTTTTTAATTACCATGACGTTCATATAAAACATCCTAAATATATAGAAGCCCATATTAAGTTGATGGTCACTAAAGTTTAGACACATTCTTAAAAAACTTTGTTTTTACTCACCCATGCACATTTTACACATTTTACATGTTTTTGTGAGTCCCCTTAACTCATTTTAAGATATAATTGATTTTACTACTTTTGTCTTTGAGAGTGTTTGCCTACTGACTTTATTTAAGATATAATTGATTTTACTACTTTTGTCTTTGAGAGTGTTTGCCTACTGACTTTAGTGTATGCTTTTACTTCATAAGTTTTCTTCTAATTATGCCCTTTTCTTTAAATGGGTTTCATTTTGATTACTGTCATCAATTGCTAGTGATAGATTGGGCTATGCTTTGAGAATTCTGAGACTACGTCTAAGACAAAGGACTATAATTGACTGGCCTTGCCTACTACATGTACCAATGAAGAAAGAAATGGCAGCAAGTGTGATACACAACAGCCATTCT
The DNA here is from genome assembly GCF_029215605.1 of Mirounga angustirostris. Lineage (NCBI taxonomy): Eukaryota > Metazoa > Chordata > Mammalia > Carnivora > Phocidae > Mirounga > Mirounga angustirostris. The sequence goes on along the minus strand of NW_026991718.1, from coordinate 43,092,397 downwards.
TGCTTTATTGGTTTTGGAAGAGGCTTGGAGCATTGACAAGTAGGGCCAATCTTGAGGTTTCCCATTGTGTTGTTTTGTATCTCCTGGCCTTTCCAGGCCACAGCTCACATACTGTCCTTGCCTGAGGATTTGTCTTTTAGTCATCCCAGATTTTTTCATAAGAAGCTCTATTCTCAAAGCCTGCCCTTTGCTAACTTATTTGCCTGATAAATGTGAGCACAGTCAAACAGGACTTTAAAGTACCCCTAAAGAATGTACAAATCCAACAGTGAGAGTTTTGCTGGATGTAGATGATGAGATAGGCCAATCTTAAGTAAAGATGGCAAGTGCTAGGTCCAATGGACTAAATAGCCTATTCTGTAGGAAAAGAGATTTAAAACTTTAGAAATTTTGAGGGAGATGAAGCACCAGGCTAAAGGTTGATCTTCACTAGGCCAAAAGGGGCTTTTTTGGGTATTCAATATAATTAACAGTGTTCTTAGTTTCAGGTGTACAGTATAATGAATTAACAATTCTATATATTACTAAGTACTCCCCACAATAAGTGTACCTCTCAGTCCCCTTCATCTATTTCACTCATCCTTCTACTCAGTGCCCCTCTGGCACTCACCAGTTTGTTCTCTAAGAGTCTATTTTTTTTGTTTGCCTTTTTTCTTTGATCACTTGTTTTTTAAATTCCACTTATGAGTAAAATCATGTGGTATTTGTCTAATTTCACTTAGTGTTAGAATCTTTTTGAATTAGTATTCTTGTTTTATTTGGGTTAAGACCCAGTAGTGGAATTACTGTATCATAGGGTAGTTCTATTTTTCCACAGTGGATGAGGGTTACTTATTCTCTACCAATAATTATTTCTTGTGTTTTTGATTTTAGGTGAATGAATTTAAAAAGTTACACTTTCAAGGTAGCTTAATTTGTGTTTTAGTAAGAAATACTTAGGAATAAGATATTAGCCAGAATTTTAGGCCCTATAAGTACTTGGTTAAATATTTTATACTATTTATACTATTTATTTTACTGCCTCAAATCAGAGGTTTAAACCTAACTTTCATAGACTAGATCATCTTCCCTCTATCTATCTCTTACTATGACCATTTTTATTTTCTACTGTCAGTCTTTCTCCAACCCCACTTAAGCCCCAAATGTTCATAGATATTATGGGTGTCATGCATCTATGTAAAACCCATGATTTCTTATAGTGAATCATGATCTCAAATTTCTTCCTTCCAAAGAATTCAGTAGCGTTAGAAAAGATACTAATATTTTGATGCTTTTCTTTTGCCCCTGCGAATTTCTCCATGCCTTTATCCTATCACATTAAAAGTATGATATGCAGGCATTGGGGCACCTGGATAGCTCAGGTCGTGAGTTCAGGCCCCATGTTGGGCTCTGTGATGGGCATGGAGCTTACTTAAAAACCAAAAAACTATGATATACAGGCATTGATAGCAAGCCAAAATGGTGATAACTTTAGTAAGAAGAAAGTTGGATAAAGTTCAAATGGTGATTTAAGGAAACATGGAGCACAGTAATAACAAAAGCTTAAAATCATTTGCCAGGCACTCAGCTTTGAGGGCACTGTCTCATTTAATACTTAATACTAGGAAGTGCTCATTTCATTTTTACTTTAAAGATTTTGAGGTAGAGCTAGGTTAAGTAGCTCTCTCAAAATCACATAGCCAATGATTAGTCCAAACAGGTTTGGAATTGTAGAGTGCGAGCTTTCATTCACTGTAGGAGAGGAAAAAATAGGAAGGGGGGCAGGAGGTAGAGCATAATATGTAATAATGTACTGGAAAAGGGGTCTAAGATCCTTAGGAGAGGCAAAAAACCCTCCTGGGAAAGGAGCCACTTCACCACAAATCAGGTAGCAACAGAGGCTTCAAACAGCTCTTTCTACCTACCTGATAAGGAGAGGGTCAGGAGCTGGATAAGAGTTTCATATGAATAATGCCATATAACACAATCCCTAGTGGTTGAGTGTGAAGAGAAGTGAAAGAAAATAATAATCCAGGGCCTTCTGATTATGCTCATTTACCAGGCACAGTTCTCCAGCATCCAAACTTCGTGGTCCTTAACTCTTGTCTACTCCTTTCTTAATGGTTGCATGTTGCATGCTGGAGCCTAGAAGATATTTTATGAGGTGTTAAGTAGCGTTCATCATGTATCAGCACATCCCACATCCATACAAAGTTAGGCACTTCTGATAGTATGGTGGCTCATCCATTTTATGAAGATAATGTTCTTGGAGTCTTGGACAAAGGTTTTCTGAGATTTGTCTCCCAGTAATAATGATAGTGCTTAAGGAAATCGATCAAAGGTAGTGATCTTCTGCTAGCTGGCTCTCCTATAGGGAAAGTAAAAAGGAGCTTTAGCCCTTTGAAGAGTTACTATATGGTATGAACCTTGGATGGTGAGGACATGGTCATTATTACAGATGAAAAGATCAGCAATCAATGCATGGTATATTTATGTGATGTAAAGATTCTCTCTTTACCCAGGAATATCTCCCAGTCATGGTGGGTGCCTAAAAATCCATTGGTACTACTCTTGCCATGGTTCTGTTATGTGAGAACAATCCAGAGAAGGCCTCTGGGTCAGGAAATCTTGCAGTATTAAAAAAGGAAGGTTATGGGAAGAAAGAAATATAGAAAAAGGAGCTAGGGAGTTCTAGATGAACAGACATATCTGTTCCTAACTTTCCAAGGGCCAACACCTCTTGATATTCCCACTTCTTCTTGGGATTCCACAGTTAGCAAGAATGCCTTGTTTTGGGTTGAGCAAAAACTGTTCTGCCTTTAATAGTGAGAAAAAATGGCACTAAGCCATATTTAGGAAATGTGACTGTAATTAAGCCTTCATGGGAGTCCCCAAGGTTTACTTACCTATAATTGAAAAAATGCAAATGAAGACAGTTAATCAGTGGACTGGCTGACTATGAAGCGCTACTACTTACCTAAATGAATTAAAAACAAAGACACAAATTTGTCCAGTTGGAAAAGCTACCTGAGATCCAATTGGTAAATTTCTCAGCCGTGCTGTAGAGATTTTTTTCTTAGATAGCAGTGCTTTTCTGGTAAGGCCTTTGCCAACTTAATCTTGAGCCATCACATACAGATTTCCTAACAACTGGCCTTCAGCATTGGTAGAGCACCAGCTGCCTTCCTAGCATCATTCAAGGTAGCCCTGCAGAAAAATATAACAGACCTCTTATCCTCCTCTATGTTGTGATTGATCCACTGAAGTTATAAGCCAACTCTTCAGGAGTTATCCTACAGTACTTCAGTTGTCATTTATGAAGGATTGTTACATGTTCTAATGTTACCAGATTTAATACAGTTTTCTTTTTTGTAACAATAATTGCAGCATACCTGTGATGGTCATTTCACTTCAGACACCCTCCTTGTTAATATATTCAGCTAATTTTTATCACCTGATTTAAAATAATCCCCCCAATACTTTGAACTTCATTTAATACATATGTCTTCTGTTTAATTATTTCATTAATTAACTCCTATTATGGCATCAGCTATAGGAACAAGAGTCAATACAGCACCATACTTGTCAGCAATCTGTGTGGTAGAAACAAAAACATAAGTATTAAACAAGTCAATTTAAATATAGAAGTAGAGGTATAGTAGACGAATCTGTCAAAAGGTGACCTCTTGGAGAAAGGAGGTAAAGTTGTTTCTGTTTCCATACCCCTCAGCAGCTTTTGAGGGAGCAAAGTGCCCTGAGTAATAATGCCAGCCATGGCCACCGTAAAGATCAGTCGCAAATTTCTGCCTTATTATCCAGAAGGAATACTAACTCACTACATTGTTGTTTGATGAAGAATGAGTGGACAAGGACACAAATGAGGGCTTACTGCAAAGGAATTCTTATTTGCAAATGTGTAAACATCCACAAAGTAGGGAAAGATTCAGTTAGGCTGAACCTTTTCACCATGTCTTTGTTTGCTTGAGTTATTTATTGCCCTGGACTTGCTAGAGCTTTTAAAAAGTGCTATTGATATAGACTATGGAAGAAGTAGGCAGGTATTTCAAATGTATCACAGTTTCTAAGGAGATCAAATATCTTTTCAAAGCCTCATGGATTTTTAAAACATGAAATGTTCTTCTCGGTGGATAATAGGCTCCAATGCGCTGGGTTTCTAACCTCCCATTCATTAACAGCAAAGCTGGCTTGTAGCAAGGTTTTTTGTTTTGTTTTGTTTTTCCTCCTGCAAGCAATTTGTGACTCCTTTTGGGGAGGTAACTGTTTAAATAAATGACCAGCTCCAGTGGAACGATTCCAGTTTTCTCAAGGTGTTTACTTTCAGCTTATTATCAGTTCTCCGATTACAACTTCCTCCCTGCAAAGCCCTAACCCAGACCTGAATATGTATAAAATAGTCCCATTAAAATACGTCTTAGACATGAAATACTAAGTTATTCCCACTGAAAGATCTTGCAAGAGGCTAAAATGGACTCTACCCATATTTGCAGAACCCTTTTAGTATTCTCAAAATCATTAGCACTATCAGCTCTGACTTGAGAAAATTAAATTAGCCTAGGCCCAAATGGGACTGGGTTCCATCCCCCGGGCATTTCTAAGTCTTCTGAGGTAACTAAGTAAAACTGTTTTTATACATCAAAATTACCTTGAAATGAATATGGTTTATTTTATTCTATTTAGTTTAGCTAATAGTCCCAAGGACAGGTAGCTTTGTACTGGGGATTTCCTTGAACTACCATTTATGGTTTATTATTTTTCAGTAAAAATCAGCTTTTTTGAGTAGATTTGTTTCCAGGTTATATTTCTAACTCTATGCAATCTTAAAGTGGATTAATGTAGAACACACAGTGAAACCCTAATTTTCTTCTATAATTATATACCTGGCTCTCACAAATTAACATCCTAAGACACTTACCATGTCCCAGATATTTAACCCAGTGTGTTTCTCTTTTACATTACTTTGCACTTTTGACAATGCTGTGTGTGTATTTAAAGGCAGTTGTTAAGTAAGTCTAAACTGCATTTGTTTTATTGCTGGGTAGTCCCAGGAAGTTCACCGTTATTTTCAAGGGTGAAAGATTGCTAATTACTTAACAGAAAGTAGCCTTGGTTGTCACGGGAATAGTTAAGATATTTCTTGATTATGTTATGCTTTAGATTATTAAAATATTGATTTTTATCCTGAAAGTATAATGCTGAGAAAAAATTTTGGATCTATTGAACTTTTTTGACCAGAGAAAATATGCATTTAGCACTTTATTCTCTTTGTGAAAACACTAAATAAGGAATCTGAAGGGAAGAAGAAATCAGAAATTGACGTAGATACCTGTAGTATGCAGGATGCTGTTCGTGAAATAACTGGGAAAAGCAATATAAGCAAAACATGTGGTTTCTTAAAACTGGTCCCCCAAGTTTCATCCCCATCATTTCAACTGCCCCTTTGATAACTTTACTGACATGTAACACAGATACCTCAAATTCAGAATGTCCAGAGTTAAACTTAATATTGTAACACCTCCGTTTTCCCCTTATTGCCATGATCTGGCTTAAGAGCATCAATTTATACCCAGCTATACTAGCTAGGAATTCCAGATTTGTCCTTTTTTATCACTCAACCATCTAGTCACCAATAACCACCTAGTTCATCTATTACAGTGAGTTTAGACTATCACTCCCACCATCATGCTTTATTTTCCTATGCTATCCCTTACCTGACTGAAGGTAGGTCCTGTATTGTTTGTTTCTTTAGTACCTTACATCCTACTAAACAACTTACCAGCATTAGATCTTGTGATTTGTGTGACTGTGTATACCCAACACAACCATGTGGTTGGCACAAAGTAGATATATAGTAAGTATCTGAAGAAATACCTGGATGAATCATTGTAGGTAGAAGGATGGAGGGATAGACCAAAAGAGTATACAAGAATTGAAGCATTTCCAGAAATGTAGGTGCACTTTCATTTGAGAATTTGATTGAGTCATGCAGTTATATTTGTGTCAAAGTCTGTTTCTATTGAAACTGAACACCTTTTTCAAGGTAAGCCCTATGTTCATGAAATAGTGTAAAATTTATGACATGGGGTTTCAGAATTCTTCAGGTGATCCTATAAATTTTAAGCACTTTTCATGACAGTCTTTATCTTTGACATTAAGGAATTAGCACAAATATCAATTAATGGAAGAATCACAATTCAGGAATGTCTACCTTCTAATATTTCTCTGCATTCAAAACACAAAATGAGGATGGTGTAGGGAAACAGAAATCTGTCTATTAGGATTCGAGTGAGGTTAAGAAGAAAAGACCAGTACAGAGGCAGAAAAAGAGCTAGAAAAACCCTATAGAAATGACTGTGAAACAGCTCTCCCACCCTTATTTGCTTTTCATGGGTTGTAACAGAACAAGATGTGAGGAAACATCTGCTACCTTTTTAAAATAGTACTTTGATATTTAAAAAAAATAGTGACAGAATTAGGAGAAGCCTGATTTCTATGGTTAGGGAAAGCAGACACCTATGAAATGAAATAGGGAGAATTAATTAGTCTAGCATAACTTGATAGATTGGTGGATTGTGGCTTCATCTGCCATGAATGGCTCTGGAAAACAGCATCAAGTAATGGTTAGTCCGTGGGCTCTGGAGTTAGTTAGGCTGGCTGGTTTAAGTCTTGGCTTCACCACCTACCTGTGATGTGATATTTAGCAAACTGCATGGTCCTTCTTTGTCCCAAGTGGGCATAATAGTATTATTACCTGTCTCAGGCATGGTTGTGAGATTGAATGAAAGAAAGGAAACTTGGGGAGTTAATGCAAAGACTGGCACATGGTAGCATTTGCTAAATGTAGCCTCTTTTTTTTTAATTAACTGAAAATTGGGGCACTTCTCTTAGACTAGTCCAATAGGAATAAAAAGGCTCTAAAGAAGGAAAAGATATAAATCTCTTTCTACTCCCAGTTTAATCAGTACATATACAGGCTAGCTGGAGGAATGGCAGAAATACAGAAATACCGCACATTAAGGCTGTTATAAAGCTAGGAACACCAGCCCTGATAAGAGCTTAGAGCACTAAAGTAGATGAGCTCCACCAAAGGCAACCAGTCTTTATAGCTGTGTAGTGAATGTGCTTCAGAGAAGCTGAACAAGTACAAGAGAAATCTGCAGGGATTCCAGTCACTGCTGCCATGAGGGTGAATCCAAGCCAGGAAGGACAGAGAAGGGCTGTGCACTGGGCAGGAACACACCTGAGGCCAGGAGATCTAGTTACAAAGAATTCAGGCTCCAAGGATGACACTAAGAGTCAGAGGTGAGATGGTGGCTCTCACCAAACTCAGTCATGATGCATATAGAATGGTACCAAGTTTAAGGACAGGCGTGTCCTTAACATTGATATAGGTTCATTCTGAATGATAGGTAGTCACTGAAAAACAAGACCCCAGAGATTAAAGAGTGGTTCAGATGGTAGTCTTTGGAGAAAAACAGTACAGGTCCTAATCCCTACTTTTGCCCATTACTTCAGAGGCAAGTTCTATTAGCTAAGTTCAAGGATTTTTGGAACTTAAACCATGCAGTTTAATTAAAAGGACAAAGGCAATGTCTAAGCACCTCCTAAGTGCTCAACTAATATGGGTTATTAGGACTGCATTTGTACATACTCATTTACATATCTTGTCTGAAAATGCCATAGTTACAGTATAAATTGCAAAACAGAATACAATTATGTTAAATAGGTTTTCCTAAACCTTGTATTAAAAGATCTTCTTGCCATGTAGCCTTAGTATTTTTAGTGTATTTTCTTTAGGAGTGAATTTTTAACAAAACATGCCAAGTCTCTGTGCTATTTTGGACAAGCATAAAGGAGAGCCATTTTTAAATATAAGAAATTCTGATTGTGGCAACAATGATCTAAATGATTAAAATGGATATAGAGGAATGGCAAAAGTCAAATTTCTTTTAACTTTAGATTGGGTATACTGTCTAGCAATATACTTGTTCAGGTTTAGTTCATCAAGTTCCTCACCTACTAGCTTTATACCTTGCCACAAATTCATATCTGCCTTACCAGGTGCCTTGAATGAAATCATCGGCTTTATATTTCAGAGCTGTCTCACTCTCAACCAATGTATTAGGTTTATTCACAGGATTCCTGCATCAGGCTGGGAGAGCAAAGGGGTTCTGAAGAAGAGACAGGCTATCATATTTTTGCTGCAGAATTAGACACCATCTATCTGAAGATGGAATCTGTGGTAAAAGTTTCCAAATTACTTGTAATTCTTCTCTTTGGATCCATTCAATTCTCCCAAGAGTTGCTTTCAGAGAACCATTTAATAATGCAATAGATGCATCTTGTCTTATTCTACTTCTACTAATTCTATTGCCCAGAAGCAAATCCACAGAACTGTCCCTGGTGCCATTCTCTCCTCTCTTTACCCATGATACACAACAGAATTAACTCACTTTATGAATGAATACTGCTCATTTTTGAAACGTGACAGACTTACAGGGAACTGTCAATTGGCCAAGGGCTATGGTATCTAGCTACTAAAGAAACCATGACTGACCCAATTGTCTCAACATTTGCTATCTATCTCCTCCGTTATTTACACTTCTACCTGGGTGTATAACAGGAAAGATGTAAAAAGTGAAATTCAGCCAGATAACTTGCCCTGATGTTACCAAACTCATGTATGATCAAAGTTCTAAAATCATTAGATGAAATAAACCTTGAGATAGTCCTTGGGTTTCATTAATCCAGTGATTCTCAATCTCTAGCATGCATCAGCATCCCCTGGATTACAAATTTTTGATTCAGAAAGTTTGAGTGTGGCCTCAGAAATTGCATTTCTAACAGGTTCCCAGGTGATACTGATACTGCTGGTTCACAGACCATGAGAATCACTGTACTAATCCATGCTTGGCTTTTCTTCTATTAACATGAATAATCTAGAATTTGCTTTTACTTAGCTAGCTTTCAAAATTTATGCTCTATAAATAAACATTATGGGTTAAGCAGTTATTTTGGTATATGTGCACCTTGTACAGTGTAATAGAAGTGGTAAAATAGTTACTCTATACATTTGGTTGATTTAATTCACAAAGCAGTTAATTATTTGCTGAATCATGGCTCTAATCCACAAATCTCTTTGCTTCTATGTTATTGTGGGGGCAATCTAATACTGGCCTTCAATCTATTTTTTTTAAATAGTGAGGCCTCAATTCTATGGTATTACAAGGAATTCATACATAGAAAGCATCATCCATTGTTTTCCCCAATGATCTGACTTTATGAGCTTTTCTGGTGGTGGGAGAACTGAGAGCTCATTTGTCATATTTTTTTAAATTTGGCATCACATTTATTTAGCTCTATGAAGTATATAGAACAGAGAACAGCCTGAGCAACAGCATCACAGAGACCTTAGATGTAACTTCTGATGTGCCCAGTCACTGCTTGGAACATGCTTTGGTCACAAAACATGGCAAGAAGTTAAAGGGCAAGTCACATAACATAGGGGAGTCACAGTGTTTGGGGTCCCTTAGCTTAAAAAACTTTGCTAATCACCTTGCACCCAGAGGGTGTATATCTAACTCCCATTCATTAATGCAGCTAGAGCACATCAATCTCAACAATGAGAAATATTCTTGGATTCCTCACTTAATTGCAATGTATATATTTCCTTAACTAGTATAAGAAATTATACTGAAGCACCCAAGAGGCTAGAGTAATATTTGCAGTCAGCTGTTAATTCTTTCCTTTTACTAGGTCACTTGTAGAATCCTGGCTGAAAGGGAGTCTGGGAAATGCAGTTTTGAACTTTTCCAGCATTTGTAGTCCAGGAAGTGAAGCAGGTTGAAACAGATATTGAATGGTTTCATATACAATATATACCACACTGTCAAACTGGTTAAAAGCAGAAAAGACCCTGGCTTCAAGAGTCTAAGGATGAGCTCCTAAACCTACTCTAAGTTGTGACTGTTACAGTATTTTAGCTGTCCTACCCGACAGTGTGGCAGTATGATACAATCTTTAAGGACTTCATCACTTAAGCTGTATAAAGTACCAATTCTCTCATAAACTGCAGTGACAATAATAACTACCTCCTAGGGTGTTTGTGAGTTAAACGAGGAAACACAAAGTTCTTAAAATAGTGTTTGCCACATAGTAAGAAATCAATATTTCATTAACATGTGGATATGGGGGTCTCGCTGAATACTCTCTGACCTATGAGAGCCTGACATAATTATTATTTTTGTAAGAGGTATATTCAAGACCTGAGAATAGTTAGATATTCAAGTTCAATGAACACCTCAATAAAAGGCAGTGCACCATGGGTGTGTTTCTCTGCTTAGCTGCCTGCATTCCTATCATACCTGAGCTCAGGATGGAGAAATAGTCTGTATTTCCACGGGTAGAGCTGTAAAATTGAGATATAACTCTGTATACCTCTTTATTGTACAGTGCCTGCCAAATGCCTTTTAAGCATTTGAGTTATTTTCACCCTTACCAAACAGCCTAATGTAATAACATGAGATGTTCCACTTTGGAAAACTTGTGTTACACTGGAATTCTTACATGCTAAAAAAAGCTTGGTCTTTAGAGGTACTGGAGTTTTAGAAAGCTATGCCTTATAGAGTATCCTCTTTTTTTATTTTTACCTTGGGATTAAGAATAGAAGAGAGTGACTGCTATGTAACTTGTTCACTTTATCATGTAATAATTTGCTCTTTTTTGGTCAATATTGTATACTTGCACAAGCACAACACTGTTTGAACTGTGAAGTTACACCACCATCTTGTGAATGCTGTCCTGCAACTAACCCAGGTATATCTCTCTCCTCCTCCTGCTCTAGCTGGACAGTGCCACATCACTCATCCAGGCAGCTAAAAACCTGATGAATGCTGTTGTCCTTACGGTGAAAGCATCCTATGTGGCCTCAACCAAATACCAGAAGGTCTATGGGACAGCAGCTGTCAACTCACCAGTTGTGTCTTGGAAGATGAAGGCTCCAGAGAAGAAGCCCCTTGTGAAGAGAGAAAAGCCTGAAGAATTCCAGACACGAGTCAGACGAGGTTCCCAGAAGAAACACATTTCGCCTGTACAGGCTTTAAGTGAATTCAAAGCAATGGATTCATTCTAGGACGATAGGCTTTAACAAGAAAGCTTTTTTTTTTTCCTTTTCCTTTTCTTTTTAATTCCATTTTTGTATGCATACCTGCCGACTCGTATGCCTCTGGCATGGGGAAATTAAGGGAGCAGTGTCTGTTTGCATGTGAGATGAGATGTGATCAATACTACTGATTCATCAGTAGCTGGGGAGGGAACAGGGAATTCCTGTCCTGAGGTGGCACAGAACTGTCCTTTGCAACATTCTCATAAAATTGGGCAAAGAGTTCTCATCGCAATGTTTATGGGAGCGGGAGGGATGGGGAAAATAAACTTAATTCTACAAAAGCAAACTCTAATGCATGCAAGAATCATTAGGTTGGCAGGTATCTTAATAAGTGAAAAATCTGGAAGTGTAATGGTAGAACATAAAGCTTGTATTGCTTCTGTTTCAGTGCAAAAGTGTACTAGCCAATACGCTGAAGTGTGTGGCCCACAAATTGAACAATATAACTTTGAAGTCATATCCATGATATTAAGTGGATTTTTTACTAAGGAAAAACTAACTCATCCAACCAAAATGTTTCTTTTAATCTGTATTCTATTCTTTCTCTTGTAGTAGTGCCATTACTAGTGCTCATATTTTCAATTTTTCCCCCTTTACTGAAAATAAACACTTATTTGAGACAATTATAATCCTACTGGGGGCACTGGAAGCACAATATGGTGATCCACATTTTACTTTAAAAAAATTTGAACTATGATTTTGCTAGAAATAGGAGACCCAGTGATGGAATGATAGAAGAATGGAAACTGACAATGTGTGAAGGTTTAGAGGCAAATACATAGGTGTAGCTCGGAGTGCTGGTATCTAAATATGCCATTGTATCCACTAACTCAAAATAAACACATATAATCTGGAAATTTGACAAATGCTTCTTTTTAAAATGCATACTTAATGAAAGATAAGAGCATCTTCTTGAAAATTGGTTAAAAAATGCTTTTTGTTTTTAGAGATTGGGGATAAAATTGGTGATATCTCTGGGTCGTCTTTGGAGCCCAGAAATTGCTTTTGATTTATTTCATATTTTTCTATTTGTTTTTATTCACTTTCAAACAATCTAAAATGATAAAGTCATGTATTAGTCTTACCTGGGCCATGTTCAGCCCTGGCTAGACTTAAGATAATGTGTTCTCAGAAACTGAATAAAAAAAAAAATTCTAGGGAGACTCATTAATTTCAAAATCTTCTCTCTCCAAATGGTGAAAAGAAGGCCTCTGTCCCATTACTCAGGAGAAGTGGGCTGTGGTCTTTCAGCTATGGCTTGAAGAGAAAAAGTGCCCAAATGTTCATCTGAGTGCCCAAAACTCCTATCATTTGACTTAGCCCTACAGGTTAGCATGTTACAGTATGTCCCCAGAAGATTTCTGATAAAATGTGTTTCTTAGCAATATGATAATGCATTGGGAGTCACAGACCCCCCAGGTTATATTAGTTTAGGTGAAAGGTCCCAAAGAGAAGAGACCTTGGAGTTGGGGAAAGAGAGAAGCTTGGTCAACATTGTATTTAGATATGGTTCTACTCCTCATCTGGACTCAGAATGATCTATCAATCAAGGACTCACCATCAATGTTGTAGATGAATTTTCAACACTATTATACAACTATTTCAATTAGACTGCCCCTTTAATTTGCATATACATTGAGAGAGGCATTCACTGACACTCATTCTTCCAGATATTTATGGAATGACTTCTTGGAGCCAGGTCCTAAGCTGAACATAACACCCAGTGAACTTATTGGCAACCTTCCTTATTAAGACTTGAGTATGGCATAATTCTCTGGGTTTGTGCATTATTCTATGATTTAATGGGTTGAAGGAATTAAGTATTATTCAGACCAGCCAAGAAACTTAAAAACTCCTTGAGAAATCCTAAAACATATTCAGCAGGCATGAGGAGCATGTAGAGAATGCCTTTGACTTTGCTTTATAAATTCTAAATGTTTTAGTACATGCTTATGAACAATGTTTATGTGTGTGTTTTCCGGAACTCAGTCCTTGCTTTTTATTACTATCCACTATTGCTGTGATCAAAGAGAATAACTACTCAGAAAGATAATTAAATATAGACACTCTGCTGAGAGCACTACAGCAATGAAAAGGCTTATTGTTTCCTGTCCTTAAGAAAATAAGTCTAGTTGAAATGATATGGACAGAAAAGAGATAAGTAAATATGCCAAGAAAGCACAATGTGCCAAATGAATGGGATAAAGTGATAACTACTCTGTAAGACTAAAGAAGTCAGAACACATTAAGGGCTGAATTATTTGGGGGAGGATTAATAGAAGAGGTAGGATTGGGAAATGAGTAAACAAACAGTAAATATATTCTAAATGAGTGAAAGATATAAATTAATAAATTTGGTAAGGGGGATGACTGGGGTGGGCCTTCAAGCAAAAAGAACAGCATACTTCAAGGTCTGGCAATAAGTGCAGTTGTAGGGAACATGAGTTTCATGATGGGGACTAGTGGGAAATCAATGTGGAGATGTGGTATGAGGCTAAACTGTAGAGTGTCATGAAGGAATGTGACCATTATCCAATAGGTAATATGGAATTTTAAATGGGATGGTGATACAGACAAAGCAGTGCCTTCATAAGATATAGCTGATAATATGGGGGGATGTGAAGGCTGAAAGGGACTGAGGTTAGTTAGATGGGACAAATGTGATAGAACTATAAGAAGGACTTGCAGTTACTTGTTGAATAACTAGATGTAAGAGAATGATTAAAGTATATAATTTATTCAGGAAGATTAAAGAGTCAGAAAACTGAAAATTATCTACAAAGGATAAACATGGGATAGAAAAAAAGCTGAATATATAGTATATTTGAGAAAACAGTTGGTAATTAATCCCAAGCAAATGGAGTTACTTGGGTTATTTCCTGCAGAAGTAGCATTTTGGGATGCATGAGAATGGATATTCCTGATGGGAGGGAACTAAATAAATCTCAATTTCCTTTGACTCTCTGTGCTAAGATTGATGGTTCAAAAGACAAAATCTTTATATTTTCAAAGGACTTAAACTATCCAGGGAAACATAGATTATCTATAGATCTGTAGTTTCTTTTCATTAAATATTCAAGAATATGAAGTCAACTTTATTTTTAGAAGTCAACTTTTATAAAAATTGGGTCATGGTTTTAGCTCATGGAGAAATAACGTATATAGGTGTCATCGTGATGGTCATCAGTTTTTGAGCATCAGTAATATGGTACCTTCCAGACACTTGAGATATAACGATCTATAAAATATTGTATATAGTTGAATCATCCAACAAAATAAGATTCAGAAATATTGTGACTTGATAAATTGTAGTCCCTAAATTTGCTGATAATAGATTATACTCATTTGATTTTTATTGCTGTGTCATTACATATTAACCAGGTCAAAGGGGTTGATACTCTTCATTTGAAGATTTTTAAAGGTAATGAGAGGAAGTGAATTAACTACAGAAAGCTATTTAATAATAATATTTTTTAAAATAGTGCTCAGGAGTGCTATCAGCAAGACAGTGGACTAGGATACTCCAGGCCCTTGTTCCCCCATGGAAACACAAAGTAAATAGCACACTGACCACAGTATCTTTGTGGGAACCCTAGAACCCAGTTAAGGATTTGCAGCAACCAAGCAAATGTCTAAACAAGATGAGGTCACAGTCAATATGGAAAGAAATTTTGGGGGTTATTGCTCACCCATGCCCTGCCTCTTCCCTGGCACAGCATGATCAGGAGGAAGCTATCCAGTTCTTGGTTCTTCACATACAATGGAAGGGAAAGATTTCCTCACTTGGAGCTCTGGAAATGGTGGCATAGTTTGGATATCAGGTTGAACGCCACTGAAAGCAGTGGCAGTCACTACTGCATGTAAGAGGTTCAGGAAGGCTGCAGACCTGTGGGCTCCTGGAGGTGAGAGATTATGGGCAGAGGAATACAATAGAACATCTAAGATCTTGAAGGCAGCCATGTAGAGGGAGGGATTGGGATGGGGTGTGGGGAATGCACAAACACAGGCCCAGGGGACAGGTATGCTTAGAAAGGCTTGAGAAGACCATAAACCTTCATGCCAGGTTGATTAGTGAAGGTGTTTTCCTTCACAGAGCCAGTCAATAAAGGCTGGAAAAGGCCCTGTTTTGTTTTTGTTTTTCAAATTACCACCTACATAATGTCTATGAGTGACTCACATTAGATCTAAGCAAACATATAAGTTGAAAGTGAAAAGATGGGGGGAAAAATCCATATAAATAATAACCCAAAGACAGCAGGATGACTATTCTTTTTTTTTTTTTTAAGATTTTTTTAATTTATTTATTTGACAGAGAGAGACACAGCGAGAGAGGGAACACAAGCAGGGGGAGTGGGAGAGGGAGAAGCAGACTCCCCGCTGAGCAGGGAGCCCGATGCGGGGCTCGATCCCAGGACCCTGGGATCATGACCTGAGCCGAAGGCAGACGCTTAACGACTGAGCCACCCAGGCGCCCCAGCAGGATGACTATTCTAATATCAAACAAAATACACATTAATTCAAAGCTGTTACTAGATACAAATGACACTACGTGATAATTAAAAGGTCAATGCACCAGAGAGATATAATTACAAACATCTATGCACCACATCAAAGCTCCTAAATATATAAGGCAAGCATTGACTGGATTGAAGAAAAAGCTTTAGAATAATATGAAACCTCATTCAAGAATGGGTAGAACAGACAGAAGATCAATAAGGAAATAGAAAACTTGAAGAATACTATAGACCACTTGGACCTAACAGACATTTGCAGAACACCCCACCCAACCACAGAATACATGTTTTTCTCAAGTACTCATGTAACATTCTCCAGGATAGACCATATGTTTGGCAAATAAAAAGTTTTAATCAATTTTAAAAGACTGAAATTATACAAAGTAGCTTTTCTGATCACAATGGAATGAAACTAGAATAGCAGAAATAATATAAAAAAATCCTCAAATATGTGGAAATTAAACATCAACCAATTTGTCAAAGAAAAAATATCACAAGGGAAATTCAAAATTATCTTGAGATCAAAAAATTAAACATACTGGGCACCTGGGTGGCTCAGATGGTTAAGCATCTGCCTTGGGCTCAGGTCATGATCTCAGGGTCCTGGGATCGAGTCCCGCATCAGTCTCCCTGCTCCTTGGGAGCCTGCTTCTCCCTCTGCCTTTCTCTCTCACTTTGTCTCTCATGAATAAAAAAAAAAAAAAATCTTAAAAAAAAAATTTAAACATACTAACATTTATGGAATGAATTAAAAACAGTGCTAAAGTATAAATTTATAGTTGTAAATAATTTCAGTAAAATAAGGAAGTCTTACATCAACAACCTAAATTTACATCTCAAAGATCTAGGGGAAAAAGAAAGCTAAACCTAAAGCTAATAGAAGAAAGGAAATAATAAAGATTAGATCAGATATAAGGAGAAAAATGAAAACCAAGAGTCAGTTCTTCAAAAAATTAAAGTGACAAACTTTTAGCTATGTTGACAAAAAAATAAAAAAATAATTGAATCATAAATGAGATAATTTCTACTGATTTTACAGAAATAAGAATTATAAGTACTATGAGCAACTGTTCACCAACAAAATGCATAACCTAGATGAAATAACTGAGTTCACAGAAACACACAACCTAAAGATACTGAATCATGAAAAAGAAAATATGAACAGACCCAAAACTAGTAAGGAGATTGAATCAATAATCAAAACTCTGCCAACAAAGTAAAGCTAGGGTCAGATGGATTCACTGGTGAATTCTAACAAACATTCAAAGATGTAAAACCAATCCTCTTCAAACTCTTACCAAAAAATTTAGAAGGAGGGAACACTTTCATACTCCTTCTATGAGGCCAGAATTGCCCTGATACCAAAGCCATACAAAGATACAAGAAAACTACAAACCAATATCACTGATGAACACTGATGCCAAAATCATCACCAAAACTCTAGGAAAGGTAATTCAACAGCACATTAAAAGGGTTACATAACATGACCAAGTGGAATTTATTCTAGGTATGCAAGGATATTTCAACATGCAAAAATAATGACCGTGATATACTACATTAACAGAATGAAGGGGGAAAAATCAATTATCTCAGTTGATGAAAAAAAGCAGTTGACAAAATTCAATACTCTTTCATAATAAAAATAAAAGAACTAAGAATGGAAGGAAATTACCTCAGAATATTGAACAGATGGTGTGAAAAGTCCATAGCTAACATCTTACCAATGATGAAAGACTGAAAGCTTTTTCTCTAAGATCAGGAAAAATGACAAGGATGTCCATTTTAACCATTTCTTTTAAACATAGTATTTGAGGACTTAGCCAGAGCAATTAGGCAAGAAAAATAAAAAGCATCCAAATTAGAAATGAAGAAGTAAAATTACCTGTGTTGGGGAACCTGGGTGGCTCAGTCGGTTGAGCATCTGCCTTCAGCTCCGGTCATGATCCCGGGGTCCTGGGATGGAGCCCCGCACTGGGCTCCCTGCTCAGCGGAGAGTGTGCTTCTCCCTCTCCCACTCCCCCCGCATGTGTTCCCTCTCTCGCTCTCTGTCAAATAAATAAATAAAATCTTAAAAAAAAAAAATTATCTGTGTTTGCAGATGACATGTTCTTATATGTAGAAAACCCTAAATACTACAAATCTTCTGCAACTATTAAACAAATTTAGCAAAGTTGCATAATACAAAATCAACACACAAAATTTAGTTGCTTTTATAGATACTAAGAAAAATTTAAAAAAGGAAATTAAAAAACAATCCCATTTACAAAAATACCAAAAAGAATGAACTATTTATGAATAAATTTAACTGAGGAGACAAAAGACCTGTACAGAGCAAACTACACATCACTGAAAGTAATTGAAGAAGACATAAATAAGTGGAAAGACATCCAATGTCCATGGCTTAAAGGACTTAATGTTAAGATGTTGATACTACCCAAGGTGATCTACAGATTCAATGGAATTCCTGTAAAAATCCCAATAGAAAGAGAAAAACCCTCCCTAAAATTTATATAGAATCCCAAAGGACCCTCAAGTAGCCAAAACATTCTTGAAAAGAACAAAGTCAGAGGTTTCACACTCCCTGATTTTAAAAGTTATTACAAAGCTATAGCAATAAAAACAGTGTCATACTGGCATAAAGACAGACACAGAAACCAATGGAATAGGATAGAGAACTCAGATATAAACCTTCACACATATGGTCAAATGACTTTTGACAAGAGTGTCAAGACTATGAAGTGGGGGAAAGACAGTTTTTCCAACAAATGGTGCTGGGAAAAAAATGGATATTCCTATGAGAAGAATGAAGTGGGAGCTTTATCATATACCATATACAAAAATTAACTCAAAATGGATTGAAGATCTTAACACAAAACGTAAACTATAAAATCTTACAAAAAAGCATAGGGGGAAATCTTAATGACATTAGCTTTTGCAATGACTTTGTGATTCTGACACAAGAGCACAAGAAACAAAAGAAAACATAAATTGGACATGAAACTTCAAAAAATGATTCCCCAAAACTATGTGCATTAAAGGACACAAACTAAAAGGGCAACCCACATAATGGGAGACAATACTTACAAATTATATATCTAATAAGTGGTTAATAATCTGATGAGCACTGGGTGTTATATGCAACTGATGAATCACTGAACACTACATGGAAAACAAATGAGGTATTATATGTTGTTGGCTAATTGAATTTAAATAAAAAAATAGACTATATAAAACTCTTTCAACTCAACACTAAAAATCAATCAGCCTGATTAAAGAATGGGCAAAATACTTTAAACATTTATCCAAAGATGCGATACAATGGCCAATAAACATAGGAAAAGTTATTCAACCTAAAATGTGGTGGGGGGGGTAAAAATTTAGTGCTTATAGAATGGGTCCAAACTTAAGTGGCTATCAATTTATACAGGCTGCTATATGCATAAGATGTTATATATGAACCTAATGATAATCACAAATTAAAAAAAGAACGATAATAGGTACACAAAAAAATAAAGAGAAAGGAATATAAGCATAACACTAAGGAAATCCATTAAACCACAAAGGAAGAAAGCAAGAGAAGCAAAAAGGAACAGAGAACTACAAAACCAACCATAAAATAAGTAACCAAATGGTAATGAATATATACCTATCAATAATCACTTTAAATGTAAATGAACTAAAGGGTCCAATCAAAAGACACAGGGTGACTGAATGGATAAAAAGCAAGTACCATCTTTATGCTACCTACAAGAGACTCACTTCAGATCTAAAAACACATGTCTACTGAAAGTGAAGGGATAGGAAAACATTACTATGCAAATGGAAGAGAAAAGAAATCCTGGGTAGCAATACTTAGATAAAATAGACTTTAAAACAAAGACTGGGAGAGAGGGGGGAAAGATGGCGGAAGAGTAGGGGACCCTATTTCAACTGGTCCCCGGAATTGAGCTGGATAACTACCAGACCACTCTGAGCGCCCACGAAACCAGCCTGAGATGTAAGAAGATCTGGATCTCTACAAACAGAATATCGCAGGCAGTTGGTTGTAAGGTACGAAGCGGAGAGCCATGATTCTGCGGGCAGATATTACAGGATAAACAGCAGCGGGAGGGTGCCTGGACGTGGGGACCCTACACCGCCAGTGAGTGACAGCCTCGCGCGCTGCGGACAGGCACAGACTCGCAGACCGGTAGTGTCAGGAAAGGACTTTAAGGCAGACCCCCGGGGTGGAGGACCAGACTGGTGGGGTCACGCGCACTTGAACTGCAGCCGCCCGGACAGAAACCCGGAGCGACAGTCGCGCGCATGAGAACTGCAGCCTCCGAGTCGGAAACCCGGTGCGCCAGGGTCCCGCCGGGTGAACTGCAACCTCCGGGGTGGAAACCCCGAGCGGTGGAGTCGCGCACAGGCGAACTGCAGTCCCCGGGACAGGACCCCAAGCATTGGAGTCGCGCGCGCGCGTGACCTGGGAGCAGCTGGTGGTTTTAGAAGCACAAAGGGCAGAGACATGCCCCGACCTGGAGGCAGGACTGGGAGCACTGTGGAGGGGCGCACAACCCAGGACGCTGCAGTTTATAGCAGCACGGATAGAAACAGAGATGTTGTGGCCTGGAGAGCTCACTGAAGAACAGACTGAGGTCTCTCTGCTCTGAGGCAGAGGGTTGGAAACAGTCTCTTCTGCTCTGACTTGCGGAAGAGACGCGGAAAGCCGCCAGGAAAGGGCGCCAGAGAACAAAAGTCCCAAAGACTGATTCCCACTGAGCCCATCCCCCGCCACAGGGGCGCAGGGCAACTCCGCCCAAACAGGTTTGCCTGAGTAACAGCGCGGCAGGCCCCTCCCGCAGAAGACAGGCTGGGAAAACAAGAGGCCAGCAACCCTAAGGCCCCAAGAAAACAGGTGCATCTTGCTTGGGTTCTGGTCAATAATTTGGACTCTATACATTCCCTCAAACACCCATCAACAGAATGACTAGGAGGAGGAGCCCCCAAAACAGAAAAGACTCAGAGATTATGACTTATGCTGCAGATTTACAAATGGATGCAGATATAACCAAGATGTCAGAGATGGAATTCAGGCTAGCAATTGTGAAGACAATGGCTAGAATGGAGAAATCAATTAATGGCAACATAGAGTCTCTAAGGGCAGAAATAAAAGGGGAATTGGCAGAACTTAAAAATGCTATCAATGAGATCCAATCCAATCTAGATAATCTAACAGCTAGGGTAACTGAGACAGAAGAGAGAATAAGTGATCTGGAAGACAGTATAATAGATAAAAAGGGAAAAGAGGAGGCCAGGGAAAAACAACTCAGAATCCATGAAAATAGAATCAGAGAAATAAGTGACACCATGAGGCATTCCAATGTCAGAATCATTGGAATCCCAGAGCAAGTGGAGAGAGAGAGGGCTAGAAGATGTATTTGAGCAAATCATAGCTGAGAACTTCCCTAATCCGGAGAATGAAACAAACATTCGAGTCCTAGAGGCAGATAGGACCCCTCCTAAGATCAAGGAAAACAGGCCAACACCCCGGCATACAATAGTAAAACTTGCAAATCTTAGAACCAAGGAAACCATCTTAAGGGCAGTTAGGGGGAAGAGATTCCTTACATACAGAGGGAGGAACATCAGAATAATGTCAGACCTATCCACAGAGACCTGGCAAGCCAGAAAGGCCTGGCAAGACATATTCATGGTACTAAATGAGAAGAACATGCAGCCAAGAATACTTTATCCGGCAAGGCTGTCACTTAGAATGGATGGAGAGATGCAGAGCTTCCACGACCGGCAGAAGTTGAAAGAATATGTGACCACTAAGCCGGCCCTGCAAGAAATATTAAGGGGGGTTCTATAAAAGGAGGAAGACCCCAAGAGTGATCTACAACAGAAATTTACAGGGACAATCTATAAAAACAACGTCTTCACAGGCAACATGATGACAATTAATTCATAGCTTTCAATAATCACTCTCAATGTGAATGGCCTAAATGCTCCCATAAAATGGCACAGGGCTGCAGATTGGATAAAAAAGACAGGACCCATCCATATGCTGTCTACAAGAGACTCATTTTGAACCTAAAGATACATCCAGACTGAAAGTGAAGGGATGGAGATCTATCTTCCATGCCAGCGGACCTCAAAAGAAAGCTGGGGTAGCAATTCTTATATCAGACAAATTAGATTTGACACAGAAGGACACTATATCTTTCTTAAAGGGTCTATCCAACAAGAAGATCTAACAATTGTAAATATCTATGCCCCCAACATGGGAGCAGCCATCTACACAAGCCAACTGTTAACCAAAATAAAGAGTCATATTGATAACAATATGTTAATTGTAGGAGACCTCAATACTCCACTCTCAGCAATGGACAGATCATCGAAGCAGAAAATCAACAAGGAAACAAGAGCTTTGAATGATACATTGGACCAGATGGACCTCATAGATATTTACAGAACATTCCACCGTAAAACAACAGAATACTCATTCTTCTCAAGCGCACATGGAACTTTCTCCAGAATAGACCATATACTGGGTCACAAATCAGGTCTCAACCGATACCAAAAGATTGAGATTATTCCCTGCATATTCTCAGACCACAATGCTCTAAAACTGGAACTCAATCACAAGAAAAAAATTGGCAGAAATTCAAACACTTGGAAGCTAAAGACCATTCTGCTCAAGAATGTTTGGGTCAACCAAGAAATCAAAGAAGAACTTAAACAATTCATGGAAATCAATGAGAACGAAAACACATCGGTCCAAAACCTATGGGATACTGCAAAGGCGGTCCTAAGGGGGAAATACCTAGCCATCCAAGCCTCACTCAAAAAAATAGAAAAATCCCAAATTCACCAACTAACTCTACACCTTAAAGAACTAGAGAAAAAGCAACAAATGACGCCTAAGCCACTCATTAGAAGAGAAATAATTAAAATTAGAGCAGAAATCAATGAATTAGAAACCAGAAACACAGTAGATCAGATCAATGAAACTAGAAGTTGGTTCTTTGAAAGAATTAATAAGATTGATAAACCACTGGCCAGACTTATCCAAAAGAAGAGAGAAAGGACCCAAATTAATAAAATTATGAATGAAAGGGGAGAGATCACGACCAATCCCAAGGAAATAGAAACAATTATTAGAAATTATTATCAACAACTCTATGCCAATAAACTGAGCAATCTGGATGAAATGGAGGCCTTCCTGGAAACCTGTAAGCTGCCAAGACTGAAACAGGAAGAAATTGACAACCTGAATAGGCCAATAACCTGTAACGAGATTGAAGCAGTGATCAAAAACCTCCCAAAAAACAAGAGTCCAGGGCCTGATGGATTCCCTGGGGAATTCTACCAAACATTCAAAGAAGAAATAATACCTATTCTACTGAAGCTGTTTCAGAAAATAGAAACAGAAGGAAAACTTCCAGACTCATTCTATGAGGCCAGCATTACCTTAATCCCCAAACCAGGCAAAGACCCCATCAAAAAGGAGACTTTCAGACCGATATCCCTGATGAATATGGATTCCAAAATCCTCAACAAAATCCTAGCTAATAGGATCCAACAATACATTAAAAGGATCATCCACCACGACCAAGTGGGATTTATCCCCGGGATGCAAGGGTGGTTCAACATTCGCAAATCAATCAATGTGATAGAACACATTAATAAGAGGAGGGAGAAGAACCATATGGTCCTCTCAATTGATGCAGAAAAAGCATTTGACAAAATACAACATCCTTTCCTGATTAAAACTCTCCAGAGTATAGGGATAGAGGGAACATTCCTCAAGCTCATAAAATCCATCTATGAAAAACCCACAGCGAATATCATCCTCAATGGGGAAAAGCTGAGAGCCTTTCCCTTAAGATCAGGAACACGCCAAGGGTGCCCACTCTCACCACTGTTGTTCAACATAATACTAGAAGTCCTAGCAACAGCAATCAGACAACAAAAAGAAAGAAAAGGTATTCAAATTGGCAAAGAAGTCAAACTCTCTCTTTTCTCAGACAACATGATACTTCATGTGGAAAACCCAAAGACTCCACCCCCAAATTACTAGAACTTATCCAGCAATTCAGTAATGTGGCAGGATACAAAATCCATGCACAGAAATCGGTTGCTTTCTTATACACTAACAATGCAACTGTTGACAGAGAAATTAAAGAAACGATTCCATTTACAATAGCACCAAAAACCATAAGATACCTCGGAATAAACCTAACCAAAGAGGTAAAGGATCTATACTCTAGGAACTACAGAACACTCATGAAAGACATTAAAGAAGACACAAAAAGATGGAAAAATATCCATGCTCATGGATCGGAAGAATAAACATTGTTAAAATGTCTATGCTACCCTGAGCAATCTATACCTTCAATGCCATCCCGATCAAAATTCCAAAGACATTTTTCAAAGTGCTGGAACAAACAATCCTAAAATTTGTATGGAATCAGAAAAGACCCCGAATTGCCAAGGAAATGTTGAAAAAGAAAAACAAAGCTGGGGGCATCACGTTGCCCGATTTCAAGCTATATTACAAAGCAGTGATCACCAAGACAGCATGGTACTGGCACAAAAACAGACATACAGACCAATGGAACAGAATAGAGAACCCAGATATGGACCCTCAACTCTATGGTCAAATAATCTTTGACAAAGCAGGAAAAAACATGCAATGGAAAAAAGACAGTCTCTTCAATAAATGGTGCTGGGAAAATTGGACAGCCACATGCAGAAGAATGAAACTCGACCATTCTCTAACACCATTCACAAAGAATAACTCAAAGTGGATGAAAGACCTCAATGTGAGACAGGAATCCATCAAAATCCTAGAGGAGAACATAGGCAGTGACCTCTTTGACATCGGCCACAGCAACTTCTTTCAAGGTACATCTCCAAAAGCTAGTGAAACAAAAGCAAAAATGGACTTTTGGGATTTCATCAAGATAAAAAGCTTCTGCACAGCAAAGGAAACAGTCAACAAAACAAAGAGGCAACCCACAGAATGGAAGAAGATATCTGCAAATGACACTACAGATAAAGGGCTGGTATCCAAAATCTATAAAGAGCTTCTCAAACTCAACACCCAAAAAACAAATAATCAATCAAGTCAAAAAGTGGGCAGAAGAGATGAACAGACACTTCTTCAAAGAAGACCTACAAATGGCTAACAGACACATGAAAAAATATTCATCATCATTAGCCATCAGGGAAATCCAAATCAAAACCACATTGAGATACCACCTTACACCACTTAGAATGGCAAAAATGGACAGGGAAAGAAACAACAAATGTTGGAGAGGTTGTGGAGAAAGGGGAACCCTCTTACACTGTTGGTGGGAATGCAAGTTGGTACAGCCACTTTGGAAAACAGTGCGGAGGTGCCTCAAATTTTTAAAAATAGAGCTACCCTATGACCCAGCAATTGCAGTCCTGGGTATTTACCCCAAAGACACAGATGTAGTGAAAAGAAGGGCCATATGCACCCCAATGTTCATAGCAGCAATGTCCGCAATAGCCAAACTGTGGAAAGAGCCGAGATGCCCTTCAACAGATGAATGGATAAAGAAGATGGGGTCCATATATACAATGGAATATTACTCAGCCATCAGAAAAGATGAATACCCAACTTTTACATCAACATGGATGGGACTGGAGGAGATTATGCTAAGTGAAATAAATCAAGCAGAGAAAGTCAATTATCATATGGTTTCACTTATTTGTGGAACATAAGGAATAACATGGACGACATTAAGAGAAGGAAGGGAAAAATGGGCGGGGGGAATTGGAGGGAGAGATGAACCATGAGAGACTATGGACCTGAGAAACAAACGGGGTTTTAGAGGGGAGGGGGGATTGGTTAGCCCAGTGATGGGTATTAAGGAGGGCACATACTACATGGAGCACTGGGTGTTATACGAAAACAATGGATCGTGGATCACTACATCAAAAACTAATGATGCATTATATGGTGACTAACATAACATAATAAAATTTAAAAAAAAAATGTAAGAGACAAAGAAGGACACTACATAATGATAAGGTGAACAATCCAACAAGAGAATAGAACAATTGTAAATAACTATGCACCCAACAGGGAAGCACTGTAAGACATAAAGCAAGCATTAACAAACATAAAGGAGGAAATTAAGAGTAATACAATAATAGAAGGGACTTTAACACCCCATTTAAATGAGTGGATAGATCATTCAGGCAGAAAATCAGTAAGAAAACAGTGTCTTTGAATGACACATTTGCCCTGATGGACCTAACATATATTCAGAACATTCCATCCAGAAACAGTGGAATACACATTCTTCCCATTGCACATGGAACATTTTCCAGAACAGATTGCATTTTAGGCCACAAAACAAGTCTCAATAAATTTATGAAGACTGAAACCATATAAAGCATTTTTTTCCAATCACAATGACATGAAACTAGAAATCAATTACAAGAAAAAGTCCAAAAGGTTGGTTGGAAAGATGGCAGAGGTAAGAGGACCCTAAACTCGCCTGGTCCCATGAATACAACTAGGTAACACTTACATCAGCATAAACAACCCAGAAAACAATATGAAGACTGGCAGAATTAACTCCACAACTAAAAGTAGAGAAGAAACCATAATGAAGAAGGTAGGAAGGTTGAAGACATAGATTGGGAGCAAAATGGACCATGATCATCTGTGGTGGAGAGGGAGCCAGTGGTGTGGAAAAGAGTGAAAAACAGACACCAGGGAGCTCATGGATGGGGAGAACTAATCCCCATAACATGTGCCTTTGAAAGAGAGAGGGGTTGAATTTAATGAGTTCTTACAACTAGTAGGACTTAAAGCTTGGCACTTAAAGAGGCTGTGGGCTCAGCTGTGGGAGAGCCCAGAGGGCTTTAGGAAGCAGAATCCCCACCCTTAAAAAGAAAGTACCACAAACAGTCCTTGCAGATACACCTTAGAACGAGCAGTTTGAAAAACACTGGGGGCAAATGGGAGGAAGAGTGATTTGCTTATCTCTGAGAATGGACCTGGAGAGACAGCGAGCACTGAGAGACCCCTCCAGGAATTAAGTTGCTGGCTAGTGCCTTTTCTTTCCAACATCCCCCAGTATGAACAACAGCCACCTGTGGGAGCCAGTGCACCACCAACTCTCCTTACCTAACTTGATCACACCAAGCCCTGCCACTGCCCCCCTCCTGTATGCTTCAGTGGACCTGCCCTTCCCAGTTACACTAGCCTTAGTGCCTGTGCTGTGGGCCCCATTGCCCAGAAGACTGGCCCAAACCCTGACAATGCCACATTTCCCAACCCCCCATTTTTTGTGGGACCTCACTTCCAGCAATAGCAGGGGCAGGTCTCACTTCACAAGCAGACCACTGCACACCTTATTAGAATGTATCCCACCTCTGCTGGGGACCAAACACTGCCCACAATAGGCAAGAGAGCCTCTTCAGACAACTACACTGAAGGAAAAAGAGCCCAAGACTCAATAGCACAGCATACACATAGGAGACATTCTGTGAAGTAGCAGGCCTTGAGGAACAGGGGACACTGCACTGCAGGATGCTACAAGACCTCTTCTTTATAAGGCTATTATCATTAAGAGCAAGAGAAGTAGTTGACTTTCCTAACAAACAGAAACAGTCACAGAGTTCGATAAAATGAGGAGACAGAGAAACATCTCCCAAATGAAACAACAGGACCAAACCACAGCAAGAGACTGAGGCAAAATGAATGTAAGTAATACACATGATAGGGAATTTAAAGTAATGATCATAAAGACACTCACTGGACTTGAGAAAAAAGTGAAGGATATCAGTGAGACCCTTAAAACAGATAAGAAAGAACCAATCACAGATCAAGAACACAATAAATGACATTGTAAATACACTTGATGGAATAAATAGACTAGATGAAACAGAAGAACAAATTAATGACCTGAATGACAATAATGGAAAGTGACCACGCTGAGCAAAGGAGGAAAGCAAATTCTGCAATTGAGAACAGTCTTGGGGAACTCAGTGACTCCATCACACATAATAACATTTGCATTATATGGATCTCAGAAAAAGGAGAGAGAGATAAAGGGGCAGAAATTTTATTTGAAAAAATAATAGCTGAAAACTTCCCTAATCTGTGGAAGGAAACAGATATTCAGATCCAGTAAGCACAGAAATCTCCGCCCCCCAAAATCCAACCCAAAGAGGTTCACACCAACACACATGGTAATTAAAATGGCAAGAAAGGAGTGATAAAGAAAAAAATTTTAAAGTAGCAAGACAAAAGAAGACAGTTACATACAAGGGGAAAGCCCATAAGCCTATCAGTGGACTTTTCAGCAGAAACTTTGCAGGCCAGAAGAGAGTGGCATGCTATATTCAAAGTGCTGAAAGGGAAAAATCTGCAGAGAATACTTTAACCAGCAAAGCTATCATTCAGAAGAGAAGGAGAAATAGAGTTTCTCAGACAAACAAAAACTAAAGGAGCTCATGAACACTAAACCAGCCCTATAAGAAATATTAAAGGGGAGCTAACATTGTCTTCTTTGTGCGACTCTCCCAGCGGGTTCTCTCTGGGCACAATGGCGACTCTTAAGGAAAAACTGATTGCACCACTTGCAGAAGAAGAGGCAACCGTCCCAAACAATAAGATCACTGTAGTGGGTGTTGGACAAGTTGGTATGGTGTGTGCCATCAGCATTCTGGGAAAGTCTCTGGCTGAAGACCTTGCCCTTGTGGATGTTTTGGAAGATAAACTCAAAGGAGAAAGGATGGATCTGCAACATGGGAGCTTATTTCTTCAGACACCTAAAATTGTGGCAGATAAAGATTACTCTGTGACTGCCAATTCTAAGATTGTGGTTGTGACTGTGGGAGTCCACCAGCAGGAGGGAGAGAGACGGCTCAATCTGGTGCAGAGGAATGTTAATGTCTTCAAATTCATTATTCTGCAGATTGTCAAGTACAGTCCTGATTGTATCATAATTGTAGTTTCCAACCCAGTGGATATTCTCACATATGTTACCTGGAAACTAAGTGGACTACCCAAGTACCGTGTGATTGGAAGTGGGTGTAATCTGGATTCTGCCAGATTTCGCTATTTTATGGCTGAAAAACTTGGCATTCATCCCAGCAGCTGCCATGATTTTGGGAGAACATGGCGATTCAAGTGTGGCTGTGTGGAGTGGAGTGAATGTGGCAGGTGTTTCTCTTTAGGAACTGAATCCAGAAATGGGAACAGACAATGACAGTGAAAATTGGAAGGAAGTGCATAAGATGGTGGTGGAAAGTGCCTACGAAGTCATCAAGCTAAAAGGATATACCAACTGGGCTCCTGGATTAAGTGTGGCTGATCTCATTGAATCCATGTTGAAAAATCTATCCAGGATTCATCCAGTGTCAACAATGGTGAAGGGGATGTATGGCATTGAGAATGAAGTCTTCCTGAGCCTTCCATGTATCCTGAATGCTTGGGGCTTAACCAGTGTGATCAACCGAAAGCTGAAGGATGAAGAAGTTGCCCAGCTCAAGAAAAGTGCAGATACCTAGTGGGACATCCAGAAAGACCTAAAAGATCTGTGACTTCTGGCTTCTAGGCTGTAGAAATTTAAAACTACAATGTGATTAACAGTAAGCCTTTAGTTTTTCATCCATATACATGGATCACAGTTTGCTTTTATCTTCCTGAATATGTGAATCTGGGCTAAAATCAAAGCTCATGCTTGGTTTAATGCTTGCAATATGAGACCTTGAGCAAATAAAATTAACTATTGTAGTGTGAAAAAAAAGAAAAGAAATATTAAAGGGGAATCTTTAAGTGGAAAGGAAAGACCATAGTGAGAGTATGAAAAGTCAAAACAAAACAAAAACCCCCACAAAAGCAGTAAAAATAAATTTCTGCAAAGATCAGTCAAGGGATTCATAAAATAAAATAACATAAAATATGACAACATATACTAAAACAGGAAGGGGAGAGAGGTAAAGAATGGGTTCAAACTTAAGCAACCATCAACTTCATACAGACTGCTATATGCAGAGATGTTACATACAAACCTGACAGCAACTACAAATAAAAAAAAAACAGTAATATATATACAAAGAATAAAGAGAAAGGAATCCAAGTATATCACTAAAGAAAGCCAACAAACTTGGGGCACCTGGGTGGTTCAGTCAGTTAAGAATCCAACTCTTGGTTTCAGCTCAGGTCATGATCTTGCAGTTGTGGGATCGAGTCCTGTGTCAGGCTCCATTCTCAGCAGGGAGTTTGCTTCAGATTCTCTCTTCCTCTCACTCACCCTCTCTCTCTTTCTCTCTCAAATAAATAAATAAAATCTTTAAAAAAAAAAGCCAGCAAGTCATGAAAAAAAGAGAAGGGTTAGAGAAAGTCTATAGAAACAAGCACAAAAAAGTAACAAAATGGCAATACATATCTATCAATAATTTATTTTGAGTGTAAATGGACTAAATGCTACAATCAAAAGACATGGGGTGATGGAGCGGATAAAAAAAAAAAAAAAAAGGACCCATCTATATCCTGCTTCCAAGAGACTCATTTCAGATCAAAAGACACCTGCAGATTGAAAATGAGGGGACAGTGAAATATTTATCATGCAAATGGATGTGAAAAGAAAGCTGGGGTAGCAATATTTATATTAGACAAAATAGACTTCATTTTTAAAAAAAGATTTACTTATTTGAGAGAGGGTGAGAGAGAGCACATGAGTGGGGAGGAGGGGCACAGAGAGAGGGATAGATGTGGGGATGGATCTCACAACCCTGAGACCATGAACTGAGCTGAAATCAAGAGTTAGACACTTAATTGAGCCACCAAGGCACGCTTAGACAAAATAGACTTTAAAACAAAGACTGTAGTAAGAGACAAAAAAGACACTATGTAATAATAAAGGGGACAATCCAACAAGAGAATATAACACTTATAAACATTTATGCACACAATATTTGAGCACCTAAATACATAAAACAGCTAACAACAAATAATTGATAGTAATACAATAATAGTAGGGGACTTTAGCACCACAATTACATTGATGGACAGATCATCCAAACAGAAAATCAATGAGGAAACAGTGGCTTTGAAAGACACACTGGACCAGATAGATTTAATAGACATATTCAGAACATTCCATTCTAAAACAGCAGAATACACATTCTTTTCAAGTGTACATGGAAAATTCTCCAGAATAGATCACATATTAGGCCACAAAACAAGTCCCAACAAATTAAAAAAACTGAAGTCATACCATGCATCTTTTCTAACCACAACACTATGAAACTAGAAATCAATAACAAGAAAAAATCTGGAAAGAGCACAAACATGTGTAGGTTAAATAGCATGTTACTGAACAATGAATGGGTCAACCAAAATCAAAGAAGAAACAAAAAATTACATGGAAACAAATAAAAATGGAAACACAATTGTCTAAAAATCTTTGGGATGCAGCAAAAGTAGTTCTAAAAAGGGAGTTTATAGCAATAGAAGCCTACCTCAAGAAGAAAAAATCTCAAATAAACAACCTAACCCTACACCTAAAGAAGCTAGAAAAAGAACAAACAAAATCCCAACCCACCAGAAGGAAGGAAATAATAAAGATTAGAGCAGAAATAAATGATTTAGAAACTAAAAAAACAAAAAAAGCCACATCAGAACAGATCAATGAAACCAGGAGCTGTTTCTTTGAAAAAAAAAAAATAAACAAAATTAATAAACCTCTGGCCACACTCATCAAAAAAAATATATATATATAGAGGACCCAAAGAAACAAAATCAGATATAAAAGAGAAAAAACAACCAATACCACAGAAATAGAAACAATAACAACAGAATATTATGAAAACCTATATACCAAAAAACTGGACAACTTAGAAGAAATTGATAAATTCCTAGAAACATAAAAACTACCAAAACTAAAGCTGGAAGAAATAGAAAATTTGAACATATCAATTACCAGGAATGAAATTGTATCAGTAATCAAAAAACTCCAAAATAAAAGGTCATGATCCCAGGGTCCTGGGATTGAGCCCTGAATCAGGCTCCCTGCTCCATGGGAAGCCTGCTTCTCCTTCTCCCATTCCCCCTGCTTGTGTTCCTGTTCTCACTATGTCTCTCTCTGTCAAATAAATAAATAAAATATTAAAAAAAAAAAGAACCAGATGGCTTCATAGGCAAATTCTACCAAACATTTAAAGAGTTAATACCTATTTTTCTCAAACCATTCCAAAAAACAGAAAAGGAAGGAAAACTTTCTGATTCACTCTACGAGGCCAAATCACCCTGATACCAAAACGAGATAAAGACACTACTAAAAAAGAAAACCTCAAGCCAATATCTCTGATGAACATAAATGTAAAAATCCTCAACAACTTACTAGCAAACTGAATCCAACAATATATTTAAAAAACCATTCACCACAATCAAGTGGGATTTATTCCTGGGTTGCAAGTGTGGTTCAGTATTTGCAAATCAATCAACATTATACATCACATCAATAAAGAGAAAGAATAAGAGAAATACGATCATTTCAATAGATGCAGAAAAAGCATTTGACAAAGTGTAACAAACATTCATGACTAAAACCATCAACAAAGTAGGTTTAGAGGGAATATCCCTCAACATAATGAAGACCATATATGAAAAAGCCACAGCTAACATCAGCCTCAGTGGGGGAAAATGAGTCTTTCCCCTAAAGTCAGAACAAGACAAGGATGTTCACTCTCACCACTTTATTCAACATAGTACTGGAAGTCCTAGCCACAGTAATAAGACAACAAAAAGAAATAAAAGGCATCCAAATTAGCAAGGAAGATTCACTATTTGCAGAGGACATGATCCTGTATATAGAAAACCTGAAAGACTTCACCAAATAACTGCTAGAACTGATAAATTCAGTAAAGTCGTAGGATACAATATCAATGTACAGAGATCTGTTGCATTCCTATAAGCTAATAATGAAACAGCAGAAAGTGAAATTAAGAAAATAATCCCATTTACAACTGCACCAAAAACAATAAAATATCTAGGAATAAACTTAACCAAAGAGGTGAAAGATCTGTATTCTGAAAGCTATAAAACTGATGAAAGAAATCCAACATGATGCAAAATGTAAAGACATTCCCTGCTCATGGGTTGGAAGAACAAATACTGCTAAAATGTCTATATTACCCAAAGCAATCTACACATTTAATGCAATCCCTATTAAAATACCAACGGCATTTCTCACAAAACTAGAACAAACAACCCTAAAATTTGTATGGAACCACAAAAGACCTCCAATAGCCAAAGCAATTTTGAAAAAACAAAACTGGAAGTATCACAATCCCACATTTCATATTACATTACAAAGCTGTAGTAATTATTTTTTTTTTTAAAGATTTTATTTATTTATTTGACAGAGAGAGACACAGTGAGAGCAGGATCACAAGCAGGGGGAGAGGGAGAGGGAGAAACAGGCTTCCCGTGGAGCAGGGAGCCTGATGCGGGGCTCGATCCCAGGACCCTGGGATCATGACCTGAGCCGAAGGCAGACGCTTAACGACTGAGCCACCCAGGCGCCCCCAAAGCTGTAGTAATTAAAACAGTATAGTACTGGCATAAAAAAAGACACAAAGATCAATGGAACGGTATAGGAAACCCAGAAATAAACCTATGAATATATGGTCAATAAATCTTCAACAAAGGATGAATGAATATACAATGGGAAAAAGACAGTCTCTTTAACAAATGGTGTAGGGAAAACTGGACAGCTACATGCAAAAGAATGAAACTGGACCACTTTCTTAGACTATACACAAAAATAAACTCAAAATGGAATAAAAATCTAAATGTGAGACCTGAAACCATAAAAGTCCTTGAAGAGAGCATAGGCAGTAATCTCTGACATCAACTGTAGCAATATTTTTCTAAATATGTCTCCTGAGGCAAGGGAAAGAACAGTAAAAATAAGCTATTGGGACTACATCAAAATAAAACGTTTCTGTACAGTGAAGGAAACAACAAAACTAAAAGGCAACCTACAGAATGGGAGAAGATATTTGCAAATGATATATCTGATAAAGCGTTAGTATCCAAAATATACAAAGAACTGATACAACTCAACATCCATAAAACAAATAATCCAATTAAGAAATGAGCAAAAGACAGGTCGCCTGGGTGGCACAGTTGGGTTGGTTTCTGACTTTTGATGTCATCTCAAGTCAGGATCTCAGGGTTGTGAGATTGAGCCTCCTATTGGGCTGTGTGCCCAGTGCAGAGTAAGCTTAAGATTCTCTCTCCCTCTGCCCTTCCCCCACTAAAATAAATAAATAAATCTTTAAAAAGAAAAGAAGACATGAAACAGACATTTTTCCAAATAAGACATACAGATGCCCAACAGACACATGAAAAGATACTCAATATCACTCATTATCAGGGAAATGCGAATCAAAACTACAATGAAGTATAACCTCACACCTGTCAAAATGGCTAAAGTAAAAAACACAAGCAACAAGAAGTGTTGGTGAGGATGTGGAGAAAAAAGAACCTTTGTTCACTGTCTGTGGGAATGCAAATTAGTGCGGCCATTGTGGAAAACTGTATGGGGTTTCCTGAAAAATTAAGAATAGAATTACCCTACAATCCAGGAATTGTACTAGTGGGTATTTACCCCAAAGTACAAAAACACTAATTCAAAGGGATACGTGCACTCCTCTGTTTATTGCAGCATTATCTACAATTGCCAAGATATGGAAGCAGCCCAAGTATCCAATGAAGATGAATGGATAAAGAAGATGTAGCATATATATGCAATGGGATAGTGTTCAGCCATGAAAAAAATGAAATCTTGCCATTTGCAATAACATGGGTAGAGCTAGAAAATATGATGCTAAGTGAAATAAGTCAGTCAGAAAAAGAAAAATACCATATGATCTTGCTCATATGTGGTATTCAAGAAACAAATGAGCAACGGGGGGGAAAAAGAGAGAAAGACAAACCAAGAAACAGACTCTTAACTGTAAAGAACAAACTGATGGTTACCAGACGGTTTGTGGGTGGAGGGATGGAAAACAGGTGGTAGGGATTAAAGAATATACTTATTCTGATGAAAAAAAAAATATATATATAAAAGAAAAAAGAAAAAATCAGAAAAGTACACAAACACATGGAAGATAAACAACATACCACTTAAGAATAAATGTGCCAACCAAGAAATCAAAGAGGAAATAAAATACACATGGAAACAAATGAGAAGGAAAACATAATAGTCCAAAATCTTTGAAACACAGCAAAGGCAGTTCTAAGAGGGGAGTTTATAGCAATACAGGGCTACCTCAAGAAACAAGAAAAAGCTCAAATAAACAACCTCACCTTACACTAAAAGAGCTAGAGAAGAAAATAATAAAGCCCAATCTTAGAAGAAGGAAAGGAATAATAAAGATTAGAGCAGAAATAAGTGAAATAGAAGGTAAAATTTTTAAATGATTAAGAAAACCAGGAACTGGTGTTTTCAAAAGATAAATAAAATTGATAAACCTTTAGCCAGACTCATCAAGAAAGAAAGGACTGAAAAAAATATCATCAGAAATGGAGAGGAAATAACAATGGACACCACAGAAATACAAATGATTATAAGAGAATACTATGAAAAATTAAATGCCAATGAATTGGACAAACTAGATGAAATAGAAACATATAATCTCCCAAAACCAAATTAGAGGAAATAAAAATCTGAACAGACTGATTACTAGCAATGAAATTAAATCAGTAATCAAAAAAATTCTAACAAACAGAAGTCCAAGATTCACAATATGGATTTACAGGTGAATTCTACCAAACATTTAAAGAGGAGTTAACACCTATTCTCAAATTATTCCAAAAAATAGAAGAGGAAGGAATCTTCCAAATTAATTTAAAGCCATCATTACCCTAGTACCAAAACCAGTGACACTACAAAAAAAGAAAACTATAGGCCAATACCTCTGATGAACATAGTTGCAAAAATCCTTAACAAAATATTAGCAAACCAAATTCGACAATACATAAAAAAAATCATTCACTATAATCAAGTAGGATTTATTCCAGAGATGCAAGAATGGTTCAGTATTTGCAAATCAATCAACAAAATCCATCAGATCAAAAAAGGGAAGGATAAAAGCCATATGATCATATCAATAGAAGCAGAAAAAGCATTTGACAAAATTCAATATACATTCATGACAAAAAGTCTCAAGAAAGTGAATTTAGAGGAAACATAACATTATAAAGGCCACATATGAAAAAATCCACAGCTAGTATCATACTCAAAGGTGAAAATGTGAGAACTTCCCTTCTAAGAACAGGAATAAAACAAGATGTCCACTCTCACTACTTCATTTCAACCTAGTGCTAGTCCTAGCCACAGCTATTAGATAAGAAGAAGAAATAAAAGGTATCCAAATTGGTAAAGAAGAAGTTAAACTATCATTATTTGCAGATGACACAGTTTTATACTTCACCAAAAAACTATGAGAACTGATAAATGTGTTCAGTAAAATTGCAGTCTACAAAATTAATACACAGAAATCAGTTGCATTTTTATACACTAATAATGAAGTATCAGAAAGATAAATTAAGAAAACAATCTGATTGACAACTGAACCAAAAGGAATAAAATACTTAAGATTAAACTTAACCAAGTTGGTGAAAAACCTGTACTCTGTAGACTATAAAACATTAAAGAAAGAAATTGAAGACAATATAAATAGAAAGATATTCTATGATCATGGATTGGAAGAATTAATATTATTAAAATGTCCATAATACCCAGAGCAATCGATAGATTCAATACAATCCCTATCAAAATACCAACAGCATTTTTCACAGATGTAAAACAAATCATACTAAAATTTGTATGGAACCACGAAAGACTTCAAATAGCCAAAGCAATCTTGAGAAAGAACAAAGCTGTAGGTATCACAATCCTAGATCTCAAGATATACTAAAATCTGTAGTAATTAAAATAGTATGGTGCTGGCAGAAAAATAAAGATAAATGAAGATAAACAAGATAGATCAGTAGAAAAGAATAGAGGGCCCAGAAATTGACCACTTATATGGTCAATTAATGTATGACAAAGAAGGCAAGAATATACAATGGGAGAAAGTCTCTTAAACAAATGGTGCTGGCAAAACTGGACAGCTCCATGCAAAAGAATACAAATGGACCACTTTCTTAGACCATACACACAAATAAACTCAAAATGGATTAAAGACCTAAATGTGAGACACGAAACCATAAAACTCCCAGAAGAAAACATAAGCAGTAATCTCTTTGACATCAGATATGTCTTCTTGGAATGAAAGACACAAAAGCAAAAGTAAATTATTGGGATTATACCAAAATAAAAAGCTTCTGAATAGCAAAGGAAACAAATCAGTGAAAGATGAGGCAACCTACTGAATGGGAGAAGATATTTGCCAATGATATAGCCAGTAAGAGATTAATACCCCAACTATATAAAGAACTTAGGGCTCAACACCAAAAAAACACCGATTATCTGATTAAAAATGGTCAGAGGACCCAAATAGACATTTTTCCAAAGACATATAGATGGACAACAGAAAGAGTGTTTAACATTGCATTTGCATCAGGGAAATGCAAATCAAAACCACAATGAGATATCATTTGACACCTGTCAGAGTGACTAGAATCAAAAAGACAAGAAATAACAAGTTTTAGTGAGAATATGGAGAAAAAGGAACCCTTGTGCACTGTTGTTGGAAATGTAAATTGGTGCAACCACTGTGGAAAACAGTAGGTGGGGGTCCTCAAAAATTAAAAATAGAAATACCATATGATTCAGTAATCTTACTATTGGCATTTACCCAAAGAAAACAAAAACTCAAATTTGAAAAAATATATGTTTATAGCAGCGTTATTTAAAATAGACAAGATATGGAAGCAACCCAAATGTCCATGGGTAGATGAGTGGATAAAGATGATGGGGTAAATGGGGTGCCTGGGTGGCTCAGATGGTTAAGCATCTGCCTTCAGCTCAAGTCATGATCTCCAGGTCCTGAGATCAAGCCCCATGTTGGGCACCCAGCTCAGCAGGGAGTCTGCTTCTCCCTCTCTTTCTGCCTCTCCCCCTGCTTCTGCTCTCTTTCTGCCTCTCTGTCTCCCAAATGAATAAAATCTTTAAAAAAAGATAATGTGGCATATATATTCTTGCCATTTGTGACAACATGGATGGAACTAGAGCATGTTATGCTAAGTGAAATAAGTCAGAGAAAGACTAGTACTGTATGATTTCACTTATACAAGGAATCTAAAAAATAAAATGAGCAAACAAAAAGTCTTAAAAAGAGAGAACTGATGGTTGCCAGAGGAAAGATGGGTGGGGGGATGGGTGAAATAGTTACAGGGATTAGAGGTACAGACTTCTGGTTATAAAATAAATAAGTCACGTGGTGACAGACAGTGACTACACCTACCATGGTGAGCACTGTGCAATGTATGGGACTGTTAAATCAATATATTGTACACCTGAAACTAACATAACATTGTTAATTATAATTCAATAAAAATAACAAAATTAAAAATTTGTTAAAATGGTAAATTTTATGCTATCTATATTTACCACAATTAAAAATAATACTAGTGTTTTTGGTGCTCCTAGCAGTGTCAGATGTTTGAAGTCTTATGCCCTCTCTCACAAGAACCATTTCTCATCTCTAGTTTGGATTCATACCTATCAAATCAGGGCAGTAAAATTCAGAAGACTATAAGGCTTAAATCTGTGTTTTAAAAATTGTTCATAATTTTTCAACTGAGGTAACAAAACTATGCTGGTACTTATGGAAGAACACACTTCAGAGAAGTAGTGGTCTAAGTAAAACCTCATAAATTTGTGAAGGGATTAGGAAATGAAGGTCATTCCAGAGTAATTAACTGTAACTCTTCTTTAGTGAATGAGAATATTATGGGAGAATATTCAAACCTATATTAAGTTTATTCCCTCATCATGTTCAGAAATGTATATGAAAAATTGCATTCAGAGCCAGGAATCAAAAACAGGCAGAACCCAGAACACAAAATAGTTTCCCAAATCAAGCCTAAATAAAAATCATCAACTAGGTAGCCAGTTAATTATTTGAAGATCTAGAGATGGTCTGATTTCTAGATCAAATGACCTTGAGAAGTACAATAGTAATGAGCATTTGAGGCATGAAAGAATAGACCCAAAGTTTTAGATCAGAGGCTTAGTTTGGATTACCCTGAAAACAGAATCTGGGACAAAAGATTTGGATGCACATAATTTACTTGGATAGTGGTCTCAAGAATTAAGAGCAAGAGCAGGAACAGTAAAATAGAATCAAGGAAAAATAAAAATTATATACAGGGTGCTTCCTCATTCACACTGATGTGGGCAGGGGAACTCTATTCTGCTGAGACCTCCTGTATAGCATTCCTACTTGAACTAATTGATCTCCCATGGTGTCAGGGAAGGCCTTGGATCAAGAGAAAGGTATGTGTGCTTAAAGAAGGACTCCATCAGCATAAAAGAAATATGAATAAAGAGCTTTGTGGCTAAAACATAAGTGGTCCAAGAAGATGTGAAGATAGGCACCAGAGCTTTTACAGTCCACCCTTTACACAGCTTAAACTTATGACTTTTTAAAAAATTTTATTATGTTGTGTTAGTCACCATACAGTACATCATTAGTTTTTTATGTAATGTTCCACGATTCATTGTTTTTGTATAACACCCAGTGCTCCACGCAATATGTGCCCTCCTCAATACCCATCACCAGGCTAACCGATCCCCTTACACCCCTCCCCTCTAAAACCCTCAGTTTGTTTCTCAGAATCCATAGTCTCTCATTGTTCGTCTCCCCCTCCGATTTCCCCCCCTTCATTTTTCTCTTCCTTCTCCTAATGTCCTCCCTTCTATTCCTTATGTTCCACAAATAAGTGAAACTATATGATAATTGACATTTTTCAAAGTGCTGGAACAAACAATCCTAAAATTTGTATGGAATCAGAAAAGACCCCGAATCGCCAAGGAAATGTTGAAAAAGAAAAACAAAGCTGGGGATATCACACTGATTTCAAGCTATATTACAAAGCCGTGATCACCAAGACAGCATGGTACTGGAAAAAAAACAGACATATAGACCAATGGAACAGAATAGAGAACCCAGATATGGACCCTCAACTCTATGGTCAAATAATCTTCGACAAAGCAGGAAAAAATATGCAATGGAAAAAAGACAGTCTCTTCAATAAATGGTGCTGGGAAAATTGGACAGCTATATACAGAAGAATGAAACGTGACCATTCTCTCACCATACACAAAGATAAACTCAAAATGGATGAAAGACCTCAATGTGAGACAGGAATCCATCAAAATCCTAGAGGAGAACATAGGCAGTAACCTCTTTGACATCGGCCACAGCAACTTCTTTCAAGATACATCTCCAAAGGCAAGTGAAACAAAAGCAAAAATGAACTTTTGGGACTTCATCAAGATAAAAAGCTTCTGCACAGCAAAGGAAACAGTCAACAAAACAAAGAGGCAACCCACAGAATGGGAGAAGATATTTGCAAATGACACTACAGACAAAAGGCTGATATCCAAGATCTATAAAGAGCTTCTCAAACTCAACACCCAAAAAACAAATAATCAAGTCAAAATATGGGCAGAAGAACAGAAAAATGAACAGACACTTCTTCAAAGAAGACTACAAATGGCTAACAGACACATGAAAGAATGTTCATCATCATTAGCCCTCAGGGAAATTCAAATCAAAACAACATTGAGATACCACCTTACACCAGTTAGAATGGCAAAAATTGACAAGGCAAGAAACAACAAATGTTGGAGAGGTTGTGGAGAAAGGGGAACCCTCTTACACTGTTGCTGGGAATGCAAGTTGGTACAGCCACTTTGGAAAACAGTGCGGAGGTGCCTCAAAAAATTAAAAATAGGGTTACTCTATGACCCAGCAAATGCACTACTGGGCATTTACCCCAGATGTTGTGAAAAGAAGGGCCACATGCACCCCAATGTTCACAGCAGCAATGTCCACAATAGTCAAATTGTGGAAAGAGCCAAGATGTCCTTCAACAGACGAATGGGTAAAGAAGATGTGGTCCATATATACAATGGAATATTACTCAGCCGTCAGAAAGGATGAATACCCAACTTTTACATCAACATGGATGGGACTGGAGGAGATTATGCTAAGTGAAATAAACTTATGACTCTTAAATAAATTTCATTGTTGGAGTGCCTGGGTGATTCATTCGGTTAAGCATCTGCCTTCAGCTCAGGTCATGATCCTGGGGTCCTGGGATCGAGCTCTGCATCAGGCTCCCTGCTCAGCGGGGAGTCTGCTTCTCCCTCTCCTCTCCACTCCTGCTGTCACTATCTCTGTTGCTATCTCTGTTTCTCTCTCAAATAAAAATCTTTAAAAAAATAAAAAATACATTTCATTGCCAACTCTTCAAGATGACAGCCAAAACATTTATGAAAATTTAACATTAACAATAAGCTACAATCTCAGTTGCTGTAACATTCTCAATTCCACACTGATATTTATCATTTCTATCTTTCATTGCCCAGTGTACGACCCAGATCTTCATTCCTGAAGGATCTAAAGCCTGACAGCTTTATTAAGCCATTGTTACTGCAATTGCCCATTAATCTTATCTCTGGGAATGGATGCACCAACAGATACCAAAATGAATTTCTTGAGTTTACACAAATGCCTCTCCATACCCAATACATAGCAGCAATCCTAGCTCCTAATGATGATTGGGGTTAATTAACTAAGTCAGTTGAGAACTCCTTTCTTTGCCTTCTATTCAACCTGCATAAAGAACGCAAAGTGATTACATGTGAGTTGTAGTTAGTGGCTAGCAGAAAGTCTTCTCTGCACCCCTGGTAGAAACTTTCTCTTGTGGGAACTAGAACTTCTAATCCAGCAGAGCCTAAGATTAGGAGGATGGGAAACACAAATTCAGAATTGGCCTATAGTATGGTCTCAGGACTTTTTTGTTGTTTTGACAACAAAAGCAGAATAATTTATAAAACAAGCACAAATTTGTTTCCTCATCTATAATGAATCCCTCCATGAGGCAAATGGTGTGAGTTGAGGAAGAGGTGAACTACACCAGAGGTAGGTTCTGTGGCCTTGGAAGTCATGTTTTAATGTACCTTGCTTGTACACTCTAGTTCTGCTATGTATGCCTAATTCCAGTTGAATACTTTTCATTGTACCATGGATTGTTGCTGCATCTACTGATCCTGAGAGTTAGTGGGTCTGACATACCCAGTTTGTGATGAGCAGTTCTGGTACATCTTTCATTTCCTACCAGAGCCCAGTAGCATGCCAAGAACAACTTTTCAAATGGCAAGTTGTTCTTTGCTCAGTAGGAATGACCTTGCTCTAGAATATTAGGGGTCTCTATTGAAACTCCCCAATTTGGTCTTGCCAAATCTGCCATAGATTCTCTACCACCATTATATTTGCAGTATATATATAGCAGTAGAGAAATTTCTGCCACAGCCTTCACCTGTTTTAGAGTTCCCTTTTGGATCCTGTTTGAAACTGGGCAGTTTTCTGAGTCACCTCATAAATTGATCTGCACATTATTCCCAAATGGAGTACATGCTGTCTTCAAAATTCCAAGATGCCTACTGAGCACGGTGCAACTTTCTTACTGTCAAGGGATACACTAAGAGGGAAAGTTCTGGCATGCTCAGACCACTGAACTCCTCAACACTTCACCAATAAGGCCATCTTCTGAATATTTGTAGGATTTACCTCACAATTCTGACACTCATGGGTTTTAATAGAACATCTAATGTACTTATCATTTCCTCGTTACCAGGCCATGATATGATTAATATGGTGCACCAGAACTATGTTCTGTAGATATCAAAACAATTAAGGTCTCTGTATGCTGTATTTTCTCAAATATTAAGAGATTAAATATAGCCCTAAATGAGTAGTTATATATTGCCACTATTCCCACATAAATGCAACTTGCCTTCTATACTCTTCATGAAGATTGAAAATAATTTTATATCTAACTAATATAACCCAGTATGTTAACTATACTGGAATTAAAATAATTTTATACCTAGATTAAAAAAAACCTCACATCAAGTGTCAGATTCTGATAATCTTATTCAGTAAAGTTAGAACATCCAACTTGGGATTTTTCAGGGAACATATTTATTAATTGAATAAGGAAAGAATAAAGATGACTTCCTCTGCATCT
This sequence comes from Mirounga angustirostris, assembly GCF_029215605.1. NCBI lineage: Eukaryota > Metazoa > Chordata > Mammalia > Carnivora > Phocidae > Mirounga > Mirounga angustirostris. The sequence goes on along the minus strand of NW_026991718.1, from coordinate 43,049,463 downwards.
TTTAAGTCTTGGAGGGTTGTGCTAAACTCTACAGTTCATTTGGGATGGGATGTTTCTTCTGTTTTACTATCACACATGGAGTTGCAAATTCAAGGATTTCACTTGGCCTTTTTTACCTTAATGACCCCACAAGTCAGAGAATCAATGTGGTCATGGTTTCTGTCAGCTACTAAAAATATTCATCCTAATTATGCACCAAAGGACTAGGGAAATAACCATCTGGTGTTCTACAGACCCACTAGACACACTGACTAAAACTTGAGCCAGGATTCCATGTCTTGATCTGCCTTCATTCATATCCACTCTAACTAGGATGAGAGTGGGGATGACAGCATGATGCCATTTGACTCCTGGATATCAGTGTCAGTACAATAAGTCTTGAGCATTTCTCTTCACCAGTGTATAATGTATCTGGGAATGAGAACTGATTATATCTAGAAACTGAATGAGGGATAATGATTTTCCATTATGGTGCTGACCTTAATATTCTTTTTATCTGGTTCTTAATCCTATTGAATATAGAAGTCAAACAATACCTTTGTTTTCACCCCATCTATCTTGTCTCTACTAACACATTTTTAGGCATTGCCACAGATCCTTGTAGTTGGGATTCCCTAATTACCATTCCAGCTGCTCATTATTATAATCGCATTCATCTTGTCTCTGGTGGTTATGTGTTCGCACCTGGCTTGTGCCATTCTGGAATCTTATCATCCCCATTGACTTTAGGGAGCCTGGTTACATAGAAGCATCTCCTTCCATCAAATCTGACCTACAGAGGTAAGTCATCACGGAGCTAAGTTACACTGCTCCCACACCTCCATTTATTACTTTAGTAAATATAACGTCAATTGTGTTCAACTCCATTCTAACGACAACAACAAAAAAATCAGTATTCCTCTTAAAATTGTCTACCAGAAGGACAGCAGACTGGAATAATCCCCAGGGACATTAACTGTCCCACACTTCTGGGCTGAGCTTGTATGTTAAGCCAGTAGGGTTTCAGAGGAATTGGGGAAGATCCTAAAGAGAAAGAAGATAAATGCATGGCACACACTTGAAATAGATTTGTCAGCAGGAACTGAGTCTTAACTTGTATAAAACCATCCATCATTGCTGTGGATTAACGCAAAAAAAGGCTGAAGGAATATGCTATAGGGTTTAAAGATGTATGCTCTGGAGGCTCTGTTATAGGAGTAGACACAATGCTGTTGAAAAGGGCAATGGCATAAAAAGGAGTCTGGATACTTAAGGGAGATAGAGAAAACCTACAAGGTCACAGAATCACAGATGGATAAATGTCCTCAGAGAATGTGGTCAGAGAAGAAAAGTGGTTTAACTGATGCGCTCTTTTTCCAAACAACTAAAATTTATGGGTGCATGAGTAGATGAAACCCAGGAAGCTGAGCATCTGCACAAGAACATGGATGAAGTGGTAGAATCAACTGTAGGTCTTATTCAAGGACTAAATTTAAGATCTCAAGTATAAGAAAGAATATAAGGAGCTCAGGCTCATGTGAGTTCAGAAATGAAGACTCCCCCCATACTACTACCACATACACCGCTTTGCCTGCCGTGGAGAATGGGGTAAAAGGCAGCCCAAAGTTTGGGATCTGGTGGCACAGGGAAGGTAACCTTGTCTAACTTCCTATACACCTCATTAAATACTTATCACATGTTCCTTAGTGTTAATTAGAATTCTTTGGTGGAGGTGGTTAAATAGCTGTCAGTTATGTAAGTCATATATAATTATTTTTTGTTAAAAAAAACATAATCAGACCATTACAAATAAAGCTCAAGTTCCTGTTTCTTTCACTCCTGATCTGGTCCATGTCTGCTCCTTTCATCCACAGAGGTACCCACTCATGTGAGTTTATAAGTGATGCATTTTTCTTTACATTTATATACAGTCGTGAGCGCAGAGGAAATACACAGTATTGTCAGGCATTTTTATCAGCATGCTTTCCAAATGCCTGTTTTAAGAGTTCTAGCGAGAAGGTGGGGCAGACCATGCCTCCTCTTTTCATTAGTTACAAACCCAGGAGGGCCAAGAGATGGGATTACACTGGCAAAGACAGCAATCCTGAAAAACTAATTATGTGGAGTACTTGTGGAAAGGAACACTAAACTGTGTGTTTATGTAATAGATTTTAGGGAAATGTAAGGTCCAACTAGGGATCTGGAGAACATTATGCTAAGTGAAATAAACCAGACACAGAAAGACAAGTAGTATATAATCTCACTTATATGTGGAATTAAAAAAGTCAAACTCATAGAAGCAGAGAGTAGAATGGTGGTTGTCAGAGGCTAGGGAGATTCAGAAGTGGGGAGGTGATAGTTAAATGGCTATAAAATTTCAGTATGCAAGACAAATAAGTTCTGGAGATCTTTTATATGGCATAGTGCCTTACTATACTTACCAGTACTAAATTATATACATAAAATTTCCTAAGAGAGTAAATCTTATGTTAGGTGTTCTTATCACACACACACACACACTATATATATTATATATTATATATAATCTCTCTCTCTCTCTCTCTCTCTCTCTCTCTCTCTATATATATATATATATATATATTATATATAGACAGAGAAAGAGAGCAGAAGGAAACTGGGTGGTGACAGATATGTTTATGGCCTTGATGGTGGTCATGTTTCACAGGTATATATGTACTTATTCCAATGTCACCTCATTTTATACATTAAATATGTGCAACTTTTTGCATGTTAATTATACCTCAATAAAAAGGTTTAAAAAGTATTTGAGACCACCCAGTGTCACAATTCAATCCAGCATTGAAGATGCACTGAAAAGATGCAAAGGAAGGTCAGCTTTATCCCATTGATGAACATAAAGGAAGAAACAACTACTAAAAATAAAATTTATCTGAATCTGGGATACCATCATGGTTCTGTTGAGTAGAGAGAAGGTGACTGATTAAGTGTTTACCATGTTGTGTGATGCAGAGGAGTGATGTGCATGTGGGAAGAACAAGCCAAGGGTCCCCTGTAATGAATGTACATAGGAGTGGGTGGGAAAGAGATTATCCATCACTATATTAACATTTATTCTCAAGACATGGAAATAAGATTTAACAGGATGTTATTATCTTTTTTAGCTTGAATCCATTATTCATATCAGACTAGAACATATCTTCCCTCAATTTATTAACAGTACTTAGAAACTTTTGTTCTTCCTGAAATATTTATTTAGAATCTCATGTGTTCCAGCAATAATTTTCAGGCACAGCTTCGACAAACAATTATATTCTATAATTACCTCAAAGAGAATGTAGGGATTTTAATATCTCATATGAGATAAAAATACGTGAAGGCAGCTTACATGATCTAAGGCAGGAGCTTTAGAGTTTAGCAAACTTTTTCTGTAAAGGCCAGGTATTAAATATTTTCAGCTTTCTTGGCCTTATATATTCTGTCTAAACTATTCAACTCCATTGTGGCTCAAAAGAAGCCATAGGCAATACATAAACAAATAAGCACAGCTGTGTTACAGTAAAACTTTATTTACAAAAACAGTTGGCAGGCCAGATTTGGCTCATAGGCCATAGTTTGGCAACCCTGCTTTCTTCCTCTCACAAACTCTTCTGATTTAACACTCCACAGGGATTTTATTGTTGTTATTTTTTTAATTTGGGAGTTTTCTCTCCTCTGATCTCCCATTATTAATATGAAGTAACTCCTGAAAGGAAAATAATATAGTCAGTAAGTTCTAAACTTAGCACCATTAATTAATTAATCAATTATTTATCAAGTGCCACATTTGTGCCAAGAACTATTCTAAGTACTGGCAAAATAGAGATTAAAAATTTACTGCTGGTTCTCAAGAAGCTCATCGTTGTTTCATGACAGGTACACAGAAAATTAAATTATAATGTGCTCATGAGAGAATTGCTCAGGATTCAATAGTGACAGTACACTTCTAGCAAAATCCTATAGGAATCTGGTGCTGGACGAGTTAGTTGGATGACAGGATGGGGTGGAGGTTCATGTGTGCTATGGAGATCCATATTTCCAATTTTTCAGGAGGCTCAAGAATGGCTCTATATCTGGTACCTGCTCCTTTCTCTTGTGGGTTAACAATTGTGGTGCATTTTGGAAGGATGCTTGCTCTTAGAATCCTCTGGATTCCTTCTTTGGCTCTGTTAAAGGGAATCACAATCTTGGATATGGATTTCTCTTTGAAGTTTCACTCTTCAAAGTGATGGTGAGTGTCAGGTTACCTGGAATCCTATTTTCCTGTGCCACATGGCCGGAGATAAGTCTCCAAATCTCTTCGAGCTTTATTATTCGACACTTTAAAAAGACAACTTTTGAATGCTAAAGGGGTACACAAAGAAAGGATTTGCATATTAGGAGAAAGAGCCAGATAGGAACAGAATTTTATGAAATGCATTCTACACATGAGGCACTTTTTCTTACAATGTCACACACAATCTCCATCCCAGCCCTGAGAGGAATTATTAGTAAATCCATTTTACAGAAGATGAAACCAAGTCTCAGAGATTAAACAACTTAGCTAATAACTGCAGGCCAAGATTCAAATTTAGGTCTGTGATATTTTGGATCCCTACCTTCTTTCCACATGCCTCTTATCTCCCTCAGGTTCATAATATCCAGACATACACTGTGTTCAGAGTCTAAGTCATAAATATATGAACAACTAAATAATAAGAGCCAAATAATGCAAAAGATGCTACAAAGATGTTCATACTTAACTGGGAAAAAAACATTACAGAAAACAAAGGAGGGTGAGATATCAGTGGGCTATGTTGGCAAGAAAACATAAGAAGAGAAGGTGGATTTAAACTTTGTTATAGAAGAGTGGTTTGAGTGTATGCATGTGTACACATACACACACACGGAGAGATATCATTCTGTAACTCTGGTTTCACCAGGTCTTAAATATGAGGTATAATGGGTTAGAATGTATTTTGTAGATTCCTCGGAATCCATGAGTGGGATACAGACATATTACTCTGACTGGAAACATAGTCTCTCATTTAGACAGATGTGAGTTTCAATCCTCACTACATTATTCACTAGGAGTCTATCCTTTTTAAGCATTAGTCTTTACCTCTATAAAACTGGAGTCATCATCTGATTCAATTTACAATTCAAAATCATTCACCAAGGCCCAAACACCTTCTGCCAATGTTAAACAGGTAAGTTAAAAAAAAAAAAAAGTCTACCCCTGCATCTTTTGTTTTTAATGGTGGTATTATTTTAATTTTCCCAGGGTTGCACTATTGCCTCTGATTTACTGTTTGGGAATGGACAAAATTCCTAGAGTTCCTACTTGGTCTTTTTTTTTTCTATTCCAGTATGTCCCATGCCCATGGATCAGTGAATATATGTGGGAATTTAGTCAATTCAGGATGTGTTTACTACAACCATGCATTAAGTGACTGGACAGAAAAAAATCATAGGGTGGGTCTGCAGAACCACTGGACCCACTGAGAATTAGTTTTAGGACAATATCTATTTTTTACTAAGACCTTCATTAGCTTCCACTCTGACCAGAGGAGCATATTGTCATTTTAGATCTCCAGGATTAGTGTCAACCAAGAGCCAGTGTCTAATAATTCTTAAAATATCTGGTAATTTCTCTTTGGCCAGTGCTCAGATGTCCTGCTTATGACACAGGTCCCTTTTAGGAGACTTTTGAGGATGATATACAGTATATAATCATGGCTGTGTGACAAGTTCATTCCTCAAGGGACTCAGCTTCATCTTTTTTGAGGGAGAGTCAAGGCTAAAATGACTTAGCTTTGGGAGCTAGATAAGCAGTGTGACACTCTATTGTAGACTTTCAAGTCTTGTGTCCACTCACCAAATCCATTTTTTAAAAAAAATTATAGATGGGGTAACTCTTTGGTAGGATATTTATCTATTTTATTCCTAATTACACCATATTAAGTTAGTCAACACAAAACATCACTAAAAGTAATGATTATTTAGGTCCTGTTCTACCTTATAGTAATTGTCTTCATCTCATATCAGACAATTAAGCAGGAAACATGGTCTCCACCATATAAGATTCCATTATTCCAATTGAAATCACAAAGCCCATATCATCATCTCCTACCATCATCTCAGCATACAGAGAGAAGCCACTACTAAGCTTTATAAGGATGCTGGTGTATTTTTCTCATTAATACCCTTTTCAGTGTCCTAGAATACCTTTTTGGTCTATCAGGAGACATACTGGAGAATGGGAGAGAGTGGATAGGTTGCTCCATGAAAAATCAACTCCAATATTTCTGACTCCTTAAATTTTGGGATTCCTTCCTTCTCTGAGGGAAGTTCTGGCATTTAAATTTCATAGTCTGTAAATTACCATTGACTTTATGCTTCTTTCAACCAATCAAGAAAAGTGTTAGAACTACTTCTAACTGTCCATCTAATATATTGGACCCACAATCTCCAGTAAGCACATGTGCCCCTATCAACATTAAAGCTCAAATCTAACATTATTTCTGTCCTCTTTGGCTACTGTTATTAGAATTAATTTCCACATATATACCATTCATCTTTCTTCATATAACTTATTAAAACCCTGCAATTCTTTAAGCATATGAACCATTTTTTCTGATCAGACTTTGTCTTTTTCATCTTAGAGCACAATGGATTCTGACTTTAATATTCAGTCTAAATACGATAAGGAATAGTTTTGAAGGGACTCAGCATTCCCTTAAGAGACAGTTGCCTCAGGTGAAATAACTACAGGTCTTTAAAAGAGGGAGAATGGTATTCTCAGAAAGAAAAGGAGTGTACTCCTCTGGAAGGAGAGGTTCAAGGGGATTTGAGAATTCAATGTTATTATGTTCATCTAAGTGCAACTAAGTGTCTCCACCCAAAATGTCAGGTCCCATTCATGGTCATTCAATGCCCTGAACTAAAGATAAGAATCTTGGTAAAGATGTCAATTTGACTTCAATTGCAGCATCAAATTTCGTTCTTATTTTTAACTACATCTGTCCTATGTCTATAAAAGAAAAATTGTTATTTTGGAGCCTTCATAAATTATATCCAGTTCTATGTCTTGATTGAAAATGCAGGGCCCTGAGCCTGCTCTTTCTGCAATGTCTCCAATGTGATAAGAAAAAGCCAGTTAGTCACATGGTTCTTATTGTAATCATTACTATTATAATGGCCAAGTGCCTTAACACTTAATCTCTCAACACCTTTATTTATTATTTTAAATTTTGTCTAGTTTTATTGAGGTAAACTTGACAAAACGTATGTTTAAGATGCACAACATTATAGTTTGATACACATATACACTGTGAAATGATTACCACAATCAAATTAATTCACACATCTATCACCTTACATAGTTACCGTGTGTGTGTGTGTGTGTGTGTGGTCAGAACACTTAAGGTCTACTCTCTTACTTTTAAAATGTGCTCCACTGATGATAACTCAAATACTTGGAATGCCACTACTTTCCATAGATTATCAAAAACTTATTTAGCAATGTCAATGAGGTTACCTCTACATACAAATCAATGAGATAACTATCCCATTTTCCAATATTTCATAGCCAGTGATCTGGGATCATTCCTGTTTCAATTTGGATCCAGTCAGGAAAACACATACATATTGGTTATTACAAAGAGACTCATTTATGTAAACAACTGTTTACAAATATGTTGGAAGGATTGGAGATGCAAAACGATGAAATATTAGGAAGAAAAGAATTTCTCTGTGTGTCACCTCTAGATCAAGTGATACAGTTCATGCCTGAGTTGCTGCCCATTGGTCTGCATTTTTGGAGGTGCTATTGCTCTGTACCTGCAAGAGTTACTGAAATGCTGCTGATGAGCTCATCATTTCTGGAATGTATAGTCATGTTGTCCTTCCTGCTGTAATATAATAAGACTGTGGAAGTCAAGAACAAAGGATGTCTCCCTTCCTTTTCCCTTCTAATCTCCTAACAGTGCTTCCAATTGGCAGAACTTAACAAGAAGCTTGGAGTTAGAAGAGTCTGGGAAATGTAGTTTTCAATATCTCAGTCCCAGTTATTCAGAGATGAGCGTAGAAGGGTTGGTATGGGGCTAAGCAACAATCATTGAGTAATTAACAAGTTTAAACTTTAAATAAGTGATTTATTAGAGTTTGTTGTAAGGCTTATAGTATAATGTAAAATCTATGGATCTGATTTATACTGGACATACCAATTAAGAATATCAGCTCTTAGTCCTGGGACTCCCCCAGCCTATGACCATTTCAGCTACAACTGTCCTCTCAGGGCACCTTCTATATGGAGAGATCTGCAACACTCTAGTTTGAACCCACATCAACTTTAGCTGCCCTTCCAAGGTTCCCTCTGCATGGAGAGTCCTGGGACTGTCCTGGCTCATGCCCAGTTCAGGTCCAGCCATTCCACCAGGGCAACCCCAGCACAGAGTATCCCAGGAGACACAGCTCATGCCAGACACAGCTCCAGCAAGCCAGCCAAAGTATCAGGCACACAAGGTCTACACAGAGGATGACCACAAACAAGACCATTCCTTCAAGTTTAGGTGAAGTAGTGGTTCAACCCAAATCACAGAAGCACACACAGATGTCAAGCAAAATGGGAAACAAAGGAATATGCTCCAATATAAAAGAACAAGACAGCCCCAGAGAAAGAACTTTTTTAAAAAAAGGAGATAAACAATATGCCTGATAAAGAGTTTTAAAGTAATGACCATAAAGATGCTTACTGGACTGGAGACAAGAATGGAAGAACTCAGTGAAGATTTCAACAAAGAGACAGAAAGTATAGAAAAGAACCAGCATTGAGTAATAAAATGAATAAAATGAAAAATACACTAGAGCAGATCAACAGATTAGTGGATGCAGAAGAATGCATCAGCAATCTGCAAGACAGGGTAATGGAAAACACCCAAGTTGAAGAATGAAAAGAAAAAAAAAAGAATTTTAAAAAATGAGAATAAGTTAAAGGATCTCTTGGACAACATCAAGTGAATTAACATTAACATTATAGGGTCCCAGAAGGAGAAAGAGAGAGAAAGCGACAGAAAACTTACTTGAAGAAATTATAGCTGAAAACTCCCTTAACCTGGGGAGGAAAACAGACATTTAAATTTAAGAATCACAAAGAGTTCCAAACAAGATGAACTCAAGGATGTCTACACTATGACACATAATAATTAACGTGCCAAAGTTTAAAGATAATGGGAGAATTTTTAAAGCAGCAAGAGAGGGACAAAAGTTACATACAAGGGAAACCCCGTAAGGCTGATTTTTTTTTAGCAGAAATTTTGCAGGCCAGAAGGGAGTGGTGTGATGTATTCTAAGAGCTAGAAAAAACAAAAACAAAAGCAAAAACAAATAACCTACAAACAAGAATACTCTACCTGGCAAGAATATCATTCAGGACTGAATGAATAAATACTTTCCTAGACAAACAAAAGTTAAAGGACTACATTGTCACTAAACCAGCCTCACAACAAATGTTAAAGGGACTTCTTTTAGTGGAAAAGAAAAGGACATAAACAGAAATCATATACACAAAGATGTAAATTATGATAACATACACATAAGATGTATAGAGTGGAGAAAAGGGAGGTGTTTTAGAACGTGCTTGGACTTAAGTGACCATTGATTTAATATAGACTGCTATATAGTTAGGATGCTATTTATGAACCTCATGTTAACCAGAAAAAAACCCTGTAATACACAAAAAAATAAAGAGAAAGAAAACCAGTATAACAGTAAAGAAAATCATCAATCACAAGGAAAAAGAGCAAGAAAAGAAGAAAGGAAGAGAGAACTATAAAAACATAAAAAAATAACAAAATGGTGATAAATACATACCTACCAATAATCACTTTAAATGTAAATGAATTAATGCTCTAATAAAAAAAACATTGTGACTGAATAAAAAAAAAAAAAAAGACACATGTATATGTTACCTACCAGAGACTTACTTCAAATCTAAACACCCATATAGACTGAAAGTTAAGGGATGGAAAAAGGTGTTCCTGTCAAATGGAAAAAAAAAAAAATTAAAAAGCCAGGGTAGCAATACTTGTATCAGACAGGATAGACTTTAAAACAAAACTGCAACAAGAGACAAAGAAGGGCTTTCCATAATGATGAATAAGGGTCAATCCAACAAGAAGATAATAATTGTAAATACCTATGAACCCAACATAGGAGCATTCAAATAAATAAGGCAAATATTAAGAGACATAAAGGGAGAAATCAAAAATAATACAATAATCGTAGGGGACTTTAATACAACACTAAAATCAATGGATAGATAATCTAAATCAATGAGGAAACTGTATTTGTGTGTGTGTGTGTGTGTGTGTTTTAGTAGACTCCACACTGGAGCCCAACATAGGGCTTGAACTCATGACCCTGAGATTAAAACCTGAGCTGAGATCAAGAGTTGGACGTTTAACAAATTAAGCCACCCAGATGCCCCAGGAAACAGTGTATTCGAATGACACATTAGAACAGATGAATTTAGTGCTTCCTTTGGCAGCATATATACTAGAACAGATGAACTTAACAGATAAATACAGAACATTCCATTCAAAAACAACAGAATACACATTCTGTTCAAGTGCACATGGAAGACTCTCCAGGATAGATCACATTAAGTCACAAAACAAGTCTCAATGAATTTAAGGAGAATGAAATCATATAAAGTATCTTTTCTGACCACAATGATATGAAACTATAAAAAATTACAAGGAAAACAACAGAAATACCACAAACGTGGAGGACAAACATGACTCTAAATAGCCAGTGGGTCACCAAAGAAATCAAAGATGAAATAAAAGAATCCATGAGACAAATGAAAATGAAAGTCCAAAATTTTTGGAACACAGCAAAACAGTTTTAAGAGGGACATTTATAGCAATACAGACCCAGCTTAAGAAATAAGAAAAAGCTCAAATAAACAATATAACCTGACAACCAAAAGGAACTAGAAAAAGAACAAACAAAACCTAAGGTTAGTAGAAAGAAGGAAATAATAAAGATCAGAACAGAGGGGCACCTGGGTGGCTCAGTTGTTAAGCGTCTGCCTTCAGCTCAGGTCATGATCCCAGGGTCCTGGAATCGAGCCCCGCATTGGGCTCCCCACTTGGCAGGGAGCCTGCTTCTCCTTCTCCCTGCTTCTCCTGCTCCCCCTGCTTGTGCTCTGTCAAATAAATAAATATCTAAAAAAAAAAAAAGATCAGAACTGAAATAAATGGGAGACTAAAAAAAAATTGTAAAGATCAATGAAACCAAGAGCTGGTTCTTCCAAAAGATAAACAAAATTGATAAACCTTTAGCCAGATTTATCAAGAAAAAAATATAGGACAAATAAATAAAACTAGAGAAGTAACAACAAGTTACACCACAGAAATCCAAAGGATTATTAGAGATTATTATGAAAAATTATATGCCAATAAATTAAATAGCCTAGAAAAAATAAATTGGAAGAAATGTATAAAATGGAAAATCCAAAACTGAATCAGGAAGAAATAGAAAATCTGAACAAATTACTAGTAACAAAATTAGATTGGTAATCAAAAAACTCCTAACAAGAAAAAGTCCAGGACCAGATGGATTTACAGATGAATTCTACCAAATATTTAAAGAAGAGTTAATACCAATTTTCCTCAAACAATTCTAAAAAATAGAAGAGGAAACAAAACTCCAAATACATTCTACAAGGACAACATTACCCTGATACCAAAACCAGACAGAGGCACTATAGAAAAAGAAAACTACAAGCCAATATATTCAATGAACATAGATGCAAAATATTAGCACACTGCATTCACCAATACATTAAAACAATCACTTATCATGATCAAGAGGGGTTTATTCCCAGGATGCAAGGATGGTTCAATATTTGCAAAATCAATCAATGTGATATGCCACATCAACAAAACCAAGGATAAAAATCAGATGGTTAACTCAATAGATGCAGAAAAAGCATTTGACAAAATTCAACACCCATTCATGCTAAAAATTGTCAATACAGTGGGTTTAGAGGAAACATAATTCAACATAATAAAAACAAAGGCCTAATATGAAAAACTCGCAGCTAACATCACACTCGATGAAAAACTGAGCAGCTTTCCTCTACAATCAAGAACACATCAAGGATGTCCACCATCATCACTTTTTAATTCAACATAATACTGGAAGTCCTAGTCACAGCAATCAGGAAAAATAAATAAAACACATCTGAGTTGGTTAGGAGGAAGTTAAACTGTCACTATTTGCAGATGACATACTACTACATATGGAAAATCTTAAAAGACTCCACCAAAACACTATTAGAAATAATTCAGTATATTTGCAGTATACAAAATTAATACACAGAAATCAACTGTGTTTCTATACACTAATAATAAAGTAGTAGAAAGAGAAATTAAGAAAACAATTCTACTTACAAGTGTAACAAAAAGAATCAAGTACTTAAAAATAAACTTAAGCCAAGAAGTGAAAGACCTGTACTCTGAAAGCTATAAAACCCTGATGAAAGAAATTGAAGATGACAGAGAGGAGCCACTGGGTGGCTCAGATGGTTACGCATCTGAGCAGGGAGCCCAAAGTGGGGCTTGATCCCCAGGACACTGGAATCATGACCTGAGCTGAAGGCAGGTGCTTAACCAACTGAGCCACCCAGGTGTCCCAGAAAATAAGTTTTGATATCTGGCCCCATTTCCATATGTAATTAATAAATATGCTATTTATAAACACATGCTATTAATACAATTTATGAATGCTTATTGACAGAATGATTATTTTAGAAAATGGACTTTTTTTTTAAAGATTTTATTTATTTGACAGAGAAAGACACAGCGAGAGAGGGAACACAAGCAGGGGCAGTGGGAGAGGGAGAAGCAGGCTTCCCGCCGAGCAGGAAACCCGATGCGGGGCTCGATCCCAGGACCCTGAGATCATGACCCAAGCAGAAGGCAGATGCTTAATGACTGAGCCACCCAGGTGCCCCTGGACTTTTTTTTTTCACTTTAAAAATATAATATCAGCTCTCATATAGACATGTTTTAAAATTCTGATTACCTTACACGTCCAGTTTTGTGACTTCCAGCTTTATATTTTCTTTTGAGGGCTTAGGTTTTTGTTAAATGGAAGACGTTCACCTTATTAGGTTGCTATAGTACCAAATGTGTCAACAGTCATGACACATAATGCTCATGTTGTAATAATGATGATGCCAGTGAGGATGGTGACATTTGTGGTGGTAACAATGTTGAATGCTAATTTGATGATTTTTCTAGTGAATTTATAGGTTTGCTCATATTTTCAATCTAATCCAACTCCCCAGATGTTAGTAATCACTTCTAAGGGTGATAAAGAACTATTCAGAGTTTGAGAGGTAAGTGACACAGCCAAAGCTGCTCTGGAATTGTTAACCTGATCTTGGTGTTTTGGAGAGAGGAGGTAAATTATTGAGAAGGGTGTACCGCTTAGGTAGCAATCACCTATTGACATTTATTTGCTAGTTATGGAACAAGTCGTAATGTTTAATTAAGAAAGTTTTGACCTAAGATAGTCCTTCCTCTGAAGAAGCTGTCTAATTAGAATGTGATTGAAATTATTCATATGATGACAATATTATTCAAGTATATGCAACAGCACTTTGTTCCTGGTGTGGAGAATGAGGGAAAGTGGACATCAAAAAAGTCCTTTTGTAGAAAATGGAAAGTCAGGAAGGAATAGCCAGTTGGAAGATAGACTAGAGCATTAATTTCCCTTTTCTTTCCTCTTCCCTCACCCTTCCTTGAAAGAATTTTTTTTTTATTATTTACAGTATTAGGACATTTACTTTTTATTTTTTTTAGTTGAAAAACACAAAATTCCCACTTACTCAAATTTTGTGAAGTATTAACATCCACCCTCATACTTTCTGATTTTTCTTTTTCTTTTTTTTTTTAAAGATTTTATTTATTTATTTGAGAGAGAGAGAATGAGAGAGAGAGAACACATGAGAGGGGATAGGGTCAGAGGACGAAGCAGACTCCCTGCCGAGCAGGGAGCCTGATGCGGGACTTGATCCCGGGACTCCAGGATCATGACCTGAGCCGAAGGCAGTCGCTTAACCAACTGAGCCACCCAGGTGCCCCTGATTTCTTTTTCTATAGCTTTTTTTTTTTATCTTTCTGGATATTCTATATGCTAATAGAATTTGCTCTAATGCAGGCAGAATGCCTCCAAAATATCATCATTGGTACAGTTGTCACAGTCAAGGTTTCTGTTGCTGCCCAACAGCCACACCAAGATAGCAGTTATCAAAGCTTTGTCACTGTAAGCAGCATCACTTCCTGTCTTTGAAAAGAGAGTGCAGACCATAGACATGATGCATTCCAAATGTGAACTTTCTCAAGAACTGTAAAGATTCTACCTCTAAAAACCCAAAGTGTCAAAAACAGAAGGAATGCCCTTGGCAGAGAATATGCTGGGTTCATTTTGATGCAGAAACTGCTACTCTGGTATCCTTCACTAGATTTTTATTTAATTTGGCCCTTAAAGTCATCCTTTGATGTCATGTTTGCTCAGCTCAAGGATCCCGCCAGCATCAATGCCTGATCATTACTTGCCTTTTTATTGTTGCCTCACAACAATGCGAGTTTCTGAACTTGTCTGTTTCCATTTGTAGGTCAATTCCTGCCTCCATATCAGTCAACAGGTAATTTTTTTTTCTTTTTCCTACACAGACCCTATGGAGGAAAAGAGAAGCTGCAACATTGCCAGTGCTTGAAATAAAGTAGTCAGGCAGAAAAAAATAGAACACTATTTCACTTAGTCTCTTTTGCCTTGACAAAAACCAAGTGGGAAATTCTGCTCTGATTGAAATTTTTTGGGTAAAACCACAGTAACAAAAAACAAAACTATATGCTACACACACACAATCATACAAAAGCATAACATACATATACATATATATATACACATACATATACACATATATTTACACACACACTTAATCCTCAGTTATCTTGCCAATGGGAGAAATCTATGTAGCTACATCAGCCATGAATACTATGCAAAACCTTAAAATTATGCGTGTGTGTGTGTGTGTGTATGTGTAAAATGATGCATAGGTAAGCTTCTTGAATTTAAAAATATAAAAGTCCTTTCACACTTTGGGTTTTTGTATTTATAACTTTCCTATGTGGGATTCACCACCCTCTATCAAACAAAAGAACTCCTTATCATACCCTTGATAGCTTCCAAATCCATGAAAAGAAGAATTTTTAAGTCAATACATTTATTTCTTAAAACAAAATTTAAAAAGCTTGCTCATATTAGGCTTGAATCTTAGGGCACAAAGTACCATAATTCTTCCCACTCCCACCTCCATACAACTGTCAAGCCATGAAGATATCTCATGCATTTACTATCTGAGGAAAGAAATGGAACCTGAGAAAATTCTGATACTTTGGAAGGAATATATTACAGAAAAAATTTAAAAAAGAATTATATGCAGAGCAAGATATTCTTCAGATGATTAGATTGGGCACCGGAGTATGTTTAGACACTTATGTTGTGAATAGTGATCTGCTGTCTTATTCTTAGAAGATGAATCTATATGCCCAATATCACTGGATCTGGGTTGGGTAATTAATGGCAATGGCTTGCATTGAGGGGGCCAAGAACTCATGGTTTCTGCTGATGAGTGAAAGGAAGTGAAACTGGGAAGTGGTATGCTAGTATAACAACTAATTGTCTGGAAAAGACAAAAATATAGTTTATAGTGTTTGCCCAGTTTTTGGCACATACTCTCATCAGTGTTAATTTCAAGTTACTACATTAACATCACTGAATGCGATTTGAGAAGACAAAGACACAACTGGCCCTTGTGAGTTGATCTGAGTTTATGCTAGCATACCACTGAAGCTTAGTCAGAAAAGGGCTGAGTTGAATGTCAACTTGAAAGACAAAATAAGACAAAACCTTTTGATGTTATCCCTTCCCTGACTCTCCTACAGAAGTTGAAGTCAATTTTCTCTAATGCAGGCAGCATCTTTTCTTAGTTCTGGTTGAGTGGTGTTATAGACTGAATGCCTTTTCTGCCCCAGAATTCATATGTTAAGTCCTAATGCCCAGTATGATGAAAGGTGATTAGGCCCTCAGGATGGGGTCCTCATGAAAAGGATTAGTGCCCTTTTTAAAGAGACCCAGAGAATTCCCTATTCATCCCTTCCACTTTGTGAGCACACAGCAGGATGGACATCTATGAACCAGAAAGTGGGCTCTCACCAGACACCCAGTCTGCAGGTACCTTGATCTTGGACATCCCAGCCTCCAGAATTGTGAGAAATATATTTCTGTTGTTTATAAGCCACATAGTTTATGGTATTTTTATTATAACAGCCCATGCAAACTAAGACAACTAGATACCATTTATTTAGTGCTGAGCCAGGCACCAATCTGGTATATGAAATATAGGAACAGTCCAGTAATAAGTCATGTATACAGGCCATAAAAATTCAAATTCAAAATAAACACTAGGACTTTTCTATCCAGGCTCTTTAGATATAATCTTTTTTATTGAAGTATAGTTGGGACACAATGTTAAATTAGCTAAATAAGTATAGTTGAGACATAGCTATGCACAACATGATGATTCAACAATTCTATATATTGTACTATGCTCACCACAAGTGTAGCCACCATCAGTCATTGTACAATGCTATTACAATAGCACTGACTATATTCTCTATGCTCTACTTTTCATTCCCATCCCTTATTCATTCCATAACTGGAAACCTGTACCTCCTACTCCCCTTCACCTATTTCACCCATCCTCAGAACCCCCCACTCCCCGGCTAGATAAAGTATGAGATATAGAACTTTGTGTTAGTACAATTGAGGGAAAAAATCAGGAGGGTGGACAAGGTCTCTTATTTTTTTTAAGTTTTATTTATTTATTTGACAGAGAGAGAGCACAAGCAGGGGGAGCAGGGGGAGTGGGAGAGGGGGGAGCAGGGGTAGTGGGAGAGGGAGAAGCAGACTCCTCACTCAGTGGGAAGCCCAATGCAGGGCTCCTTCCCAGGACCCTGGGATCATGACCTGAGAGCCGAAGGCAGACACTTAACGACTGAGCTACCTGTGTGTCCCTGGGCAAGGTCTTGATCATAATAACATTTTTATGAATCTTTCTTTCTCTGAATAAAATTTTGTCAGGACAAAGCCTGCCTGTCATAGTGCTACTGGCTAAGCAGCAAGAGAACAATAAATTCCAGGAGTTCTGAGGACATGGGGATGCAGACGGATCAGTGTATTCCATCCTCAGTGCTGGAAGCTAAAGGCATCGCCAACACATATCAGGGATATGGGTCAACTCAATGTGCATTACAGGGTCTCTTGCCTATAGGACACAAAACTGAAATATGCACTATGTTCACAATTTTCTAACACATATCCATAGGTAAAAGAAAAGATTGGAAGAAAATACTAATAGTGTTTATCTCAGCACAGTGGAATTTAGGGTACTTACATTTTCCCCTTTAAAAAAAATATTTTCCAAATTTTATACAAAGAGGTTGTATAAGAGAGAAAGAATATAAAATAGAAATCCCCTGTGAATTCCTCTAAAGGTGCAATCAATGGTTAGGTATTTGTGATTTTTGTTGTCTTCTACTCCCACATAGCTATGTTTTATTACTGTAATTAAATATTCATAAGTATTTGTTTAGTATCTTTTTTTTTTGCCACAGATGATCTGCCATCTCCATAAAAGCAGGAAATATCACCAACATGGTGTCTGGAAGTATGTAGGTGTTCAATAAATATTTATAGAATGAGTAAAAGTCAAGGAAGGGCAGGTGAGATGATCTGGAGTTGCTTAACAAGGACCAGATATTGAATGTAAAGTTAGTAAAATAAAATTTTGCGACTGTCATTCTTCCTTATTGAGATTCTTTTTTCTCCCCAACCACCCCAACCTATTGTCTCATTTTCACTGTTCTCAACTCCTTCTCTCCCTCCTTACCTTTTCTTCTTTCCTCCCCCATTCACTCTCATTTCACAATACACAATATTAAATAAATCATAATCCTCAGTTTATGACAGACTCTCATCATGGTTCCCTGCTTATGATATTTTTCTTTCTTTTTATTCACTGGTTTATCTTCAAAATATACTTAACACAGTGAACCTATTCCCCAATCTAGTAAAAATATTGACAATACCCTAAATAGATCTATATGCTCCTTTCTATTCTCATGCTACCATGCTTAATTTTATGTTAATTCTATTCTTATTTCAAAATAGTTCATATATTTACATATGTTCTAAATAAAATGTTAATTTTCTTAATCATGAACTTCATGAAAATGGCACAATGCCCTATGTAGTTCCCAGAGCCTACTGTTTTCACATAGTACCATATAACTAGGGTTCATCTATGTGGTTCCATGTAGATGCACTTTGTTTTCACTGCAGTATATTTCACTCACTCTTAACCAGTATCTTTAAAATTAGACAAATTGTGATGGAGTTGTCCTGGCAAAGCCTAAGAAGTGACTTGTTGTCTTTTCCAACAGTGTGTTCAGAAGGATTTGGTCCACCAACTATGAAACTTTGTATATCCTTAGTAAACAAATTTTTTTTCTAATAAGAAGCATAATGGGGAAATAAGTTTTTTAATTGGATGATATATTTGTAATGCCTGAAATAACACTAGATACTAGATAGCCATAAGTAGTAGACTAATTTAAGTGAAAGATTTCTAATTTTATTATCACTTAGTATCATACGTTAGGCAGTTGTTAAAGGAGAGGGAAGTTCTTCTTTAGCCAGGCTAAACTCTGGATGAGTGCAAGTAATTTCTTCTTCAAATAGTTTGGTATATAGAAATTTTAAGCCTACCCTTCTAAGCCCCAAATATATCTCTGCCTTTAATTCATTTAAATTTAGTAGATCAGAGCATTCTTTCATTATAACTTCTGGATATATTTGAAATCCCCACAAGAACATAGAAAAAGGATATCATATGTTATTTACACTTGAGATGAAATAACAGGTATGGCCAGAACCAGTCAACCATACGCTAATAGACACACTTGTGGCAGGAACATTTTGTCTATGATAAAATTCAATTACTAGAAATAATAATGGAGAGTGACTTCACTCTCCATTTACCCTGGTACCCTTCTGATGAAGAAGGAAGGAACAAAAGGTGTCCAAACAAGCTGAGATGATGGATTTTGACTGAAAAATAAGTTCACTGATAATGTTCTCTACTTAGTCTACATTAACCCTGTTTCCTAGAAGGCATGTCACATATATCTCTGGGCTTCAATTTTCTTCTCAAGATTATTTTTAAATCCCTTCTAGCCATTCATATATGGTGATTTTATACACTCTTCCCATTCATCAGTCATGAGGAATGAGAAGTAAGACTTCTATTGATGAACACAAACCCTGTGGAGCTTCAGGCCTTAAAGAGCTTCAGACTCTTTCTAGAGCACCCCAAAAGTCAGGGTGAAAACATTTTCTTAACCACTTTAACAAAATGCTTGTTTTTCTTATAGATCTCTTCCTACCTTTCTCAGCAGACATACTGAGTAATTGTGTTCTTGTGAAGATAAACCGCTAACATCAGAAATTCAGATAGAGTGGGGAAGAGAAATAATTTTTAAGGTAGGAGGCAACGACCAACAGCCTGGTTTGAATTCTTGTTTCTGCCTCAAATGAGCATTGCAAATAGGGGCAAGGCACTTTACCCTCAAATGTCTCTTCTCATAAAATATGGGAATAACAATAGATAATTTGGAGTATTGTTGTAAAAATTCAATTATATAATATTTGTTAGAAATTTCAGCAGAGCAGGCACTCAGTAATGGAATGTGGATTCTGAGGGGTCCAGTAGATGAAATATGGAGAACATCATGTAAGCTTTTAAGCACAGTAAGGAGCTGGAGGATTTCTCAGGCATGAAAGGCTGGTTGAATTCCTGTGAAGATGCTGGTCTAGCCTTCCTGTTCCTGTCTAGTGAATGGTTTAAAGAGATAGGAATAGAGGGACAGCTAGACACAGAAGCCCTGGTCCTTTGGGAAAGCATCTAGACAAAGATTCATGGATTTCCCTCCAGCTCCATACCTCTAAGTAAAAACATTTTAAAGATAGCAAAACAGTTTGTGGAAGGAAACAACTTGCATTAGTGTCCATTTTATGACTTCCTTTAAATATGGGAAACTGTGAACATTTAAATAAAATCATTTGTGAGATTCACTAACAAACAGACCATAGTGGGATCTTTGTTAGGGAGATGAGCAAGTGTGGTTGGGTTTACCCTCTTCAGCCAGGTTTCTCTTGTGATTTGGCTAAAGTTTATAAGATAGATTTTTTTTCTGGTGAATAAATACTTTAATATTAGAGTTCTGTGGTGTATAGTATCTAGCTGTTGGATATTTTTTTTTTATTCTTATGTTAATTCCCATACATTACATCATTAGTTTTAGATGAAGTGTTCCATGATTCATTGTTTGTGCACAACACCCAGTGCTCCATGCAGAATGTGCCCTCCTCAATACCCACCACCAGGCTAACCCATCCTCCCACCCCCCTCCCCTCTAGAACCCTCAGTTTTTCAGAGGCCATCGTCTCTCATGGTTCGTCTACCCCTCCGATTTCTCCCGCTTCATTCTTCCCCTCCTGCTACCTTCTTCTTCTTTTTTTTTTTTCTTAACATATATTGCATTATTTGTTTCAGAGGTACAGATCTGAGATTCAACAGTCTTGCACAATTCACAGTGCTTACCAGAGCACATACCCTCCCCAGTGTCTATCACCCAGTCACCCCATCCCTCCCACCCCACCCCCGACTCCAGCAACCCTCAGTTTGTTTCCTGCAATTAAGAATTCCTCATATCAGTGAGGTCATATGATACATGTCTTTCTCTGTTTGACTTATTTCACTCAACATAATACCCTCCAGTTCCATCCACGTCGTTGCAAATGGCAAGATCTCATTCCTTTTGATGGCTGCATAATATACCATTGTATATATATACCACTTCTTCTTTATCCATTCATCTGTTGATGGACATCTTGGCTCTTTCCACAGTTTGGCTATTGTGGACATTGCTGCTATAAACATCGGGGTGCACGTACCCCTTCAGATCCCTACTTTTGTATCTTTGGGGTATATACCCAGTAGCGCAATTGCTGGATCATATGGTAGCTCTATTTTCAACTTTTTGAGGAACCTCCATACAGTTTTCCAGAGTGGCTGCACCAGCTTGCATTCCCACCAACACTGTAGGAGGGTTCCCCTTTCTCCGCATCCCCGCCAACATCTGTCGTTTCCTGACTTGTTAATTTTACCCATTCTGACTGGTGTGAGGTGGTATCTCATTGAGGTTTTGATTTGGATTTCCCTGATGCCGAGCGATATTGAGCACTTTTTCATGTGTCTGTTGGCCATTTGGATGTCTTCTTTGGAGAAATGTCTGTTCATGTCTTCTGCCCATTTCTTGATTGGATTCTTTGTTCTTTGGGTGTTGAGTTTGATGAGTTCTTTATAGATTTTGGATACTAGCCATTTATCTGATATGTCATTTGCAAATATCTTCTCCCATTCTGTCGGTTGTCTTTTGGTTTTGTTGACTGTTTCCTTTGCTTTGCAAAAGCTTTTTATCTTGATGAAGTCCCAAGAGTTCATTTTGCCCTTGATTCCCTTGCCTTTGGCGATGTTTCTAGGAAGAATTTGCTTTGGCTGAGGTCAAAGAGGTTGCTGCCTATGTTCTCCTTTAGGATGTTGATGGACTCCTGTCTCACATTGAGGTCTTTCAACCATTTGGAGTCTATTTTTGTGTGTGGTGTAAGGAAATGGTCCAGTTTCATTCTTCTGCATGTGGCTATCCAATTTTCCCAACACCATTTATTGAAGAGACTGTCTTTGTTCCATTGGACATTCTTTCCTGCTTTGTCAAAGATGAGTTGACCATAGAGTTGAGGGTCCATTTCTGGGCTCTCTATTCTGTTCCATTGATCTATGTGTCTGTTTTTGTGCCAGTACCATGCTGTCTTGATGATGACAGCTTTGTAATAGAGCTGGAAGTCCGGAATTGTGATGCCGCCGGCTTTGCTTTTCTTTGTCAACATTCCTCTGGCTATGCGGGGTCTTTTCTGGTTCCATACAAATTTTAGGATTATTTGTTCCATTTCTTTGAAAAAAGTGGATGGTATTTTGATGGGGATTGCATTGAATGTGTAGATTGCTCTAGGTAGCATTGACACCTTCACAATATTTGTTCTTCCAATCCATGAGCACGGAACGTTTTTCCATTTCTTTGTGTCTTCCTCAATTTCTTTCATGAGTATTTTATAGTTTTCTGAGTACAGATCCTTTGTCTCTTTGGTTAGATTTATTCCTAGGTATCTTATGGTTTTGGGTGCAATTGTAAATGGGATCGACTCCTTAATTTCTCTTTCTTCTGTCTTGTTGTTGGTGTATAGGAATGCCACTGACTTCTGTGCATTGATTTTATATCCTGCCACTTGACTGAACTCCTGTATGGGTTCTAGCAGTTTTGGGGTGGAGTCTTTTGGGTTTTCCACATAAAGTATCATATCATCTGCAAAGAGTGAGAGTTTGACTTCTTCTTTGCCAATTTGGATGCCTTTGATTTCTTTTTGTTGTCTGATTGCTGTGGCTAGGACTTCCAATACTATGTTGAATAGCAGTGGTGATAGTGGACATCCCTGCCGCGTTCCTGACCTTAGGGGGAAAGCTCTCAGTTATCCCCATTGAGAATGATATTCGCTGTAGGTTTTTCATAGATGGCTTTTATGATATTGAGGTATGTACCCTCTATGCCTATACTCTGAAGAGTTTTGATCAAGAAAGGATGCTGTACTTTGTCAAATGCTTTTTCTGCATCCATTGAGAGGATCATATGATTCTTGTTCTTTCTTTTGTTAATGTATTGTATCACATTGATTGATTTGTGGATGTTGAACCAACCTTGCAGCCCAGGGATAAATCCCACTTGGTCATGGTGAATAATCCTTTTGATGTACTGTTGGATCCTACTGGCTAGTATTTTGGTGAGAATTTTTGCATCCATGTTCATCAGGGATATTGGTCTGTAAATCTCCTTTTTTGATGGGGTCTTTGTCTGGTTTTGGGATCAAGGTAATGCTGGCCTCATAAAATGAGTTTGGAAGTTTTCCTTCCATTTCTATTTTTTGGAACAGTTTCAGAAGAATAGGTATTAATTCTTCTTGAAATGTTTGGTAGAATTCCCCTGGGAAGCCATCTGGCCCTGGGCTTTGTTTTTTGGGAGATTTTTGATGACTGCTTCAATTTCCTTAGTGGTTATAGGTCTGTTCAGGTTTTCTATTTCATCCTGGTTCAGTTTTGGTAGTTGATACGTCTCTAGGAATGCCTCCATTTCTTCCAGGTTATCTAATTTGCTGGCATAGAGTTGCTCATAATATGTTCTTTTTTTTTTTTTAAGATTTTATTTAATTTATTTATTTGACAGACACAGCAAGAGAGGGAACACAAGCAGGGGGAGCGGGAGAGGGAGAAGCAGGCTTCCCGCTGAGCGGAGAGCCCGATGCGGGGCTCGATCCCAGGACCCTGGGATCATGACCTGAGCCAAACGCAGACGCTTAACGACTGAGCCACCCAGGTGCCCCTGCTCATAATATGTTCTTATAATTGTTTGTATTGGTGTATTTCTTTGGTGATCTCTCCTCTTTCATTCATGATTTTGTTGATTTGGGTCATTTCTCTTCTCTTTTTGATAAGTCTGGCCAGGGGTTTATCAATCTTGTTAATTCTTTCAAAGAACCAGCTCCTAGTTTCGTTGATCTGTTCTACTGTTCTTTTAGTTTCTATTTCATTGATTTCTGCTCTGATCTTTATGATTTCTCTTCTCCTGCTGGGTTTAGGCTTTATTTGCTGTTCTTTCTCCAGCTCCTTTAGGTGTAGGGTTAGGTTGTGTACTTGAGGCCTTTCTTGTTTCTTGAGAAAGGCTTGTATTGCTATATACTTTCCTCTTAGGACTGCCTTTGCTGCATCCCAAAGATTTTGAATAGTTGTGTTTTCATTTTCATTGGTTTCCATGAATTTTTTAAATTCTTCTTTAATTTCCTGGTTGACCCATTCATTCTTCAGTAGGATGCTCTTTAGCCTCCATGTATTTGAGTTCTTTCCAACTTTCCTCTTGTGATTGAGTTCTAGTTTCAAAGCATTGTGGTCTGAAAATAGGCAGGGAATGATTCCAATCTTTTCGTACAGGTTGAGACCTGATTTATGACCTAGGATGTGATCTATTCTGGAGAATGTTCCATGGGCACTAGAGAAGAATGTGTATTCCGTTGCTTTGGGGTGGAATGTTCTGAATATGTCTGTGAGGTCCATTTGGTCCAGTGTGTCATTTAAAGTCTTTATTTCCTTGTTGGTCTTTTGCTTAGACGATCTGTCCATTTCAGTGAGGGGGGTGTTAACGTCCCCCACTATTATTGTATTGTTGTCGATGTGTTTCTTTGCTTTTGTTATTAATTGCCTTATATAATTGGCTGCTCCCATGTTAGGGGCATAGATATTTACAATTGTTAGATCTTCTTGTTGGATAGATCCTTTAAGTATGATATAGTGTCCTTCCTCATCTCTTATTACAGTCTTTGGTTTAAAATCTAATTTGTCTGATATAAGGATTGCCACCCCAGCTTTTCTTTGGTGTCCATTAGCATGGTAAATGGTTTTCCACCCCCTCACTTTCAATCTGGGGGTGTCTTTGGTTCTAAAATGAGTCTCTTGCAGACAGCATATCGATGGGTCTTGTTTTTTAATCCAGTCTGATAGCCTGTGTCTTTTGATTGGGGCATTGAGCCCATTTACATTCAGGGTAACTATTGAAAGATAGGAATTTAGTGCCATTGTATTGCCTGTAAGGTGACTGTTACCCTATATTGTCTGTGTTCCTTTCAGGTCTATGTTGCTTTTAGGCTCTCTCTTTGCTTAGAGGACCCCTTTCAAGATTTCCTGTAGGGCTGGTTTTGTGTTTGCAAATTTCTTTAGTTTTTGTTTGTCCTGGAAGCTTTTTATCTCTCCTTCTATTTTCAATGACAGCCTAGCTGGATATAGTATTCTTGGATGCATATTTTTCTCATTTAGTGCTCTGAATATATCCTGCCAGTCCTTTCTGGCATGCCAGGTCTCTGTGGATAGGTCTGTTGCCAATCTAATGTTTCTACCCTTGTAGGTTACATATCTCTTCTCCCGCGCTGCTTTCAGGATTTTCTCTTTGTTTCTGAGACTCGTAAGTTTTACTATTAGATGTCGGGGAGTTGACCTATTTTTATTGATTTTGAGAGGGGTTCTCTGTGCTTCCTGGATTTTCATGCCTGTTTCCTTTCCCAAATTAGGGAAGTTCTCTGCTATAATTTGCTCCATTATACCTTCTGGCCCTCTCTCTCTTTCTTCTTCTTCTGGGATCCCAATTATTCTAATGTTGTTTTGTCTTATGGTATTGCTTATCTCTCAAATTCTGCCCTCGTGATCCAGTAGTTGTTTATCTCTCTTTTTCTCAGCTTCTTTATTTTCCATCATTTCATCTTCTATATTACTGATTCTCTCTTCTGCCTCATTTATTCTAGCACTTAGCGCCCCCATTTTTTATTGCACCTCATTAATAGCCTTTTTGATTTCTACTTGGTTGGATTTTAGTTCTTTTACTTCTCCAGAAAGGGTTTCTCTAATAACTTCCATATTTTTTTCAAGCCCAGCTAGTATCTTTAAAGTGATGATTCTGAACTCTAGATCTGACATCATACTAATGTCCGTATTGAGTAGGTCCCTGGCAGTCGGTACTACCTCTTGTTCTTTTTGTTGAGGTGATTTTTTCCGTCTTGTCATTTTGTGCAGAGGAGAATAGATTAATGAGAGAACAAAATGCTAGCAGAGTAACCACATCCCCAGAAAATATACTCTAAACAAATCAGAAAAGACCTGAAGCAGTGGGAAAAGAAAGGGAAAGAGAGAAAAAAGAAAAAGAAAAAAAAAGAAAAAGATAAAGATAAAAACAAAAACAAAACAAAACAACAACAACAACAACAAAAAACCAGAATGTGATCAGATATGATCAGGCTGGTATATAGATCAGTGCCACACACTAGATTTGGGGTGTATTTTGGTCTTTTAGAAGAAAGTGCCTCCCAAAATTTTAAAGAAAGAAAAACTTATATATGTACAAAAATAAGGGTTGATATGATGAAGGGATGGAATATGACTGTAAAGATGGAAATTATAAAAAATTTTATAAAAGGAATTGATAAGAAGTTGTTTGAAAAAAGAAAGAAGAAGATTTAAAAAAAGAAAAAAAAAGGGAGAGGATGTGATCAGGCAGGGGAATAGAAAACACCATATACTAGAGATTTAGGGTATATTTTAATCTGTTAGAAGAAACTATCTCAAAATTTTAAAGAGAGAACAACTTATATATATAAGCCAAAAATATGGGTAACTACTATGAAGGGATAGAATATGACTCTAAAAATGAAAAATAAAAAAATTTTTTTTAAACAAAGGGATTGATAAGATGTTGGTTGAAAAAGGGAAAAAGAAAAATTCAAAAAGAAAAAAAAAGAAAAAAAAACAGTTAAAAAAAATTAACTTTGAAAGACTAAAGAATCATGGTAAAAAAGCCATGAATTCTCTGTGCAGTAGTCCCCTAGCGCTGGAGTTCTGCCGTTCTCATTGATCGGTAAACTTGGTCTTGGCTGGCTGTTCTCGCTGATCTTCTGGGGAGGGGCCTGTTGCCGTGGTTTCCAAATGTCTTTGCCGGAGGCAGAATTGCCCTGCCCTTGCCTCCTCCCAGCTAAGTAATCTGCTCGGGTTTGCTCTCCGGGGCTTTTGTTCCCTGCAAGCTTTCCGTACAGCTTTGGAGGCGGAGAGTGAAAATGGCGGCCTCCCAATCTCCACCCCGGAGGAGCCGAGAACTCGGGGCCCTGCTTCTCAGTGAGCCCCCAGAGAAAAGCTGTCAGTCACTCCCGTCTCCCCGGTCTCCGGCCACACTCCGTGCTCACCCGGCCTGTGACCGCGCGTTTCTATCTCTGGCACCCGATCCCGGGTGGAGTCTCCAAACCCAGCAGATCCCTGCAGTGCACTCCCGTGCGGCTCCTCCCGGGGGAGGAAGGGGAGTCTCCCCGGATCTGCCGCTTGTTGGGTCCCTGCTGGAGAAGCTGGGGCCCGACTGTGCCGCAGATCACGGTTTATGGTCACCCCGAGCTGAGAGCCCGCGCCTGGGCTCCGCCTCTGCAGCCGGCTTCCCTGCTCTGTTACCTGGGAGCTCGGCCACACTCAGGCACCCCCGGTCTCTCTCTGACCCCGAGGGTCCTGAGACCACACTGTCCCAGAGGGTTCCACCCCCTGCTTAGCCACCAGAGTGACGTCCCTCGGCGGAGCAGACTTTTAAAAGTTCCAGTTTTGTGCTCCGCGGCTCTATCACTTGCCAGAAGCGGCCAACGGAGGCCCCTCCCCCGCCATCTATCCTCCCGAATATCACCTCGGATTCACTTCTCCACACGTCCTACCTTCCAGAAAGTGGTCGCTTTTCTGATGAGAGAGTTGTTGCTCTTCTTTTCTTCTATCTCCTGTTGAGTTTGTAGGTGTTCAGAATGGTTTGATCCCTATCCAGCTGAGTTCCTGAGAGGAGACGAAATCCAGGTCTCCTACTCCTCCGCCATCTTGCTCCGCCCCCTATAAGATAGATTTTTGAGGTTAAGAGTCTAGGGCTAGAATTTTGCATCAGTCTCTACTTAGGTTTGTCAGTGAGCTGTGGGGA
This sequence comes from Mirounga angustirostris, assembly GCF_029215605.1. NCBI lineage: Eukaryota > Metazoa > Chordata > Mammalia > Carnivora > Phocidae > Mirounga > Mirounga angustirostris. The sequence goes on along the minus strand of NW_026991718.1, from coordinate 43,021,645 downwards.
CAATCCTCAGGCCCTCCAAAGTGATCCAGTTTTCTTCTCTCATTTCAAGAGTACACAACCCTCAAGCTACATGGTGGCCCAAGGATCCCACCTTTAGGTAGTCATTCAATCCATGCTTTCTCCATACAGTATTTAGTGATCTAACCTGTCACTGAATCTTCAGTTAGAGCTTACCCCAAAACACTTACCACATCTCTCACAGCCATCTTTTATGATTACCTACAATTTTGTCTCCAAAAAAGAAAATCTTCACATCTATTCAGTTAGAGATGTCATGGCAGAATACAGGGAATCTCATCTCTGCTCTGGATCAGCATTACTATGTGCTATTTGTTGTTTTCAGAATATGCATTCTTCTCTAGTTCCTCACTCCAGGATATATTAGTCAAGGGACCTACATGTGTATATTTTTAAAAATATTTTTAGGCTATATATGTATATATATGTGTGAATATACACACATATACATATATACACATGTGCTCACATATATACCTATACTCATAAAGACATATATATATACACACACACACATACATATTTCAAAGTTTAAGAACCATTGCCACACTTAAAAAAATGCCCTGCAGAAAAAATATTCCTAAGTGATACATACACACATACATACACCAGAAGTTGAGAACCACTTTCAGTGTTATGCAAGACATTACTGAAATAATTATTTTTGTGCCTCAGGGTTTTTGATGTTTTAAGTGATATTTAATTTCTCCCCCCAACTTGTTGAGATGTAATTGACATATAACACTGTGTAAGTTTAAGGTATACATGTGACAATTTGATACCTGTATATATTGCAAAATGATTTCCACCATAAGGTTATATGCCTCGGTTTCTTAATCGAAAAACAGGGTTAATGAAGGAGTATTGTGAGGATTAGGGTATGAAAAGGATCTGGAACAAAGCAGGTGTCTACTGTATGATGCTTACTCTTATTTTGACAGTATGAGAAATGTTGATTACACAGGCTAAGCAAAGGTAGGATTATCTCAGCTATATAAAGAACAAGAAGAATGGGATTCAAGCACAATTTCCAGCAAAACACCCTGGATATACAGTCCATCTATATATCTACAAGGTTGGCTTATTTCTAGACCAAGGCATTTATAGAAGGGTAAACTATCTTAATCACAGGGAGCTTTAGAATGTGTTTGATCTAGTTTCCTTTACCCATGCAGGAATTGCCCTTTAAGCTATGGTTCTTTGGGCCCTCAGCCAGTAGGCCTCTCTCACAGAAGACCTGGAGAGATCTTGCTCATCCTTTATTTATTAGTTCAGTAAAACATATGTTGATATGTGTCAATGGGGGTATGTCAAAAATGCTACAGGGATAAGAAGAAATGAATGCTTAGCCTTACAATATTCCATGGTCATGTTTAACATTAGGATTTGCTCCTGGTAAATGTTATCAAGAAAACCAATTTTTGTACTCCAGGGGATACCTGGCAGTATTCCCGTCCCCATCCACAAAGCCATAGGCTATGTTTGGTTTTTTTTTTTTAATTCCCTACTATTCTTATAATAAAACTTGGCATCTGGATAGAATCTGGTTTGTTATTTACTCAGAGGTGACACGTGGACCAGAAGCCCAGTGCAGTTCCTTTCCACAGTAACTGTAAGTAATCCCCTATTTGACTAAAAATATGTAATAAAAATAAGCTTTTCTTCTGCCAAACACCTATGTAGGAGGCTCCTTTCGCTCCTACTTAGGGGAGGGAACAGAGTATGCCTTTAATTCTGGCTTTGTTTTAATCATTGCTCCACCATTTACCACTGTAAGAAAATGAGTAAATTGTTAAACCACTATAAGCCTCAGTTTCCTCATCTGTAAAATAAGGGTAATAGTAGCTTTCTCATGATACAGAATTAAATGGGATAATATATGTAATTAGTATCTGGCCCAAAATACTGAATAAACTTAGCTATTAAAATATAGCCACTAAGTAAATAGTTTTATTGTTGTTGTTCTATTTATTCTCTCCACTCTTCAGGCTATCTATTGGCCATATATACTTTGTGGGGACATGGAGGATTGAATTCTCCCAGCCATGCTCTGGGAGCCCAAATAGCACAAGCCTAGCAAGCTATAAATTCAAGAGATTATAAGAGGATCTCACTGAACTGAGCCTGGAATTACATGAAAAGAAATCTTTTAAGAGTTATTTCCTATTCAAAAAGGACTTGCTGCATTATTAAATTCCACCATACCAAAAGCTTTGCTCCTTCACATTCGTGCTTTCAAATCTTACTTATTACAGCTCCAGCCTAAATGGGGTGAAGGAAGCTAGGAAGGGAAATGCTGGGCAATAGATCAGAAAGGAGATATTTGTAGGAATGAGAATAGCTCTAGCTTTCTAAGTACAGTTGTGAGTTGCTTTTAACTTTTCAGAACACTTTTAGTTCTACTTTCTCTATTGGGGTTGGTAGCAAGCAGCTTGGACAGTGAAGCTAGGACCCCTAGATATAAAACTCCAAGATATAAAACATCTATGCCCCTGCCTACTCATCCCACCTGTTAAAAACCTTCAGAACAATATGAAGACAATGACTATTGATTTTGGATACTAACACTTTACCAGATTGTCATTTGCAAATATCTTCTCCCGTTCTGCAGGTTGTCTTTCAGTTTTGTTGACTGTTTCCTTCACTGTGCAGAATTTCTTTATCTTGAGGAAGTCCCAATAGTTCATTTTCGCTTTTGTTTCCCTTGCCTCCATAGACATGTCTAGAAAGAAGTTGCTGCAGCCAAGGTCAAAGAGGTTGCTGCCTGTGTTTTCCTCTAGGATTTTGATTATTTCCTGTCTCACATTTAGATCTTTCATCCATTTTGAGTTTATTTTTGTGTATGGTATAAGAAAGTGGTCCAGTTTCATTCTTCTGCATGTTGCTGTCCAGTTTTCCTAACACCATTTGTTGAAGAGAAATGTCTTTTTTTCCATTGGATATTTTTTCCTACTTTGTTGAGGATTAGTTGACCATATAGTTATGGGTCCATTTCTGGACCCACATTTTGACAAACATTATTCTGGCAATGTCTGAGAGGGTGTTTCAATACAAGACTAAAATTTGAATCAGTAGACCAAGTAAAGCAGATTGCTCTCCCTCATATGGGTGGGCCCCATCCAATCAATTGATTCTATTGTTTTCTTTTTTTTCTTTTTTTTTTAAAGATTTTATTTACTTATTTGAGAGAGAGAATGAGACAGAGAGCATGAGAGAGGGGAGGGTCAGAGGGAGAAGCAGACTCCCTGCCAAGCAGGGAGCCCGATGCGGGACGATTCTATTGTTTTCTATTCTGTTCCACTGATACATGTATCTCTTTTTGTGTCAGTACCATACTGTCTTGATTACAGCTTTGTGATACAGCTTGAAGTCCAGAATTGTGAAACCTGACTTCACTTATCTTTTTCAAGATTGCTTTGGTTATTCAGGTCTTTTGTGGTTCCATACAAATTTTAGGATTGTTTGTTCTAGTTCTGTGAAAAATGATGGTGCTTTCAGCTCCACAGAAAAATCACTTAAGTTTTAATTGGTCAGTCATTAGAGAAGATTGTAGCAGTTGTTGTAATATGGAGACCCTAATGATCAGGCTATATATCTTCAGCCAATGCCACAGAGTCTATGTCAGGTGAGCTCAGGGATAGATACCATCTGCCACTACCTGCCTTCCCTGATAAGGTTGCTAACTACAATTTTCTATACCATATCTTCTTATTCCTAGATATAGCCTAGAAATCAAATGTTTTATTTGGTAGCATATTGAAAGATACAGCATACATTATTCATGGTAGTTATATAAATTCTACAAATTCAACAGAAACATTTAATTAGTGAATACTAATGAGTGCTCCTAGAGGAGATATAAAGTTAGGTTCCTGAGAACTGCTAGTCACAACATTTTTTTTCAACTGATTAATATATAACCTTGTTTAATGGGTATTTCTTTTTATTTATTTTTTTAAAGATTTTATTTATTTGACAGAGAGAGCGAGAGAGCACAAACAGGGGGAGCAGTAGAAAGAGAGGGAGAAGCAGGCTTCCTGCTGAGCAAGGAGCCCGATGTGGGGCTCAATCCCAGGACCCTGGGATCATGACCTGAGCCGAAGGCAGATGCTTAACCATCTGAGCCACCCAGGCACCCCTTAATGGGTATTTCTTTTTAGATGCCTTATTTTATATAGTTGATTCATTAGTATTGAACTCATGGCCAACAGCAGCATAATCATGCCTGGGTGAAGCTTATCTAATGCATGTATTTTCTCCATAAGGCACATCAAAGCCTTCTTGTGCTTAGGATCACTGGATATCACTTTAGCACTACACTTGGGGGTCATGTTACACAGCAAAATCACTCAAAAAAAGCACAAAAATGTGAAAAACATGGCACTAGATTGTGAAAACATTTGTTTACAGTATGCAAGCTGAAACAAGACAACAGAGGGTTGACTTATTGAACCTCAGCTGGGAACGTGCCTTTGGCAACTCACATTTTTCACTGCTTTGTGAATGTGCATGTCTCTGAATGACTAAAAAAGTGCGCAAGTATTGACTTAAGGATTTACAAATAAATTTCAGCTAGTAGGCAAATTGGCAGATACAGAATCAGTGAATAATGAGGATTGATGGTAACTTTAAATGGCATCTATTTTCATTTGATATTTGTATCATGTCTTAGATCTGGGAATTCTCCATTTATCCACTTTAGGAAAATGGTCCATATTCTTTTACTGGGAAAGGGAAATTCACATATAACCTGGAAATAAAGGGATCCCAGGCAGTTAGGGCCATTCTAACATACTCAATTACATTTTAACATTTCAAAAAGCCTTAAGGCTTAATGAGGTATAGAAATTAGAGCTCAGTAAGACCATAGGATTTGCTGTCACAGAGATCTAAATTTAGAACAAGATCATGCTACTAATTAGCTGAGTATCCTCAGGGAAGTTATGTACCTTCTCTGCACACAAGCTGCCTTATTTCTAAAGCCATTAATATAACCCCACCTTTGTAGGGTTTGAAATAACATACATGGAAAATGTCTGAGATGAGGGCACATTGAGTTCAGTGTTTTTCTTTCCCTCCCATTTCAGGTATCCTGGGATGAACCATATTAGATATTATGTTTTTCACAATGCTGGGATGGAAATGGGCAGCGGAGAATGGATAGGTGGTTTGAGATTATGTGTAGGAACTGGCTATTATCACAGGTTAATCAAAAAACATATATTTTGTTCTTCTCTAAACAAAATAGACTTCTTAGTAGGAGGTGAGTTTTGTTTCAAACAATGGGGGAGGAATGAACATGCTCATGAGATAAATTTGTGAAAAAGTTGAAAAAAAGCCATTAACCAATGAATTTTATACGATTAGCCCATGGTTGATATTTAGGGGGTCAATCTGAAGCCAAATGAGTCAGACTGAGACTGAGATTAGGGGGTCAATGGCTGTAATTAGGATGTGAAAATGTGACCCCATTTAGGAAAATAGCCCAGAAATATAAGACCTTTTAACTGGGCCTCAGGCTTTGAAGTGCAAAAGGTTATGAATATGATATTTGTGATCAATACAACTTGGCATAACTAAGAGTTCAGGCCTTAAAAAATGGAGTTTGCCTGGGATGATATGGTAAGTATCTTGGGCAAAATAATTCTAAAAGCTGTCTCTGTTTCACAAATGAAATTGAGAAGTTCACCATCTCAAAAAACATTGGGACTGTGTCTATAAATATAATTCCTTGGATAATCATTATGTCTTGAATCTCCTAGTGGTTTGGTTCATGGAAAGGTGCATAGCTGTGATTTTTAATTTTATGTGTCAACTGGGCCATGGAGTGTTCAGACATTTATATAAACGTTATTCTGGCAATGTCTGTGAGGGTGTTTACATATAAGATTAAAATTTGAATCAATAGACCAAGTAAAGCAGATTGCCCTCTCTCATATGGGTGGACCCCATCCAATCAATTGATGACCTGGATGGAACAAAAAGGCTGAGTAAGAGGGAACTCCTCTTGCCTGACTACTTGAGCTGGGACATTGATCTCATTCTGACCTTCAGACTTAGACTGAAGTATTGGCTCTTCTCGGGCCTTGAGTCTGCTGGGTTTTAGACTATAACATACAGCATTGGCTCTCCTCATTTTCAGGCCCTTGGACCCAGATTAGAACTACACTTTTGGCTATCTTGGGTTTCTGCCATGCCAACTGCAGGTCTTGGGACTTCTCAGCCTCCATAATTGCATAAGTTGATTTCTTATGATCTCTTTCTGTCTCTCTTGCTCTGTGTGTGTGTATACATATATATGTAAATGTACTATATGTGTATATGTATATGTACTATATGTATGTAATCTATCTATCTATCTATCTATCTATCTATCTATCTATCTATCTATCTATCATCTATCTACCTACCTATCTATCTCCTCTTGGATCTGTTTCTCTGGAGAATCATAACTAATAAAGCAGTACATTGCAGTGGACCAAGTGATTAGTAGCTTGGGATTTTATTTTTTCCTAAAGAGTTGAAGTTGCTATGATATGCTGTCAAGATCTCCTTTTAGGAATAAAGACATTAGTACTCTAGAAGGTCAGCATTTCACTAAAGACAGTTCTCAGGTGTTATGCTCCTCATGGATTATCTCAGCTGAAGAAAGCCATGTCACCCAAGGTCATGCCCTCTTTCTGGGATGGCTTACATCCAGTGACTGACTTGTGGATATAAAGTACAGCTTTCTTACCTCAACTTGTGATAACTCTAAAGGGCCATCCCAGCTCCATAGTGCCCTAAGGGTTGATGGAGGCTTTTTACAGCTGAACTTCTCCCTCTGCCCAATCCTGCTTCCTCTACCTTGATTCCTTAGGCATTAATCCCAAGAGCAGTTCCTAATAAAATTCCTGCATGCTAACCCCTATCCCAAAGTTGGCTTTTGGGGAACCTAGCCTTCAGTAAAACCCAATTTAAGTCCTGAATTTCCTGAGACATCTTGTGTGACTCCTCCCAGTTCACATTTTCCCTTCTATGATAATGGTGGTCCTTATAATATCATTTAATATATATTTCAAGGTTGCATACCCATGGCCTGCTAGGTACATTTGGTCCTCAAATTTGTTTTTATTTGCTTGAGTATTATTTTATGACATTTTAGGTTTAAATTATTTAGGTATGATATGTATTATCCAGTTCACGATGAATCCCACTACTCCATATTGTCTTGTACTCATCAGCTTCACTACTTTTTTATTACTTGCACTATTCTAAAGGCATTTAGTCTGTGACCTCCTTACTTCTGTATCTTCTTTTATTTTTATTGTTCCATCTGGGTATCTACAGGCAGAATGTAAGTCCCTAGAAAGTATGTGACTGTCTAGTAACTTGTGATGAAGTACGTGGTTTCCTCCCACAGCATGCATTCGACCCTTCTCTCAGTGCCTAGCAACATGTGATTTGTGTGAAATCAAATGCATGTTTGGCATCCCTTTTCTGTTGAACGTGATTAGATATCTGTTTGGTGCTCAAAAAAGATGTATTGACAAATCAATAATTCAATTCACACATCAGATTAATCAACCATAGTCCCATGTTATTATGTTTGGGGGTATTATCTGGAAAAGAACTGGCTAAGATGCCTGGATCCAGGAAGTATATTTATCTAGCTAGTAAAAGCATTCATTGAGTAGCTTTCATCCCCAAATACAATGACTATTCATTAATAGTTCGTAGTTGTAGATTTTAAAACATTAATTTGGTTACTAATGACCCAGAAATAGAAGGCAAAAGGGTCTAATAGAGTGTAAAGATAGGGTAGAACCAGTTTTTCTTCTAATTTGTTGATGGGTCTTGTGTATACCAAATGACTATTCTGAATTTCATTTTCCTCATTCTTAAATAAGGTTAGTTATCCCAGATGACAGAATTTAACACTAATGGCTTCATGGATGTTGCTAAACAGGAGCTGAGGATGTCTAATGCTAGCTCTAGGAAACTTGCTGATAAAGGCAGAGTGTTTGTGTAGTAAGAGAATATATATTTGTATGTGGTCAACCAAGTTCCTGTTCTCTTGCAGTGTTATATTAAACAGGATAATGAGAAAATGTAGCAATGTTTAGAAAAAGTTAACAATGCACAAAATGTTCATTTTTGTCTGTTATGTACAGTAGGGAAAACGAACATCAAGCAAAATCCACAATCTAGGGAAAGATAAATTATAGAACCTCAAGTTGAAGGGACTTTATGCAGCTGTTAAAATATATATGAAAGATGTAGAACAATGTAAAACTTTGTTTAAGATATAGCATCAAGAAAAAACAGTAAGCAAAATTCTATGCTAGAATTATAGCTATAAAAAGTAGGTATACATTTGGATAAAGTATGCATGAGAATACATGAAAATCAAAATAGTTGTTTCAGTGTGATAGAATTACGGATAATTTTTTCCCTTCAAAATGTTCTTTAATGTTACATTGTTTTTACAACACAAATACTGTGCATATATAAAGAATTATAATGAATAAAGCAATCAGATTGTCTTGAAGCAGAGTAGTACCATGAAATCAAGACAACCTAGATAAGAGATGTATTACCTTTCTTGATTCACATCATACAGGGCATTTTCCAGAAGCCTAAGATGGTAGTTTAACCAAAGAGTATGGACAACAAGATGAAAGAGAGAGATATAATAAAAGGGTATGAGGGTGGCATGTCTACCACAAATTTCTTTCATGACTTCAATACTGACTCACATAGTTTTGCACATTGTTAAGTTTTCCACCATCCCCTCTGCTCCATACAGCAACTTAATATGCAGCTTCCCAAGATCTGCCTGAGAATAATGGGTTATATTGGGGAGAAATACCAGGAAGGACGCCCTTGTCCAGCTTTTAGAGCAGTTTTGTATTGTGATGTACAAAACATGTACAAAGCTGCCAGCAGAGGAATAAGGAGATAGGGAGAAAATCTCTATGGCTGGGTATACAACTACAGGAATTTGTCAGGCTTTCAGATAGTTGCCTTGTATTACATATTGTTATAAATATTCTTGTTTTAATATTATAACTGTCTATTGAAGGGGGCAAGTCATGAATCATTTTAATTTAGAAAATATTTTAAAATGCGGGCCTTTGTCCTGTTGTATGGTATTTTCAGTGACAAATTCTACTTCCATGTACAAATTTAATTGAATATAATTTAGAACAGAGGCTCTTGGGCATAAATGGTATATAATTATATTGTCACAGTAGCCTATCAGTTTTAAACTGAATCAGGCTTTTTTTACACTCATGCCAACTTACACATTTACTCTATCAGATAGTTCTTCACCAGAGAATTTTCATAGATATCTTTCCAGGCCCCATAAAGATAACATAGTACCCTTTCTTCACCTTTGATACAAGGAGCCATACCTCCCCTCTCAATGACCTTAATTTTCAAGCTAGGGTTATTAAGCATAAATTTAATATCTCACTGTATATTTCATAGAACTGTGATTTGAATTTCATAGGAATTCTGGTTGCTTGTCTGTATATACAGAAAAACATTCACATACAGTGTGTATTACGGTTTGTGTTTAAGTCTGTGTACTGATGGAGAAAGTGTCCAGTATTTGGTTCCTGGAAGGGTTGATTATGAGAACAATTAATGTTCTTCACATAGTATTTGTGGTTCTTTATAGTCACATGCAATGATTATACATCTGTACTTTCTTTTAATGTGGATGTGGCCACATTAGTCACATGTGGTCAATGAGACGTGCAAAAGTGACATGTATTATTTCTCTGAGTGAGCACAAAAAGCCAGTGCACAATTTGCCTCTTCTCTCTCCCACAGCTTCAGTGATTCAGAAAAACTTGGCAAGATGAAACCTTGGTCAGTTTGGGGAAGTGAGGAACTGACTTGAGCAGAGCTGCCCACTGATCTATGTTGAACATAAAGTAGGAATAAAAATATCTCCTTTGTCAAGCCCCTGAGATTTTTGGAGTTTTTTGTTGCCACGGCAAATACTAACTGAATTACAATGAGAAAGATCTGAGAAGTCTTCCAAATTTTATTCGTAGCCTTAAAAATATACTACTTAGTATTTGATACAAAAGACATATATATGAATTGTGTATTACTAAGCATAAAATTCAAGCAAACACCCAAGAACTTACCACTCAAGAACTAGAACATTCTTACATTGATGGAAACTTTATCTTCCTCCTACATCCCAACATCTAGCTTCCTCCATAGATACAACCACTGTCCTGCATTATTCTTTGTTTACTATTGCCCTGATTCTTAATATATATATGTTAAATAATAACACACATGCATAAATATATCATATACACATATGTATATATATTTATATATGTAATGTTAACAGCAAAACAAGATGCAGATGTAGATATCATTTGTGTACTCACTGCTTTTTAAATCCCATTCTTTGTATAAATGGTTACTACTACTATACTAATAATAGTTGACACTGAACACTTACTATTTGCCTAATATGTTAATAGCTTTATATATATTAGTTTTTTCTATGAGGTAGGAACTATGCTTAATCCCATGAAACTAAGGCACAGAAATGAAATTCTTTATCCAATGTGAGATATAAATGGCCAAGCTGGAATATGGACTCTGAACGTTTGGCTCCTATATTAGATTCCTGTTGCAACCATAAAAAAATTGCCACAAATGTGGTAGCTTCAAACAACAGAAATTTGTTATCTTACAGGTTAGGAGAGCACAAGTTTAAAATGAGTCTTACTGGGCTAAAATCAAAGTGTCAGTAGGGCTAAATTCTTTCTTAGATGTTTTCAGGGAGAATCCATTTCCTTGTCTTTTCCAGCTTTTAGAAGCCATTTGCATTCCTTAGCTTGTGGCCCCTCCCTCTGTCTTCAAAGCCAGCCAGCACAATGTCTTCAAATTTGTGACTCTCCTTTCTCACCCTTCTACTTATAGGGACCCTTGTGATTACATTGGGCCCATTAGATAATCCAGAATAATCCCCATCTCACGATCCTTAATTATATCCACAACATCCCTTTTGCTCTGTAAGATAACATTTTCACACATTCCAGATATTAGGATGTGAACATCTTTTGGGTGGC